>NC_081418.1:106224789-106924789 GCF_949786415.1 Peromyscus eremicus | reverse complement strand
ATGCAAGCTGGGGTTTGGAAAGCTTTTCTCCAGAAGAAACAGACAAAAAAAAAAAAAAAGCTTTGGCATTGTAGGCCGGCCCATCTCTTTTGCAATGATTTACCTCTGCCTCCGTTGCTCAGAGGCAGCCATGGGCAGTAAGCACATGGTGGCTGCGTTCCAAGGAAATTTGTTTTTACAAAAATAGGCAGTGGTGGGATTTGGCCCTCAGGCCACAGCTTACTGCCCCCCAACTTAGACTCAGTCCCTGCTCCTCCCAAAGTGTACAGAAAGGAGGCACGAGGCCACGTGAGGGGACCAAGTGTTTAGCACATGTTCTTCAGAAGGGAAATGAGCCTGGCTCATGTGGCCTTAAAGGAAATGAAAGAAATTGGGCCCTCTCTCCCCACAAAGAGTTGCTCAGACTCTCTGGGCAGAGCAGAACTGTCTCAAAGTGCAAAGAATGGGCTGTCGGGTAGGGGAGAGGGGAAGCGACCTAGTGTTCCCTACACATCAGATGCCTGCAAGAAGGCTCTGCTCACGTGGCCCCTCGATCTTACCACATGGTGTTGTATCCCCCACTGTTCCTAATCCTGGGCAGCTGGAGAAGGCTGCACACGTCTGCACCACTGAGAGCTTTGAAATCATTCCAGAACCATCCACTCAAAATACTCTTGGTTTTACCATATGGCGAAGGCGCCGAACATTCCCCAAAGGCTGCTGAAGCCTTCAAGAAAGGGACATCTGAGAAAACTATTTCTTGGTATTTTTGTGTCCCCTTCTAACCACTCTATGCATTTGACAATCCTCCAACAACTCCTACTTAGGACAAATATCCTCTCAAATCCTCGGTTTCCCCTAGTGGTGACCATTTATGCCCGTTCAGTCTCCATTTTTCTCTAAGGGGAAGAAACTCTCTCCTTCCTCTCCTCCAGCAGGCTCTTGAGGAGAGAATGAAATGCCGCCACAGAATGGACCAGACAGCTCCTCTGTAGGGGCTGCACACCCTCACTGCTCTATTCTGTTCTCTCTACCCTGCCTCTGACGCCAGAAAACTCCTGGAAGTTACGTGATGGTGGCTAGAAGCTTCCCGAAATGGGGCTTTCTGTGTTTGAGAAAGGGTTACTTACCAACATGAAAGATGGATTATCACGATGCCATCTATGTGCTGCCACATCTGGTCACCTTTGCTTTATCCACAGCCAGCCCTGAATAACTGACCTAAACTTGGGTTTGGAGTATCACCTTCCTCGTGTTCCAATTGTATCTCCATGCTGGGAGGCTGGGCATAGTCCTTTGGTGCTCTGCTTACTCCTGTCTGGGAGCTTCTCCGTTTGATTCTTAGAAGGGCCCCTGTGATACCATCGTGTCAAAGAAGCTGGCATTCTCCCTTGGGTACAGATGTTTATTTTCCAGTTCCTGATGGGAATAGATGTTTGAAGGGAAGACTGCAGGGGCCTTAGCAGCATGGATGCTGGTTTACTGGATGTAGATTCAGAAAATAACCAAGTTGAGAAATCTCTAAGGCTGTCTGCCTTCTGGGCTACCCTGATCTTCCAAATAATAACAATAGTAATAATAATGTTTCCTTAATCAAGAACTCCTCGGATTCCAGGATGCACTAGAATTGTACAGAATACATCTGAAGAAAAACAGGAAGGCCCGAAGGCCTCCTCTGCTTCACTAGGGCTGAGGAAGCCCTGGGGACCACGGCCCTTAGTACAGTGTCCCCCACTTTCTAGCTGGCTCATGCATCCAGGGTGAGAGTGCAGGTTTCCTATCGTGGGTCCATCAGTTGACATAACACTGAGTCTCCCCTGTTTCAGCCCTCACATCCTGTAATCCTTTACTCCGAGCAGAAAGCACCAGGAAGTAACATGATGTTAAACAATTCATTATTTTTCCATCATCCTGCATCCCTAGGCCCATGGCCACTTTGAAATGACCAGTCTGCTTTTTGTTTTTCATTCCTGCTTTGTACAGCTTTTCTTTGTCTATGAAACCCTCCTTCTGCTTCTGTCCATCGGAACGTTTCCATTTCATAGAAGAAATCTTGTTGTTCAATTCTAGAGTCAGAAGTAAAGCCAACGTGAGAACTTCACACTGAGTTGTTATCATGTGGTCTTTTGACATCATTAACCTCTTTCAAGGTTGTGGAGGTTTTAGGGGACATCAGATGACAAGGCCACGGTGGCAAAGCTACCGAGTCACCGAGCTTAGAGTACAGTGATGCTCTGGGCTCCATACTGAGCATGGTCAGTGCTGTGTAAGTGAACGAAACCCCTCTCGGTAGCCAGTGCATGAATTGTACAGTGGGGAAGGTAAACACACACACACACACACACACACACACACACACACACACACACACACACAACTGATGGACTCTTGCATCTGGGGAACACTTTAGAGCAATCACCGGAACAGCCAGAGGATGAACAGCAGCAGAGAGCTTGGCCTGTCAGGCGAGGGTAAGGTGATTAATTGGTGAGTGGAATAGAGCCAAGAGCAGAGAAGTCACACCAGGTCTCCATCCATTTGTCCATGCCCTGAGGTCAGAGATGGAACAAATGAATCTTTTCTGGCAGAGGAAAAGATGGAATGCAGCCATGGGGGGAGCGGTGTAAGGAATTCACAGGTGTTTTCTTATTGTGCTTCCTCCTCCCTGGGGACCTCTGGGTGTGCTGTTAGCTGTAGAGAGCGGGAGGGAGGGAGTGCACCGCAGCCGGGCTGGGCTCTGCAATTCTCACCCACCCTCCCCTCAGCCCTGTCTTCTCAAGAACTACAGCAGGTTTCAATTGAAATGGCAGAAGCCTCGCTCAAGTCACCGGAAAACCTAAGTCCTTCACTTAATTTCAACAGGTGACTGTGAAAGGGACCTTAGATTTTGGAAGTGTCCAGTCACTGAGGTCACTCCAATGTGGGCAGGAGCAGATATCGTAACTACTCTTCAAGGGACCCAATCTTTGTTTTTCTATAGTTTAGGTGAGAGAGAAGTCAGTCAAGTCTCCCCTCTTCTGAAGAAAAAAGAAGGGGGGGGGCAGAGATTGACTCAGCTGATTCTGTCTCCCTGGGGTTCTGTAGTTGACACTCAAGGCATTGTGGGAGGAGAGAGACACTGCTGTGGAACAAATCATTTCTCTACTATTTATTCAAATCCTGAAAAGAAAAGGTATTTTCTATACAAAAAATTGTTAGTATGTATGTGTGTGCATGATGGGGGCTGTGCGAGCGTCACAGAGACTGTAGGAGAGCTCAGAGGGCAACTTTGTGGAGTCTGATCTCTCTACGGATACATGGGTTCTGGGGACCAAACTCAGATCTAGGCTCACGTGGCAGATACATTTACCCACTGGGCCATCCTCTTTGCAGCCATGGAAAGGATTATTTTTAAGTCACTTTTAAGGGCTGAAAAGATGACCCAGCAGTTGCGTGCACCCTGGGTGGTATTGCGGCACCTGTACCAGGCAATTTACCACAGCTTGTAACCAGTTTCAGGGGATCTGATGCCCTCTGGCTTCTTCAGGGACCTGCATGCATATGGTACACATAAACTCACACAAGCACACACACACATATAAATAAAAATATTAAATACATATTTAAAAAACATTTTTTTAATTGCTTGCCACCCATGAAAGCAAGCTTGATTACTTTGGTATATGTTTCTCTGGAAAGACAATTCTAGCAGACAAGGAGAACTAATGGGATCATTAGGGAAATATATATATATATATATATATATATATATATATATATATATCCCTTAATAGATCATTACAAAGGCTGTGTACAATTATGTTGACTACTGGGCCATTCAAAATCAAGTTTAGGAATGTTAGGAGCCAGACATAATGGCACAGACAGGCCTAGAATCCTGGTTCTTTCAGCTAGAAGGAGGAAGATCAGGAGATCAAAGTCATCTTGGCCATATGGAGAGTTTGAGGCCAGCCTGGGCTATGTGAGACTCTGCTTCAAACAAAATGTCTAGGGTCATACTGACTCCCTCCCTTCCTCCCTTTTGTTTTCCATCTGCTTCATAGGATCTCCACTACAGCTTCTCTCCTGTGAACTGCCCCTGTCATAGACTTAGTAGGGAGCATGAACTCTAACCTAGGCACTCTCACCTGCCGCCAATTATACTTCCCCTGGATTCAGCCATTTTTGCCAGCTTCTAAGGGACCAGGATGAGGCTGAAGGTTTCACAGTCTTAAGAAAAACGAAGCTACAAACAGCATCTTTCCGCTTTCACCGATCTCAGTCACCACACACATAATCTACCTTACCTTTAGGTCAGACTCTTCCTTCCCAGTAGAGAATGGACCAAATGGATGTGGTTAACTCAGGACAGAGCATGCCTTCTGCTGCATCAGGTAACGAGAATGAAATGCCCTGTGACCTACTAAGCACCAAGTACTAAACTAATCGTTTAGGAGGTAACTCGCTGACTCTTTGCATCAGTCTTGGAAAGAACCTGAAGTGCAGAGAGGTGACAGAACCTGCTAGCTCACAGCCAGGGAGTGTGAGCAGAGTAGGATGAACCCCAGCCTGAGCCATCTAACTCTCAGAGGCCCCATCGTGGTCAATTATTTCTTCTAAAGATGTCTATACCAAAATATACAACTCATTATACACGATTTCTGATGACATAAAGTGACACTCCGCCAATGAAGGGCAGGCTGGGGATGGAAATCTATCCCTTCTTCTTGAAATTGTTTGTTTTTGTCTTTTGTTTTTTCAGACACTGTGGTCTCACTGTGTAGCCCTGGCTGGCCTGGAACTCACTCTGTAGACAGGCTGGCCTCAAACTTACAGAGATCTGCCTGCCTCTGCCTTCTGAGTGCTGGGATTAAAGGTGTGCGCCAACACTGCCTGACTCTTCTTGAAATTTAAAACCATCTTAAGCAAGAGAATGCGGCAGAAGTGACCCTGTGACGTCTAAGGACAGATGTGTGTGTGTGTGTGTGTGTGTATGTGTGTGTGTGTGTGCTATCTAGCTTGATTTCTCATTTGGAACACTCACCCTTAGAATCTAGCCTCCTAGTTGTAAAAAATCCCATGGCACATGGAGAGGCCTTATATAGTGTTCATAGGAAGTGAGGAAAAGATGTTCAAGGTGATCCTAGCTCCTAACTTTGGAGCCTTCCCTGTGAGACTCCAGACACAATAGCACAGGACAGAGCTGTTTGATTTCTGACCCACAAACCTTGTGAGATAATGAATGACCATAACGTTTTGGCATGACAGCATTTTGAGCTAACCTGTTGTATAGCCAGAGTACTGGGAACTACATGTGAGGGGGTACAGTAAAGAAATGGCCAACACAACATCTCCCTTAGGGGAAGGTTTCTATTGTGGGTAAGAGAAAGAAAATATCCAGAGGCATCTGGAAGAGTCCAGAGCAGAAAGAAAAGAAAGACTGGGGTACGGTTAGGGTGAGGGAAGTTGGGAGCAGGAGAGAATAGTGGAGACAACAGGAAATAGAGTGTAGCAAGAAAGCGTGAGGTAGAAAAATCATGTGGATTATAAGGAGGACACGTAACTGGAGAGATGGACTCCTCTTGAGGACAGAAAACCCATTTCCCACGTCCTGAGGAATGCTGGCTTTTATCTATAATAAATCCTTCTAGAGTCCAGCTTGAGCCCATTTCTGGATATGTGGACTTCCTGAAGCCCAGAGGAACATTGTTCTTAACTGTACAGTGGGCCTAGGAGATTTTCACCACAGCCATCCAGCTCCACCTTGCTTCTGGATAGCTCTTAGACATTGTCAAGCTTGAGTTAGCCATGAGGGAGTTTTTGCACAAATTTCTTTTTCCTGCCTAGTTACATTAGGGGAATTATTCCTAGGTTTTCAGTTGTTGAAGAGTTTGCGTTTTCCTCGGTGTTTGTCAGTCTTTTCTTGGGGCAGTGAGTAGAGACTGCTTTGGAGCCTGCCAGCCAAACACATTTTAAGCCAGATGTTGAGTTGGCCTCTTCTAGGAAAAACTGTGGCCATTCCTCTAGTAGTTGTTGACTAAGGCGATGCTTGCACCAGTACAGAGCTTTGTCCAACTGAGGTTATTCACTCAAAAGATCCTATACAATAATTTTCTTTATAAAAACCATAAAGTAGAAAGTCCTAAAGAAGTGTAAATGCCCTAACTGCTTGGAATCCTGATTGCTAGACCTTCTCTATAATGCTTTTCTCTGGAAAAACCAAGAGAGACAGAGGTGGTGGGGTGCAGGTCCACAGACAAGGAAAAAAATACAAAGGTCCAAGAATCAGATGAAAAAAAAAATCACTGTTAAATTTGATTATAGGAGACAGGCCAGATATTGAAGATTTGCCAAGTTCTGGACTCTATGATTGGCCCCATATTCCAGAGCTTTTTTGCTGTAGTTTTTAGAGCTGTGTCCTCATACAGAACTGTGATTCAGTTCTTCTAGCTCTCTGCTAAATTTTCATTGTAAAATTTCAATGGATGATAATAACTTTCGGTGATTTGAGGGGAAAGGATGGGAAATGGTGATGGGAACCAGTTAGGGGTCAATCTGGTCCATTAACGTAAGGGAAACCATGTGCCAGGCTCACATGGGCTCTGATTCCCAAATGGAACCTGGAGGGAACAAACTGTTTATTTTACAAGTTCCTTATAAGTTATTTCCTGGAATCGTCTACACATCTATCTGCATTTCCTGTACTTTTATAGGCTACAGTACTGAGGAGGAAGAAAAGAAGTAAATAGAAGATGAGAATAGACTAAAATTAAAAGCATAAATACCCCAGTTTGAATGTTAAAAGACACACTGTTGCCATGCTGGCTCTGGACCCCAGTGAGGACAGATGGAGTGTGGATAATAAACTTCCCTAAGGAACTTTTATTTGCAGTGGGTCTTTTTACAGTGGTATGGATGTAGAGACCCACAGGAGAGAGTTTATGAACTAATAACTAGTTATAGTAAAAATGTCCTTTCCCATAGACCAAACAGGGAGAGAAAAGTCACTAGAGTTAAGAGTCATGAAGAACAGGACGTTTGAAACCAAGCTATGACCTCTGTTTTTAGACATAGTTGAGTACTAGAGGGGTTCACACCAGGGACTGAAAGCCCGGATCTCAGCCTTCTCTGTCATATTTGCTGAAGCTTCCTGTTGGCTGTACCTTTATGGAAGCCAGTGGGGCAAGAGGCCAATAAACTTTTCATAGGAAGTTCCTGGAGCAGAGAGCAAAGCAAGAAGAAGTAGAGGATGTGGAGGGTGAAAGACAAGATGCAGTGTAATCGCCACCACACACATTTAAAAGCTTTCCAAAAGCAGAAAATGGCAATAGCGCTAAATATTAGTGACATGCATGTATGTGTCATATAAAATATATTGCTAAACTTATATATTAGAAATACACAAAACTATAACTTCAAATAAATTATAGTTTAGAATAAAATTCACAAGACCTCCAGGTTGATTACTCAGATCATTGGCTTAAATATAATTGAGTAACCTGGGTGAACATTCCATTCTTATTTTACCTCCATGTGGCTGATCTTCAGGGTGATGATAACTACACCACAAACTCCTTAGGACTGTATCTTAGTATGTGACCATCTCAAAACTCTTTAAAGTACTATTTTCTCATAGCTTCATGTGAGAACCAGAGCCCACCATAACCTACAGGTGTAATTGGAGGCTTTTCTATGTCCCTCCCCATTCTGCAGTTGCTTCCCAAATTATCACTCAGAGGCTTATATTAATTATAAATGCTTGGCCAATAGCTCAGGATTATTACTAGTTAGTTCTTACATTTAAATTAACCAGATTTCTTATCTATACTTTGTCATGTGGTTCGTGGCTCATTACCTCATTTTCTACATATCTTACTTCCTCAGCAGCTGGTTGGCTAGCATCTGCCCCGACTCTGCCCTTCTTCATCTCCCTCTTCAGTTTGATTGTACCTCCTAACCTTATCTTGCCTCACCATTGGCCAAAATTACTTTATTATCAACCAATGAGAGCAACGCATTCACAGCATACAGAAGAACATCCCACAGCATACAGGTCCCTAGGTAATACTTCCTGGACCTCTCTCACCACCATCCAGCCCCACTGCTTCAGATTCACCCATCCTAACCTGCCTCAGGGCCTTTGTTCTTGTTCTCTCTCCACTCTCTCAAATATGAGCATGACTCGATGCCTCACTTTTACTGGGATATTTTCAGATGTCATCTTTGGAGAGGCTACCAGGTGATCCTATATGAAACAGCAACCATACATATGTATTTTTCAAAAGTGCTCATGATCCTTCAGAAACTTGCTATGAACCGCTAAATAGTTCTCCTCCCCTCATGCTGGGATGTGTTACTATGGTAACATATGGGTAAGTAGAAATAACGTGGTGGACTCCCAGTGTTGGGTCATAAAAGGTGATACAGCCAGTTTTTGATGTTCTCTCTTCCTTGGGACATTTGCCTTTAGAACTCAGCCAGGACCCTGTAAAGACACAAAGGTATTTAGGGGTTTCCTTAAACAGCCCCCAGCTCAGCGGATACCCAGCCTTCAGGTGGAAGTGAGTGAGCCAGGAGACAGTCCTAGCCCGTGGGCATCACTCATTCCATCCAAGGCTAAGTAAGTAGACAAAAGCTATTCCCTCCTAAGACCTGACCATTGCAGACCATTTATGCAAACACAAATACATGATTATTTATGTCACTGTTTTTGGAGTAATCTGTATATTTTGGTATCAGAAGTGAGATCTGGAAAGAAAAATGTAAACCTAACAAGTGAAAATGTCTTTAAAATAACACCTTTAAATACCTTTAAAGTAATGGACAAAAACCAAGTAGACTTGGGAACAGTGCTAGGGATAGCCTAACTCGAAGGTGTATCCAGTGTGTGGTGACCAAGGGTAGCTATCAATGTGGCCAGACGCAAAAATCACAAACTTACTTAAAACATTATGCAAGGGGGTTTGAGATTTTTTTTTAAAGTAGCTTGAACTCACAATTCTCAAGTATGAACTTCTAGATGTCAATGTCATGCTATGTGTCAAAAGACAGATGTTAGAAGGATCTTGAAGAGGCTGTCAGTGGAAGCCTGAGAACCTTCTGTAAAGCTGTCAGAGAGGGTGTACTGAGGCAGGGGGATTGTTGTTGGAAACCAGGAGAAAAGACATCATCTTATGCAGCAGGAGAAACCTTGCAATGCTGTCTTTCAATGACCAGGAAGCTGTAGGATGTCTTTACTTAGTCAGGTGGTCTGGCTAAAGAATTTTTGACAAAATACTAAAAATGCTTCCCGGCTTCATCTTACTGTGCTAAAGGAGAGGGCAGAGACATGGCCTTATAAAAAAGGAAATATTTATAAATTTGCTTTAGAGGAAATTTAAGGATCTCGAGATTCCTGGGTTCAAAAATAAGACTGTTAACTAATCCTAGCCTCACCAAAGCTCAGATGAAGAGAGTGCTTCAGAGCTAAAAGTAAACCCAGGATGAAGTAACAAATGTTTTCTTAAAGCCCCAGAAATGTCTAATGCAATGACTCGGGGATTGTTTCGTTGAGACCAAATCCTTCTGGAGATGGCTGAGTGGGAAAGTACTTGCCATACAAAGTGAGGACCTGAGTTTGGATCCTTAGAACCCACAGAAAACAGGACCTGGTAGCATGCATCTGTAATCCCAGCACTCACATGGAAAGATGGGAGGCTGAGACTGGAGGATCCCTGGAAGTTCATGGACCAGCTAGCCTGGGGCACATAGGGGCAACCAAGAGATCCTGTCTCAAACAAGGTAGACAGCAAGGACTAATACCCGAGGCTGCCTCTGACCTCTACACATGTGCTATAATGTGTGTGTGTGTGTGCCCATACTCACCCATTAATACATGCATTCACATACACATTGCATTTTTCACACACATGCGTGCGCGCACGCGTACACACACACACACACACACACACACACACACACACACACACACACAATCCCCGGGAATCAGCACCTGCTACCATGCATGAAATACTGAGTTCAATTTCCAGCAAAAAAGTTGGCAGGGCTTGCTTTGTTTTTGTTTTGTTTTGTTTCAGGGGTTGTTGTTATTTTGGTCTGTTTTTTGGTCTTATGGATTCCTAAGAAAAAAATTTCTTAGTTTTTATTTTATTTTATTTTTTGAGACAAGATCTCATATAGTCCAGCTTTATTCAAACTCCCATGTAGCCAAGGCTGGTCTTGAACTCCTTATTCTCCTGGCTCCACCTTCTAGTGTGGGGGTTACAGACATTTGCCACTGCACCCAGCTAAGACTCATAGTTGTTTTTTTTTTTGGGGGGGGGTCATTTGTTTGTTTAACTATACTGACTTGAGTGGAAAGATTATTTAACCAACATTTCCACACAGAAAACAGGCTGAGGAAACTATTCAGCTGTGAGATAGACCACCCTTTATAGACAAATGAAGATTTGGAGGGTCCACACAACCAGAGCCACGATGAATTACCGCTGAGCACTAGGGTGCTTCCTAATTGGTGTGTGTGCCCTGCTGGGTTTCAGAATCGTTAGGGATCCCTGTGTTCCTCTTATTTCACTTGTTCTGAAAAAAGAGGGCACAGAGCAGTGACCCTGAGCCCGTAGCACCATTATGTGTCCAAGTGGAAGGGGCGGGTGAATTGGTTCTTTACAACAAATCTTAAATAGGAACTACCTCCAAGAGTTCTGTTTGCGCAACCCAATCCAAGGCACTTCTCTATATGAAAACAGTGTCCAGAGCAAGGTCCCAGAGTGTGAACCTGCTCTGTGCAGACCCAGGTGAGAAAAAGCTTTTCTGCTTGTGTGAGTAGTGTGAACAGTAGTGACAGCCAGATGACAGATCTTCGTGATATGCATTTTCAAAAACTAATCATAGCAGTAATTATTATTCTATATAATCTTCCGCATCCTTGCTGCATTCCATCAGGAGGTAGAGTCTGCTTCTCCTCCCTTTGGGAAGAGCTTGAGAAATGCAGCCCCATTTAAAATAAAGACAAACTGATGTGGAAACTCTTTTTTTTTTAATATTTATTTTTATTTATTATGTAAACAGTGTTCTTTCTGCAAGTCTGCCGTACGCCAGAAGAGGGCATCAGATGTCATTATAGATGGTTGTGAGCCACCATGTGGTTGCTGGGAATTGAACTCAGGACCTCTGGAAGAACAACAGACAGTGCTCTTAACCTCTGAGCCATCTCTCCAGCCTGTGGAAACTCTTGAAAGAATCCAACAGACAGGGACATGTATATTAAAAGGATGTTTCAATGTCATAAGCATATCAACTATCCCTAAATGAGTAATTTAGTTAGATGCCTTGTCAACAGGTAGGGCTTATCATAAAACTGACCAAGCTGTTCTAAAATTTAAGTAAGAGAGATGGCTCAGCAGTTAAAAGAACTTCTTGCTCTTCAGAGGACCCAGGTTCAGTTTCCACTACCTACATGATGGCTCATAACCATCAGTTACTACAGTTCTAGAGGATCTGATCCCCTCTCCTGACCACAGCAGGCACCAGGCACACACATGGTGCCCATACATATATGTAGACCAAACACTCATATGCATGCTTAGGCAGGTTTTAATCCTAACAGAGTAGGTAAAACTATAAAGTAGAAGGATGTCTCAATGGTGTCAGGGTAGAGAAGGATTTCCTTTAAAAACATAAAAAAATACAATAACTATATGGAAAACAGCTGATAAACTTGTCTAAATTAAAATTCAGAACATAGAAAATCCAAGGATACTAAAAATAATATTTAAAAAAACTCACTGGCTGGGGAAATATTTACCATGAATTTAAACCCACACAGGATTAGCATCCAAAAATGTATAAATAACCCTTCCCAAAACTGTAGCAATGAGAAAAGTACAAATTACAACCAGAAATGAAATGTTTTTCACAGCCCACAGGTTGGCAAAAAACTTTCAATCTGCCCATACCAAATGTGGGCAAGGATGTGGGAAAAAGAAAAATGTCAAACATGCTGATAGAATTATAAATAGGTCTCCATAGAGCATCTTGATTGAGTCTGCTGAAGCAGAAGGCTCACATAGCATGGATGACACGTCCACTCGAAGGCATTTGTCTTGCAGGGAGTTCCTGCACACACATACAAAGAATCATCCATGCCTAAGCATAGTCACCAAGACCGTGTTTGTTATGAGAAAACGTTGGAAGCAAGACAACTGTTTCTGGGTTGGGAAGATGGGAAAACAAATTGTGATTTACTCATACAATGGGATGTTTTACAGCAGTTGAAATAAGTGTACCAAATTACACATGGGTAACCACAAAGTAGGCTATTGAGTAAAGCTGAGCAGTAGAATGATCCACTCATACAAGTCTTAAAACCATCCAAATAATACTGTGTGGTTTAAGATGCTGTCTGTGTAGTAAAAAGATTAAAACATCCTTGAGAATGATAAAAACAAAATTCAGGATCAAAATAAAACCCATCTGGGGAAGGAGAACAGTAGGGCTAGAAAGAGGTGGTAGGAAATTCCAAGCATGTTGAGATGTTAGGTTCTTTAAAAATAAAAAGACTGTAGCAGAATGTTAAGATTTCACAAAGTTTTGGTGTGGTGGACAGAGCGGTTGGTACATCATTTCTGTCCTTTTTGTTGACAAACACTTTCAAAGCTAATGGGAATCATAAGCCACAGCGTCTTACTTGTGGGTCTAGTACTACATTTGTTGCACAGTCTCTGCAAAGAATGTTCTAAACACATGTATGGAATTCCAATCCTATTGTTCTCTGAAGTGAAGTCCACATGTTGTCAACAGAGCTCTTCAGTTTTAGGTAAAGTTAACACTTGTTTGTTCCCACTTCGCAGGCAAAGGGATTTCTTTTACATTTATCTCCAGAAAATGCACTTCTAACCAGTCTAATCTACACATTGTTAGGCTAGCTGATTCATTTTCGGTTGTCAGCTTGATAGGATTTACAATCACCATGGAAACACACCTATAAATGTGTCTATGGGAAGTTTCTGGATGGGTTAACTGAGTTGGGAAGACCCACTCTAAACATGTGTGACCTTGTTCTGCAGGCTGGGGTTCTAGACTGAAGGGGAAGGGTGGTATTTCATGGGCTGGGGTTCTAGACTGTTTTCTAGGTATACATAAATATAATTCAGTTAGGTAGGTAATCTTCAAACACTTCGAAGACCTACAGAATATAGCATTTTAAATGTTTTTAAAATTTAGACTTTCTAGACAGTGAGACATGTCTGCTCCTGGCAGCACCAGATTTACTTCAGAGAGGAGGATGGGCATCAAAAACATTCTATATAGAGTTTATCTTCACCTTGGCAAAAATAGCCATTTGGGCAAGAAACTGTTCTTGCCTGGACTGCTTGATCGACTGGACATTCAGGACCCATAGGAAGGTGACCACTGAACTTTGCTTGGCAAAATGGTCCTTCAGATTCCTGCTTCACAGAGGAAACTGCCAGAAATTCTACAGGACACAGAGAGAAGTGACTGAGAGGCTCTAAGCCTGTGGACTGAAGACAGATGCCCCAACTTTACAAAGGAACATTAGGTGACTGTCCAGGCTGCCAGCTATCTCTGTCTACTGTCACAAAACTCCTGAAAGTTGCTTCATCCTTCTTCCATTTCTCATGTATTATTATATCCTTCTGAGGTCTTTGATGTAGTTGAAGACTAGATAGTTATAGCTTTCCTTAGTTATGATAAAAGATAAGTTAGATATGAAACCTTAGACTCACAAATATAAGATAGATAGGATATCTTCTTTAATTTTGCCAAATACAAATAGACTAGATATTATAAATAGACTAGATATTGTAACTGTAATTCTTGCTTGGTAATTGTTTTGTTATCTGTAATTTTACTATGTGAAAATTAAAACCTTCCTTTTTGAAAAAAAGAAAAGGGGAAGTGCTGTGGGATGTTCTGTATGTTAAATGTATTGCTCTGATTGGTTAATAAATAAAATACTGATTGGCCAGTAGCCAGCCAGAAGTATAGGCGGGACAAGGAGAGAGGAGAATTCTGGGAAGTGGAAAGCTGAGGCAGAGAGACACTGCCAGCCACTGCCATGAGAAGATGTTAAGATACTGGTAAGCCACGAACCACATGGCAACTTATAGATTAATAGAAATGGGTTAATTTAAGATATAAGAACAGTTAACAAGAAGCCTGCCACGGCCATACAGTTTGTAAGCAATATAAGTCTCTGTGTGTTTACTTGGTCGGGTCTGAGCAGCTGCGGGACTGGTGGGTGAGAGAGATTTGTCCTGACCATGGGCCAGGCAGGAAAACTCTAGCTACAGCTGTGTTCCATGGACTAGAGTTCTAGACTGAAGGAGAAGGACAATGTTCCATGGGCTGGGATTCTAGCCTGAAGGAGAAGGGTGGCGTTCCACAGGCTGGGGTCCTAGACTGAAGGAGAAGGGTGGCGTTCCACAGGCTGGGGTCCTAGACTGAAGGAGAAGGGTAGCGTTCCATGGGCTGGGGTTCTAGACTGAAGGAGAAGGACAATGTTCCATGGGCTGGGGTTTCTAGACTGAAAGAGAAGAGCGGCATTCCACAGGCTGGGGTTCCAGACTGAAGGAGAAGGGTGGCGTTCCACAGGCTGGGGTCCTAGACTGAAGGAGAAGGGTGGTGTTCCATGGGCTGGGGTTCTAGACTGAAGGAGAAGGGTGGTGTTCCATGGGCTGGGGTTCTAGATTGAAGGAGAACACAACTAAGCACTAGAATCCACATTCCTCTGCTTCTGGCAGTAGATGCAGTATGAGCAGCTGCCTCGAGCACCTGCCACCAGTCTTCCCTGTCATGAAGGACTGCACCCTCGAGCTGTGAATCAAAATAAACCCTTTTTTCCTTAAGTTGCTCCTGTCAAGTATTTTGTCAAAACAACAGAAAAAGTAACCAATACAGTTGTAATCAAATTGCCAGCCCCCTCTCAACTATCTAAAGACTAGAAAGAAAAGACAAATGGAAAAAATCCCACCTGTGTAGCTACCAAGACCATATTTGCCTGGTTTCTCAGAAGGAGAAGAGAGCTGTCTCATCACCATTCACAATGAAGGCTCACAGCAAGAGCCTACAATCTCTTGTTTGCTGAAAAGTCGCTGAGGTATAAATCCATCCCCAAGCCCGCTCCTACATCTGAGTCTACCTCGTGGTTCTAGGAATAGTAGATTAAGCTTCAGTATCAGGAAATGACAATGAACAGATAGCTTTTATGTTGTTTCTCTTAAGGCTCTATCTATGAGCAGGGTACTTACTGCTGAGGGAGACTAGGGCACAATTTTACAGGAGACTCAGAGGTTGCATAGAACACACCATGGAATAGGTCCTTCAAAGTATAAGAGAGCAGATGTTTTTATCTTCCCAATCAGGTTTGATGGTTGATCTTGAGAGTCTTTGCACTTTAGGCCTGGCTTCCTGTATATAAGCCAAACAGGTTCCTGTGGGCTACAGAAAGCCCTTTCCATGAGCCCAGAAGCCAGCTGTGTACAAACTTCAGATGACACTCCTCATAGGCTAGGGGAATTTGCCAACTCCCTCTGCCAAGGATATGTACAAGAGCCCTGGGCTGTGTTTTCTGAAGCATGGGCAAGTACCCCTGGTGAGTGGTCCAGGGGATACTTGCTGGTGGTTCTGGGTCATGGCATTAGTATAGAATCATAGGACAAGGGTCCTCCTTTTTGACTTCTCTTTCTTGGTCTCTGATTATCCAAAGTAAACACCTCATTGTGGTGCTAACTATGGCTTTAATACACCTCCAATCCCTACAATCTTCCACTTTAGCAGAGATAGCCCCAGGCTCAGAACATTCACTCCCAGCTCTACTTGGCTGAAGAGCACTGGCATTGTTCCATTCTCAGAGTGTTTACTTTTATAATTACCTTCCACCTATGGCAAGTGATATTACTGATTTTTTTTTTTTTTGCCCGCAATGTGTGGCGCTGCCTTTTAGAACATATTTACTTAATCTTTTAACTCAGTCAACTTAGAGGGTTGAACAAGTAAGAGAACCAGGCAGATGATGTGAAATAGCACTTTCCTGATAAGTTCTTTGCTCAAGTCAGAAAGTTGTGTAGATGGAGAGTGACTTTGGGCAAATCACCTGACTTCTCTAAGCTTCTGTAACCTTGATAGTGACCTCATGGGAAACTTCAAATGGAGAAATATCGGTAAAGCAAGTACTACGGTAAAAGTAAATTTTTAAAAATCAGTAAATGTTAGCTCACTGTCCTTCAAATATTTATAAAATACTGTATTTTTTAGGCAATTTATTGATTGAGTATCAGAACTATTCATCAGATAGCAAACAGATTTTATGTAGTTTCATTTAGAAAAGCCCCTTTCCGGTCATTGCATTCCATCCTGGGAAACGCATTTGAAGGGGCAGGAACATACTTGGCCATAGAATTGATTTGTGCATTTCAATCAGATTCAATTAGTGGGTGAAGACACACTTCTCCTATGACTTTGTTTCTCCACAGGCAAAGTGCTAACAGAACTAAGGGTGCAGGGAGCATTTCCTGTTTCCAATCAAAAACCTTCCATCACTAGACCTGTTGACAGACAGCAGTTTGAGTCCGTGTTCTTAAACAGTGAAAACATGAAATCGGAACACAATGCAATGCTTCTCTCGTGCGGAGCAAAGCCAGCATGGAAATCCCCAAGTCTCAGTTATCACAGTATCATTCCTGCTAGGACATTTCAGTTTTTGTTTTCTGGTTTCTAGTTCTGTTTCCTCCAAATAGGGATAGATGAAAGGTTTGGCATCATGTTGGAAACAACAAAAAACAAAACAAAACAAAAAACGCTTACTCCTCAGCCAGGTTCTTAGGAATGTTGTCTCCAAGTCATTTTGAAGGGATGTGATTCTATTAATGAACCTGCCACCTATGGCAAATAAAGGGACAGGTGACCTTCAGGAGAAGTAATAGGTGAAGCCCTGGTGAAGAGAATATATATATATATATATGTATATGTATATGTATATGTATATGTATATGTATATGTATATCCATACATACATGCATATGCATGCCTATATAGTCACAAGTAATAACTGAAATTCATCATGTCCCCACCAAGTGGTAGATTCTCGTTGAAGAAACGAGCAGCTGAACAAAAGTGAAAAGGCTGTACCGTTGAGGAGCCTGCATTCAGAAGCAGGTTTGACTTATCCATACATACATGCATATGCATGCCTATATAGTCACAAGTAATAACTGAAATTCATCATGTCCCCACCAAGTGGTAGATTCTCGTTGAAGAAACGAGCAGCTGAACAAGAGTGAAAAGGCTGTACCGTTGAGGAGCCTGCATTCAGAAGCAGGTTTGACTTTGTAATACTGAGGGCCCATGGCAGCCACATGGTCAGTGGATCTTATCTCAAAATAATGTTCTCTAAAATATACAGTAAGATATGTAGAACTCAAAGAAAACCAATTATATCACAACTCAGAAGCTTGCGACACTGTGTAACTACACATTCACCTGGCAATGTTATTTTAAGTCACACAATTTAGTAATTATGCCAGCCATCAAAGGTATTTGAACTTTCTTTCTGGACTGTGTGCCTAACCTTGTTACAAAAGGCCATACAGTCTTCTTATTACAGATAAGAATTCTCCTTTGAACAATCTACTCTTAGAAAATTCTAAACAAACATAGGGACAACTTATTCCTTCTATGGATTGACAAAGGAAATTCTAGAAGCCTTGAGACTTTCTCCCTATTCAGAGATACTGAGTTTCTACAGTTGGTGATGGAAGGACAACCAAGCACCCACCTGTCTATTCTTCAAGGAAGGCTTCCTTCACATACCCTCTGAGACAAGCTTAATGGCCGCCAGAGTTTCAAAGGTGAGCACAAATGGTATTTCATGGTTTTGTCAACAGTGGTAATGTTATAGGGAATACATCTGTCATTGCCTGAAGATAAATCACAGGCCCTGCTCAGTCATGGGAGGTGCAGTCTACATTTTCATAATTGAAGAAGATACTACAATTCAATTAGAGAATTGCCTAAGTAATTACTTTCCTATCCAGTGACACCACCACCACCACCCTGCCATAAATCTTCCATTGACTCTAGATACAAATTTCTGGTGGGAAAGCAAGCAATAAATACATAATAAGTAACACCCTGAGTGTTATTATGTATAAGACACATAACACAAAGGGTGATACAGGGTGGGGCATGCAAAGGGTAGGAGCTACATGTAAGTAAAGAAGACTGCTCTGAAATGATATTCAAGCATGATCTGAAAGAAGAAATGGATGAGAGCATGACTGTCTACAGGATGAACATCTAGAGACAGGAAATGCCAAGTATGGTCCCATCTCTTCGGATGGAACCTATCTGACACACAGAAAGAACAGAAAGAGCGGTGTATGATGGCTGAGACAATACGGGCTCATGAGAAGGCAGTGAGAGACGATTTCAGAAACCTGAACGTCAAACTCTACCCTGAAAGCAGAAATTCTGTGAGTGTCTTAGATAAGGGCTTGTTACAGGAATTAACCTTCTGTACTTGAGGGGAACAACAGCCTAGATGGTGGTGCTGGATGCCACTGAAGAGTTCCTTGGTCCTGATGTAGGTGAACAGGCAGATCTTGCAAGGCAGACTCAAGAGTCGGTGAGGTCAGTTGCTGGAATGGATGAGGAGGGCTGGCAGAACAGTCTAGCGAAAGCTTTGCCTGAGTATCACATGAGTATCCACAGACAACCATCTGCATTCAGAACTCGTCCCTATTCCTTTTTAGTCAACTGTGATCCATTCAGAAGAGAAGACTGAAAAAAAAGGCAGTCCCAGCCTAACCAAGTTCACAAGAGAATGAACTACTGCCAATGTCAATGTAAAGAACTTGGTCTTTAATTTTAGTAAGATAGAAAACCACTAGATGGGTTAGTTAGACTTGTTTCAGTTTTCATTAATAAGACATTCATTTAGTCCAGGGGTTATAAAGGAGGGTCCAGAGAAGCTTTATAGAAATGCATTGGTCTCAATATCACACAGACCCTAGTCACCAGGTGGATTTGAATGGAGATGTACATGGTCTGACTTATGAGAATCCTCCACCTCCAGCATCTGCCAGTCAAGTTTGTAGGCCCAAGGCAGCTAAAAGAATGCAATCCCCATCCACTAAGACGAGAAAGACTACAGGAAGAGAAGACCAGCCACATATCGAGTGGGAAGTCAGCTACATCACTCTTGCAAAGCTTATGAGAAACTCAACATGACAGTGTGACAAGTGGGATGACTAGACTCGTGAACCCAGAGTGTAACGCTGTTCAATGAGAACTGAGGATGTTAACACAAGGAAGATTGGGCCCTGGCACTTCCAAAGGTGAGCACGATGAGAAGCATTCTGCAAAAACAACCTTGAAGAACTGTTACCCAAGAGGTAAGAGGAAAGCAAAGACCTGCCAAGAAAGAAAAGGTTTGGACAAAACAACAATCAGTGTGTGCATCATTTTATAAGACAGGGATGAGTAAGACCCTGAGGTCTGACCACTGTTTGGCAAAAAGATCAGTGATAATTGCAGAGAAGGTTGTTGGTGGGTCAGAAGCTATGAGAACTGTTTTTAGAATGAGACAGAGTAAAAGAGGAATCTTCAGAGTCTGGATCTCTCATATGAACCTACAGCTCACCAATTTAGCTAGTCTAGCCACCCAGCTTGCCCCAGAGATTCCGTAGTCTTTACCTCCCAAGTCTGGGATTCCAGGCTGGCTACCACACTCATCTAGCTTTTACATGAGTATTGTGATCTCTAGTCCTCATTTTGCACAGCTATCACTTCATCTGCTGACCCGTCTCTCCAGCCCTTCAGCTATGGTTTTGAATGATGAGTGTAGGCAAATTAGTTTTAGAGTTAGAAATAGTTTGCCCATGGTATCGGGACAGAAGACAGAGGACGAGGATGATTGCTTGTGGAGGGCAACTGAGGAAGAGATCTTCAGCAGACAGTGGCATACGTGGAATGCATCCCCAGGGGGAGAAAAGGGATGTTCACTAGTTCTGCAGGTTACTCTTCTTGGAAGAGAGGTGATCTGGGATGATAGCCTTACCTGCAAGGCCTGGGGCAGAAAAGGATGATGAGAAGCAGGCATCTGGAGCAAGGAGGATGTCTCACCTCCAGGTCTAACAGCTGTGAACAGCAGCCCCCTTAGAGAGAAGCAGTTTACAGTCAGTAGTGGGTGAAAGGATCATTCAGAGAGAGGTTGAAGATGTGGGTGATTTGCTTCTTTTAGGACAGTGCAACAGTGAAAATGTTTTCAGGGAACAGGTAGGAACTAGGTAATTGTTCCCGGGGTGTGCTTTATCGTGTGTCTAGCAACATGTTCATCCTTCTATCTATTGTAACATCTTTATTCACTGTGCACTTCTGATGCATTTTTCTACTGACAAATGCAGAGGCTAGGTTTGGCTTGATTTAAAACAGGTCAATCCTAATCTGCACTGTGCAGCTGGGTCATTATAAATCTATAGAGTTCTGGAATTTTTCTAACAGTAGAGATATTGGCTTGAGGTTAAAAAAAATGTACAGATTCATGAAATTGAGTCTCCATATTGAATTATATAGGCAAACACACACACACACACACACACACACACACACACACACACAGTTCCCTTGATACCTTCTGTGTACCCTGTACTATGGTAGTATTCTAGAAATGTACAGTTTAATCAGTATACAAATAAAAAAATTGCTATCTTATGGAATTTACATTATACTTGGGGAGACAAATAACAAAATAAACATAATTAATCTACCTAGGATTTTAAACAAGTGAGGCAGAGCTTGGTAAACAGGATGACCAGGAGGGTTGGAAGTCAGGTTGTAGTATGGTCTAGTAGTCAGAGCAAGCAAGCTGTCAGAGACAGCTCAACAGTTATGGCACTTGCTGCTCTTACAGCCTGAGTTCAGTTCCCAGTACCTGCACTGTAGCTTACAACCATCTGAAACTCCAGTTCTGGGAGAGCCAGCACGTACCTGGCACATACATAGCACACCGATATACATGCAAGCCAAACTCTCATGCATAGGAAAAATTTTTAAACAAATGATCTCTTTTAAAAGAAAGAGAGAGAGCACGTGTACAAGCCAGCAAAGCCTCAGAGGAGATGAAGGGGTAGATGTTGTGGATTTCTGGGGGCAGAGGCAACAGCTAAGCAGAAGTCCCTAGGCATCACCTGGCATATCCAAGAAACAACAGGGAGCAAGTGACAGGGGAAATGTTACGGAGGAAGTCATCAGAGCACGCAGTGGGTTCGGGAGCTAATCCTTGACGTCCCAGGCAGTAACTTAGTTTCTGCCCTGAGTGAAGCAGGGAGCCGTCGTAGAGGTCAGAGCGAGAAGACGGCAGTGTGTTGAATGAGGACGTGTACCAGGAGTTTTCAAGTGGGAACTCATTCTCATGGATTAGATCTTGGGACTAACGTGAGTGTGCTACCTGATCTCGTTGTTGTTTGGTAATCTAAATAAGACATGGATCTGGCTGGGGGTATGACTTGGTGACGGAGCCTTTGCTTGACGTGTGCAAGGCCCCGGGTTTGATCCAGAGCACTACCCACAAAGGAAGGAACAAAATATGAAGGGAAAAAGAAAGGAATCATCTCTCCTCAAGTAATGATAACACCAAAAGAAAAACAAGACCAGGAGCCAAGTTCGCAATCTTCTTAATGACTCCACATGCTCAGGTAACAGGGACTGCCCTCCTCTGGGGGCGTTAGTCACATCCCTGAAGCTCCAGGATCCCTGAAGTTTTGGCATTTGCCAAGGCTTGGTGTTTGTGGGCCTAGACACACTCATTGGGACTTCCCAGGGCACATTTGATGTTGATTAATGATAAAAGGAAAAAAAAAAAAAACACCTCACTGCTCTAATCCTTAAGCATAGGAAAACCCCTGTCTCAAGGTGATTCAATCTGTTGGCTAGAGGACTTGTCCTTTCACCCTAGAAAAATGAAAATGATAAATGATCACCTGTCTCAGGCAGACCTGGATTGGATGGCTCCAACCCAAGAGCAGGCCTATGGTACCCACTCCGTCAAGACTGAAGTTTGGCTCCCGTGGATAAAGTAGCTCCTTTTCACATTGACACTGCATCATTGCGATCTTTGTGAGGAGCCAACTCAAAGAAGGTCCTAAGACAATAGGAAATGCACTCCTCCCCCCACCACACACACCCCAGATCACCCTGGGCTCAAACCGCTCTTCTGTAGCTAGCACCTTCAGAGCTACAAAATCCAACAAAACTCCTTTTGTATATAGAGAAGGTAAAATTTGCCATGGTAAATAAATGAAGGAGTAAATAAATACACGGATAAACAAGCAAGCACCATTTTGTAACGTTAAAGAGAGATTGCCTAATGCTTGGAAGGCGATTGGAGGTTCGGTCCCGAGCACACACAGAAATGGTAATCAGTTCATTCCCAGAGGCACTGTGATGAAATTCCTCGTGGAGTAAACAAACAAGAGAAGAGCATCAAGACCCAACAGGACTGATTGGGCCAGAATCATGGAGAGGCTGGCAAGCTCGCAAGAAAAGTCATAGTACTGGTCTCAAAAGCCTCCCTGAGGCTGCTGGATTTCCAAAGTGCAGCCAGAGCAAAGCAGCACCTGAGAGACCCAAACAAGGAGCGTCTTCTACAGGCTCTGTGCATGCTACCACTCACCTAAAGAGGCACCAAGGATGATGAGGAAATGCAGACCTCCACAACCATAAAAATCAGAGGTTTTGAAGCCCAGAGTGACTTAAAGTAACAATCACTGATCTTTCTTTCTTTCTCTTTCTTTCTTTCTTTCTTTCTTTCTTTCTTTCTTTCTTTCTTTCTTTCTTTCTTTCTTCCTTCCTTCCTTCCTTCCTCCCTCCCTCCCTTCCTCCCTCCCTCCCTCTCCCCCCCTCTCTTTCTTTTTTAAGCAACATTGAATTAGGTCCATGTTAGCTTAAGATTTACAAACTCAGGCAAAATTCCAATGTCCTCAACTCCTGTCCAAGTTTTGGGGAAGGAAAACCAAAGAGCAGGAACCACCTGAATTCAGGCTCATTTGGTAGCATAGAGTTTACCTGCCCTGGTCTTAAAGGACTGTAGAACAAGAACCTGAATGGAAGATTACACATCAGATTGTTTTACCATCCTAAAAAAAAATTTACTACCCTAAAAATTAGATTTGTACACATGTACACATACATACACACCACCAGCAACAACAACAATAACAACAAAGAACCTCAGTGTACTTGCCCGGGCCTTACAAGTGGAGGAATGGTAAGTTTCCTATTGTATTTTTGTGCAGAAGAGTAAATCTCCATTTTCCTTGTTAATCTGTATTGGTTACTTTTCCACTGCTGTGCTCAAACGCCATGACTAAGGCAACTTATAGAAGAAAGGGTATTTGGGCTTACAGTTTCATCACCGTTTCAGTGGGGAAACATGGCAGAAAGGTAGGCATGGTGACTGGAGCCAGAAGTTGAGAACTGAAGACTGACATCTGCAACCACAAACAGGAAGTTTAGAGAGGGAGCTCAAAAGAGCAAAAGTCATTAAACTCTGAAAACCCGCCCCCAGTGACATACTTCCTCCAGTGAGGCCACACCTCCTAAGCCTTCCCAAATAGCATCACCAACTGGGGACCAAGGATCCAACTGAGAATGACCTCCTTAATGATCTAATCTAGAAGAGATGGATAGAAGCATCGTCTTGGGGCTGGAGAGGCAGCTCAGAGGTTAATAGCATTTGCTCTTCTTTCAAAGGACCCAAGTTCTTTACCCATATCTGACAGTTCATAACTGCCTGGAACTCAAGTTCCAAGGGATGTGACACCTGCTTCTGGCTTCCCTGTGTTCCCATACATGTGGCACACATGCACACACACACACTCAAGTGTGTGTGTACATATGTATATATGTGTGTGTACACGTGTATGTGTGTGTGTGTGTGTGTGTGTGTAGTTTGTTGGTTTTTTTTAAAGAAACATTTAGTGTCTTGATACACACTAAGCTTTATTCTGCTCACAGACTATTCTGGGAAATTCCCCAAATGAAAATGATAATGGGATATGGAAACCAAGCCATTTCTGGAACAAGACACTCAGGGCTTTGGGTTTCCTAGAATTTACCTTTGTCATTCAAGTTAGGAAGGTGTCAGGATCCCAGAAGTCACTACAGACGAACTCACCGCTCAACACCTAGGGAGCGTCCTGCAAGCACCTCTCCAGGGAACTAAGGACAGCATCTCTCTTCCTGTATTTGATAGTCACCTTTTGGGATCCCCTAGAATTTAGGATGAATTACAGAACTAAATAATTCCACTAAAATCTTGTAGATTGAAAGCCATGCACTAAAGTGTTGGAGGATATTCAATCACACTGTGAACCCCAAGTTTGCATCTGCGTTAATTAAATAAAATTAACCTTGGGTCAGGAGGCTGAGTTAGCAACTAGTTAACAGAAAGTAATCATAGAGCATCAAAGGGCATTTGGAAGAGAAGGAATGATGCATGGGAAGGCATAGGGAGGGATTTGGAGTGGTGAGGCTTTTTTTGTTTGATGGAGTGGAAGGACACTCTCTTTGGAAGATTCCAGCAAGGAGAGAAGGTCAGCTAGGTGCTACTCAGCCTCTCTGAGCTAGCAGGTTTTCACCCCAGCCTTTGAATCTCTAGTCTTATTTATAAAGAAAGCAATAGAGATTTAGTTAAAGCTACCTTTAGTGGCAATGGCAAGGCCAGTGCTTGGAACAGAATTCCTGTCAAACTGTGGCCTGAGTGTCCAGGTCACTGCCAGAGAAGCAGGCCAGTAACTGCAGAGTTGAAATTTCTGGCTGAAATAGTAGTAGATTAAGGCACAACCACTGTGCTGAAGATAAAACAACACTAAAACTCTTTGTTTTGAGTTGAGACCTGTGCCAAACACACACCTGTCATATCCCCAAGAGATCAACTCATCCACTGCAAAAACACAAACATCCCAGGGAAATTAAGTATAGCTTATGTCCAGGCAGCAGTGGCGCACACCTTTAATCCCAGCACTCGGGATGCAGAGCCAGGCAAATCTCTGTGAGTTCGAGGCCAGCCTGGTCCATAGAGAAAGATCCAGGACAGGCACCAAAACTACACAGAAAAACCCTGTCTCGAAAAAAAAAAAAAAAGTATTGCTTATGAGAACTGAGCACAAACACACTTCTCTGCCAATTCTTTCACCTTAGAAGAGTTGAAGGAGCAAACAGTCAGACTTTAGGTGAACCTAGTCTGCTATGGGATGTTCTGTATGTTAAATGTGTTGCTCTGATTGGTTAACAAATAAAACACTGATTGGCCAGTAACCAGGCAAGAAGTATAGGCAGGACAAGGAGAGAGGAGAATTCTAGGAAGTGGAAAGCTGAGGTAGAGAGAGACACTGCCAGCCACTGCCATGAGAAGATGTTAAGATACTGATAAGCCCTGAGCCACATGGCAACTTATAGATTAATAGAAATGGGTTGATTTAAGATATAAGAACAGTTAGCAAGAAGCCTGCCATGGCCGTACAGTTTATAAGTAATATAAATCTCTGTGTGTTTGCTTGGTTGGGTCTGAGCAGCTGCGAGTGAGAGAGATTTGTCCTGACCGTGGACCAGGCAGGAAAACTCTAGCTACACTAGTCCACTGCATAGGGTCCTCCAACAATTTTTATAGGTCTCAACCTTGACCATAAACACAGTAGAGTCATATGGGATATCACCTTTATTGGTGAAATTATTAAGGCCACTTCACGTAGTTAAAAGGGAGGTTTATTTTGTGGGGTAACTTACAGGTGAAGGGATAGGTAACGGTCTGGGAAAGGTGTGGCGCAGTCCGGCGGTATTCTCTGGAGATCTCTGCTTAGTCTACCTCCAGTGTCCAGGGTCCAGAAACCAAGAGAGCCCACGCATCCGGATCTTGGGTCTTCAGCGTCCTCTCTCAGCCCTGCCTTGTAGGCGTGATCATTACCGAAGCCTCAGTGGGGGTTGGAACTTCCAGGTCAAAGCTGGAAAGGCTACCCACTACACACCTTTGTGGTGGTTTGAATGAAAATGGTCCCTATAGATTCATAGGAAGTGACATTATTGGAGGTGTGGCCTTGTTGGAGGAAGCATGTCACTGAAGTGGGCTTTGAGGTTTCAAATTCTCAAACCAGGCCCAGTGTCACTCTCTCTTCCTGCTGCCTGCTGATCCAGATACAGGACTCTCAGCTATCTCTTCAACACCATGTCTGCCTGTGTGCCACCGTGCTTCCCACCATGATGACAGTGGACTAAACCTTTGAACTGTAATCCAGTCCCAATTAAATGTTTTCCTTTATAGAAGTTTCCATGGTCATGATATCTCTTTACAACAACAGAAACCCTAACTATGACAACCTTCAATGTGGGTCTCTGGGCTCCCATATTTTATCTTTATATAATTTTACTATTGGTTTGCATATTAGCACTTGGCCCAAAGATGAGAAGAGGTCATGCCATTTGCTGTTAATTTTATTCAACTTTGTTTTTTAAAATCAGCATATGACAGAGAGGGAGAGAGAGGTGGATCTCTGGAACACTTCTTAATTACAATGGGCTATAATTTATTCTGTCAACATGTGATTCATAGGATTTCATGAGTCATCTGACCCACCCTTCTTGTTTTACATATGAGGAAATTGAGGGTCAAGGGGGGGAAATAATTTGTCAATGGTCACACATGTGTCTCATGTTTATGCATGCAAACTTTATTCATACTAATTCCCACAGACCGGTTAGCTGATTTGTTATTTAACTCCATGCCTGTTCTTTCTGTGAGAGTGATTTCTTCTTTAAGGAAAACAGCAGCATTTTGCAGCCAATAAGACAGGAAATTCAACTGGACCTGCCATTCCTTCTCTCTTTTCCGTGGTGTCGTGGGTAGAACCCAGAGCTGCAGACAAGCTGGACAAGGGCTCTGCCGGTCAGCTAGCCCCTAGCCAAGGCTGCCCATTTCTCATCTACCATGGCCAAAGAAAGCTATAACAGTGAGTTTTGTAAATACTTCTATCTTGAGTTGGGGAAATAAAAGCCCTGTGATTAGGGTGTCAGAGTTACAAGGACAAGGACAATAGCCTCATTTCTGCTAGGCCTATGCTTGGAAAAAGAAAAGTTTAGAATCTGGTGCTCTACTGTCTTACCTTCAAGAATTAAGGATTCTCTCTTATTTTATTATTTAACTAGAAGGATTCCTGGCTTTTACAGCAATTGAAACTTTTGGGTTTAGACAAGTTCTCATACTCCATTCAGGTTGGTTTTGATCTCACCATCCTCTTGCCTCAGCTGCCTTCCAAATGCTAGAATTAAAGATGCATGCTATCATGCCACTCTGGAAATTAGATGTTAGATCAAAAAGTCAGTTCCTGTAAGATGCTGTGGTGGTGTCCCAGTTCCGCTGGTCTCCCAGCCTGACTCTGTGGTTTCTATATTCCTTGACTGGATCACTGGAAAATTCACATGTACAATAACATGGAGAGAGCATTCACATGTAGCAATCCTGACATCGAGCAGTTGTCATTTTTTATTTCTATAGCAGTTTACCTGAGCCTGGGTAATTTATAAAGGAGAAAAAAAAGTCTTTTTAGCTCATGGTTCTTAAGACTGAAAAATCTCAAGATCAGGAGGCTACACTTGGTGAGGGCCTCATTATTCAGGCATGAAGGCACAAGTCTATAAACCCAACACTGAGGAAGCTAAGGCAGGAGAATTGCCATGAGTGGAGGCCAGCCTGGACTATAGTGTGAGACTCTGTGTCAAAAATATTTATACAAAGAAGATAAGATGGCATTAAAGAGGAAAGGCAAGTAGCAAGTAGGTAGAGCAGGTGAGGCCAGTCTTGCTTTCTACTACCCATTCTTAGGCTTACTTATCCAGTACCACAAAATTCACCCATTCGTACCGGAGCAGCCAAATGCCTCTTCAAGGCGCTATACCAGTGGTTCTCAACCTGTGGGTCATGACTCCTTTGGCAACCCTCTAGTTCCAAAAATATTTACATTATGATTCATAACAGTAGCAAAATTAAAGTTATGAAGAAGCAATGAAAATAATTTTATGGTTGAGGGGGTCACCACAACATGTGGAACTTTATTAAAGGGTCACAGCATTAGGAAGGTTGAGAACCTCTGCTCTACACTCTCAACAGGCAGTCTTGGGATCACATTTCAGCTTAGGGTGTGGGAGAGACAGTCATCATGCCTTAACAGTTAATGCTGTGTGTGGCTGAAGAAATCTTCCCTCACATTGCCTGAATTAGTGTGTCGAGCTCTTTCAGTTCACGGAAATGTCTTCTACTTCCTACTCCATTTTTTCATAAAAATGTATATTTAAACTGAATTCTAAATTCTTCACACAAAGAGAAAGTATTTCATCCACATGAGGGGTCCTCAACCCTCAGCCTTGGTTACATTTGAGGTTGTATAAAACGTGTGTGTGTGTGTGTGTGTGTGTGTGTGTGTGTGTATGTGTTTTCATCACGGATTTCTCTGTGTAACAGCTCTGGCTGTCCCAAAACTTGCTTTGTAGGCCGTGAACTCACAGAGATCTGCCTGCCTCTGCCTCCTAAGTACTGGGATTAAAGGTGTGTGCCATCACTACCCAACTTTGGAGTTGGATAATTCTTTGTTGAAGGGACTATCGTGTGTATTGTAGAATGTTGACTGGAACCCTTGAGTTCCAAATGTTGTGTGCTAAGTGGCATCACACCCTCACCCCCAGTGTGACAACCATAAGTAAGGGCTGACCTGATCTTGGTGGAGGACCACTGAGGAAACAATAGAATGAATAGGATGTGATTATGTCTGTGGATATGGGTGTGTATATGTAATATACACACGCATATATCTATACATATACATATATATATATATATATATATATATATATATATATATGTAAAAAGAAAGGAAGTGATCCAAGGGAAGTGGTTCATACAACTGTGGGGACTCTGTGGACCTCAGAAATCTCAACAGCACTTGAGAGGGTTGTGCAATATTTGAACGCAGTCCAGAGACAAAAATCTCTTCTTCCTGGAGGAAATGGTCTTTTCAAGGTCTTAAGCTGATTGATTGAGGCCCACCACTCATAGAGGGTCATCTTCTTTGCTGAACTTCCTGGATTTAAGTGCCCATCACATCTACAATATGCATTTACAGCAATACCTAGACCGACATTCAGCCAAACAACTGGCACCACAGCCTAGCCAAGCTGCTACATAGAATGAACCAGTGTACTGGTAAAAATAATCGTGTTTGCCTATATAAGCTCTATTTCCAGTTTACAGTGTTTTCTGGTTTACTAGAAGAGTAATACTCACAGTATAAAGTCAAGTGACAGTGAAATATATAATTTCTTCTTATTACCTTTATGATTAAAGATACTTGTGGTTATAATAATTATTTAATAATAACTTAATGATCACCATTTACTGGGTCCTTCCTACATTACCATTACACTAAATGGCTACTGTAGAGTGTCACATTCAGTCCTCAAAACACTTCCATGGGTTAAAAATGACTATCCTCATTTTAGAGGCAAGAAAGCTGAGCCTTGGGAAGATTAATTAAGTGGCCCATCTATTTGGTGGCATAGCTGGAATTCAGCCCCACACAGCAATGACCTTGTCCCTCAATTCTCAGCTGCTCTAATTTCCATCCCCTAGTCCTAACTTTTATAATTTATCTTTTTAAATGTTTCTGTACAAACATGTAATATATGCTAACTTTAATTTTTTTTAACATTAGGAATTGAACATCCCACCTACTTGCTCTCTGAAGGTAACAATACTAAAAAGTCTGATGTGTATATATCCAATTTTGTTTCCACATTTATTTTACTATAAACATGAAACACATGAGTCACTGTCCAGTTGTGGGCTGGCAGTTGTAGCATGTAGGGTAAGGTTTACACAGGAGTCGGGACAAAGGCAGGTTTGTGCTGTGGGATCTACAGGCCAACCTCAGGCAGCAACATGGGATCTATAGACCAACCCCAGGCAGCAACATGGCTATGTCCATGTGTCTGTGTTGTCAGGGCTTGTTATTGACTTCTGGCTTTGTTTCTCCACATCTTCTTCTACCCTAGTAGCGAAGACCACACATTATTTATTAGCCAAGCTTTCCAAGGAAATCAAAACTCTTCTACCTAAGCCCTTGCTTTCCAAGTTGAACTTCTAATATCCCTAATGTGCACACACACACACACACACACACACACACACACACACACACACACACACGAACATTGTATCCTTTTATACTGTATCATCTTCCTCTGGATTTTTATCTTGAGCTAAATTCAGTATTACACATATTTCTACCACTTCTGCCACTAATAATGATTTGTATAATAGCAATCTTCTTGTGTGATCAGCAGAAACAGTCAGCTTAAGTTATGAAGGACCAGTTTGTAAAGAAACAGAGAGATGGCCTATCATGCCATTTTTATCTTTCTTATCTCTCAATGTTTCCTAAACTTTGGTCATTAATCTATCACTTTCATTATTGTAGCCATGCTTTCATAATTTTATTATGCTGCTGTTACACACTGGTGTTTTAGAAATACATTCACTGTTCTAATTTAAAGCTGCTTTTGAATTTTTGTCTCTGTCATGTGGAAAGCCAGTATCATTTGTTATGAGTGGGAGGTAGCTGTAAAATAAATAGCAATTACTGGTTACCTAACATAATCATATAACATCGTTAGTATGGTAAATATTTCTTTAATTGTCTGGATATAGATTCTAGTGTCCTATCATTGATGGAAGTTCTAGATGCTAGAAGAATCCCCAGGAACAATAAACTTTCTGGAAAAAGGTCCAAAAATGCAGGCTTCACAAGACTCCCTGAACGCAAGTATGACGAACCAGAGAAAGTTACCTATGTACTTAGGGGCATTACAGAACCATAGACTTAGAGCAGAACATAATCCAGGCTCAGCCTCAGCACTAGGGGCCTGAAGGCAGAGCAGCCATCCCTACAGGTGAAAAGTGATGGGACAAAGGAGCCTCTCCTGACCTTGGTCATCTCCCAATGCCTGGACCTGCCAGGTTTGCTGCAGTCAAGCAGACATTTGGCTCTGCTCAGCTATCTCTTGTGTCCTAATACACTTTCTGTTGCTATGATGAGTGCCATGACCCAAAGCAAACTGGGAAGGGAAGGGTTTATTTCATCTTATGCCTTATGGTCCATCATTGAGGGAAACCAAGGCAGGAACCTGGAGGCAGAAACTGAAGCAGAGACCATGGAGGAATGCTGCTCTCTGGCTTGCTCTCTGTGGCTTGTTCAGCTGCCTTTCTGATCTAACCCTGCTCAGGGATGTTACAGCCCACAGTGAGCTGAGCCCTACCACATCAGTTAGCAGTTAGGAAAAGCGTTCCCGGAGATAGGTTCGCAGGCCAACCTGATGGAGGCAGTTTCTCACCGAGGTTCCCTCTTCCCAGGTGTGTCTAGGTGTGTGACACAACTTGACAAAAACTAACTGTGACACACTGTGTAACAAACCACCCCAGAGTTTAGTGGCTTAAGACAGCAACCAATTTGCTCCTTTATCAGTCTGGGGTGGGCAGGGTTTGTAGAGTGATGCCATGGGATCAGCTAGAACGGTTGCTTTAGCCCTCTTCTGCTAGAAGTTGAGTTGGGGTGAAAACTCCAAGAAGGTTTCCTTCATCTTTCAGGAAAGTTTGTGATTATCCACACTCTCGTTTACTTTCTCTTCATTGCCTCTTTTTCTGTCTCTTCTTCTGAGGTTTCTTCATGGTGTAGAAACCTAAGAGCCTCCATTTTTAATATGCTACCCTCCTACCTGCGTGTGACGGGAAATGCCCCCACAAGCAGGCATAGAGATTTGCAGCTCTTAATGACCTGCTTCATTCTCTTAGCCTAGCAAGAGAAATCAGTCTGCTTCTCAAAGCAGGGAGTGGCACAGAAGCCGCCAGCCTCTTTCATCTGCCGCGCTTGGGCTCACTCTCCAGCACCACGGTTGCTCTCTATTTCTCCATAGGCAAACCATTTCATTCCCATTCTGTCCTCAACAAGAGGCAATTAACAGTATTTACCCCACTGGGTAGATGGTTGTGAGGATTAAGTGGGAAAGGCATATGAAGTGATCCAGAGTGCCAGGAAGAGTGTTTGCATTCTGCAGATTCTCAGTTTCCTTCCCTGTCTGCCATGAGCTGACTTTCCTGCGATGCTGGGAGGTTCTGTAACCTCGGTCTTGAGAACCGAGGTCCTGGGACGGAATAGCCAAGCACAATAGAAACATTAGCTACCGAAACACTAAGCCGAAGGGAAATGCCTTCAGATAATAGACTCCAACCATCCCAGACTAAACCTGTGTCCATGCCAAGATGGAGGCTCTCGCTTGAAAGGTTTATCTTCAACAGCTAACCTTTAAACATTCTCAGGGTCTGTGTTAAGAAATCAAAGAAGGGAGCCAGGATGTAGCTGTTAGGAGTCTGGTCTTCAAATGATAATTTTACCGATGAGCTGTTTATTCAAGATTCTCAACCTGCCTGGTCTCTTGAATACGGATACCAAAGAAGTTCTTTCTGCTGGCAGTCTCCAATCACTCGTTTAATTGAATGGACTACTTATTAATAAAATACTGAAAGTTTTTGTTTGGCATAAATTATGTATTGTAGACTAATAGTTCTCAACTGGGAATAATTTTGGTGTCCCTCTCCTATGTATATCTTAAGGCATTTGGGGTTGTTACCACTGGAGAGTGGGAATGGTGCTCCCCAGTTTAGTGAGTACAGCCACAGAGAGATGCTGCAATACAGCCTAGGATGCTCAGAGTGCTCCACCGCAGAGAATTAATTCAGTGGCCCCGAATGATAATAGTAGCCCATAGTTGAGGAGTTCTGGCCTAAGACATCTATCTTAGACATAGGATACTATTTTCTTTAGGAACAGATACCAAATTTGGATGATGCCGGGCTAACCCAGGACCCCTGTAGCCATTTAGTTTGCTTTGTTAAGGACCATGACCAAGAGCAACCTTGGAGGAGAAGGCTTATTTGGTTCAGACATCCCAGGTCATGGTTCATCATGAAGGGAAGTCAGGGGAGGAACATGGAAACCAGAACTGAAGCAGAGGCCACGGAGGAGAGCTGCTTACATGGCTTGCTCGGCCTGCTTTGTTGTAGAATCCAGAACTGTCTGCCCAGCGATAGCACTGCCCCAGTGGGCTGGGCCTTCCAACATCAATCATTAATTAAGAAAATGTCCCACAGACTTGTCTTCAAGCCAGTCTCATGGAGGCATTTTCTCAATTGAGATTCCTTCTTCCCAGATGACCCTACTTTGGGTTAACTTGACAAGAAATTAACCAGCCTAGTAGCTGAAGGACGAAGGATATTTTTGTTTTACCCATCAGGTAACGTTCCTGGTACGGAACCAAGAACCCAGAGCATAGGACGTATATTTGGGGAGCAGTTACTCCCTTTAAGCATGGACTCCAAAAGCGCTGCCTTTTCAACAGTTTTAAGGTATAATGATGAAGATACGTATTCAGAAGCAGAGTGAAAATGAACCTAGACAACACATTGAAAACAGGACCACTGACATCATCCCTCGACACAGTCCCTGCTGGACCCCAGCCAACCCCGCTATATATAGTCCCAAGTGTAGCCTAGCCCACTAGAACTGGGTTTACTGCTCTATGAAACCAAAGGAGAGCAGCAGAGCCTGGCTCCTGGGGCATCCCTGTATCTCTGCATGCTGCAGTACTGTGAGAGAAGGAAGAAAACTGGGTGGTTTGTGACTATTGAAATTCTGGGGTTGAAAATGACTTTTGAAAAGTAACTTAGGGGCTGGGGTGATACCTTCCATGGGTAACATGTTTGCCTTCCAAGCATGAGGATCTGAGTTGGATGCCCCAGAACCCATCTAAAAACAGCCAGGCATGATAGCAAGTGCTTGTTATATTAGCACTATGGCTTGCTGGCCAGCCAAGCCTACTTGCGAAGCTCTAAGATAATGAGGGACTCTGTCTCAATTAAAGGTGGACAGTACCTAAAGAATGACAGGCAAAGTTGCCATTTTCCCTCTGCATGCGTGCACATGCACCTCGCACAGGAACACACACACACCAAAACAAAAAGTACTTCGAGGGGAAACCTCGCGGCATGGAATGCAAATGCCCTCCTGATGCATGTAACAACAAGATGGCGAGGTTCCATAGAGCAAATGACGCCGGACCTGAACGAAAACATACTGAGTGGTACCTTTTCTGTAAAGCAAGCTCTCTCAGCCCTGGCATTATTAGTGACACTGGTTTAGGGGCTGGTGCTGTGTGTTGTGGGACAGTCTCCTGCATACCCAGCCTCACCGGATGCCGCCCACTCCACATTTGTATCTCCAAATACGGCCAAATGCCTGGGAGCAACAGAAGAAATCGGACAAAATTGAATCTCCTGATGCAAAGAACAGGGGAGGGAGAAGAGGGGAGTGGCACCGGGGAGGGGACCCGGGAGGGAGTTCCGGGGTGCTAGTCATGTTTCCTTATTTCGGTGAGACCACATTTTGTGTATTCACTCTGTTAGATGTTCGCTGAGTCAAACCCTATGTTTTTCACAGATTCCCCATTTATATCTAAACCTTCAACTTCATGTTTTCCTCACTGTGGAATAACCAAACTCCTCTCAAACAAAGCATGACGTGTTTCCCTTTCAAGGACTACGGCTATGATCAAATGTGTCAAAACAATTTTATGGAAACTGAAAGCGAACAGTCGTTTGGGTGAGAAGGAAGTGGTACAAGAGGGCTCGGAGTGGGTGTTCTGTGAAAAGCACCAAGTTTGCGGGCTTGAAAATCGCCTAAAAAAGCTCAGAAGTCACAAAATCGCCCTAGGCCTTGATCTTCGGCCATCTTTGTGCCTCGTTCTTTTCACCGTGTACAGCTGCAGCTGTTTCTTGGTGTTCCAACTCACTTGTGTCGGTGAGGGGGTGGGGTGGGGTTGAAACTTGGGACCCTCCTGCCCCATAACCACACCCAGCCCTGCGCGTAAAATTTAGGAAGACATGAACAGAGAAAAGAATCTTAAACAGTTCGTTGGACAAAGAGTTCAGTGGTGATGGGGGAGGGGGCAATGCACACCACGGCCCAGCGTTTTCCAGAACTCTCTATTTCTCAGCATTTGTTGCTATTTTAGAAGATTAGGTAAGAGTCCACAAAAATATAGTGCAGATAACTATGTAGTTCCTAGCTCGATTTCAGAGACTGAAAGCTAATGGAAAATGAAAATGTGTCCTACAGAGTCCTAGGCCACCGTGTCCTGTAGCCACCTCTATACTTGGCACGTTGCCCGTAAGGTGGGGTTCCACACAGTTTTACAGATTGCATTGTTGAGATTATCATGAAAGGGTTCCGCTGGCCACATTTCCCTTCCTTGTTATGATAACTGTCAAGTTCTCTGCTGATACTGACCTACTGGTTTTCCACAATGAGTCGCTGCTGTGGGAGGAAAAAGGATCTTTGAAATGTCTGCATCCTTTAACTGTGTCACAGCCCCAAGCCCCATTGGAATGACCTCTGAGGGCCTTGTCAGGTCCTTTCCTTGTGCGAGAACTTTGTTTTTATCTCATTGTTTTAAATAAATAGGCTTGTGGCGGGAGCTTGGAGCTATTTTTGCCCTTTCAGTATTATATTAATAACGTGGCCATTCTGTCTCAAGCTACCTGACACCTAAGTCATTCTGTTATCACAGCTGTGCTAGGATACGGTGCTTGCTTTTTATCTTTTAATTCTGTCATTTGCTCCACTTTCTCACACTTGATTTTATCCATGCGCACACTAAGCTCTGCCACTCGGTGCCTGATTCAAGATGTCACTCAAATCAAGAACACCATGAACATTAATTTCCTTTCTCATTGCTGAGACCAAATACCTGACCAGAAACAAGTGAAGAGAGGAGGGATTCATTTCCACTCACAGGTCAAGGGTTCCAGTCCATGACAGAGGGCAAAACATGGCAGTGGGGGATGAGCGGCACAGATAGGAACTACATCCTGAGTCCTCTGAGCTCTTCACTTAGGATTTTCCCTTAGACGTTTGCCATGTTTCTGGAAAACAGCCGTCACAGGGCCACAGTGTCCCTGCTCTGAGTTTACTCTGGTCTTTTGTTCTCTTGGGGCACAGAGCTTTAGAGTCACAAGAGATGCAAAATTATGGAACTAGTTAGAATGTGGGGGCAGAATCCTGTCCCAGAGTTTCTATCTTAAAGACAAAAGGCGGCATTTCTTGACTTAGCATAGAACTGTAGCCTGTGAATGTTAGAAGGGTGATCCAGAATGTGTCCCTAGATACCTCCCTTCTTTGGATCAAAGGATGTACTGAAGGACTTGGTTGTAGCTCACTTTTAGACTTTGCCTAGCGTGCACAGGACTCTAGGGTCTGTCCGTCTACCAAAAAGAAAAAGAAAGATAGAAAGGAAGCGAGCAAGGGAGGGAGGGAAGAAGGAAGGAAAAAGAAAGAAAGAAGTTGTAGTAAAGTAATAACAATTATTTTATCTTCTTATATGAATGTGCAGGCTACAACTAGAGGGCCAAATCTGCCCACATTCATTTATGTGGTCGTCTGTGGTTGCTTTTAAGATTCTGTATTGAGTAGGTGTGACAGAGTATGTAGGGCCACATGCTGTGGGATGTTCTGTATGGCAAATGTGTTGCTAATTAGTCAATAAATAAAACACTGATTGGCCATTGGCTAGGCAGGAAGTGTAGGTGGGACAAGGAGGAAAATAAAGCTGGGAAGTGGAAGGCTGAGTCAGAGAGACACTGCCAGCCGCCATGATGACAAACAGCATGAGAAGATGCCGGTAAGCCACGAGCCACGTGGCAAGGTATAGATTTATAGAAATGGATTAATTGAAGCTGTAAGAACAGTTAGCAAGAAGCCTGCCACGGCCATACAGTTTGTAACCAATATAAGTCTCTGTTTACTTGGTCGGGTCTGAGTGGCTGTGGGACTGGCAGGTGAGAGAGATTTGTCCTGACTGTGGGCCAAGCAGGAAAACTCTAGCTACAGCCACACAACACATTTACTATGTAATCATCACACACACGCATGCAGAGAGAGAGAGAGAGAGAGAGAGAGAGAGAGAGAGAGAGAGAGAGAGAGATCTTGCTAACCCTTTTCAATGATGAAAATATTTCACTGTGCCTAGAGACTGTATAAAGTTGTAATTGCGTGAACCATATTGTCCTCATATTTAGTGTTTACTTATACAGGAGAACCCCACCCCTTGAGATAGTCCTCCTCATACAGCTCTTCCTATGGGGGATGTAAGGGACTTAATCACTAAAACACTTCCCATGCAACTAGGAGGATTTGGATTCAGAGCCCCAGTACCCACATAAAGCTGGGTACTGTGGTTCATCCCTGTCATTCCAGCACTGAGAAGGCGCTGGCAGGATCCCAGGGGTCCTTTGGATACCCAGTCTAGCTAAATCAATGCGCTCCAGATTCAGGGAAGAGAAAACCTATCCCTAAATAAACAAGCAAACAAGGAAGAAAGTGATAGATAGACCTATCCTAAATGTGGATAACACTGTTCCATGGGCTGGGTCCTGGAAACTGAGCTGAGGAAAGGGACTGACATGGGCCTCTGGGCTCCACACACATGCACACGTACCCACAAATACACAAGTGCACACACAAAAGTCTTCATGTCATAGATCTTTGGTAACATGGAGGTTTTAGTCCCTCTTACCTCATCTTTTGTTCTTTGGTTCCCCCTCCCTGCCTCTCCCTCTTCTCTGTTTTTCTCATCTCTTCCTATACTCTTCTCCAATGCCCTATCCCTCCTCTCTCACTTTTCTATATTCCCAGTAAAGAGAAGCTTAAAAAAATTTAAAAAGACCCACAAGGTAACAACATGGTAACATATTACATATCAGCATATTTCTGCAGAAGGCCAGCTGGGTTTGTCATGACTTTATGGACACACCTTAGCTCCTGATAGGTTTACATCCCAGTATCCCAGTATCAGCTGAAAATGTTATAGACAAAAATGCACTTCATAACCCTACACTATCAAACACCAGGGTGTGCTCAGAACACCTAATGTTACCCTACGGCTACTCAATAACGTAGAACACAGTGCTGATTTCATAATGAAGGTTCATTTAAGAAATTCATTGCAATTTTAAAACCTTTAAATCTGAAGTCAAATTTCAACTACGTGCTTATTCATGTTGCATCATCATAAAATTAAAACCTCATGATCGGAATCATTGTAAGCTACAGTCTCCATTTGTCTTACAAAATGCCTTTGTCCAAGACCCTGAGAGATTCAGGAATGTACTAAGTCGGAATGGACTGATGGACACATGAATCTGTAATCTCCACTAGCCCGTTATAGCTAGAAACGACCTATGGCTTAGACAAGATCATCCAACTATGTCTCTGCACCACAGCCTGGGCTTCCCTTTCCCCATGTGATGCTGGCTGGGTATGAACTGAGAGCTCAAAATAACTCCCTCTTCCTATAGATGGTTTTGAATTTCCTGCACCCTAGCCACCAGCTTCTAAAGAGCCAGAAACACCTTCAAAGAATGAGAACACAGGGCTTCCAAAGTGCAAGTGAACAGTGTACCAATTCTCCATCCTTTATGCCTAGTTATAAAGGAACAAGGGGCTAGTGTACATGGCTATCACACAGAAAAAGGATCTAGATGATGGTTCTCAACCTGTGGGTCAAGACCCCTCTCACAAACCTCTATCTCCAAAACTATTTACATTACAATTAGTAACAGTAGCAAAATTACAGTTACAAAGTAGCAACAAAAATAATTTTATTATGGAGGTTGAGAACCACTGTTCTAGATAATTGGCATGGGGTGTGTAAAGATTTCAGACCTGGGTGCAGGTTAAGACCATGATGGTTCTTTACAAACACCTTTAAAATCCTGCCAACCTCTTCCTCCCTTAAGGGATTCACAAACACACACACACACACACACACACACACACACACACACACACACACACACACGCCACTTCTCCAAGCGCCATCTTAGCATGATAGCACTGTGGCGGTTCTGCAGTCCATTCTGGCACCAGGTACCTTTTCTAGAGATCCCTCCAGGTTGGCAAAAGACCCTCATCTTACTAATTTACCAGGACAATTAAAGACAAATATCTTGATACCCCTCTCCATCATTTGAGCAACTTTGTCTCTGAGGACTCATCACTACTATGTTGTAAAGGCACGTTATAATCTGTCACCAGAAACGTTGGGAATGCCTGGAGGACGAGCACGTCCTCAGCCCTGTGTCACCTCACCTTACACATGCCTAGTGTACCCTGGTTGCTGTTGAGTGGGTGTACCAATTAGTTCACTAATCAGAGAAGGGACAAGAGGGGCCCTTTATTTTGTGGCCTGGTCATGAGACCCATGGTAAAGTAGAAACTTCCTCCACGCTAGGCAGGATGGATGGCGATCATTTTCTGAACCCTGGGGACAGTGGAGGAGGGCAGCGCACACAGCTGCTTGAAATTTTGCATGTGTGGCAGTGGCTTTGGGCCAGACTGTTGCACTTTCTGCAGACTCAGCCCCATCCACGGACATTTTCTGGCCCAAAGCTCCTTGCTCAGATGTTTCCTGCCACGCTGACTACATTTGTCCCAAACATGTCTCTCTGTGAGTTGAAGAAAATACAAGATCTTTGGGAAGAAAAAAAGGGCTTTCTTGGGCAAGGTGGTTCACATCTCCACATCTCAGCATCATGAGGGCTCCGCGTGCATCTTTTGGAGCTATTGTTTTCGCCCGTGAAGACTGAAACACATCGTTAGGTGGGCAAAGTGGAGACGGGCTTTACATGAGACACGCTCTGACCTTCAGAGCCTGGCTGGCCCTTTCCCCCAGCACCGCGGCAGAGTGACTGAGCCGCACATGTCCCCATCTGTTTGGCAGCTGCTGAGCCACAGAAAGGGGCGGGGTCTTTTGTAGCACCGGGGTTGCACCAGGCCTGACTTGCTCACACACTGCATTTGGCACTCGTTTCTGTAAGCACTCAAGCTATTTTCAAGTAAGCCCCTGAGATTTTTTTTTTCTTTCAAAGAAAAACATTCTCTACATTCCCATCTTCATTTGGGCATAAAGATGGGAGCGTTCGCTTTGTCTCTAAGCCTGGTGTTTTTGTTCAACTTAACAAATGTCTGTTGAGTTTCCACCACATGACAGGCGCTGCACGGTGGACTGTGGGAGAAAGGATGTCAGAGCTGCCACGATCCTCCCCTTCCAGGAGGCTATGTCCTTTCAAAGGGCATCAGTTATAGGACAATGAAGTAGGTACATGTAAAATCTAAGGGCTAAAGTGCTGTAGAAGACAGAATAATAATTCTGGTGTGTGGCAAGCAAAGTTTCTTTTTCAGTATGGATGAAAACTAAGGTTTTAGGAGATAAAAGGTTGCCAAAAAATTCAATAATAGAGATGTTATAACTTATCTACTTATATTAAGCACCATTTGTTGGTATTACATATGTATTATGTGGCAGGCATTCTGTTGAAAGATTTGTAAAAAACCTTATTTATTTCTTACAATCATATACATATGTGTGCATATATACATATATATTTATATGAATGAAGTATGTATATGTTCATGTGGGATGTATGTACATGCATGTGAAAGCCAGAAGTCAGAACTAGGTGTCTTCCTTATTTCTTTGAGATGAGGTCTCTCCTTGGGCCGGAAACTCATCCATTCCGCTAGGCTAGCTGGCCAGCAAGCTCTAGGAATCCTCTTTGTCCCCCTTCCCCAGTGCTGAGATGACTGGTGTGTGCCACCATCCCTTTCTACATGGCTACAAACTTAGGCTCTCATACTTGGACAGTCAGCACTGTATAGCGAAGCCATCTCCCAAGCCTCCAAAAAATACATTTTAAATTTTTGCTACACAAAGCTTTTGATTATTAGCTTAGAAGTATTTTTTATTTAGGAAAAAAATCTCATTATGATTAAAATGTTAATACCACTCAAAGGGTGTATGCCAGGAATGTAATGTAAGTCAGCATGGCAGAGAGATGGCAGATATCCGTGTTTATCACTACCGTGTTCACAACAGCCAAGATTAGAAGGGAGCTAGGTACCCAATAATAGATAAATGGGTAAAGAAAACATAGCATCTGTACACAATGAAGATTTATTCAGCTTTAAAGAAGAATGTAATTAAGTCCTTTTAAGAAAAATTTATTGAAACAGACATCATCGTGTTAAGAGAAACAAACTAAAAAGCTAGATATGTGTTTTCTTCTCTCATATTCAGAATTGATATTTCTACTACACAACAGACGCATGCATCTACATATGACAACAGACAGAAGGGAGGCTGTGGGGAGGAAGAAGAGGAAGGTAACTATGAGGCAAGAACAATTATATAATGAAAAATAATAATGAGATCTAAGAGCCAAGCTCGTAGAGCTCAGTGGCCCAGTGTTTACTTCATATGCACGAGACCCTGAATTCAATGCCCAGTGCTGCCAAAATTTAAAAAAGAGAAGAAATCCATTACTGGTGCACTAATTAAAAAAACAATAATAAAAACACTACAAAAAATAAAATAAATAAAAATACGCTAAAGTATCACTCAAAGAGCCAGTGTTGGGAAGAATGGATTTTGAAGAGGCAAAGTAAACTTCACCTTCAGAAGCGTTTCCGGCTTCAGTCCCTTGTCTTTATTATGGTTTTGTTTCTTTTTCCTGTGTGCATATGAACGTTCCCATGTGTGTGCACCTGTGTGTGGAGGCCAGAAGACAACCTCAGCTGTCATTCCCTAGGCACTGCCCACCTCCTTATTTTGAGACAAGGTCTCTCACTGACCGGAACTCATCATGTAGGCCAGGCTGGTTATCCATCGAGCCACAGGAATCTGCCCATCTCTGCCTTCCAAATGCTGGATCATACAAGTTTCACCACATCCGGCTTTTTAAACATGGGCTCTGGAGTTCTAGTTCCGGTCCTCCTTGCAAAGGCAAGCATTTTACCAAGAAAGCTATCTCATAGCACTACATGTCATGCTCTGCAAGATTATTAGCGGACAACTGTGCTAGCTAGTTCTTACGTCAACTTGACACACACGAGGGTCATCTGGGAAGGGAGAATTTTCATTGAGAAAATGCCCCCAAAGGGCTGACCTGTAGGCAAGTCTGTAGGGCATTTTCTTGATTGACATAGGAGGGCCTAGTCCAGTGTGGGTAGTGCCACTCCTGGGCATATGATCCTGGGTGCTGTAAGAAGGCAGACTGAGCAATCCATGATAAGCAAGCCAGTAAGCAGCAGCACTCCTTCATGGCTTCTGCACCAGCTTCTGCCACATGATTTCTCCCCTGTTTGAGTTCCTGCCCTGACTTCCCTCAGTGATGGACTGTGGTGGGGAACTGTAGGCAAGAATAAACCCTTTCCTCCCCAAGTTGTGTTTGGTCACGGTGTTTTGTCACCGCTATAAGAACACTAAAGCAACATCTAAACCTCAGATTAATTTAATAGCTCCAAGAGCTTTGAAGACATGTGAGCATGGCCGAGGTACAACCTTGGTGACTCCTTGCCCTCAACGTGACTCATGCTGCTGTGCTCCCCGAGGAAGTGTGTCGCGGAGGCAGAAAATCAGTCCCTGTGGAAGGAAGCCTGTGGTCTAAGCATTAGTGGAGGTTTTTAATGGGCGCTCTCATGGTAGGCTCCAGACTCCTCCTGCAATGAAATTACCTGAACAGTTACCATTTTTCAGGGTTCACCTTCTGCTTTAAAGGAGAGGAAGAGAGCATTGTTTTGGCAATACAGTTGTCTATTAGTGTATACATCGAGATAATAACCCCAGAGGAGGCGGGGAGAGGGAGCAGGAACCTTCCAAATCAAAGGATGAAGAAAACAGCTCCCAGAGAAGTAATTTTTCAGTTTTCCTGATTTGCTTAGTGAGAAATCGCCCTCCAATTTATTATGATTTGAAGGGGCAATGAATTCCTTATTTAGAATTAATATAAAAATGACGGAAATGCATTTTGCTTGTCTCTAAACTTAGAGCCTGCTTGTATAGTGCACTTGTTAAGACCCATGAGTTAGTAAAGCTGGTAATGCATGCCGTATGGTTTTCTCTAAATGATAATTATAGGTCATTCGGAACTACAAATTACATACACTAAAAATGTTAACTTAATTTAGGATTACTGGCTGGATGAGGGCTTTTCCCCCCTAGAAGCAGGTGTAATGGGAACGGCGTTGTCTGAATATAGTCAGTATGCTAGACATGATGAATTGTCATAACCACATTATCTTTAAATTTGACATCATTTTGCGGATTCTCCTTGCAAATGCTCAGCCTGTTGTGCGTTTTCTGTGATTTATCCTGAGCAGATAAAACATTAATGGGGAAAATCTAAACAAATGCCTTCCCTGGATCCTCCAGCATGGCTGTTGGCATTGGCCTACCCTAGAGTACCAAGCTGCAAGCCGAGCTCCAGCAGACTCCTGCATTCTGAGATCAATCAGCATTAAATCAGAAACATTCATCATGATTGAACTTGAAATTAACTGCACCCTCTGACTGAAAAGTACTTACTTATAACCTTTCAGTTACTTTCTGTAATGAAAGATGGCAATGAATTAGCCATGATAGCCTGGAGAAAGGCGCTTAATAAGACGGGGCGGCTGGGAGTCAGGAGCCAAGCTCCTCTCGTACTGATTTCATTGAGGGCCTCTCTCCCCCAGAACCACGACCAGAAGAATTCCTTTCCTCAAAGCCGTAGCTGCTTGTACTTAGAGGCAAATAGTTTGGAAAATCTTTAATTAGTCTTAAAATTTGCAAAGTGTCAGGAGTCAGAAATCCCTGGAGGCCAGCTGCTCTCCGAAGTCAGTATTCGAAACAGAAGCCGAGGAAGCAGAGAGTAGCGTCTGAGGTTCTCCGGTCAGGCTGCTTGGGTTAGAACCCGGATTCCAAAGCTTCCTGGGCCCGAGACCTTGAGAAAGTCCCACAGTCACGTGAGTCTCGTTTCTTCATCTACCTGGTGACTGTAATAGTCACAGGTCAAACTGGAAAGCTGCTCTGCAGGTAAAGGCTATTGCCACCCAGCCTGACAATCCTTGACCTATTCATGGACCCACATGGTAGAAGGACAGACAGGACCAGTTCCACAAATGCTCTTCTAACCTCCACATGTGCACTGTAACACACGTGTGCACGCTCACACACAAAAACAGGGTGTGATCTTAAAGCAATAGTACGTTATGGGTGTGAATACAAATTTTTCACCAAGTCTCCTATCTAGAAAGAATCTGTCTACGGGGACATTTGGCAACATCTGTAGACATTTCTGCTCACCACAACTGGGAGGGAGGGCTGCTGGCCTCTAGTGGATGGAAGCCAGGGATCCATGGGACAGCCCCACAGCAAAGACATAGATGGTCCCAATTGTCCCTTACACCAAGGAGAGAAGAAACCGTGAAGTAAACAGTGGGAGGAGGGGCTTGGGAGCAGGGGACTCATTAAAGGGGAGCTGAGAGGCCCCTTCTGGAGGGAGGAATACATGGGAGGAAGGAGTGCATGAGTGCTCCCAGGCAGGACCAGGAAACCATCTCCATGGTCAATCCAACAAACAAGAAGTAAGAAATCGCAGCTATTTGGATGTGGCTTCTTGCCTATGGCCAGCACTTGAATTCTTCAAGCCTCTGAGGTAAAATTGCTTTCCCCAGGAGCTGTTTACCTGGGAGGCCACAGGAGCTGCATTTTCTCCTGGGGCCTGCAGGTCAATCCGGAGCCCAGGCGGTATGGAATTGTGGTGTCAGCAAAGTGTGTCCTTGGCCCTATCTCTATTTTTTGTTCATCTTTGCTGTTCCCGGAGATTCTGTCCTCCTCACAGATACTCTGAAGCTGCTAGCTCTCCCATGAGGCTAGTGCGTGACCATCAGTCTTCAGTCAGGAGGCTCCCTGCTTCGAGAACACCTCCTCCTCCATACACCCTACAAGAATCTTCTTTCCTTCCGTGCCCACCCCCACGTGGGTATCAGAGCAGAAATGACACAGAGCCCCTGATGTGTCAGTGCTCAGTGGCTGGCAGCATGTTCCCGTGAGGGTAATAGTGTTACCTTTTGAACCCCGAGTGCCTCAGGCCGGTCCCACTGCTAACTTCAGGCACATTGAGCGTGTTAGTTTCTGTCGCTGTATCAATCCTGAAATGATCATCTTATAAAGATAAAAGGTTGCTTTTGGCTTATAGACTTGGAGATTTCTGTCCATGGCTGTTGACCCCATTCCATTGCTTTGGGTCTGTAGTACTACATGTCAAACACAAGCACATGACAGAGCTGTCCATCTCATGACTGGGAACGAAAAGGAGAAGACATGAAGGGCCTGGGACACCACAGTCCCCTCAAGGGCACAACTGTAATGGCCTAGGGTCCTCTTACTAGGCCACCTCTTAAAAGGTTTCTACCGGCTCCCAGTAGTACCAGGCTGGGACCCAATCCTTTAAAGTATGGGTCTAGAGGACAGTGAAGATCCAACTGTGGCACTGGGACAGGGAGGCGAAGAAAAAGAAGAAACAGGGAAAAGTGGACTGCCCGAGGTTACAGAGCCGAGGAAAAGCAGAAATGGAGACTGGGGAGATGGTTCGGTCCGGAACGTGCTATCCAGACAAGCGTGGAGACCTGAGTTTGACTCCCAGAACATGCATTTTAAAAAATCAACCATGGCAGTACGTACTTGCAATCCCAGCTCTAAAGAAGCTGAGGCAGACAGATTCCTGGGGCTCTCAGACCTGCCTGCTAGTTCCTAAGATCCTGCAGGTGAGAAACCCTGACCCAAAACAAACAAACAAACAAACGAAGAAACAAACAAACAAACAGGTGGACAGCCCCTGAAGAATGACACCCAGGGTTGATCCCTGCTTACCACGTGCATGTTTGTGTATACATTCCTGTGTGTGCATGTTTGTGTGTACAGTTGTGTGTGCATGGCTAGGGGGCAGGAGTGTGCAGGTCAGAAGTTGGATGTCAACACTTTTCTCAGTTGCACTCCACTTTATTATTTTGAAACAGGATTGTGCTGAACCTGGATCTCACGACTCGACCTCCCCGGTGTTTGAACTACGTACATGCACTGACACGTTTCGTGTTTTCTGTGGGAGTCTGAAATCCGGTCCTCACTGGTACATTACGACTATGAGTATTCTGACTTGTAGGCGGTCTACTTACTAGTTTGACTATTATTTTAAGATGTCTCACTGAGAATCCAGTATTACCCTAACTGTATGACTCACATTTGGACTTAAGGATCTTAATCATCTGAAAAACTAAGAACATCTCAGATTCTAGAAATGTGTCTCAAGCCTGCTCCCTGAGGAAGGTAGCAGGCATATTCCCTCCTGCTGCAAACACCTCTGGAATATTAAAGTTTTACTCTGTGTTTGCATTGAGTCATGTGTTAAGAAAAACACATTGCATTCCTTTGACATAAGACAAATGCCGTGTGTTGTGTTTACATTTAAATGGTGGATAAGAACAGGGAGACCACGCTCCAGTCTGAGAAAATACTGATGCTGCCATGTCAGAGAGGCAGGTTATGGTTTAATTCATACCTGTGGATTAAAGAATGAAAAATGAGCCCACGTCCATGCCTGACGTCTGTGTAAATGGTGCATATGTACCGAGGCCTGTCTGCCTTCCTTAATGTACTTGGAATAAAGTAAATAGTGGAGGGCTTGATGTCTTGCCTAAGCCTAACAAAGCTGGTGCAGCTGCAGCCCAGATGGTCTGGGGTGGTGGAAGGTCCTAGGGGCTGGAGAGAAGGGGTGAAAGCCAGAAGGTGTCCTGGAGGTGTGGCATGGAGAGTGGAAGATACCCTTTAAATGCCCTTGCTCTGGGATTATCTTTATGCATAATGGAGAAGTGGATGGTCTACAATTTGGAAAGATGCCTCCACCCATCCCCTCTCTGGCAACCCTGCCACCCCACCTCCCTCTCCATCCTTCTCAGGGTTCACAGTGTCTCTTTTTATCCATTCACTCTTACTTTAGATTTTTATTTTATTTATTAGTTTGTGTGTATATGTGTATGTGTGTGGTGTATGTATGTGTATAGTTACAGGGGGCACAGGTATGCCGTAGCTTACATATGAGGGTCAGAGGACAACTTTGTGGAGCCAGTGCTCATCTCCCATCTTTATTCAGATTACAGGGATCAAACTCAAGTTGTCAGAATTAAGCAGCAAGAACTTTTACCAGCAGAACCATCTCAATGGCCCCTACCCAGACACTTTTATTAACATCTATTAATTGTACAACATAATGGCTTCTTTGTCACAGGGTCTGTTGGTAAGACGGTCGATGCGAGTGTGGCAGTGTATACACCCTATGGCCATAGCTCTACCCATCTCTCCCCATCCCACCTGTGCCTAGGCTGAAAGATTCAGTTGCATCTTTTTCCTAGCAAGTGACTGGAAACAATCCTACTGCCAGACAACGGGTGAAATAAGACATTGAATTTTGTATAAGCGCTGTGACTTCTCATTAGTAAAATAGGACCAATATTGACTGCTTCTTTCTTGGAGTTCCATCATGATTAAATAAGAAGACTTGGCAAGCAGCAGACTGTACCTCACAGCTGTTCCTATAACCACTCTTATCGGCATTACTATTTCAGAGATGCTACCCAGCTGTTAAAAGGCAAGGTCTATGGTCTTTAGTAACTGAGGCTATCGGGGAATCACAAGTGCAAAACAGGAAGTAAAATGTGAATCTCTGTTTTGATTTGCACAGCAGTGCTAGTTGCCGCTGAAGAACACACTCATCCACCTTGTCTGAACAAGCCTTACAGATACCTGAATGGAGTTGCAAAATGCAAATGTGCAGAAATGATGTCTGTAGTTTTCAAAGTATTCAAAACATTATATAATACCTGGGCATACATTTGCGTGTATAAAACGTACATACGTCAGCAGGACCACAGAGCAGGCACCAAAGAAGGGGATGAAAGTTGCTTTGGGGGTGTGTATTTGTTAATGTCTTCCAACACAGACAAAGTCCGGGTTAGGGCTGGAGGAGGAAATGCTTCAGGGGCTGGGGGAGTGGCATGCTCAGTGAAGAGCTCGCTATACAGCTTGAGGATGTAAGTTTGTTTCCCCAGGCACAGCAGCCTGTAAGCTAGCACTGGCAAAGCAGAGACAGGGGGACCCCTGAGGTTTGCTGGTCAGTCAGATTCAATCAGCAAGCTCCAGGTTTGCCGTGAGACCCTGTCTCAGAAAAAACAAGTGCAGGTGATTAAGGAAGGCACGCAGTGTTGAGCTCTAGCTTTCACAAGTACACATTGCACACTCAACCTCATGTGTGCATGCATGCATGTGAATGTGTACACACAGAGAAGGAATATTTCATCTGTAATGAAAACTTCAGAAAAGAGGGGGCCCTAGGGGAACCTTCTAGAACAGATGCCTCATCTATGGAAGACAGGCTCAAGGCTCTCTGAAGAGAGGCCAAGGTCACACAGCAGAGACTTTGGGGAAGGAGTCCTGGGACTCAGATGAGCACTGAGGAGAACTAACATTGCAGGTCAGTTCAGATGAAGGGTCCTGGGGATGAGTGAAAAGGATGTAAAAAGGTTTCTAGCAGGTCTCATCAACATTAAAATTCAACCTGCAAGTGTCTCAGGCTTTCCCGCATCCATTGTCTCTCAGGGGTTTCTGGGTTGGCTTCCTCACCATCCAGGGCCCTCGGTTGTGTTAATGCTCACAAGAGTGAGAGGAGCCCTGAGAGACAGCATGAAAGCTCTAGGTCTCTGCAAGAGAAATGTCAGCCGATCTAGAATGTTACCAGTCAGGAAGGAGCCATGCCTGAGGGAATATATTAGAAGAACAGATCTCAGAGAAGCAGCTGGATAAGGTTGTCCTGCAGAGGCAGGGGCACTTCCAGACAAGAGGGCTGAATAAGGTTGCTGTGGGTTACAGAGGTCACCCCCTTTGAGCAGCATTGAAGCTGCCAGCAAAATGGAAACTGCTCTTTAGGATTTCCTGCATGTCAGATTAGGCACTGTGCTGACTGGGACAGTTGCCGGAGTTTGTACACCCCTGAGGGTGGACAGAGAGACACAGGCCACTCTGAAATGCTGAGTTAGAGTCAGGGACAGAGCCTGGGTGGAACCTTCTCCACCTTGGACTCTTGGCCTCCTTCCTTCCTTAACATCTTCCCCTTGGGTCTCAAGCAAAGATGAAATTTAGGGGCTGTCCTGTGAACCCCACTCCTAAAACTACTCCCTCTTACCAGCGTGACAGAAGGGTTCCACAAAAGCTCCAGCTACCCGCCAAGAACATACTTGTTGGGTTTTGTCTCTCACTTCAAGGCTCTTCTCTGCCTTGCAATAGAACTAAAAACTAGAAATGAATGAAACCAGCATGTGTCAAATCTTGATGGCTCAGAAAATTAAACACATCCATATACATGTGCATATGCACAGGTTTATACACACAAACACACACAATAGGGCCACACAATGTAGGTCTTTAATCTGTGCTGGCTTCATAAGGACCGACTACTTCTCGTGACTGACTGAAAGAAAGTGTGAGGATTTCCCTTGCTGGCATCATCCACGGTGGGCCTTGGCTTTACTTGCCCTGCGTTCCCTCAACCTGTCGAGTGGGCTTTATCAGCTGAATTTTTCAGACAGATGAGCATAGTGGCTGACACTCATTTGCCAAAATGTACCTAGGTGTCACCTTCACAGAAGAAAGGAAGTGGGTCTCTTGACTGCCACACACGTTGACAAAGAATAAACAGCCTTGTGGAAACTGGCAGCGCACGTGACTTGCAACAATGAAAGCCTTTGGTTTGCTTGCTGTAGCGCAAAACTATGAGAAATATTTAATCTTTGAAAATACACAATGGTATCATGAGTTAGCTGCAGGTTCAAAGACAGTACAGTTTAACTTGGTGTATTTAAAATGTAGTGCTTTTGTATATTTCCCAAATGCAAACAGCAGAAGATGAGGAATAACTAAGGAGCACTAGACCATATCTTATCCTTATAAAAGTGTCTCCTGTGAATGTTAACCACATCTCTCAGTATTCCCGATAGCAGAAGACATAGACAACGGGGTCATAGAAATGTGTGGGCCTACCTGGTGTGCGGTCTCTGTCAATTCCATGTGAGGGTTTTATAAACTTTAGGTACCAGTCTTCTGCTTTTGAGCAAGGAAATAAATCTAAATGTTTATAATTTTCCCGATCTGTTATATACTCATGGTTTTAAAAAATTCTATTTTTTGACACAATAGTTCTTTCTCTTAAAAAAAGAAATAACCAAACGAGATTATTTATAGGGTATCCTTTTGTCTGTTTTAATCCATGTTTGATGTCCAATTGTGTGTATATAAAACTGTTAGTTTTATATTGTAAAATTGATATGTGTTCACTTTAAAAGAATTTTATGGTGTGTGTTTGATTCAGCTATAAGCAGCAGAGTCTTAAACATGTGGGAATTTATTCTTTCTTGCAAGTCAAGAGGCAAGCTGTAGGACAGTATTACCTACTAGAACTTTCCATGATGGGGGATAGTCATGTTGTTCAATTCAGGAGCCACTAACCACAGGAAGCTGTTAAGCACTTTTAAGATGAAGCTGGTAGCAGGGCTGAGAAATTGAATTTTTTTACTTGGTATAATTTTAATTAAAATACCCATGTGTGACCTGTGGCACTAACATTGCAGACAGTAGAATGAAAACCAGCAGATTGACATGAAGGAAGCTCATGCTTCTTCATCCTTGGGCAATTTTGAGGAAAATGAGGAAACAGAGTAGCTGAAAAAAAAAAATGATACCACCTGGCGGATAATAAGCAGAAAACAGCTTCCAGATCAGGCAATTTTAACTGTGTCTTGCTCCCCGACTCAGCTCCTCCTTAACTATGTGACCCCAGTGAGTTATAAAAGGGCCCAAGGCTCTAATTCCCTGTCATTAAAAGGCATCCTTCACCTCTCAGCCCTGCTGTGTGACTTGAGACAATCAACATATCCCCCATATCATTACAACGCTCACACAGACCTGTGGACATGACATCTATTCCTGTGTTTCCAGAATATTAGAGTAGGGCTCAGGACAGGCTTGCACACCAGTAGAGGGGCCCGTCAGTACTGACTACCTCACTGCTGTCGCTGGAAAGGAAGAACATCTCACCTGTCTGTCATCTGTAGTGACATATGGTCCAGGTACATCTGCTATGCCTTGCTGACAGATTGAGATGTCCATGGAACCTGGTGGACAGAGACCGCTACAATAAGCAAGGACCCTGGTAGCAGCCCTCTAGACCAGGAGCTCAGCATTCCAGGTCCCACAAAATGTTTCTAGACCAGAGTTTTCCTCTTCCATTTTTAAGGTTGTTTTTCTAAGTAGCACACAAAGTAGAGTTGGATTATGACATTTTCCTACTTTTCGTATCTGATCTGCCCTCCCCAACTCTCCTGTTCCTCTACTCCCCTCCTGCTCCCCCTCCCTGCAGGAGCCGGAAGTTTCTATTAGAATTCTCTTAGTGTTCCTTGTCAAAACTGTAAATTGGGCCCAACTAAACATGGAATCGGAACCTGTGGGGAGAGACAGCCCACAGACTTGTGGACTAACAATCTCACTGTGCAAAGAAGTATTTAAAGACCATTGGCCAAGAAAGACTTTCGCTGAGTAATTATAACAACTGGGTCGCCCTGGGCTTTCTAGAACCTCTTGTGGAGGGACACCGACTGACAGGATGTACAAAGAGTTCTGTGTGCACGATTGGTAACAGACTGCCAGCAACATAAAAGTTCCAGGGGAAGGGAGAAAGGAGTGTGTGAGTAAGTGTCTGGGCATTGCTGAACCAAGGACTGATGGATGAATAGGTTTCACCAAGTTGCCAAGAAGGTACAAGATACTCAAGGGTAGTGTCCCTCGGGATTTAATGCACCTAAAACTCTCCCAGGGTTCCGGTTAAGAAAGCAGACTCTGGCTCCAATGTGCCTGTTTACCTGGACAGCATGGACAGGGGAGGGGCCTCGCTTTGAGCAGCAAAGCCTGGCAGGTGGAAAAGGTATCTGTCCTCCTGGTGAGAGCACGCAGGTTGCCATCTGAGTTCTCTTTATGAGGTTTCCTTAATGAGAAGCCACTCCAGCTTGGGAAGATAATTACCCATTGTTAAAAAAGCCAACCAGGCCCTGCTTGTGTCAAAAGCTGCCACAGCCACAAGCAACCATCAACTACTCTAAGCATTCAGTAAACTCGTTAGAACAGTTTAGTGGTTACCATTTTCTTACTGTTTCTTCCTGGCTCTTTCCTTTACTTCCCGGCATCTATGCCACAAGCTCATGTTTTTTATTGTTTGCTCAAATGAAAAAGCAAAAGAACATATTTTCTCTGAAGCTCTGAGAGTTCTCCTTTATTGTACACCTAGGGGCAGCTGTAGAGAGGGCTGTCTCCTTGTTCCTTTATACCTGGGGACTGTCAGAGATGGGCTATCTCATTGCTGTATGTCAACCTATAAGAAAGCGTCCCTGCAGGTGCTGGGGACAGAGCTCAGTTGATAGAGTGTTTGCCTAGCACACACAAATCCCTATGTTAAGACCCATCGGCACCCCCCAAAACCCAACGTGGTAGGGTATACCCATAGCCCTGGCACTCAGGAGGTGAAGGCTGAATGATCAGAAATTTACAATCCTCCTCATCTGGACTGTAAGTCTGAGGCCAGGTTAGGCTACCTTAGACCCTGTCTCAAAAGTAAACAAAACGAAGATGCCTCGCTATAATCCTATCTCCAGAGTAACGCTTTCTCTTTGTCATGCCCCCTAGAAGCTGGGGAGGACATAACATTGGTCATGAACACAAAGTTTCCCAGTATGTAGAGCTAGGTTACAATCCAGACTGTGAGCCAGGCTCACCCTTGCAATTTTGGCACTGAGGCAGCTGAGACAGTGGGATCACTGTGAGCTCAGAGTCTGCCTGGGCCACATTGCAAGTACCAGGGCAACCAGGGCTACACACCAAGACCCTGTCTTGAACAAACACAAGTAAAACAAAAGCAATAAAATCCTAGCTATAATTAAGGTGTATCACTAACTTCTCTGGGGGGGTCGATGTCTTCACAGGTGGAATGCAGATAACAAGGGACCCTATCTTGTACTATTTCTGGACGGATCATGTAAACCAGTGTAAGGAAGGGCACATGTAAACCAGTGTAAGGAAGGGCACAGACTTGCACACTCCACCCACACCTGGCTGACCCAATGTGATGCTCACATATCTCCACACATGACCTTCACCATTGCTTCTCCCGGTACCATGACCCTGGCCGGGGTCCAAGGCAGCCCCGCTTGTATATCTCCTCTAAAGGACTCAGTCTTGTTGATACAGAGCAGCAGAAACACCCACACTGCTCATATGTTCTCTTCATGTTTCATTGTGAGTGTGGAAGACAAGGCTGCCCAGGAGAAAAAGGACAGAGCACGCTTGCCAGGGGAAGCACAGGCATATGACTCACGCACACAAGCAAGACTGATTCTTCTCTCCAGGGCTTGGCTTCCTTAACTGTAGATTTTATCTAATTTACCTCACAGAATTGAAATAACTACTGCTCTGTGTCCTGCAGTATAGTGTCATACTGTCACAGGGATAGGCTGTCCCATGTGCTCAAAGTCTTGTGATTTGTCCTATAATGGATTGAGGACTCCTGGGTTATGTCTTGAAAAGCTTAAGTAATTCACCCATTTCTTCTAGAATCAGTTTCCCTTCCACAACCACTCTCCCTGTGCAAGTCTCTGCTCTGAGTATGAAGGTTGCCTGCCGCACTCTGCTGAAGACAAAGCGTTGCTGGCCGTGTAGGGAGCAGATCTTGAGGAAAGAGGAAATAACTAAGCTTTAGCTGATTTCTTCTTCCTAGTTTATGTGTATGTTTGTGCCAGTGCACATGGAAGACAGCACTCAACCTAGCCTGTGGGCGCCATCCTCTTTTGCCTTTTGAGTCAAAGTCTCTTCGTGGGCTCTGGGACCAGTCAGTGGGCCATTTGTCTATGTCTCTCGAGCACTGTCATCGAAGGGACTGCTATTCGGCATAAGATACCCCAAGATCAAGTTCTCAGCACAAAGGAGATTTATTTGCCCTAGAGGGACAAAGGGCAGGGAGAAGGAGACAAAGACAGGAGATAGAGCACGAGGGAGAAGGAAAAAGGAACACGGGAGAGGAAGGATATTTGCTCCAGAGGGACAAAGGACTGCCTCTGGATGGAGAGGAGACTGTGGGGTACCTGCTCCCACCTTTTGAAGGGTTCTTATGAGGAGGAGAGAGGGATAAGAAAATATTAGATAAAAATATATCGAAGAGGAGAAAGACAGAAACACAGGGTAGCTTCGGGAGGACCTGAATCAAAACCCAACAGTCCCTTCTGCGGCCCCCTTCTGCTTCTTCAAAAGGGCTTTTTATAACAATGTCAACGGGCGGGGCAAAAGACCTCCCCCTTGCTAGATCAAAGCACACCACATTGCCAAGTGTAGACTCTTCCAAACACCTGGTAACCACACCCGTGGTCAAATCATCCCATTATGCAGCCCTGCTGGGTAAAGCAAGCTCAGATTCTCTGACCCTGAGTAATTTGGGCATCCACAGGAGACAGGCATGGCTTAAAGATAAATGATAGTTTATAAAGGTAAAATGGGAAAGCCTGTGTTAGAATGAGGTGTTTAATTTTAATTGGGCATGTTAATTAGGGCAGCCAAAAGGGGGCTTTTGATTGCTGGACTTAAATATTTTGATAGCTGGGCCTTGTTAGTCAGCCTCAGGAGGAGGAAATGGCCAAATAAAGAAACAGACCTTGGTGGCTAGCTTTAGGGATGTAATCTAATGGTTTTTAGCAAAGCAGAGGGAAGTGGGAAGAAGGGCAAGGCCTGCCAGAGCTGTGTTTGCCATGATCAGGCCGGCTAGAGTCCCTTCAATAACTACAGGAACACATCGCCACACCAGCTTTTTATGTAGGTGCTGGGGCTCGAACGCAGGTCTTCATGCTTATACCTTACTCACTGAGCCGCCTCCCCAGCCTTCATGCTGACTTAGATACTGTGAATTTGATTTCCTAAGGTTACGCTTTTCAAGCTTGCAAAGACTTGTTGACTCTTTCAACTACTATTTCCCAATTGCTTTCTGTGCATATGGAGCAAATACACCGAGGGTACATAGACCCAGGGCAGCATGAGAACTGCTGTGAGGCAATTTCTATGAGGTAAGGCCCAGGGGCAGCATCTGGCTCTAAGGGTGACCCTGCATCAAAACCCCAGATGTGCAAAAAGAGTGCTATTTCTCCTTCTGCACTGGGTGATCTTGGGGATGGGGAGGCCCTCCTCTGAGACTGCAACAGGAGTTAAGAGCATGCCTCTGCCCCGCTAGTCTGTGTTAAACAGAATAAGTATGATGCCTCCCTTCAAGGGGGCCCCAGTCCACTGGTGGGAGAAATGGCTTCTAAGTCAGGTTGTAACAATTTCCATCAAGATGTCAGAGTGGTGCTACTGAGGAGATGATAAGGAGGACCAGGCTGGCTGACAAGAAGATATTTGAAAATGAGCAGGCAAGCATGCAAAGAACAAAGGAGCAGGAATATGCTTAGGTGAACAATGTGTGGGCCTGGGGGTGGGCTTCAATGGGGGAGACAATGTGAGAATCCAATTGGGTAGCACAGGATAAGATGGGAGGAAACAGAGCTTTGTGTGGTGATATTTTATCTGTGTCCCCCAATAAAGTTTATCTGAGGATCAGAGGAAAAAGCCAGCCACTATAGTAAACACAGAAATCAGGCAATGGTAGCACACGCCTTTAATCCCATCACTCGGGAGGCAGGGATCTGTCTGGATCTCTGTGAGTTCAAGGCCACACTGGGAACAGAGCCAGGCATGGTGGCACACGCCTTAAATTCCAACACTAGTTAACCAAGGAGGTCTGGAGGTCTGCACAGACAGACAGGAAGTGACAGAGCTGGGCTGGAAGAGGAAGTGATGTACCTGGGCAGAGAGGAAATGAGTTGGCAGAACAGAAAGGTATATAGGCATGGGTATACAGGAAGTAGGTCTTTTTGGAAGCTGTGGAGTTGGTGAGGTGAGGTTAGCTGTGGCTTTTCCTATTCCTCTGATCTCTTGGGTTTTAACCCCAATATCTGACTCCGAGTTTTTATTTAATAAGACCTTTTGAGATTCGTGTTACAGCTTTGTCCCACAACCCCCATGGTAAGGATTTTAAAGAGTAGAACCTTCACCCACACTCTGTAATGCTTTGAGTGAGGTTTGTTCCCACTACGATTCATGAGGAGGCTTAATTCTCTAATATAACAGTACTAAGGTAGGGACATCTTCAAGGGAGCTATTTGGGTCATGGGGCAGCACTCTTGGAAAGAATTAACATCAGTCTCACCAGTAGTAGATTAGAACTCTTGGGTTTGGATTAACATCAGGTCCCAGAGCCCAGCTGCTATGGAAATTATGGATTTGAGCTGCTGGGGTAAGGACTGTGCCACAGTTTTCTAGTAGCATCATTCAGACTGGGCCAGGATTAGAGGGGACAATGTGTGGGGTTAGGCAAGACAGATGCCACCAAGGCTCCAAGATATTGATTGTGGATCCAGGTTAGCCAAGAAAGAAGAAAATAACTCAGGTTAAGATTGTTCTGTTCTCTGACCCCCAGATAAGATTATTGGGGTGCACAATATATCGACCACAGAAGGGCCCTGTGGGAAGGATGGACGGGGAAGTGCAGATGGTGTATGAGAGAGTTCATCTCTATTTGATGTTGAAAGCACAGGGCGCAGGGGAAGCTAGGACGGAGCCAGGTGGTCTTGAAGGGGAAAATCCTTTCCTTTAACTTAATCAGTATTTTGGACACCTAAGTGAGCACTAAGGCAGCATGCTGATGCCTTTTTACCAATGATCTTAAGCTTCCTACAGCACTGTTGCTGCTCTCTTTACAAATCCACACAGCCCATTCCCTCCCTACTCCTTCCTGGACAGTCTTCGCTGTCCCAATCAGAGGTTTGTCACTGCTAAGCCTAATTCTGATTTTGTTCTTTGTACCTCAATGCTTAGATGTCGTGCGCCATGTTTATAAATGTCATATACGTGGTACGCCGCTTACTTTACCATAATATGCCTTTATTGTTGAACTTGACTGTTAAATGTTAAACTTGACTAAGCTAGGTGAGTGTGCACAGTGATAGGCCAACATATGTGTTTTGAGCCTGTTTCCGACAGGCTAGGCTAAGCTATGATATTTGGCAGTTTGAGTATATTTTGACTTAGAGTTTTTGAACTTAAAATGAGTTCACTGGGACATAATTGTATTGTGAGTCAAGAAGCATGCATGTGTGTGTGTGCATACTTGTCTATGCATGTGTGTCTGGCAGTTCATATGTTCATGTGTGTGTTTGTGTGTGTATACTCACGTGTGCGAGCATGTATATGTTTGTGTACTTTCATGTGTTTGTGTGTGTTTGCACGTGTGCCTGACTCTGTGTGCACATATAAATGTGTTTGCATATGTGCCTGTATGTTGCATATGCTTGAATATGTGTAGTGTTCATGTGACTTTGCCACATAGTTTTCAATATACAAATATACATTGTATCATTTTGCCCCTTGGAGAATAGTCAGTCATTTCTGATTTCTCTCAACTCCAAGCATTGCTTCAGTGAACATTCTTCTTGCACCTGAGTAAGAGTTGCTCTGGACTAACCTACCACTGAAACCCTTGGGTCATACTGCACAGGCCTCTTTACCATGGCTAGATGTTGCCAAGCCACGCCTCTAAGAAGTCATATACATTTGTGTTCACTCCAAGTCTGTTTCCATTATGCCATAGTATTTATCATCACTACTGACAGCACTTCATAATTGTGTGTGAAATGATACTTGCTGTATCGGCATATATTTCTATGATTACTACTCTGATTAATCATTATTTTATATTTTAGTGGGATTTATGTCTGCTCTTGACCCTCATACCTATGAGTTCTGCATCTAGGATTTCAACCAACCCCAGTAGAATATCAACTTGAGAATGGCGGGGTGCACACAAGGGGATCAAGGGAAGACATCTGGAGGGGGAGGGGATAAAGGGAGGAAAGGGAACAAAGAGAGTGACATAATCTTATTTCAATTCAAAACAATTTTTAAAAGTACAGAAAACAGTATTTGGAAAAATTGTGTCTGGGGCAGAGGACTGTCTGGTAGAGTGCTTGTTTTACGAGCATGAAGACATGAGTTTGATTCCCCAGAACTCTTCTAAAAAGAAACCAAGCTGTAGTGGCACATATTGACAGTCCCAGTGGCAGGGGAGCAGAGAAGAGGGAGTCACTGAGGTCCCCTGGCTAGCCAAGCTAGCCTTCTTGGCAAGCTCTGGATCAGTGAGGGAAGGGTAGATGGATGGGCTGATCGAAGGTTGATGATCTTTAGCTTCCAAGCACATAGGCACATGAACCTTCATCTGTAAATGTGCATCCACTCACAGGCCCCAACACACAGATAAATACACACACACACACACACACACACACACACACACACACAACTGTGTCTCTATTTCATGTGTACAATTTTTTCTTATTATTCTCTAAAAATGCAATATAATTGATACTTACATGGCATTTGGTATTACAGATTATCTGAAGATGATTTAAAGATGGTAGGAGGATGTACATAGGCTATTACAAACACTGCCATTTCATGAAAGATACTTAATCACCAGTGGATTGCCATCTGCAGAGGTGCTAAAACGAACCCCTATGATACTGAGGGACAACTCGTGTATGTGTATGTGGGGGGTACATTTCAGAAATGTAAATATGAGTCTACTTTATTTCTAGACTACCACAGACTTTGAAACTTAGTATATTGAATCCTCAAGACAGAACAGTGTCTAGAGGAGCTAGACATTCTAGACTGGCCCTAAATTTTGTACCAGGGCATTAAAGAAGTGAAGGATTTGTCACTTACGAATTTTGTAACCTGGGAGGGAAACCATCTGCCTCTCTGTTTCATTGTTCCCCTGAATGAAAGAAACGATGATGTTAATAGTTCCAAAGATAGAGCCCACCACTTTCCTTTCATTCGGCTATTTTTAGCTCACTTCAGTGGAAATTTCTATGGAGTATGAGCACCCATGTGCACAGCAAATGTTGAGGTCTTTTGGTCTGACAGTCTGAGAAACCAGAAAAATAAATGAACCATCCTCAGAAGGAACCATGGAAATATTCAGCTTCACTGAAAGTTCGAGAGGGCTGTTGCCTTGTGACACAGTCCATGGCAGTTCTAATTTATCTCAAGAGACAGTGTCACCAAACCAAGACTCCTAGACCCTGCTGGAGCGTGACTGACAATTGTAGGCAGTTTTTCTTTTCTCTCCAATTCTCCAATTAGTTCTCTGAATTAACTCAACAGATACGTTTGTTTGCTCTATGATCCCTTTCTATTTGTGGAAAATATATTGTTTTAGGCCCGAATTCTTTCCCCTGGATATGTCCCATGTTGCTATTTATTGGGTATTGCTACTTATTGGGTATGCCCCCAAAATTCCTCTTTTAGTAATCTTTGATGGTTTTAATCAGGTTAGTAGAAAATATCAATCAAAAGATTTGTACTTTGCCCTGAAATTCAGTTACTAGGTCTTTTGTGTGTGTGTGTTTTTAGCACCAGTTCTTAGAGTCAGGGTGTCTGAGTTTCCACTCTGTTGTCAAGACACTGAACTTCACAGCAAGGAAAAGTTGTTTGTCTCCCAGGATCCTTCAGGGGCTTTAGGAACCTGACATGAGGATCGGAATTTGAGTGGCCACAAAAATATTCCCTTTACGGGACACTAGGATTCAACTGGAAAGCAAAAGGCTTAAGTAAGCTTTAACAATCCTAGCAACCCCCCCCCCCCCGCCCCAGCTACTGGTGAGATTTCACCAAATGGTCCCTGCCATGGGGGAGGGAAAATATTCCTTCAACAATAGCCACCAATGTGAAAATGCTGAGCTGCAATTACAGCTCAAGGAGATGCCCAGCTGGAAATATTTGAAAGAATTTTGATACCCAGCGGAAAACTCTGGAAAGGTTCTGGGGTTAAAGGTCACGTGTGTGGCCTTAAAATCTATGCATAACAGGGGTTGTTTTTCTATCAGCACATGGCAGGTGAGTCGTGGACATTGCATCTGCCTCCTTGGGGAGCTGACAAAATGTCAGGACTCTGGGCCCGGCTTAGCCTAGCCATCACTCACTTCAGACCTTGTACAAACAGTTTCAAGTCCCCCAGCCCTTCCTTTCCATTCCGGCTGTTTTTGAAGTTAAATGAAGTCATTGACCATCACAAAGAAAATATTCGAGGCATTGTATGGGGAAAGGGGTGTGCAAAATGTGACTGTTTACTTTGCTATGTTTGGATAATAAACAAATATTCACACCTGTGGTGGGCTGATGAAGAACCTAGCCAACTATTTGAGACAAACATAATTTCATACTTTTCATAACTGCAAGCCACTTCAGTGTCTATGGCCAAGACAGAAAATTAAGGCACCAAGGAGAGAAAGTAAAGCTGCCGGTGGGTTCTAAACCACAGGTGGCAACTTGCTGAACTGGTTGGACTCCGGCCCTGATCTACTGATGCCTTTCACATCTAGGTTCTCCGATCTTGCTGGAAGAAGCGGAGAGCTCTTTAAGGCCGCATTTAGAGCGCCGATGCTCTTGACAGATTGCCCCAGCACACACAGAGAAGAGGTGGTGACTACTCTTCACACGGTAGTCAAGCCAAGCGTGACAAGTGGAACAAAAATTGAAGTCAGGAAACCCGACACGATCAGTTCAGTAAACAGTGTGGCCTAAGAAGCCACACTAGGGGCCGTTCCTTGTTTTTAACTGTGGTCAACCCAGTGGCATAGTAACTCCACAGTACCCAAATATTGATTGGGTTGCCAACACCCACTCCTAAGGTGGCTGACTCCATAGAGACAGCTCCTGTCAACAAACAAAGGAGACCTTCGCAGCTTCACGTGCGCAGCTAAGTGCATCTTCTCAAGAGAGCTTTGAAGGTAATCACCTGACTATTTTTAGAGCCATCCAGGATACCGGTGCCCTGACATTTCTCTCAAAGATCTGTGCAGAGTTATTTACTGAACTTGAATTTCCTGGAATTCAGGGTTGGCTTAGGGACCGAGTTAGTGGCTCACCGTTGCCAACTGGTAGCCAGACACAGTGGCAGGCATGACCAACAGAGTTCCTCCTCCTGTGATGACTGAGTTTGCTGGGTGGTCCCTGTGTTCTCATGCCTCCTGTGCCCACAGATCCCCCTGGCAGGTTCAGAAGCAAAAGTATTAGTTGGTGGATGTGGAGAAAAAAATATCAGTGCTATTTTCCTAGATGAAACTTAGTACTTTTGAGGGCGAGGTTGGCCAAGTTGCCTCCTGATGAATACCAGAAGAATTAAAGCAGGAGACCGGGGACTCAAGGCAGCTGAGCATTTGAGTACAATTTGCACAACGGGGTTCATTTTTCTTACAGCAGCTCCTTTGATAACAGAGTTCCGAGTTCACTAGTCAGCAGAGAGAGCTGATGCACAGGCAGCATGTTCAGGGTTCTGTAGAGCACAGCTATGTTATTTGTCTTCAGAAGAAAACATCTGGGCTATGGGAGTATAATTTATCCTGTTCTCTAGAAATTGAGGAAGGGTGCAGGCATTCCTGTGTTCCCTCTCACTTTTTGGCACTCCGAGTTCCCTTCTTGAGAATTATCAACATTGGATGTTCCCATGTTAAGATATTGTTCCCCTGGCTTCACCTAGCCCTGCTGCAGTAGTCAGAGCTTGGACCAGGAGGCTGGCTTTCACTAAGGTCCGCAACGATTCCTGTGAGCATCAAGCTGTAAGACAACTCTAAGTGTCTGGGATTAACCTGTTGGGTAAAGTTACGGAGTGGGGCTAACACTATGAAGGAAACTCTTGAGGGCATGGGGTTTCTGTGTTCCCATAGATTTGATTCAGGACTGAGGTCCCCACACTGGCTTTTGTCACTTTACACCAGGAAAGGCACTGGACTTCAATTACATAAGAGCCACTTAAGAAACTTAAGAATTGTAAATGGCTAGGTTCTACCTAGAGTGGGTGATTTGATGGTCCAAAATATGGTCCAGTTATCAAGATCTTTACATCTCACAGGATAAATCTGTTTCCAAGATAGAGAACCACGAACCTGGACTAGGTTCTGGAGCTTGGATGTAGTACTTGCAGTACTTATTAAAATGTATGTTCTTGAGCCCCACTGCCCTGCACAGATGCTAAGTAACACAGATGGGATCCACGTGTCTTCATCAGTGTATATAGAGAGGTGCATGTCCAGGAGTGTGTGCATGCATGTAGAGGCCAGAGTACAGCTTCTGCTACCATTCCCCAGACATCACCCATCTTGGTTTTTGATGTAAGCTCTTTCACTGGTCCAAAGCTCTCTCAAGTAGGGTAGGCTGCCTAGGGAGCAAGCTCCGGATCCTCCTAGCTTTGCCTCCCCAGCACTGGGATTACAGACATCTGCCATTAAACTTAGGCACCAGAGCTTGTACAACAAGCACTTTTCTGACTCAGCTATCTCCCCAGTCCTGTATCTTCATTTTTGACCAAACTCATAACCACATACACATGCATGTGCATGCATCTACATACCCCTAAAATCCACCATGGAGGGTCTCACACCCTCAAAAGTGATTCCCCAGATCAAGGAGAAGTGAGAATGTGTAGGTGTGCTTTAACAAAAACAATCCCCCTGTTTACAGGTCTGTCCCTGAGAGACATGGAGAGAAGCTATTCCTGTGCCTTAGTGGAAAGCACAGGACCTCCCTCATCGCCTTGGGCATTGTGACCTGAGATATGGAGAGTCCAGGTGTGTCTGGAATTGAATGCTGCACACTGTCCACTCCTGCTAGATTTCTTCACCCGTATTTCTGCATTTAGGGAGAAACCATTCCACTCCCAATTCTGTTCAAACAAGGATATCTAACAAAACTAGCAACTTTAAACTTCCTAACTCTAAAGAAATTGTGAATTTTTCCAAAACCCCTGGTCACGAGCGTCTAGAAAATAAGAAGACACCCCAGTAGAAGGCAGAGCTGGCCAGCCAAGGCTGGGATTTCTACTCCAATAGGAATTTCTTTTCATAGTTTGCTCTTTGGAACAGTAAGCTGGTGAGTTAAAGAAAGCAGGGTGTCAAAACGCACCCCCCCCCCCCGGCAATTCTTCTCAGAGACCGGTTGGTTTGCTGCACTTTGGATTTTAAACACCCATATATAGGAGGCTCAAATCCAGCTATAAGGAGGTGGTGAAACCTTGGAGTGCTTAGAGCAAGGGCTTTTGCCTACTAGAGTGTACCCTTGAAGGAGAGGCCCTGTCATGAGGTGGACAGTTTGCCCTGCCTCACACGCCTGTAATGAGGTGGCCTTCCACCTCATAAAACAGCAGGTCTGCCTAGTGTTGGACAGAAAACCCCAGAACTACGAGCCAGAATAAACCTCTTCCCTTCTAAGTGGATTTTCTTGGGTGTTTGTTACAGTGACAGAGAGCCGACCCAGGGTTTCCCTTTAAGATTCATTGACAAGCTGTCACTCAGAAGTTCTAAGGTGATGACTGTGGGGACAGACAAGGAAGGGGTCAAGCCCACTGCAAGCAACCTGGCCCTGCCTGTGCGAGCTCTGGACATTCTCTCTTCCCCACCTGGCCCAGCTCCTTGATGCTCATGGGGACACAGCTCACTTTTCCCTTGCAATCCCATTTTCCTTGGGCCCATCACACCTGCAACAATAAACTCCGAGCTTACATTTTCCAAGCCACCTGTCATCCCTCCTTCCCGCCTACTTTGTGCCACCTACACTCATTGTTCCCTCTTGTTGATAAATGGACCCGGCCTTCTTACTCTCCGGAGTGACGTTCTGTGGACAAAGGACAGTACTGGAACCATGGTGCTACCGTTAAGAAACCATCTGCCCTCAGCTTCATTTTCCCATAGCAACAGAGCTGTGTTCTCACATGGATAAAATTCATTAGGGTGGCTCCTCCTTTCTCTAAGATTTTGATTTCGCCAGGTATAGTTTTGTACATCTGTAACCCTAGCTCTTAGCAGGCGAGGAAAGGAGAGTTGTGAGTTCAAAGGCCAGTCTTCAATAAATTGCAAAACTTGTCTCAAAAAAAAAAACCACAATTAATTAATTGTACTCCCTTCAGAGGCCTTTCTTAATACATTCACTGTCTCTTAGGAGTTTTGATTCTCTGTGTAAAACTTGCTATCTTTTTGTGTGTTTATAAACTGGAGGATGGGCTGGTGGGATGGCTCAGTCGGTTGAGGCACGTGCCACCAAGCTGACTGCCTGAGTTAGATCCCCAGGACCCTTATGGTAGAAGGGGAGAACCAATTCCCACAGTTCCTCTGACCTCCCGACATCTCTCTCTCTCTCTCTCTCTCTCTCTCTCTCTCTCTCTCTCTCTCTCTCTCTCTCTCTCTCACACACACACACACACACACACACACACACACAATGAATGTAAGATTTTTTTTTAAGTTGAAGATCATCTGCTCTTACTAGAATAGAAGCTTACAGAGAAAGCCTAGTCTTTCTCAACTACTGCATTGTGAGCCTTTAGAACAAAATCTGGCACACAGTAGGTACTTAACAAATACTAACTTTCTTGTACAAAGGACCTAGTACAGTACCAGGCACTCAATAAGGACTTAATAAATGATAACCATTATTATTTATAATTAAGTGTCTGTGAGATAAGACAACATTTGAATCCCAAAGTCTTTCTGTATTTCTGAAGGAGCTCCTGAAGGTTTCATGTGGGAGGGGTTCCATAAATCACAAGGTTGCTTTCTCTTTGGGGGGGTCAATGAGATTCCAGGGAAAATATTTTTCTATTATTTCTAATATTCCTATTACCAAATTTAGCATAATCTTTTCCATTTTTGTTTAAAGACAAAGAACAGTTTTTGATCATTTCAATTATAGATACAAACAATAGGTGTGTATAGAAACACATATTCTTAATTTCCTTAATTTCTCTCACTTCATGTAACTTTTTTTTTCTGATTTCTGATCTAAGGTCACTGAAATCAACTCATTTCTTCCAGCAGCCCAGAACTATCCTTACGGAATCTGACATCTTCTCATCTCTGGGGTGAGGACTGAGTGGGGGATGGACGGAGAAAACAGCACAAAAACCAGAGACACATGTCTGAATTCAAATCAACAGCAATGATTGTTTTTCCTGAAGACGGGGTTCAAAATCATGTCAAAAAGCGGAATCACACATGGCCTCACGATTGGCAGGGCAGATGAGGCAGAACTGAGTTAGCAGTTAAAGGGAATAACATACATCTGTAGAATATTCACTGAAGCCCTGAGATCTGACTGGCATTCACTTTGAGGGTGTGTGTGTGTGTGTGTGTGTGTGTGTGTGTGTGTGTGTGTGTGTCTGTGTCTGTGTGTCTCTGTGTGTTTAAAGCAATTTCATATTACAGCCACAGTTGTCCTTTCCTGGGCATTTGTTTTGTGTCTGTGACATTGCTGAGTGCTTTATATATTTTCTCATGTATATAAGTGCAGTAGTGTGTGTGGAGGTCAGGGCATAACCTTAAGTGTTTTCCTTCACCTTGTGCTTTGCAAGCTTCCTGGATTACCCTGTCTGCCTTGGATCTCACCTTACAAGCACTGGGATTCGAGATGTGTACTGCTATGCCTGGTTTATGTGGTTTCTGGGGATTTGAACTCAGATCCTCATGCTTATTTAGGAAGTGATTTACTCAGTGAGCCATCTTCCTTACTCTGAAAGATGAGTTAATAGTGAGCCAAACTCCAGAAAAACTACGCTCCCTTGATTCATCAAAGATGAGAAGACCATTATTATGACTACCACTGGGTGGGTGGTACATATCTCTGTTTAGTATCTACTGTGTGCCTAAACAAGATGGACAAGTGGGCTGGCTTCTTTGGTGATGATTTGTTTTTAGAACTCATAGCCACAAACAGAGTGAAAAAAAAATCTGTTATGGTTTTTCAACCTTTTTATTAAAGATTTATTTTTATTTTGTATATATGTGAGTATTTGCCTACATGTATGTATGTGTACCACATGCATGCAGTGCCCTTGGAGGTAAGAGGTTGTTGTATTCCCTGAAACTGGAGTGACATATGGTTGGGAGCCACTGTGTGGGTGCTGGGAACCAAACCAGGTCCTCTGAAAGAGCAGCAAGTGTTCTTACCTGCTAAGCCATCTCTCCAGACCCAATGTTCAAAACCTTTAATGCATAGAAATGTAGTTCTTGGCTGGCAACATAAGCTCAGTTGGTAGAGTGCTTGCCAAGCATGAACAAAGCTTTAGGGTCCATGCCCAGCACCAAATAAACCCATGGGAGTGACCTACCTACAGTCTCAGAGCTCAGGAGGCAGAGACAAGAGGATCAGAAGTTCAAGGCTATCCCTGACTACATAGCAAGTTTGAAGCCAGCCTTTACTACCTAAGACCCTATCTCAAAAAGTAAAAGAGAGGGGGGAAATGTGATTTCCTTTGCCTCTTCTGTTGTCTGGGTTACCCCACACCTCACACCATTCTCAGGAAAGAGAGCTGGGCTAATCAAAAGAAGCAACACCAGTCATGTCAAATTAGCTGCTGTCTAGTGAGCTTGTACTGTGTATAGGCCCTGAACTTGAGCATGTACTGTGTATAGGCCCTGAACATGAGCATGTACTGTGTATAAGGCCCTGAACATGAGCATGTACTGTGTATAAGGCCCTGAACATGAGCATGGACTGTGTATAGGCCCTGAACGTGAGCATGGACTGGGTATAGACCATCGCCTATATCAGCGGTTCTCACCCTTCCTAATGCTGCCACCCTCTAATCCAGTTCCTCACGCTGTGGTGACTCCCAACCATAAAATTATTTTCATTGCTACTTCATCACTGTAACTCTGCTACTGTTATGAATTGTAATGTAAATATTTTTGGAGATAGAGGTTTGCCATAAGGGTCATGACCCATAGCTTGAGAACCACTGGTATATGTGATAGTCACTATGTCATATTCAAATCTTTTTCCTATCTTATTCTAATGGAATATTAGAACTAGAACACCTCGGGACTCTACCTACACCTATACTCCATGTAAAAAAGAACTACCTCATACAAGACATATTAAGCACAGCTCATGACATCATCCTCTAAGATGTACTATGGAGTGGAAAGACGCATAGGTTCAAAAGTAATTTCAATATGCAAAAATATAAACATTCAAACATATTCCGTGGAACATCATTTATGTTAGGGAAAAAAGTCCTAAATGGCCATTAAATTTAAGACTACCATACCTGCAATAGTATGCAGCTGTTAGAAACTATGTAGGCCAATATTAGTAGAAAAATACATGTATACTACCAACCCTAGTTATAGATATTTGGACACGACACATGGGTATGGCTAAATCTCATCCTTCTCCTCCTTCACTGGAGACAGGAGAATACTGGCTGATTCTTATTTTCCTCTTTGTATTTTCTACAGGTTTTTGTTTTAACAGTAAGCATGTGAATATGTTATTGTTATTAATGGACTTAATTTTTTTTTTTTTGGTTTTTTGAGACAGGATTTCTCTGTGTAGCTTTGCACCTTTCCTGGATCTCACCTGCCTCTGCCTCCTGAGTGCTGGGATTAAAGGCATGCGCCACCCCTACCCGGTATTAGACTTAATTTTTAAAAGCAGTTTTCAATTCATAGCCATCCAGAACAGAAAGAGAAAGTTGTGACATATGTCCTGCCCCTTACATACCTACAGTCTTCTGTGTCCCATACATACATAGGCCTCCCTAAGTTCCTGGTACCCCCCAACCAGAGTGACCTCAGCCTGTGGTGATACATCATCTCCCAGAGCCCATAGCTAGAATCCGTTCTTGGTAATGGGTCTCCTGGAAGCACACATGATTTCCTAAAAACAATGAAAATATCAACAGTTTTTAGATTTTCAGAAAAGAATTCATGGAATAGTCTGGTTATTAATGGAATAGTCTGGTTATTAATGGGATCCAGCATGCTGGGGGTACCGTGTCCACCCTCCCCAGTCTCTCCGGGATCCACAGATGAAGCTCGATCTTTAAATTGGAGAACATGGATTTGACTCATGATGGCAATGTTTTGTCTGTGTGTTTCCCCCTGCCTATGGGTGGTTTGGGAAGTTGAAATCAACCAGCTAACTTTCCACCTCTCCCTTAACCTTATCCTTATGGGTCAAAAGGTGTCTGTGTAGGGATGTGGGTACAGGAATCAGGAAGACAGCCAAAAGAAGGCAGGGGGAGATGCCCCATGGTAATTCACCAGAACAAACTTCATAGTGGGGGGCAAGGCTGTCTGGATTCCCAACATATCCGTCCTGCCCCCCACCCCCAGGTGGAGCAACAGGAGAATAGAACGGAAGGCCTCAACTTGAGACTCTGGAGAGCAAGATGCACGCCTTGTTATCCCCAGGATCTCACAGATCACCTTGTCTTCAGTCAGGAGCCAATAAATGTGTGAATGAACGAGAGAAGAAAGGAAGGAAGGAGGCCAGGGGCTATAAGGACAAGGGGGACTTTGAGTCACTGACCATCACTTTCCCTGTGAACAAACTTCCTGCTGGGCACAGTGGCTACACACCTGTGGCCCCAGGACTCCAGAGGCTGAGACAGAGGATCATATATTCAAGGCCAGCCTGGTCTACATGGGAAATTCGGTCTCAAATAAATTAAGAAATAAAAAGTTCTTGTTCCTTCCATGTATTTACAGGATAAGGGGGCACTGGGGAGATGATGGGTACAGGGTATAAAATGTCAGCAAGAACAGGTGTTTGTCTTGTGTTTGATGACACTTGCACTACATGATGACTATAGTTACAGTCATGTTGCCCACACTTCAAAACTGCTAAGAGGGTACATTTCAGATATTCTTACCAGGAAAAATGATCAGTATTTGAAAAGACAGGTAAGTTAATTAGTTTAATTATTCTGCATTGTATTCACAAGCCATAACTTACTGGGTAGGTACTCCTTAAAAATATACAACTCTAGATTAGTAATTCATGATAAATAATGTTTGGGCTCTTGCAGATGTGTGAGCACACTTTCTCTTGTGGTGATCATTTGGCTTCCTCCTTTACAATGCTTTCCCAGTGAGAAGCCCATCTTGTTTATCCCTGCCTTCTTATCCCTCCACTCTATCCCTGGCACTCTCCATCTCCTCTTTTACTCAGAGTGACTGGCAGCTCAAAATAAAAGATAGTGCCCATGCCTACTAGTTAAGATGACCTAAACCAGAGCCAAGCAGATGGCTTGGTGGGTAAGAATGTGTGCTGTGGAACATGAGGACCTGAGTTCAGATGTCCTGCACCTATATAAAAAGGTAGGTGTGGCCAGGAGTGCTCATAATCCCAGGACTGTGGGAAGTAGACACAGGGAGATTGCTGAGGCTTGCTACACCTAGCTCTGGGTTCAGTGAGAGATCCTGTCTCCAAGGAATAAGGCTGGACACCAACACCCTCCTCTTAACTCCAGATTCTCACACAGGTATACACACACACACACACACACACACACACACACACACACACAGAGAGAGAGAGAGAGAGAGAGAGAGAGAGACAGAGACAGAGAGAGAATTGTCTAAGCTACCTTCCATGAATGAGAAGTTCATGTCTGTCCGCATGTCTTGTCTGTCCATGAGAAATGTAGACAAACCCACTATTTCTCTGACCACTACTCATAGGGAACCCTGAAATCATTCTTATGCTATTAGAGAGAGTGTGAGTCTGAATCTTCTCCCTCCTCCCCACTGAAGTTCTTGGAACTGAGAGTCAGTTTCAGCATTCACAAAGAATGACCATAACTGTGTTACATTGTGGGAAATGTAATAGCTGTGTATCAGGAAGCTACGCCCCCAGAAACAGGGAAGGGGAACTCTATTTTTCAGTTTCTGTGTTTAGTAAAAGAAAAGGGAATAGTCAAAGGCCTTGGCCCCTCATGGAAAATATTTTACTTTCCATTTTTTTAAATCTCAGGATTGTGTTTTAAGGCCTAAGAGGTCTCAGTGCTTGGGTCTGTTGGACTCAGCGAGAGACACCTGGCCCTATATTTTTACACAGGGAGGTAACTTTGAAAACAAAAAGTCACACCACCTGCTGATTTCTTTATTGAGAAACCACGGAATTATGTAAGTCGGAATCACAAACAATCTGCATGTGAACTGAGAAGGCGGAGGAGGGACAAGTTTAATCAGGTTTACGGGCGGACGTTCTGAGACCTGTAACCACACAGCAAGCCCAGGTGAGGGAATCTGCACCGAGGAAGCCACAGCATGCCAAGTCCAGCCGCAGGGTAAACACGGGTTGCTGTGATTGTTTTGTACAGCTCAGCAGGACGGAGACGAAGGGCAGTGCACCCGGAAGGCTGCCCTGAAAATACTTTGATCGCTCAGCAATTTCACTTTACAGGAAATTATCACAGATCATTAATTTTGTGACCATATTGTAGAGAGAATTACAGAGAACAATAACATATTGGGGTTGATGATGTAATGATAGGAGCCGTTTCATTGATAAGGAAAACAGGTGTACAAACATCAATGTACTGAGCTGAATATGAGGACTGTATTCTTTGCAAGGATCTTGTTTGGCATCAGAACTTCTTCCCTGTAGAACTGAGGTCTTGAAACTTTTTCAATGACTGTTGTTGCAGGCCCCACTTGTCTCTGCTGTAAGTACTCAATCTCATATTATAGCATAAAAGTAGCCATACACTAAGATAGAAATGAATGAGCATGGTTTTGTGCCAATAAAACTTTATAACTACAAGTTGTGTGTCAGACTTGTTCCATGGGCCATAGTTTGCTTACTCCTGCTCTAGGCAGTGCACTGTCCATCTGCCTCACCACAGGTCCCAGATTACATATTTTGTCCCCTTATGTCACATTTTTTGTGCCTTTTCCATGGAATGGATTTGTGCGTTGAGTGTTTTGAACATGTGACTTGGCCTAGGAAATATTTTAGCCATAAAAATATCATAGTAAGGTTATATCTTCCTTTCTAACTTTATATATCCCCCTTGAGTAGTTTTCATGGCTTTGCCATGTGCTCAGTTCAACCTGTGTCTCTGCTTTTAGTCTCATTCCTCAGCCAATTCTCCAAGCACCCATAACCTTCATCCTTCATTTAGGAGAGTTCCCTCCTCTTCTCCCCAGACACACGGGATAAGCAAAGGCATGTGTGTCTTTGTAATATACTCATGTACATTACAGCAGTGAGTAGTTACTAGTAGGTGTCAGTAAATACCAACCCAGTGAAAAGTAGGTGAAGGCAGGACAGAAGGAGAGGAAGGAGGGAGAGAGGGAGGGAGGGAAGGAGGGAGAGAGGGAGGGAGGGAGAGAGGGAGGGAGGGATGGAGGGAGAGAGGGAGGGAGGGAGGGGGGAGGGAGAAGGCGAAATCAAGCCTCCCTGAGTCAATGTGTGTACCAGATCAATATTGCTGGTTCTTTTGGGAGCAGGTTTATATCCAAGAGCTTTCTGAGACCAGGTTTTGTCTGAAAGATTCATCAATAAGGAAAGAGGGGACTGGAAAGATGGCTTAGTGGTTAAGAGGATGAACTTCTCTTGCAGGGGACAGAATTCAGTTCCTAGCACTCATGTCCCGCTGTTCCCAGCAGCCTGTAATTTCAGCTCCAGAGGGTCTGGTGCCCTCTCTGGCCTTCAAGGGTACTGCACTCACATGCTCATACCTCCCCCCCCCCCCACACACACACACATCCCTAGTTAAAGATAAGTAAGTCTTTTTTTTTTTTTTAATAAGGAAAGAACATTCATTTGTTCAACACATATTTATTAAGGAGAGTACCTTTGTTCCATGTTTTGGCACAAAATAGGCAAAGCTCCTGGGTTCATGGGGTTACACTATGTTGGCAGGGGTGAACAACATATAAATAAACATCTAATAAAATACCAGGTGGTTAGCTGTTGTCCTCAATATTACACTTACCATCGGCTTGCCCTAACAATTGTTTGTTTGTTTGTTTGTTTGTTTGTTTGTTTGTTTTTGTTGAGATAGGGTCTTATCCAGCATAGGCTGGCCTCAAAATAACTTTGTAGTCAAAGGTCGCCTCGAACTTTCGATCCACCTACTTTCATATCCTGAGTGATAGGATTACAGGCATACACACTAGCACACCTGGTTTTATATGCAGCTTCAGCCATGCTATAGGCAAGCACTCTAACAACTGGGTTCCATCCCCAGCCCACTCCAGTAATCCTTTATTGAAGGAATAATCTGTCCCAGCCTACTTCAATTTCCACCCATGGAATAGATACGCATGATGGTCTAGGGTAAAGTCAGGACCAGAGCAGCAATGAGAGGTAAGCTGTATTTCAGGTCCTGTCAGTCCCTCAGGGAACCCAGAGGCACTACTTTCTAGTGGTTTGAGTATCTCCAGAGTGGTCACTGGCAGTGAGCTGGGAAATGCTTGTGGCAGCTTCAGTAGTCAAGGCAGCGGGGTGTACTGGATGCTTTCGCCTCCTTGAGCCACATCAATAACGTGAAACATGACTGGTGTCTGTGGAAGCGACAGTTCTGAAGCATCTGCCTTTTCTCTCTCCAGGCAGGTCCCAGGCACAATACCCCAGGCTCCTGGGTTGTAAACAGCTGCCAGCACAAAGACACAGCCAGGGATGTTTGCTGGCGCGGTCGGAGCTGGACCAGTCCTAGCTTGTCCGGACAGTTCATCTCTATCGGAGATCCCTGGGGAAAGTTAACTGACTCCCAGCAAACCGGCAGAGGAGACCTCAAGAGCAGCCCTCAAAACCCTCCATAGGGTGGGAGCAGTATGTCGTGGGGAGCCAGCCACTTCTAGGAACTGAGAATTCTTTGGGGATGTGTCGAAAGTCTGACACTGGTGAGCTGCCTGATATATATATATCAGGCAGCTTATATATATATATATAAGGTTATATATATATGCCAGGTTTTATATATATATATATATAACACCACAAAAGTTGACTGTGACAGGGAAGAGAGTCCTTCTGCAGAGACAAAGGTGCCGTTGAAGAGGACACTGTGGTCATGTGCTTTCCTGCTAATCATCGTATTTTAGCCTATGCAGACCATAATCAGACTTAAGAAACTAAAAATTGTGTGGCAAATGATGGGTTACACAGCTTACATCTGTCTGTCTTCTTATATAACGGACCTCGGAAGTGACCTCCCAACCCCCTTTCTTATGATGTTGGTCACACTGGCACAGGATAAGAAACTGCATCAGAAGGATAACTATGAAAAGGCAGGCATGCTAGGGACCATCTTAGCAGTGGCTTCTTTCAAAGCCAGTGGTCCTGCTGGTGGGGGCTTCTCAGACTCTCCCCTCACTTCCACATCCCTAATGTGGACTGCTATTCTCTTACAGAATGCTGTGGTTTTTCATTGTTCCTGTCTTAAGCCGCTGTGGTGCTTACTGGCTCATCCTTCTTGCCGCTGCAAGGATGGGCTCTCAAAATGAGATTCCACTGTGCACACGCGCACACGCACATGCACACACACACGTGCACATTCACACTTCCTGCACTTCTAGCTTAAAGCCTATTGCCCATGTAATGTGAGGCCAGGCTCCTTAGTGTGAACATGGGTCCTCCTGTACCCTCCTCCCTCCCGGTGCTCCGGCCTGGTCTGCTCACACCTTCTGCTCCAGTCTTACAGTCAGGTCACCCTAGTCCAGCTGTACTGTGCATCTGTAACGCTCCTTGTTTGGTGGCTGCTCCCTTCGTCTCTCTACCTTCCTCTAACAGGGTTGCATTAGGATCCAGAGCACAGACTCGGGATCTGCCACCTGCTCGCTTTTATGGCTTGGCTAGTCATGTAAACTCTCTATGTCAGGCATTGATCAAATTACTTATATGCATTTTCAATAATAATTGTTCCTTGTTCAGAACTAAGTTCACACATCTGTAGGCGGAGCTTTCTTTAGACCACCAGCTCCCGAATAATGACACAGAGACTTTTTATTAATTATGAAAGCTTGGCCTTAGCTTGGCCATGTTTCCAACTGGCTCCTAAAACTTAAATTAACCCATTTATATTAATCTGTGTTCTGCTGTGTGGCATTACCTCTCCTCCATTCTGTACATCTGACTTCCTCTGCCTATTGCTGGAGAATCCCCTGCCTCTCAGATTCTCCCCACCACCCCAGGTTCCCATCTCTGCCCAGAAGTCCCGCCTATCCTCTCCTGCCTAGCTACTGGCCATTCAGCTCTTTATTAAACCAATCAGAGGTGCCTTAGGCACTAAGGAAAGACAGAGGCACATCTTCACACAGTGTGACCAGCTGTCCCACCACAGATACCAGTTCCTCACCTGTCATCCTTCTAAACTTCTGGGACAGATGCGCTCCCCCCAAGCTTTCTTAGCACCCTGGTAGAACTCTAATTCAGTAGCTACTAGATTGTTTTTGAGGTAACCCGTTTTTGCACTCATCTTTTAAAAAATATTTTTATTAATTCTTTGAGAATCTCACACAATGTATTTTAATAATATTTCCCCTCTCCACTTCTCGCTATCTATCCATCTTTTAAACAATAGGCTCTTTGAAAAGCAGGGTCCATTTCCCAGTGTTCTTTGTTATATCAATACTCAGTACAGGCTGGGCCAGTAAAGGTGGCCCTCTAATTCCATGGATTATACATCTATAAAGTCAACCAACTATGCAGCAAACATATGTTTTAGAAAATAGGAAGGAATATGATAAAATTATATTTCATGCAACTATGAAAATGTCACAGTGAACTGAATCCCACTATTCTGTATAATTGATATGAACAGAAAAATAATTGTATCTATGCAAAAAGGACTTTTTTTCTTTCCTTGCTCCCCAAACAATGCAGGACAACTATCTACGTAGCACTTATGTTGTATCTGGCACCTAAGTGACACAGATAATTTAAACTACAGAAGGGATATGCTTAGGTTCTCTGCAAATGCTACATGATTTTTTTCTCAAGGCATGCCTAGGTGTTGGTGTTTGTGAGCATCCGAGACCCAGTCCTCCTCAGATTTTGAAGCACACCAAGAGATGTTGATGAACTTAATTCAGGTGGCCGTGCCTGTTGGATATCCGGGCAAAGCCACTGGCAATTGTCCAGCAAACAAAGACAGTAGAGATGAGAAGCTAAACACAGAAAGGAAAAGAAACCATAACAGAAATAACTCCCTTTGCTAAAACCAAATAGTGACTGTGAACTACCAGGCAGAGAAGCTCTCCTGCACACAGTAATGAGTCTGTGGGCCCATCCCATGGATGGAGTCACACTGAGAAGCAGTGTGATTCTCCCATGCTGTCTTCCCCAGGGAGGATGGTTTGCACACACCTGCATGCTTAGACTCAGCTGGAGGACAAGCACAGGGCTCACTCCTGGCAGATCACCCTCTGTCTTCCTCAGCAACCACAAGTTCACCTCCTTGTTGCAGGCAGGCAGATCGACGGGACCAAGGCAGTGCAAAGTGAGCTAAGGATGGATTTTATAGCAAGCTTTTCTGCTGATTTCTTATTCAAAGTTGTCTTCATGAGAAACGTATCAAATGAGCCTTCTGAGTGTCACAAAAAAAAAAAATGAGTTCCTCACCCATACCCCCCAAGGCCCATTCAAGTTCTAACTAAAATAACATGGGAATCAAGGAACTTTGTCTCCCCTGATCCTGGAGCAGGGCAGGCTCGTGTCTCAGACACACCTTATATTTCATTGTGTTAAATCTGTGTGAAAACAATTCTGTTCCTAAATTAGTTCTGCCAGGTGTTTCTACAAAATACTTTCCATATGATAGCAGCTCTTGTCACTGTCCTGCTGGAGATGAAGCATGAAAAAAATGTTATATGGCCCTGACTTTGTCTAGGTTTGGTTTCCTGTCTCCAGTGACATCATTTTAAACATTGGCTTTTTTTTTTTTCTTTTCCAAATGGCCTGTATGTGCTGTAGAGCCTATTTGCTATAGGCCTTGGCATGTGGCTGTGGAAATATTAAATCATTCCACATGAGTATGTGTTTGCTTCTCCAGGTAGATTTTGGGATTTACTTGAGAATTGTGGGTCTGTCTCCTCTTTCTCCTTCTCTACCTAATTCCATTTTCCTTAGGGATGCCTCAGTGCAGGGTCCACTGAGAACCAGTCATTTCTGATGGATTGGTTCTCTAATCTAAAAAAATACCCTATGACACTTTGAATAGAGTATGGCATGCATAGAATAAAGTGCTTCCCCATCCCCATCCTCTGCCTATAGTTCTCACAGCAGCCCTGACTGTGAGTGCCACTCCCCCTTGTGATTAGGGAAAACAGGCCAGAAGCATGCAGCAGACCCGGATGGTCTAGTTGGAATTCACTCACACCGCCTGTGGAACTGACTTCCAGTCCTTTCAACCAGCAATTTCTCTGGAGTCATCACCTGGCAAGCATGGAAAGTGTGCTTGTCAGCCTGGTGGATCTCAGGCATCTCTGACAGGAGCCACTCACTGAGTTGGAAGTTGGCTGGAAGGCCTAGCAGGTATGTCCTTTCCAATGACTCACAAGCTAAATGGAGCTGCATGGGGCCACAGGCAGCGGCGTAGATATGACTGTGGCCCGCTGTAATAATTATAAGCATACTTAACAGCATTATAAGAATTTTCACAGTATTTCTTGTGACTCAGTTGCTCAGTTCTCAAGCATGAAGTCTATAGATGACAGCATCCTGGCAGTATGCTAGAAGGATGGACAGTCCTGGCCCTGAATTTCCACTCTGGTCTTCATTTCTAGAAAGTCCTTGTTTCTATTCCCTTTAACTAACACAATGCGGATATCTCATTGCTTGTACCTGGGCTGATGGTTTTGGCAACAACTTGTTAGCTGCTCGGACATCCTCTACCTACTCATCCCCCACAGTGTGCATGGTGAATAATGAATGCTCCAATCCCATGTTCCAATTTAGACTGCACAAAGCTGAATCTACTCTCCAGTGACAACCCTTGTTCACACAGAAGCATTGCTCCCCCCACCACCCACCCCCCCACCCCCACCCACCCCGCTTGCCAGTTGAAACACAGTGGATTGCCTCTCTCCTGCACTTATTAACAAAATATCAAGATGACCTCAAAATCTAGGGCTCCCATAGACATGAACACAGAACAGCTACCACTAAGACCACCAAGACCTTGAGTGTGGACAATTTTAAAATCCACTCTGCTTTCTAGAACATTCCCTAATGTCCCTCATCATGATGCCCAGAGTTAAGCTGCTAACCTCATGTGACATCAGGATCCAGCCTTATGTCAAAACACAGTAACTCTGCTAAAAGAGAAGAGAGTTTGGATTACAGCCCTTTTACGATTCGGTTTAAGAACTGTTTATAGCCCTAGTCCCAAGCGTGTGCCAAATTGTGTGGCGGCTGTGGGCAGCGGGGCAGAGTGATGGCAGTATCATTTCTCAGTGACAACCTCTTCAGAGCTGGAAAGCTCCTGTGGACTTGGTTCTTGCGTGGGTCTAAATGCAATGCTATTTTGCAAAAAAAAGACTAGAAATTGTTCTTCAAGGATCAACATATTCATGTCACCTCCAGACCCTGCTCCTGCCTACAAAACACATTTGAATTTATTGTTTCCCCATTCTGGGACTCTCAGATTTACTGAGCCCAGTGTGGTAGGTACAAAACAAGCCAGGCGTGAACGGGCTCTCTCTGGCAGAGTATATTCCTGGCTGAGGGACAAGATTATACGTGGTGAAAAATACAAGTGAGAATATGGCTGTGTCCCAGGAAGGCTTCAGAACAGAGAAGCTTAAAAAGAAGGAAAGGAAATGGTACAAAACTCTTTCAGAAGGAATATAGTCTCCACAAAGAGATGATGCTTAAGGAGTTGGAGCCTCTTCTCACTACATCCCTGCCCAGAGCTGATGTGCACTGAGTGGTACATCCAGGTCACTGTGTGCTCAGCTCAGCCTTCCTAGATTCACAGAGGCATTAAGTCAGTGTGGTTCTCGAGAGTAACTCATGATTGTGTGATCTCAGAATTATATCTAGCTATACAGAGTACGTCCAAGAATATTAACTATATTGATAATTATTTTTATCACTCTATAATCAATAATACATGAATATAGTATCAATAGATAGGTGGTCTTTAGGAAGGCTTGACTTATCCTTTATAACAACTCTCTTTTTTATTTTCTGTACAGTGATCAAATACACAAGATATTCATCATTGCACATGTCAGATGACTTTTTTTCCAGACTGTAAAAAAAAATCCTGGAAGTAATCTGAGCATGTTTCAGAGGATGGGGCTGAGCTAGGATACTTAACACAGTGAGTATTAAGTGAATTTTTCATTTAATAATATCTTCAGTTTATTATTGGTTTATTAAAATCCAATGTCATTTGTAAGTCTAGAAGCATCTGCAATTATATTAATAATATATTGATTAATATTAATATATAATATAATAATATACATACTGTATACAAATATATATGCTGTATAAGAATATACACAAAAGTAAGTTTGTATATAGTTGTATATGCACTTAATATTAAGATACCACTGTGTACATAATAAATCATATAATTTATAACCATCACTGTTGTCTTAGTTAGGGTTTCTATTGCTGTGAAGAGACACCATGACCACAGCAACTCTTATAAGGAAAACATTTAATTGAGGGGGCTCACTTACAATTTCAGAGGTTCAATCCATTATCATCATGGTGGGGAGCATGGCTACATCTTGGCTTGCAGGGAATAGGAAGTTGACTGAGACATTTGGTGGTATCCTCAGCACGGGAAGCCTCAGGGCCTGTCCCCACAGTGATACACTTCCTCCAACAAGTCCATACCCATTCCAACAAGGCCACACCTCCTATAACACCACTCCCTGTGAGGTTATGGGGGCCAATTACATTCAAACCACCACAGCTTTAGGACTTCTTTGTATAATGGCTTAGCTCTGTTCATTCAATGCAGCAATTTTTTTAATATTGAAATTATTTTCCATTTCATAAATTAAATTTTTGAGTTAGAATACAGAGTAATGGGTTTCAATGGGATGTTTTTGTTTCATGCATATTTGTCATTATACTTTGTTCTTATTTGCCCCTCTGCCATCTTCCTCGCCACCTCTTGCTGGCCCCCTTCCCCCCTAAAACAGTCCCTCTTTCTGCTTTCATGTCACACATATTCTATTGTCCTCTCTTCTTCCCCTCACTCTCCCTTTAGACTTCTTCCTCCCTTCCCGTAATACCCTTGCTATCTCTCTCTCTCTCTCTCTCTCTCTCTCTCTCTCTCTCTCTCTCTCTCTCTCTCTCTCACACACACACACACACACACACACACACACACGGTAACAGGGAAAAGTTAGTTAGTAAGGAATTATCTTGAGACTGTTAGATCTATTTTCCTAGCTCAAAGTTCCAGTATAATGACTTCTATGGCTTGTAGATAACAAAAAATACAAGACCTCAACTGAGGACTTGGGTCATTTGAGGAGTAGAGTCTGTTGATTGTTGTATGTAATTCCCTAGGTTTGGGTTAAATATCGTTCTAAAACTCATGGGCATCAGTTTGTTAAAAAATGATTTCAAAGTAGATAGAGTCAGACATCCATACCTGGTCTTTGAACTGGCCCCACCAAAGCAGTTGTGAGATTCGTTGCCCATGTGAACACTTGGCAAGTGTGCTAAGAGAACAGGCCTCAGTAACAAAGAGCAGGAACCCACTTTGAACCTGTGAGAAATGCAGACCCTTGGGCCTCATGGAAGGTGGGCTGATTGGGGCTCCTGTAAGACGAAGTGCTAAACAGTCTTACTAATAAAACCCTGGAGCCAGATATTGGGGTTAAAACCTGAAAGATCAGAGGAATAAGAAAAGCCATAGTTAACCTCATCTCACCAACTCCACAGCTTCCAAAGAGACCTACTTCCTGTATACATAGGCCCATGCTTATATAACTTTCTGTTCTGCCAACTCATTTCCTCTCTGCCCAGATATATCACTTCCTCTTCCAGCCCAGCCCTGTCACTTCCTGACTGTCTATACAGACCTCCAGACCTTTATAATTAGTGCTGGGATTTAAGGTTTGTGCCACCACTCCTGGCTCTGTTCTCAGTGTGGCCTTGAACTCACAGAGATCCAGACAGATCCCTGCCTCCCGAGTGATAGGATTAAAGGCGCTTGCTACCATTGCCTGACCTCTGTGTTTACTATAGTGGCTGGCTTTCCCCTCTGATCCTCAGATAAACTTTATTGGGGGACACAGATAAAACATCACCACAGGCTCCCTGCAGCCACGGACTAGTGTTTTGTCACCTGCCAGGTTTAGGGGACACAGAGCTTGCCTCACTTTTCTGTCCACTCTAAAGGAGGTAAGATGACCATTCCCATCACACGGGAAGTGAGATCATGAAGCAGAAGGCGTAGTGTTGTCTGTCAAAAGCCAGAATGGCTCAACAACATTCTCTTTCTCTTACGTGTCCCCCCCACTTCTCATTTTTGGTTAAGAAAGCACATAAGGGCTGGAGAAATCATTCAGTGGAAAAAGTGCTTGTTACAGAAGCATGAGAACCTGAGTTCAAATCCCCAAACCTAGGTAAAAGCAAGCATGATAGTGCACATCTCTAATCCTATTGTCCCCACAGACAGACCGAAGGCAGAGACAGGAACTCCTGAAGCTGGCTGGCCCTGGCTTGTGCCGCCAGCTGCACACTGGCATCATCAGTGGTGAACCCTGTCTCAAGCAAGTTAGAAGGCATGGACTGACCACCGAGGTCACGCTTGAGCACACATCGTACACACGTGTACAAATACTATACACACATACACAATGATAAAAATGAAAAGACATGAAGCCAGAACTCTGAACATCTGTCTGTCTGTCTTGGGTTTCCACAGAAATCCATTCTCACAGCAAGTGATTAAGATCCGTCTGACATCCGCTGTGTGTTACTAAAGAAAACCAAAATTATATAAACAGGTTTCTGTTGTGGGCTTTCTTGGGCTCCTGTTTGAAAGCCAAGGAGGTCTGTGGCTGAGTGTTTTATGGTCAGGCCAGGGCTTTGAGCAGCGGCCCTAATGGATGGATGTGTCGGATTGCAAAACCACCGCTGGCAGAGGCCGCTGAGTCCTGTTTGGAGGACTGGCTCCACGTCTCACATTTGAGAACACAAACACGTCGCTTCTTCTCAGTGAGACATGGCACTGGCTCAGGCTGCGATGAGGCACCCAGATATTTCAGGGACCGAGCAGAGGCCACGTAAAATCCAGCTTGACCTCCTATGGCCATTTGCAAGCCAGCCAATCCCATCCTGTCTCTCCCGCTTTCCCTGAGTGCTTATGTAGCAAGTTTGACATTTGCCTTGATTATAAGCTTTGGACTTCTCATCTGCTCTTTCTTCCTCAGGTAGAGGCCAGCAGACTTCTATAAATAGGCAGCAAGTAAATATTTTAAGATTTGGGGGCCATAAGATCTCTATGGAATGACTGAAATCTGATGGTGTAGCTCAAAAGCAACCAGAAGCAATATATAAACAAGAAGGAGTTTCTGTGTTTCAATAAAACTATTTATACGAATATAGGGCAGGCTGGATTTGGCCCCCATGGGCTGTATCCTCCTGATTCCTGACTTAGAGTCTCTAAATATCTAATGATGGCAGGGGAGATGCCTTGGTTGCCTTGCAAGCTGGGAACCAGAGGTCCATGTCCAGAACCCATATGAAAATGCCAGAAGTGGTGGTATATGCTTGGAATCTCAGTGCTGTCAATAGGCAGATCCCTGGAGCTCCCTGGCCAGCCAGTTAGTCTAATTGGTGAGCTTCAAAGCCAATGAGAGAGCCTTTCTCAAAGGAGATAAATGAGCCTTTCTAAGGATGATGTCCAAGCTTGTCTATTGACCTCCACATGTGTACACACATGTATAGTATACACATATGCATACACACATGCATCAAAAATGTAACGAAAAGGGTTCAGATGACAAGTCGGCAGAATAATTCAGAGGTCAAAGCTAGTTTCCAGTACATACGTAGGTCCTGGACTGCGCTGAGACATGCACTGGATCATGGGAAATGAACAACACTAATTGTCCCTCTGGACCAGCTGTCCCAGCACACATCCTGAAGCTGGTCTGCTCCCACCTCGAGGGGAAATACCTGCTTTCCCGTGACCAACTCTTAATGAAGATATCACCTCAGTTGAAGAACAGGCCAAGAGAATCCAAAAAGAGGGATGAGAACCTGTATTCTAAGATAGGAAGGAAGACAGCTCGATGCTGAGGAAGCAGGAGGCCAGAGCTCAACCCCCAACGCTGAGTGAGATGAGTCCAGAGGCTGGACTCCCTGCAGCAATTCAGGGTCCACTGGGCCAGGGTGTGGAGATGGCTGAACTGGCCCTTTGGCGGAGGGTCACCTGGAGGGTCACCCGTCTCTGGTTACTCTGTATCCACTCATGAGGAGCTCTGAGGGAGTGAGGGGTCCTGGGAGGGGGCTGTGCTGCGGAAACCAGCAGACAGACGTTCTCCCCTCAGGGCGGGCAATGCTGCTTCGGCTTCACAGTGGCAGTTAGCTTCTTTTCAAGGCAGCCAGTTTGTTTTAGGTTGTATTTACTTTGTTTTTCCAGAGAAATACATACATTTCACCTTTGCATGTATCCATTTATAAATCACATATTCAGGCTTATTGAACTTCAAAAAAACTGGAATTTTCTATCATTTCCCTAATGATCTATAAGCTCCTTATATATTAAATATATTAATTTTTATAGATGTCTGCAATATTTTAATTTCAAATCCATATAATAACATACATTTTCTTTGTTTTGTATTTATTTATCTTAATTAGTATACAAAGCAAGGTTTCCTTTTGCATTTTTATACAGGCTTAGTGATGATTAAAGTTTCACCTACTCTCCTCCAACGCTCTGCCTTCCCCCTCATGTGTACCCTTCTATACCCAACATCCCCCTGCCCACACTCATGTCTCATGTGTTCTACTCAGGCAGCCAGTCATAAGGGATGTCATTGGGTTTCCTGTCCCACAGTCATTTCTCCCAGCTACTCCTTCAAAATCAGTCCCTGCTTTTGTTGAGTGTCCATGTGACAAGGCTAACTTTTCTCATTATCGATGTGCATAACCTGTTTGTGGATGAATATGTAACACCCCTTGATACACACACACACACACACACACACACTCATTGAAAACACAGAACAAAGCCTGCTTAGGGACATCTGGTAAACCAGACATAGGGTAAGCAGCACTCAAGGGGTTAATACAGTGTTAACAAGGAGTTAACACTGAAACCAGTCTGGGCTACATAGCAAGACTCTGTTTTAAAACCAAATAAAGGGAGGAAGGGAGGGGAGCCTGTGTCCTTCAGTGGATATTGTCCATGTGGTGCTTAGAGCAATGGCAGCCAACTGTTCATCCCAAGGCAGCCAACAAGGAAAAACAAGACAGTATTAACCTCAAGCTGCCCGACCTTGACACTTCTTTATTTTTTACTTTTTGAGACTGGATTTCTCTGTACAATAGTTGTGACCGTCATGGAACTCACTTTGTAGAGCAGGCTGGCCTCGAACTCACAGATATACCTGCCTCTGCCTTCCGAGTGCTTGGATTAAAGTTAACACTTCTTGTTATTGAGAGAGAAAATGTTCCTTACTATATAAAGCAGAAGCCTCTGTGGTGGTTTGAATTAGAATGCCCCACCCCAGGTTCAAATGTTTGAATGTTTGGTCCCCAGTTGATAGAACTGTTTGGGAAGGATTAGGAAGTGTGGTCTTGTTGAAGGAGGTGTGTCATTAGGGGTGGGCTTTGAGGTTTCAAAAGCTCACTCTATTCATAGTCAATTTTCTCTGCCTCATACTTATGGATTAGATATAAGTTCTCAACTAAGCTACAGCACCATGCCTGCCTGCCCTCTGCCATACTCTCTACCATGATGGTCATGAACCCTAACCCTCTGGAACCTTGAGTCCCCAAATTAAATGTTTTATTTTAAGTGGCCTTGGTCATGACATTTTGTAGCAGCAGTAGAAAAGTAGCTAAGACAGCCTCCAACCATTCAGCTTCTCTGGACCACACTGGATGAAGACCTGTCTTGGACCACACACTGAGTATAGTGGAACAATTATAACATAAACCTGCTTGAGTGGGCTATGTCCTGCTACCAGCTGAACCCCACATGATACATAGTTCTGTTTGTTCATCCAGAAATCAGTTTGACTTTCAAGCTCTGCCCCTTCCAGCTCCCAGATTTCCTGCATCCACTGAGACCCTTCCTTCTACCCATTCGGAGGTGTGGGAAATGTACCTGCTCCTGCTCACATGAGTAGCCTTGAAGTTCAGGTTCAACTTGTTACGGTTTCACCAGGAAACACTGGACAGGGAACACTTTCTGGAACGGCTACTCACTGACTGCGGGGACTTCAATTGACTATTATTATTATATGGTGATGGACGGGGAAGTGGAATAGATTTAGCTCAGGGGTAGAGCTTTCTTTGTCTCCAGATATACCAGAGCTTTGGTACAATACCCATCACTAATGAAAAGACAAGGAGAGGAGGGAGGGATGGGAGTGAGAGGATTGGTAATAATAGAGCCAAGTTTCTTTACGTATGTGTTTCATGTGTATGTATGCTCATGTGTATGCAGATGCACATGGAGGCCAGAAGATAACCTTGGCTTTTGTTCCTTGGGAGCTGTCATTGAAACAGGGTCTCTCACTGGCATGGTATTAACCAAGCAGGGTAGGCCAACTGGCCTCCTCCAGCATTGAAATGGTATCACAAGCACACACCACTGTCCCTGGCCTTTTCACATGGGTTCTGAGGGATGGAACGTGGGTCATCCTGCTTGCAAGGCAAGCAGTCCCCCAGCCCCACATTTCTTCTGTCTTCTGTGCAGTATAATTGCCCTTCCCTCACAAAAGTAGTGCTTACAAACCAGGTCACCTGGACAAGGGAAGGATGGGCCTTAGGGAAGTGGATGTAGCCATCCAGGAGGCTCTGTTCTGAGCCTTTCCAGCAGCCCTACCTTCCCATTCCTTCGGTGTTTGCAGCGCCTCCTGGGAAAAGTTAGACTCTGGCTTTCTACCTTCTGTCACTGCTAGGGTGTGCCTGGCATGAACCGATGAGTGTCTTCTCACAAGGAAATGTCCAGAAAGTCTTAAGAATTAGGACATCTGGCAAGGATTTTCCTTTGAAAGCAGTATCAAAAAGGTGTGTTCCTCCCTTCTGATATGGAGTCTCAGCAGCCATCTTGTGGCCACGGGACAAAAGCCAACAGAGCTGTTGGGAAGTTGAATGAAAACATTGTGACCTCTGTGGTAACTGCTCCTGGCTCTGTCTGTCTCCAGGTGTTGCGGGACGCTCATATCACTTCCACTTCCTTGCTCCCTAGGGCTGATAACGAGCTGGACCAGTAGCGTCAAAGAAGACTTCCTGAAGAAAGTGAGTCTCGAGCTAAGGCAGCAAAGATGTGTCCACATTATACATGGAAGACGCGACACTAGAGGAAATGCATAGGCAGGACGGAGAGAATGTGCCGTGTCTCAAAACTCAAAGTGAGGGGCGTGGCTGGAGCTCAGAACATTGTTCATGGAGCATCAAGAATGACACTAAAAGAAGCCCGAAGAAGCTGGTAGATGATGCTGTGGAGAAAGTGCTTGTCACATGAGCATGAGGACATCAGTTCATGTCCCCAGAACCCACTTGAAGGTAGGGGAGGGAGCACACATCAGTAACTCCAGTGCTTCTGTGGCAAAATAGAAGATAGGGATAGGAAAATCTCCAGAAGCTCACGGCTGGTAAACACATGGTAAATGACCAAGAGACCCCATCTCAAATGTGGTGGAAGCGAGAACTAACACTCAATGTTGAACTCTGACTTCCACACGTACTGTGGCAAGCACATACCCACTTCTACACCAGGACCTACCTGCCCACTCACACACCAGAATATGCATGCACACACACACACACACACACACACACACACACACACACACACACACACGATTTTTCAAAAGGAGCAGGAAGTAAATTCTACACCATGTCCACATAAGTCATGGTAAGCAACCTTACCCTTTCTCTCAGAAACATTAAATATGCCCTCTCATTCTCAAGGTCAAAATTAACCCCTGCTGTTCCACAGCCAGGTCACACTATGAACGGTGTCTGTTGCTTCCCGAGGTGTGTTAGTCATGTGACTGTGCCCTCTGGGAGATGGGAAGATTTTGGAGATCATTCCATCTCACTTATGTCAGCCCTCTAGCAACGCCTAGTGAAGTATTGTTGAATTAAACCACCCACGCCATTGCAGCTTATACAACCTGGACACATTCTACTGCATCTTATCTAACTTCATCACTCCAAGGCCCTTATGAAGCCTAGAACATCAAGCAAGAAGTCCCAACCTCACAGATAGTTAAGGCAGAGCCGTAAGGATGGACCACGTTTTCCCTCTCTTGGTCCAAACATTGTGTTCTAGTCTTGCTCTACAACAGCTGCTCCCATCTCTGCAGAGCTAGCACATCTGTCCATCTGCATGAGAGAAACATCCAGGAGATGAGTCCCTCTGTGTAGCCATTGCTGAGGATCCTGCTGTAATCATTGGATCATCCCATCATAGGTTCTTTTCTTGGTGGGACTTGGATGGTCCTTTGGAGTTTGCAAATGTAAGTCGTGAGGCCTCGTTGTCACGGCGTGAGGAAGGCTGACAGTCCTACATGACCCCTGCTCTGCAAAGTGCATGGACTCCTCAGGGGATGAGGGAAGTCTACACAGGAAATGGGTTGTTAAAATCTCTACCTACCTGTTTTGACATCTACCTGGTGCTGGGACTCAGTCATTTCTTCTCACGCGGATAAAGACTAATTTTCAAACAAAGAGCTCCATGCTTTTTTTTTTTTTTAATCTTGGGCCCCCCATGCCATGTGTCCCCTGAAAAAATCTGATTTTGTGAAGACTCAAAAACAGGGCCCTTTGCCACAAGCAGCACTCTGCCTACAGCCACATAACAACACAACCTACACACAAAAACGGGAAGCATCTGTATGCTGACAAAAAACAGCTCAACTGTGTGCCCATCTCTTAGAGTACTTTCCATCACTGTGACAAAACACCTCAGATAATCAGCATACAAAGAGAAACACGGAGTAGGGAGGTAGCCCAGTAAAACATTTGCCACACAAGCATGAGTGCCTGAGTTCAATCCCCAGAATGCAGGTTTAAAAAGCCAGGCAATGGTAGCACACAATTGTAATCCCACAGCTGGGAAAGCAGAGATGAATCTCTGGGGCTCGCTGGCCAGCCAGTCTGGCCTAATTAGTGAGCCCCACGCCAATGAGGGATCTTGTTCTAAAAAACAAGATGAATGGTACCTGAGAAGACACCTGAGGTTGACCTCTGGCCTACACACAGAGAAATACAGTAAAGCTTTATTGTGACGAGGTTTTAGAGAGTCCAGCCTGTGGTCATTTGGTCGTGTTGCCCTGGGTCTGTGCAGAAAAGGAGTGTGTGGTTGAGCCAGACCGCTCATCTCATGGCCAGCAAGCAAAAGAGAATAGGGCGGAGCCACAATCCCCTTTGAGGGCTTGCCTCCAGTGACTACAAAGTATTTAAAACATGGGTCTTTGGGGAAACATTTACGATCCAATTATAACAGGAACTAAAGAGAATCTTAAGGAAAAGTTGGCATTACCCGTTATCATCTGAGGTTCTACATCTGTCTATACAAGTATACAAAATCAGAAGAAGCTAAAGAGTCCAGGCTGCAGCTCGCCTCAGGGGATGGGCTAGCCTGGCCTGTCGCCTTCAGATCGTGTTTATGTTTTTCATGGGTGGTTAGCCCCATAGACAATGTGTTTATGTGAGTTAGAAACCCCTCTTGATCCAAACATTGTCTTAAGGTCAAACTAGGTATATGTGCATCTGCTAGGAGATCTGTATACCACATGACATTGTGTGGGTACAATACCAAGTGACTCAGCTTCTTCTTTTTCAGTTTATTTTTTTATTAGGGTTTTTATTACTTCTTTTACTTTTTGAGATTATAGTATAGTTACATCATTTTCCCTTTCCCTTTCTTCCCTCCAAATGCTCCCATATACCTCCTTGCTCACTTTTAAATTCATGACATTGTGTGTGTGTGTGTGTGTGTGTGTGTGTGTGTTCCTAAATACAACCTGATAAGTCTGTATAGTGTTATTTGTAGATGTGTTTTCAAGGCTGACTATTTGGTATTGGGTAACCCATCAGTGTGCTCTTCCTTAAGGAAGACCATTTCTCTCTCTCTCAACATTTCTTAGTTGCCTGTAGTTCTTTGTGTAGGATGGAGGCCTACACAACCCCTTTGGCATGTTTATTATGATCACCCTTGTTCAGCTCATGTTTATGCAGTCACATTGATGAGATTTTTATGGTTGTAACTTCTGACACTGCTAAGAGACACAATCTTACAGAAAACTCTGTTCCTCTGACTCTCACGATATTTCCACTCCCTCTTCCACAATGATCCCTGAGACTAGAGTTCAGAAGTTGTTTTGTAGATGGGTCCATTTCCATCAGGGCTAGGCTCCATAACGCTGCGTTTTAATTGGTAGTCGTTTTCTGTAATGATTTCTGTGTGTTGCAAAGAGAAATTTCTTTGATGAGGGATGAGAGCTATATTTATGTAGGGTATAAGAACAAATATCTCAAATGTAGTTAGGAATAGTGCTGAGAAAATGGTGTTTGTAGGTTCTCCTAAAAAATCCATGACTTCACGGGGCCTGGGTAGATGGCTGGGTTTCCAGTACCAGGCATGATTTGCCTCTTGTTGGGTGAGTCTCAAGTTTAACTGGGAGCTGCTAATAATCATCAAGGTATGCATGCCACAGTGCACCTTTTGTAGTACTGTGCCACGCTGGTCATCGTTGTGGTTCACAGGTTTGTAGATTGACAGGACTGTCGGTGGTTTCCTACCTCTGGAAGCTTGCGTGGTGCCTTCTGGTTCCATGAAAGCCAGTCCTCAGGGAGGAGGCGTCTAGGTCAGTGCCAGCTCAGGGGCACCAGGGCCCTGTGCCTGAAGTGCTTGGTTTCTTCAGCAATAGGGACTAACCTTCCACCCCTGGGGGACCACCTAGGGCAATAGCAATAGCCTGTAGTGTTTTAGGAGTCTCTTGGACAACCCTGACCAAAAAGAGGGCTTTCATATCTGATGTTGAGTTTACTTTCATTTTTTTGAAGGTGATCTTTGGCTCTTGGAGGGAACATTGTCAGCCCAAATGGGAAATTTTTATTTCAATTGTCTATGTATATTTATACACAGACTTTTGTGTATTTACAGGTTTTCTTTAGGTAGACAGTTAATAGTATGATTCCTTAGGACTTTTTCCAGACATCCTTACTGTTATTTTACCATCTTCTTTCCTTCTTCTATTTAGAGCTCCCCCTTTCTCATTTCCCCAGTCAGACCACTTATACCCTGATATTTTCTCCCCTGTTGCTCCCTCACTCCCCGCCCCCAACAATAGAACCTTTTTACTTTCCTGGTCTTTGCAGTTATTGTAGGTGACATGCTCACATCTGAGGATTTGGAGCAAGGAGCCTCCGGTGAGAGAGAACATGTAGCATTTTTCTTTTGGGGGTTGCATTAGCTCACTCATTATAATCTTTTCTAGTTCCATCCATTTGTCTGCAAATTTCATTTTTTTACAACTACATAGTATTCCTTAGTGTATGTGCACCACGTTTTCCTTATCCAGTCGTGACTGAAGGACATTGGGGTCATTTCTATTTCCTAGCTATTATGAAGAGAGCAGCAGTGAACGTGGCCCAGCAAACACCTGGGGAGCAGGAGTCCTTTGGGCCCATGCCAAGGAGTGGTAGAGCTGGTGATCGAGGTTCTTGCACTCTCTTGTCAAAACTTACTGAGTGTCTCCCAGGTGCCAAACAAATTCCAAGTGCTGGGTCGTACAGCTGTCCTTCTCACATGGAGCTGTTTCCAGTCATCAAGATGGAGGACAAATTAAATATGGTTTCAAGTAATCATGAGTGAAATGAATGGTATAGTATGACTGCGAGCTTAGGAACCTAGAAGGGGTGGCATCTTCTAGGTCACGCAGAGCAATGGGTAATGTGTATAATCCAAGCATGGAAGGCTGCATTTCCCCTTTCCTGAGACCCATCCGGGCTTCAAGTGGACCACAATGACACATACTTTAATAAGAAAAGTTTTCTTCACATGGCCTGCAATAACGCTTCTTGCTTTCAAGAGCCATAGGGTAGGACAATGGAGACCGCAAGTTGGTCTTCCCAGATAGACCAGATATTTCCCAAGAATTCCTCTGGAAAAGACCAAGACTGACCCCATAAATTTTCTGGCTGTCAACAGAAGGTAGGCCTCCTTGGACACACTCTTCTCCATGAAGACCTGAAGGTAACATATGAGCAGTCGAAACACAGCCCCTGACTTCACACAGGTTTTTGTCTTCAGAGGCTGGCCGTAAATCAGAGCTATCTACAACTAATAGTGTGTCTCCCAACTATTTCTAATGTCCTCTGCCCAGCTCTGTGAAGCAAGATCTGAGGCAAACCTCCTGTGCAGTCCCCCGGAGTCTTTTCATGGGCTCGTGAGGTCATTTTTCTTCCCACTTTGTCTTCCCTGGAGTGACATCAACTCTTTGCTCCTGTCACTGCCCTTGCAGGTGCTCCTCTCTCCTCAGGGCAGCTGGTGCTCGGCACTGAGATCAGGCAGCTGCTGGAGTCCCGGGGTACAGTGTCCTTCCTTCATCCTGGCCTCCAGCCCTCCTCTGATCTAGACCCTCCCAGATCACCCTGGATCAGATGCTGGAGCCCAGTGCTCTGCCTTTTCTGCAGAGATAGCCTTGTTGTTACACTGACACTGTCCAAGGCCATGCATGGATGCAGTGCCAACACAGCTGGTCCCCAGGGGATGCTCAGTCAATCTGCTGCATCAGAAAGCCAGAAACGAAGGCATTATCTTGATGGAGTTCCTGTTCAGCCGATCTGTTTTACTTTTAGCTGAATTTGCTCTAGTCCTATATCTAAGCACAGTGTTGGTCTCCTCGGGTTACAAGATCCCACACAGTAAACAGCATCATAGCAAACCTGTCTGCTTTTTCTCCATGACCCCCGTCTTCTCTCAAAGGTACCCTGGAAAGCAGCTCAGCGCAAGTGCAACAGAAAGCAGTGCCCCAAACCAAGCATGGCCAAGGAATAAAACAGCAGAGAAAGATCTGCTACCTGCAGCAGGTGGCAGGGAGGGGGAGTTCTTCCCAAAGTAATGCCTTCTTCAAAGGACCCATGGGGACTTGGGGGACACATACATAGTCACGTGGGAAAGCACTTCAGGCTCTGGCTAGTTCCTGAGCATGCTTAATGAAGGACTACATTTCTGAGCATGCTCAGTCTAAGGTCGTAGTTCAAGAAGGAAAGATGGCAGACACTTGTTATGTATGTTTAGCTCAAGGACTTGGTATAAATGTTTGGACACTTAAAATGGCAGACAGGAATGCTTTGGGGCATGCTCAGTTTGCATCAGGAAGGTGGTAGACAAGAATGCCTCTGGGCGTGTTTAGTTTACCTCAAAAACTTTTAGCTTGGTGTTTCCCAGAAAGAGCTGGCCCAGTGAAACTAAGGTTGGAGAGTGTGATGTCCTCCACCCTCATCACCAGGCCAAAGACATGTCAGGGTGAGGAGTGGGTAGCTGCCTTTGACTGAGGAATATGGTCACCAAGCGCCTAATCCATAAAGAGGTCTGGAGGTGAACCCACAGCCTCTCATTCCTTATTCCCCTTCCCTTCCTGTCCCATCACCCCACTGGGTTCACCCAGAAGCGAGAGGGTGCAGGAGCCTGTTGAGGTGATCTGTATGTGCCAGACTCCCAGCACACATGCAGATCTGATGCAACAGAAAGTAGAGAATGAAGGTCAGCCTCCGTCTGATTAATTTCCAGAAAGATGAGCTGGACATTCTTTACCAGCATCTTGCTGTCTGAGTTAGAAGTTGTGGTAAATCACAGTCTCTTAACCCTGGGGGTACTGTGAAAGCAGCAACCCCTCGGGGACCAATAGAACATCTCTCAAGCCTCCTTCAGCCTCTGTTTGAATGCCTCCATTGAGTACAGCACTTCAGTCTGGGACACTTGTTTTTCTGTTTTTATTGTCTTGTTGATTTTGTGTTTTTTTAACCTGTTGCAAACGAGGAAGGTCTCACTCCAGTTAGCCGAAGCTGACCTGAAGTTTCCCTTCTACCTTCCAAGTGCTGAAATCAAAGGTGTAAGCCACCGTGTCCAGAAGGTTAGGACACTTCTATTTACAACACTCCTTGTCAACTAAGAAGTTCTTAGTTTTGTCTTCAGAAGTCTGATTCTGATGCATAATCCTAACTAATCTTATCAATAAAAACCAGGAGTCAGATATCGGGGTAAAACCTGAAAGATCAGAGAAGTAGGAGAGCAGCCACAATTGCTTCCTTCCTCTTCCATTCCTCCAGTCCAAAAGGGTTGAGATCCTGTCTCCACCCCACCTTATCACTTCCTGTTCCTCTCTGTACAGACCTCCAGACCTCTATGGTTAACTAGTGGCTAGCTCTGCCCTCTGACTCCAAGCAACTTTTATTTGTCAGAACACAAACAAAATATCACACATCAGAATATAGTCATCAGATAACTATAGATCTCTATTTCCCAGACATGCTTGAGTCCTCACACTCTCTTTTTTGTGTACTTTCTTAAAAGGAAGTGAAGTGGAAGGGTTGAGGCCATAAAGCAAGTAATAGCCAATTCCTCAAGCAAAAATGGAAGAGGACCCAGCTGTGTGAAGGGAGAGGAGACTGCTCCTCTTATATTGACCATCACAAGAGCATCCTAAAAATGCAAGTGTGATGAAGAAACTCCTGAGACTCCTAGCTGGGGACCTTCAGACAGTGGTAATTCTATTAAAACAAACAAACAAACAAAAAACCACATGCTCTGGATTGGTGAGCCAACTCCATCTCCCCTTATCAAGACAGAAAAAAACCAAGCGCCATGACAGCCAGCACCCAGGGTCATTCATGAAAACCTAGCAGCTAAAAAGACTCATTGCCCCCTTTGGAGGCCCTTGCTGTTGCCAGTTCATCATATTTCATCTGTTTAAGACTCCAGCCTGCAGAAAGTACTTCGTGGAGAAAGAGGTGGGTTGTTTGCATGAATCAGTATAGAGTTTAGACAGTAGTTTATTTGTTGGGCTCGGAACACATGAGAAATGGAGGAGAGGTTTGTTTACAAGAGCAGAAGGTAGGTCAAGCCAGCTGGCACCATGCCTCAAACAAATAATCAAGAGACAACCAGATCAGTGTGAAGCTTGGTGGGGAAGTTAAGAGTGGAGAACGCAGGGCTGGGGGGCTTCTGTGGGAGAGAAAACGGTTCCTGAGTCCCCTGGTCACCACACTCACTGCAGAGCCTCGTTGGTGCCCATCTCCGACCTCTTATCACCTGTCAGCACACTCTATCACCAGCCTTGCAGCTGGAGCCTGGATGTTGGCCTTTTCCCTTTTCACCACTTTTAAGAGTTACATTGAGTTTGGTTGGCTCGATTTCCTGTATTTCTATTCAGTATGTACAGATCTAGAAATATCAGAGTAGGACTATGAAAGAAACCTGAGTCCCTTCCCTAGAAGCCATGTTAAAGCCCATGCATGTGGCTCACGCCTTTGATCCCAGCACTCAGGAGGCAGAGGCAGGCGGATCTCTGTGAGTTCAAGGCCACCCTGGTCTACATAGTGAGCTTTGGGATAGCCAGGGCTACATTTTTGAGACCCTGTTGGGAGAAAACATACACACACACACACACACACACACACACACTCACACACACACACACACACACACACACACACACACACATACACACACACACACAAAATGCTGGTGTGTGCTTATAATCCCAGCACTGGGGAGAGAGGGTGAAGACAGGTGGATTCCTGGGGTCGCTGGTCACTAGGCAGCCAGCCTAGCTTAATCTGAGGGCTCCAGGCCAATGAGAAACACTATCTCCAAAAACTGGGGAAGTGGGTAGCTTCTGAGGAACAACACCCAGGCTTGTCCTCTGGCCTTCACACATACACACACAGATGAACCCACACAGACAAAACACGAACACACACAAAGACAATTTTAATTGTCACTCTCCCCTGTGCTGAACAGACTCAGGTGCAATGGTAGCCTTGCATTTGTTAATATTTATATTATAATATAAATATATTTTAACTTACATCTATTAAAATTCACTTTTTGGCTGTATTTCTAGGTATTCATAACCACCATGTAGACACCTATCAGTTCATTTACTCCAAAACTCTCCCTCATGCTGAACCTTGTGGTTAGAACCTCCATATGCCTTCCTAACCCATGGAAATTTCTCCCATGGAAACCTCCTCACCCATGGAAACCACTGACAGAATTTTATGTCCTCCAAAACAAAACATAAATGGAATTATACAATAGCTATATCCTTTTGAGTTTCTATTTGTTGCATTTTATTAAGAAGTCAAAGAGTCCAGAGAAGTTTAGAAACGTGCCCAAGACACACCACTAGAAAAGCTGACCGAAAACGTGAGTGCAAGGCCACCAATTCTCATTCTAATCCTTCTCCCTGGGCCTCGGCTCAGTCCTGCCTCGCCTCGGTTTCTCCAACACCTTCGTGAAGATATACAAAGTGGCTGCTTCTGCCATGGATGCACAAGGATTTTGGAAAGTGTAAAATTGTTTGCATAGGACACACATGGCTTATTGTCCCCATCAGTCTTTATCCCTTGCCAGGCATTTTGCAGGAAAACAGTGAGTCCTGGAATTCCCTCCCTAAATTCAGTCATGGCCTTCAAACCAGACATTATCATCTGTGTGGAAAAATACACACATACACACACACACACACACACACACACACACACACACACACCCCTACATGTGTCAGCTTTAATGTAAGAAGAACATCATGATGTCAAAGGACCTGCCTAGACAGGAAAAAACAAAGCACTATTTTGCACAAAAGAGGCAAAACCACATATTTATTTAATGGGATCTGGAGTTTGTTTGGTCATCTGAAGGGATTCTGCTTCTCTCGAGACATGAAAGTTACTGCTATAAAGTAAAAACTGATTCAACTCTCATGTCACAAGAAGTCAACATCATCTGCTGGCCTGATGGCCTTGGCAGTAGCTCTCCAAGCCCACTCCTGCCAGAGGTTTTGAAATGTTTGCTCTTGTCTGCATTTAGCCATCGGGATATTTAGAGACAGGGTGCAACCCCACACAGCACATCCCCCTCCCGATGAAGAGAAAGCTGCAAAGCTCTGGTGTTCTGGAAGCCACGTAAATGTGGCTCTGCTACCTTCTTCTGTCACTGTGCCTCCTAAACGCTATCAAAAGCATCTGTTTCATTCCATCGCTGCTGTGTGCAAAGCAGTCTCAAAAATGGGCCCAGCAAAAACCTCTATCCCAGTGCTGCCCAAGCGAATTAAGATGCAAGCCATAGCTTAAGGAGCGGAGTGTACGTGTGTGGGTTGTGCACACACGTGTTCATGAAAGTGGAGGTCCAAGGTCAACCTCTGCTATTACTCAGGAACAATCCACCTTGGTTTTGTTTCTGTTGTTTGTTTGTTTGGTGTTTGGGGGTTTGTTTTTGTTTTGAGACGGTGTCTCTCCGCGGCCTGAAGTTGACTGATGCAGCTCTGCTAGTTGACCTGTGCGTTCCAGGGCCCCACCTGCCCCCTCTCCTCAGCACTAGGATTAAGAGCACACAGAGGCACTCCCTCCACCTTTTTCATGTGAGCACTGAGGCTCCATCTCAGAGCCTCAAGCTTCGTCTGCAAGCGCTTCATCTGGTGAGCTGGCTTCCCAGAGCCACAGCTGCACATTTTCATTTCTGAGTAGCCATACTTCTCAAAGGGGGAAGGAACAATTGAACTGCGTTGTATTCATGGACTTGTAGTCAAAACAATATACCCCAAGCATATCATCTGACTACAATTACTGAGATGATTTTTTTTCTTCTTTTTTTTTTTTCATATATTAAGTCTTCCGATTCCAGTAGCTACTTCACATTGATAGCACATCTCAACTTGAAACAGCCACATTTCAAGTGTCATCTGACATAGGACTAGTGACTAGTGCCAGGCAATGAAGTCAAGAGCAGAGGCAAGTTCGGATTTCAGCCAGACTCTTGGAGCTATGTGGCTGTGACACATTATTTACAGCCTCTGATCTTTGGTTTCCTAATCCAAACTATGGCAATGATGCTCACAGGCCAGCTGGACAGTAAGGTCATCAATGGAGATGAGTTATTAGAAGCATATTAATAACTGTTTTCACTGGTGTCATCTCAGCATCTACCACCACCATCAAAAACATCCAACCACACATCTACTTCTGAGTTTTCATGGTCGTGGGAGTCAGATTCACCACCTCCAAGCTATAAAAGAATAAGTCAAATTTTATCCATTTTAATTGTTAAATTAAATGTTGAAAAAGTGGTTTCCTCCCTATACTTCCTCTAGCAGTACCCACGAGGCTGAAACATTGCAAGTATTTTCTCTGGGCTATGGAGGTGGAAGTGGATGGAGGCTGAGGAAGCTGTAGTTCCTTATCAGAAAGTCACTGAAGGTTGGGGGAGAACACTGGCCTCCTTCTTTTGATGTGTGTTGATTGACTTGAGGGTGCACATCTGGCTTCTCATGTTTTTCTTTCTCTGGGATGCTTTCCTTATCCCACAAGATCACGTAACAAGGCCTCATCTTGAAGCTATCACTGCCACTCAGCTACCAGACGTTCTGCTTGGCTCAGTGGAAGGCACAGTGTGTGTGTGTGTGGGGGGGGGGGTGCCGAAGATCAAAACCAATGTGGTTCCTTCTGGGACAGTGGGGTAGAGTTTAATAAAAGGTGTATTGTTTATAAAAGTACATTAGGCTGAAGGAAGCCACCGATAAGTGGGAAGGAACCTTGAAGGGAGCTGCAGAGGAGCTGGGTATCTCCAGCCTTGAATGAGGAGACAGAAAGAAGCTCTAGCTGTAAAGATGGATCCTCTCGTTGCAATGGAGCTGTGTCCTGACACAGCCACTGTGAGCGGAAAATGCATTTAGCAATCCTCACCTACCAAACATTCTAGCTTAACATATAGTCCATGGTAGAGTTCTCAATGAAATGCCTGTTGCTCTTGGTATCATCACAAAGTTGAAAACACTCTGAGTAAAACCGCCACAAACTAGGATTATGTATACTTGAGGCGGGAGATGGATGAAGCCTTCAATAGAAGATGGCGGCCAAGTGTGGAGGAAGGAGAAAGGGGAACCAGCCTCCTACCTCACTCTAACACCTTCTGACAGGGCCCCGGCTGCCCCTGGGTGGAATGCAGAGGGAAGGGAAGCCACTGATGAACCCCGATCTGGCTACACAGGGTTTTGTAAAGAAGCATGGAGAGCAGTTGGTTCAAGCAACAACTGAAAAAGGGCCACTGGATCCCCTAGCCCTTCCTGAATGTGTGCACAGCTTCTACACGTGGGCAGGGTCTCAGAAGATAGCTAACACATCTGGGACCTTCACACTCCACCCTCATGAACCATCAAACCCTTTTCCTTTCCAAAACCTGGTGGCAGTGTGTCTGTATTGTGTTGTAAGGTGTCCAAGGCGAGGAGTGTGTTTTACACAAACTGAAGTTGATGTGTTTTCTGGTAGTGGTGATGGTGGTGGTGTATGTTGTATTTGTGTGTGTGTGTGTGTGTGTGTGTGTGTGTGTGTGTGTGTGTGTGTTGGGAGGTGTTTGTTTGTTTTTATTTGTTTGGCTCTGCTAGATTTATTTTAAGTCTTTAAGGTAAGGAAAATGTTAAATAAAAAAATGATGCTCTTCCAAGCCAATCCCAGCACTTGGAAGGCAGAGGCAAGTGGATCTCAGTGAGTTCAAGGCCAGCCTGGTCTACATAGTTAAAATCCAGGTCAGCCAGGGCTCCATAATAAGAAACTGCCTCAAAAAAATTATTTCAGATTATACTTTTTAAAAATAATTTAAAGTATTATGATAGAATCATTCTAATTTCTTTTTAGAAGAAAATAAAACCATATGTTATACATATATCATATATATAATGTTTTTAAATTTTATATTTATTTTATATATAATAAGAAATGGATATATATGGATATATAAAAATGGATATTATATACACATACATCCATTTCTTATTTTGTAAATTATCAAGGCAATTGACTGATACCTGCTGGAGTTCTATAGTAACAAAGACATAGAACGCTTTTTGTCAGCAATATTTGCTGAAAATATTATTCCCACTTTGTCACTGGGTTACTGGGTGTGGTGTTTTTATTTGTTAAAATATGAAGGATGAGGTATTTATGCGACAAAGTATTTGACTTTTGCCATCTTTTTCTTATCATAAAAAGTCCATCCCCGAGTAAAGTTGGTGAATAACTACTCACCTCTTTAGATATTCGCCCCACTGAACCCCTTGTCACACATCGACTCACTTGTGACCACGTGCAGCCATCAAAAGTAAACTGTTTTCTAGGACTTAGCCCATCTCACTGCTATAGGCACACTTGTCGAGGCTCTCACCTCCAACATGTGCCCCAGGACGCTGTGAGTTACATTTACCTCAGGACTAGCTGGTTCTTAAAAAAAAAAATACAAAAAAAGTATGCCTTATTATGGCATTTTAAAAACAAGATCTATTTTTGTTGTTTTCTTCCCCATCCCCCTACCTCCCTCACATCTTGCCAAATCTCTCATATCCCCTTATTTTTCAACATTAAAAGTTAGGATTTGCATATGTGAAAGAATGTGTAATTTTATTTATTTATTTATTTTTGTCATTCTTGGTTCAGGTCACCTCACTTCATATATAACACTCTCTCATTCCATCTATTTTCCTGTAGATTTCATTTTATTTTTCCTAACATCTGAGTAACGTTCTGCTGTGTGAAGACACCACATTCTCACTATCCATTCCTCTGCTGATGGCCGTCTAGTTCTGTTTCCTGGAGATTGTGAGTAATGCAGCAGTAAACATGGACACTTAAACATGTCTGTGGTAGGATACGGAGTTGTCTGTGCATGTGTCCAAGAGTGACACATGCTTGAATCTTAGTGCTGGGGAGGCGGAGACAGGGGCCTGGCTCCCTGGGGTTGCTAGCCCGCCAGCCTAGCCTATCAATAAGCTCCTGTTGAGTGAGAGACCATACCTCAAAATGTGAGATGGGAAGCAACTGAGGAAGACACCCAACATTGACCTGTATCCCCACACACACATGCATGCATGTCAGAGAGAAAGAGAGAGAGAGAGAGAGAGAGAGAGAGAGAGAGAGAGAGAGAGAGAGAGAGAGAACATGTACAGCACAATAAAAAAATACAAAAGAAATGGCAAAGAAAAGGTGAGCAGAGATTAATAAGCCTACCATCTCACCATCACTCCATCACTTTGTGTTCTTTTATGACCTGGTCTCTCTCGGCAGTTCCAGGGGACCTCGCTAAGGAAAGCCAGTGTGACTAAATAAAGGCACGCAGAGCTCTGAGTTTCCTGAAGGGCAGGATCAAAAGAAGACCTGCGACCCAGGAGTATCATGGGCGTTCAAGGGGGCATGTCCTTTTCTCTGCATGAAGTTTGAAGAAGAGTGGCGTTTTATTCAAACATGTTGATGAAGATGGATAGTGTCTCCCAGAAGAGTGCTGCAAACAATAGCTAAGCAAGCTCTAGGTTTTACTGTTTCTTTTCTCAGCATTAGATGACAACCTAAGTCCATGTTTAATCACTGTCTCGGGTGGATTTCAGCTAAGAGTTAAAGTAATATCACCCAAATATATCGTTTTTTAAAAGTCACTTTGAGAATCTGACTTAAGTTATAAGTTTATTGCTTACTGTCCATGTCATGATGAACTCACTAATAAATGTGCAAGTATTGTGTTCTTACAACAAAAGGGAGCTTGGACCATCCTACTTTTGACCAATAAGTCTCAAAGTGTAGTCTTAAGACTTTACAATGGTGGTTAAGTGAATTTTAGATGCATGCTTTGAGCTGGGTGTGGTATAGTGCATGCCTACGATTCAGAGCTGGAGGCGGAAGGCTCAGGAATTCAAGACCAGCCTCAGCTACATAGATAGTTCAAGGCCAGCATGGGCTATATGAGATTCAGTGTCAGCATAACAAAATAAAAATAAATAGAGCTTTGAGGTTCCTGGTCCCAGCACAATAGAGACAGCACACTCCAATCCTGGATCTCCTACTGAGTGCAACTCTAAAGCCCGACAGAGTGAATAAAGCAGTTAGTGGAGGTACCTGAGAAGTAAAGGGTAGTACAGTGATTAGAGGCAGGGACTAGAATTTGAATAGCCACCAAACAGGTGATGAGTGTATCACTTCCCTGGTGTCCCCTGCCCTGAACACACCATTGCCCAAAAGGCAAACCTAAGCCCTGCCATACAGAAAGCAGCCCAGAGAAGCCTTCCATGGCTGGCTTGGGAAGAGAGGCTGGAGAATGAATTCCTTACATGCAAAGGCCAGTTAGAAATGCCAGTTTCTTCTCCTTTCACCCATTCTCTCGGCTCCATCTTCTCTCAAGTACTCCAGTGGGTGCAATAACAGTGACTTTACCTGGAGCTAGCAGAAACCAAAATTCTAACACAGGTAGAGAGAAGATTCCAAGAGGACAAGCTCTCCTTCTTCTTCAGGTTCCTTCCCCGATCTCTTGAGCTTGACAGTTGCAGGTACACACGGTGGGGAAAGCAACCAAAGCCCAAAAGAGAAACTCAAGAAAAAGAGAGTGTGCACACCAGGGAGACTGTGGAGGTCTACTGCAAGAAAGCAGCCCTGCCTGACATTACCCCAAGATATGCTCACGTGAGTGTCATCCGAATCAGCAAACCAAAGACCGAAAGAGTCTTGAGGGAACAGCTGGACTGTGGTCCAAGATCCACAGTAACCACTGAGTGGCACACTTGTGGGTCAGGTCTGAAACACACTGAACAGGTTTTGAAAACTAAAATTACATTGCAATGGGTCCCCACAGGAAACAGGTGGGAGATTGTGGTCTCAATTTAACCAGACCAGAAGTTTAACTGATTTCATCATCTGCTACTACAAGAATAAGAACACTTCCCATTATATTTAAAGGAGATGCTGAGTTTTATAATATTAAAAATGTACTCTGAATGACTGGTCACATAAAGGTTGAGGAGAAAATCCAGATCACACAGAGAGAGCAATCAACAAATAACACTGTAGTCGCACAGGTACTAGTATCATCTGAGGAAGGTTTTAAAGGAGCCAGAAGCAAGTTCTCCAACACGCACACTTAAAATAGATGGAAGAGCCTCAGCAAGGAAATGGATGATATAGGAAAATGGAAATTTCTGAACTGTAGAATGTAATGGTTTAAACAAAAAGTCATTGAGTAAACCCAAAGATAAATCAATAGAAATTAATATCAATGTTGGAGAGGAGAAAATGTAAAATAATAATAATAATGAACGATGGTGAAAACTCTGGGCCACATGAAACACTAACCAAAGTTCTCACAGTTGTAGCATCAGAGTTCCAGAGGAGGAGAAAAAAAAATCTGAGGAAAAAAATATAGCTATAAATTCCCCCAAGTTAAATGATATTTATCTATGAATTCAAGAAGATTGAGAAGACACAAGCTGGAAAGGCAGGAAGCTATGGCAGCTCAGATGTCATCAAAGCACTGAACTAAAGAATGAAAATGTCTTAAAAGCAGCCAGAGAACAATGAGACATTGCTTAGAGGGAAGGAGTGAGGCACGGGGCTACAGAGTTCTTGTCAGCATGTCATGGACTCCAGAAGGAAGCCATCTGCACTAGAGAGAGCTAGCCAGTGAAACACCTTCAACAATGAATGTGAAATCAAGATGTTTCCAGTGACGGAGAGCTGAGAGAATCCATTGGCAGTGGAGCTGCTCTAGAGGAACACATGTCATAGATAAAAGGGGTATGACCCAATAAGAAAAGGACCACTTACCCAGATGGTGTCATAATCTGAAGTATTTATAAGCCCATGATATAATATCAGAATGTGCGCACTAAACACTGACCAAACTGCAAAGAAAAATAGAAAAATTCAGAACTGTGGTTAAAGTCTTCAGCAGACCTCCCTTGGTAATAAATAGGTCAGCGAAACAGAAAACTCAGCCTGGGTGTAGTAGGACTCAACACCACCATCCACCAAGTGGAGCTAATTGATTTTTCTAAGACAGTCCATCAAGTACATCAAAATACACACCCCTTTCAAGTGCACACGGAACATTCACCAAGGCAGACTATGTCCCGGTCATAAGTCAAACAGTGACAAAGTGTGAAAGAGTTAAAGTGGGAAACATGTTCTTAGCTGGTGACCATATTAAACTAGGAAGGAGAGACAAGGAGACAAGGTCTCTCAGCACTTCAGAATTCAACAGTCCATTTCCGTAATGCGCAGGCAAACGGAAGTCCAACTGGAAGTGAGAAAATAACTTTAGGTAGAAGAAAAATAAAAGGAAAACAAAAAAAAAATTCATGGGATGCAACTAAAGCAAGAAGAATGGTCTCTAATTAATTAATTAAGCTTCAATTTTAATAAACTAATAAGACAAGCTAAATCTAAAGTGAGGGAAAAAGGAAATGACAAAGATAAAGGCCGAAGTTAACGAAATTGAAAACAAAAGCTAAGAGAAAAGTAACAAGAACAAAAATTGATTCTTTCACAGGAGCAAAGCAATTAGTTTGGCAGAAACTGAAAAAGAAGAGGAAAAATTATCAGTACCAGGAATAAGATGGACAGACACCAGTGCTGAGCCCTTTATGGACACTAACAGTGCAGTAGGGGAATTGTAACAGCAGAAAACGAGATATGTATAAAAGAGAAATGGGCCAACCCCTCGAAGACTACAGGCTACCAAAGCTTACCCTCATCAGAATAGATAACATTTCTGAAGGTGCCTTCTTGTAGCTTTACTATTTCAGAAGAATCTCTAGCCCCAGATAGCTTGACCTGCAAATTTGACCCAGCATTTGATGGTGGTGGTGGTGGTGGTGGTGGTGGTGGTGGTGGTGGTGGTGGTGGTGGTGGTGATACAAATCCTATATGATCTCCTTTGAAAAGTAGAAGAGTAGAGAGTAAAGAGCATCTCCTCATTTAATCAGCATTAGCCTGACACTAAAATCAATCAAAATTCTAAAAACAGAAACCTACAGGTCAATATCAAAAACATGCATGCATAAATCCTCAAGAAAATATTAGCAAAAAATCCAACATCATATAAAATGGTAGTGTGACATGTCCAGATAGGATTTGTCTTAGGAATGTTACATTGGTTCAATATTTGAAAATCAGTCAATGTAAGCTACCATATTAGCAGTCCATATAAGAAAAATCACACGGTCATTTTAATTTCAACAAAATAGTTCAACAATATAAGAACAGTTGAAGACAGGTGTACATGCCTGTAACCCCAACACACAGGCTGAGGCAAAAGGGTCTTTTCTACATAGTGAGACCCTGTCCCAATAAAAAAGGAGTCAGGGGAGGCACTTGCAAAAAATAACCATAGGCAGTATCACACTTGGTGGCAAGAGACTTTCTCTGGTGACCTAGAACAGAGTAAAGATATTTACTCGTCACCTGTATTCAACATTGCACTAAGTGGTTGTGTGAAAGGAGAAAACATAACTGTCATATTTATAGCTACATGACATGATTGTCATATAGAAAACCCTTAGGAATCTGTGTAAGATTTTCTGGTATTAATAAGTGAATTGCCGCACGCCTTTATTCCCAGCACTCAGGAGGCAGAGCCAGGAGGATCTCTATGAGTTCGAGGTCAGCCTGGGCTACCTAGTGAGTTCCAGGAAAGGCACAAAGCTACACAGAGAAACCCTGTCTCGAAAAACCAAAAATAAATAAATAAGTGAATTTAAAATGGTTACAGGATGTAAGAACTTAAAAAAAAACTACATACTGCACTGTAAAATGGTAAACTGAAAAATATTAAATGCCATTTAAAATATTTTCAAACATAAATAATGCATATTGTTATGGTTTCAATGTGAAATGTCCCCACAGGCTCATGTGTGAACACTTGGTTCCCATCTTGTGGTGGTGTTTTGGGAGTTTCTGGAAACTTTTGGAGACAGAGTCTAACTGGAGAAAATAGGTTTCTGATGGCATATCCTATATCTTACACTGTACCCTGCTGTGGGATGTTCTGTATGGCAAATGTGTTGCTGATTGGTCAATAAATAAATCACTGATTGGCCATTGGCTAGGCAGGAAGTGTAGGCGGGACAAGGAGGAGAATAAAGCTGGGAAGTGGAAGGCTGAGTCAGAGAGACACTGCCAGCCGCCACGATGACAAACAGCTTGTGAAGATGCCGGTAAGCCACAAGCCATGTGGCAAGGTATAGATTAATGGAAATGGATTAATTTAAGCTGTAAGAACAGTTAGCAAGAAGCCTGCCACGGCCATACAGTTTGTAACCAATATAAGTCTCTGTGTTTACTTGGTCGGGTCTGAGTGGCTGTGGGACTGGCAGGTGAGAGAGATTTGTCCTGACTGTAGGTCAGGCAGGACAACTTTAGCTACAGTCCCCTTCTCTCATTCCTTTTTTTTTTTTCTTCTTTCCTGGATCCCATTAGGTGAACAGCCCCATTGGATGTGATGTTCTCCCTAAGTCCCTGTAATCCGTGGACTGAACCCTGTGAAATGATGAGCCAAAATATTTCCTGTTTGTCACCTGGGGCCACTTGAGAGAGGAAAGATACTTCATTGAGAAAATGCCTTCATGGAATTGTCCTGAAAGCAAATCTATAAGGCATTTTCTTGATTGATGATTGATGTGGGAGGACCCAGCCCATGGTGAGTGGTGCCACTTCTGGCCGAGTGGTGCTGGGTTCTATAAGAGAGCAGACTGAACAAGTCATAAGGAGCACATCAGTAAGCAGCACTCCTCCACAGCCTCTGCATGAGCTCCTGCCTCCAGGATCCTATTTCATGAGGGCTTTTTTCTTACTTCATAGATGTCCACCTTCTTTGTTACCTCCCATGGCAGGGAGAAAAAAGAGAAGTGTGTTACTTCCTCTTTTTTACAAGGACACTAATACAGTCTGAGGGCTCTAGCCTCCTGACCTAACTATCTCCCCAAGACTCCACCCCCACATTCCATGACACTAGTGATTCAGCTTCAGCACATCTCTGTGTGAATGGGAATGATTATAAATGAATGCATACAGTGTGTTCATGCACAAAAGATTTGACATTTAAAAATATCAATGCTTAACCAAATCTATACAGTATAAACAATTCCTATCAAAATCCTAGCCCAGGTTAGGACATTCTAAATTTTATATATAAAGCCAAAGAAGCCAGAATAGCTACATTACTTTTGAGGGAGGCAAATGGGTAGGAAGAATCAGTAAGCCCAATTTCAAAACTTACATATCTGTAGTAATAGAGACTATGTGGTACTGGCAGATGGCTAGACACACAGACCAAGGAACAGAGTATGGAACCTAGAAACAGAGCCACACAAATTAGCCCAGGCAATTCTCACGGAGTAGAAAAACAATTATAAGGAGAAAAGTAGCTGTTTCTAATTGAATATGCTAAAAGATGATAGATACAAGGGGGAAAAAACCTTAAATCCCACATATTATCTAGAGACTAGAGATGAATCATGAGCTAAAATGAAAATATAAAACTACAAACTCATATTTTAAAAAGCAGGGAAAATATCTTAGGAAAATTTTCTTACTCTTGGCACCAAAAGGTGTGATCCATAAATGTAAAGAAATTAATAGTAAGTTAGTCTTCATCAAAATTAAAGCATTTGCTCTGCTAAATGTCCCACAAAGAATGAAAAGATAAAGACTTAAAGAAAGTATTTGAAAAACATATATCCAACAAAGAATTAGTCTCTAGATGATAAAAAAAAAAAAAAAAAAAAACTTTTCAAACTCAGCTGTTTAAGTGAGACAGTTGATTAGCTTGATCTGTTTGGGAGGCATCCAGGCAGTGGGACCGGGTCCTGTACTCAGTGCATGAGTTAGCTGTTTGAAACCTGGGGCCTATGCAGGATCGCTTGGCTCGGCCTGGGAGGAGGGGACTGGACCTGCCTGGACTAAATCTACCAGGTTGAACTCAATCCTCAGGGGAGTCTTTGTCCTGGAGGAGATGGGAATGGGGGGTGGACTGGGGGGAAGGGGGCGGGAGGGGGGAGAACAAGGGAATCCGTGGCTGATATGTAAAATTAAATTAAATTATAAAATAAAATAAAATAAAATAAAAAACCAATAAGCCAATTGGAAAATGAAAAAGGGAGATGTAAACAGTTTTTTTCTCTAAAGAAGCTATGCCAATGAGAGCACATTCCCCATCGCCAGCTCTGATGGAGGTGCTGGTTAAAGCAATCATGAGAAATCACTACAGAACCATCAGAACAGCTAAAGTAGAGAAGAGTGACTGTACTACATGCCAGAGATGTGCAGAAACTGAATCACTTGTCCATTGCCAGGGAGACTGTAAGGCAGTGGAGACTCTGGAAGACAAACTAGAACTCTTCCAAAAGAGAACATGCTATTGTCTTCCCATTGCTTAATACTGTTGAGATGAGAACATGATAGAAATGGTGAGCAGGTGACCATGTGCCTGGGATTAAGGCTAAGGGGCAGGTAGGAGAAAAGTGGACATGGCTAGGAGAATGCCCTGCATCTCTTTGGGACAATGTCAGTGTCATGGTTGTGATATTGTAGCAAACCTTGCAAGGTTTACCAGTGAGGATTGGGAGTAAAGAGTACACCGGGGATCTGAGGAGGTGGTTCAGTCAGAAAGGTGCTTGCCATGCAAACATGAGAGCCTGAGTTCAGATGCTCAGCACCCACAAGGGCATGTTCCTATGATCCCAGCTCTGTAGAGGCAGAGGCAGTAGTAGAAATCATGGGATTCACTGGCCATTCAGTCTAGCCAATTGGTGCACTCCAGGATCAGTGGGAGACCCTGCCTCAAAAAAGTAGAGAAACAATAAAGAAGACACTTGATGCCAACCTCTGGCCACTGTGAGCACCCCAACGTATCTGCACACACACAAACACAAAACACAAACACATACACACACACACTCACACAGCCCATAGAATCCCTTAGACCTTTTTATGCTGTTTCTTACAATGTTATGTGAATTAGTAATTATTTCAAAATAAGAAATTAAATTTTTTATAATACATATTATCTTTCTTTCTTTGGGGTTTTCTGCAAGAATGACTTGTAATTCTATGAACATTTATGTGATTGAATGCTACTATTTAATAGTAGTAGCCTACTTACTGAATGAAGTATTTGGAGTTAACAAAGCTTGATTTTCATTTATGGAAAGTGGAAGGTTACTTTATTACTCAGTTTTCTACTAGAAAAGGCACCTGTCAGGCAACCTCTGATGTCTGGAGGGAGCTCTGGGGTGAACACATAGGACTGCTAACTTACTTATCTGTAGTTGTCCATGTCTCCCAGGGGTGCTCTGTTCGACGGTATTTAAACCACTCATGGTTTTGCCTCACAATCATTAACTGAGTTTGCCAGACTTGTTTACTTACCTTTGTGATGTATAGAAACTCCCACTTGTATTGCAATATGCCCAGCCTAAGACTTTCCAATTGGGCTTGCTCGGGTTATATGTGTTGTGGTTTAAATGAGTCATTCTCACCTGTTTTTCTAAGCAGATCTAGACATGATCCCCAAGAATCCACTTGGATGCTAACTTTTCATTGTTCACCCTGAATTATGCCTCCGCCGGACAGAGAGGAGCTATTGGATAAATAGTCTAGAAGGTCCTCTGCTTTGCCTACTAATCACAGCAGAACGAAATCTGAAGATCTTGACCCTCATTTCTTTATTTTGAATAACGCTTTTCTCTATCTTAGCTCAATACCAGGAAGTCCAGACTGAGGTTGCCAGAAAGAGCAACTCTTTATTTTGGAACAAAAAGAGACCAGATACAGGGAACACCAGCTACACAAACAGCCATGTGCCTGTTAATAACATTGATTCTGTCTTACATTCGTGTCTAGGCAGAGGGTCTTCTTATTTCAGCTTAAGGATGCACGGTTAAGAAGAATACATTTTCACTGCCCACAGAACAAAGTGGCCTCTGTCCACCTGCCGATGCCATTCGCATTAGAGAAGGACTCTCTCAGGTTGCTTAGGAATGATGGAGAATGTGTCTCCCATCCAAGAAATGAAATGATACCTTCAGGTGAGTCCAGAGTCTGAATCCTCAAAGCAAGGATTTAGGAAAGCATTTGAGAGGATCAGGTTTAAGCCAAACAATCCTTTAAGAAAGAAATTCCATTCAAGATCTCGTTTTAAAACAGGAAATTAAACAGCCTGTAGAAGGCAAACTCAGAGTGTTAGCCCCCTTCCTCCCAACTGTTTGCTGTGTGAAACTCACTGTGGGTCATCTTGGCATTGAAAAATGTTTCAATTTGCTGGTGGTAACCACACAGTTCCTTTAAAGGGCGGCACTCAAAATGTAAGCAAAATGCACCATTTGCGAGCCTTACCAGAACTATGGCCACTTGAACAAGCCTTGAGCTTCCCTGCTCCCTGGACATTCAGCCTTTCGTTAGAATCATTGGTTTATTCTCACCATGCCTGTAGCAGCAGAAAAGACCAGATATAGAATCTGAGTTCGTTGAAGCCCTGGATGTGTTAACGTAATTTATTAAAATTATTTGAGGCCATTCAGAAAGTTGAGTTCGTGAAGCCAGCATTGGTTGGCACACTTTCCAGATGTTTCTTATTTTTAAGCTTTCATTAAGTGACTATCGGCAGAGCAGCTGACACCGTATAAATGCAACAAGATTTGAAACCCCACCCAGTAAATACCTCTTTCAATTGCTTTCAACAAAGCCTTCTCCACAACTGAATTACACATTGTTCTTCCTAAACCCAAGAAGAAAGACTCAATACACATCCTCCGAAATTCCTGCCAGGGCAGAATGTTGGTGCAAAGTCCTCTTGAAGCATTTAATAGTGAATGCTTAAAATTAATCTGATTTTACTGGAATGTTCTTTCTGTGTGCAAAAAGAAAAAAAAAATGAAAGGTTTAGAGAAAAGTGTTCAACTGGGTCAGGATCGTCACATGTTTTATTCAGAGAGATGCTTGGTGGAAGTGTTGGAACCTATCCACCATTTTCAAGAAACAGTAAAGAGGTTGATGGTGAAGGTGACGAGATGTGGAAAGGAGTGGGCAGAGCTGGAGGAGATAGGGTTGGGGTAATATGGACCAGACCTCGCTGAGCCTTGCACCCCTTGGAAGCTTCAGCATTCAACCACAAATATAAAAGGAACCCAAAGTAGACAAACAGTAAGATATGGAACAGAACGTGGAGGGGAGTCGGCGTTCCCGGAAACACAGAGCTCCAAATGGGAATCAGGGAAGGGAACAGATGCTGGGGACTCAGCCAACAATGTGCACCACACACTCGACTTTCCCACAGAGACTGACAGAAAGAAAAGTATGGAGAGTATGAATTTGAAAGCAAAGACATTCATACATCAGTAACACACACACACACACACACACACACACACACACACACACACACACACACACACACACACGGCACCTGAGGTGAGTAGAGAATATTTGCATCTCTAATACCCTTGGAGCCATGACAAAGTGAACAGCGCAGAGAGAAGAATGGAGAATCAAGGGCTTTGATCAGGCTGGTTTTCCAAGTGAGGGTTGCCCTGAGGAGTTCAGACTGCTCAGAGAGTGTGTGTCCTGAGCTCCACCTGTCCAGTATTTCAAGAAACAGTCAGACTTGGCAGTTAATTGTGTCTACAATTCTTACATAAAATATGTTAAACATCTGTCCCTGATCATCTTAAACATCCCTGCCTTTATTGAATCTGGGACTGGCCCATCAGCATAGAGTTTAACAAGTGGGAAGGTTTTTCCCATCCAGTCTTAAGACTATTGTTTTGTTCTGAGAGTGTCATGATGCTGCAAAAGCTGTGTCTAAGGTTCTGCTGGGTCTCTATTCTTTCAGAATTAAAAGGAAAATGTATAATAATTAATCCATGTCCTCATAGGCAGGTATCATCAATTTGGGAGCCACATGAGATGAATTTGGCCCAATTCCTATTAAATAGACGTTCACCCCTGTTTGCAGCTTATGGCTTAGAGATAATTCTTTTTGTCAGCCAGGGCACCAAGAAACTTATTTTCCACGAAAAAATGAACTTCTGTCAATATGAGTACATGACCGGTATGGGACTTCTTCTACTCAGATATCAGGGACACCCCCCGACAGCCTGGAGGAAGGCTCTTTCCACACAGAGTGGAAAATACTGCCTATTAGGTTCCATGTATCAGAGACCGGATCGGGCTCTTTGCATGCAATTGTCAATTGTCAACCCTTCACAGTTGTGTGGCCCTAGATAATGTGCATAGTACCTTTGAGCCTCACTTTCCCATCTGTACTATAGAACATCAGAGGGTCGTCATTATAAGAATTAAATGAAGATATTCTCTGAGGGTCTCAGAGGCTTCCTCTTCAACCGTGATTGAATAGAACCAACGCTTGACCCTGATGACCCCTAACAGGCCTCTTAGAGCCCTCTGTCAAACTCGTAGCCCTGTCACTGGTGTGATGGCCATGTCCCCCTCACAGAGGTGTCCACAGGACTTAGAGTCTTCCATCAACAGCCAGATCAATCCAGAGCCATATGCCTCCTGTCTATCTGTCCATGTCTTACTACTTCTTCCTTGAAGAAATTTGCTAAATACCTTCTCCTCCAATCCCATGAGCAGAGGCAACACGCTGAGAAACTGCTGAAGCTACAGCATCATTCAGGTGGCTAATCTTCCCACAGGGCATCAAGAATCCAGACCGTGATGACTAGGAGAGTAGGCCAAACCAAAGGGAGTGTGAATCAGTCACTGCTGGAACTGTACAAACTGGCTCCTAACAAAAAATGATCCCACTTTATGTGACTTCACTGAGATGCATTCTCCAAACTAGCAGGTGAAATCCATCAAAGAACTGGGTGACCAGTAGCCAACTTGCACAAGACAGGAGCCCCTGAATCTGGTATGGACTGTCTCTTTGGCAGGCACACCCTGGGACACAGTGAGAATGAGAGCTAAGCTGACTTTCCCAGAGCCATGGGGTGACTTCACTGATGACGTGCACGCATGTCAGGGCTGCCTTGACCTTTTCTGATTCACACCAAAACATCTGCATAAGCTCTGTAATTCGTACCAGTTCTTCAAACAGAGAAATCGCAAAAAAAAAGAAAGAAAAGAAAGTTAAGTGAGTTAGTAAGTCCTTAGAACCATGCAGACATATCATAAGTGTTAAACCTACATGTAGCCTGTTAATTATCTAATTTAGTAACTGTCCCAACCAAGTTCTAAGAGAACACTATTGTGTTCTCCATGTTATAGTTCAGGGGACAAAAGGAGAAATGACGTTGTAATGATTATGAATAATACTAATAACTGGCTAGCAAATTACACATTACTAATAACATTGACCAAGCACCTACAGATGGGCTTTTTTTTTAATGCATCTTTAAACCAGGCACCATGGCTCATACCTATAATTATAGCATTCAGAGGCAAGAAGGGTACCACAAGTTCAAGGCCAGCTGGGGCTATGTGGATTCTAGACCCACTTGGGCTACAGAGTGAGACTTGTCTCAAAAGTAATTGATTATTACATATGTTAATGCCATCTCAAGGACATGTATAATACATTTTTTAATAAGTCACACCTTTCGTTTTTTTTCAAATACTGCACATTTTTCTTTTACTTTTGGTTCAGAAGTTAAAGCTATTCAACAGTGGACTGTAAACGTATTCCTGGCATTGAAGCCTGTCTTAGGAAGTGCTCTGGCAGTGGGAAGATACAGTGCCCTCACAGGGACTGAAAGTAGGCAGGCCCTGTATACTGAAGCCAGTATTTTCTTCCTTAAGTGCCAAGGTTCAAAGCTACAGAATACTAATGCAGGTGTGGCTAGAATCAACTTTCGTGCAACTATACAGTGTTGTAGCATATCTTCCTAGGCTGGTGTTTGGAAAGAGGTTCAGATTTCTAGGCCCAACTACACGGATTCAGAGGTTTAGAGACAAGAACCAAATTCTCACAAGTGTATCATGACCCCTATATAAAGGTTGGCCTCATCCTTTATGGGTAGGACCTCTCCTCAATCTTGTGATCATCAGGACTTTGTGCAGCCACGTGGGGTTCTTTGCATACATAATTTCATGTGGTCTTCCAAAGCTTACTCATAACTATATTAAAAACTGATAATCTCAGCAAGGTAGAATTTACAAATGAGTGGTTGGTGTGTTTTTACCATTTGGGTGTCAGTGCCCTGTTCTAACCATAAACTCTGTCAAAGACTCTACATCTGTCGTAAGAGCTGGCCTGTGGGTTGTTGTTTCAGCTCCCCTCTTTCCCACATTTCCTCTACATTACCCTTCTGGGACCCAAAAATGGGACCACATCCTCAATTCTGCTTTCCAAATTACTGATTTTCTCTTCATCTCTGTCTCACCTGTTATTTAATCTATCCGTAGCATTTTTAAAGTTTTGTGATATTTTTCGTTGATAGAAAACTTATTTGCACATTTTTGTAAGCCTGCAGATTTTTTTCTCCTAACTTACTTCCTGCTCTAGTTTCTAACATGGTGCATTCTTCTTCTTCTTCTTCTTCTTCTTCTTCTTCTTCTTCTTCTTCTTCTTCTTCTTCTTCTTCTTCTTCTTCTTTTTTTTCTTTTTCCAGAGCTGAGGACCGAACCCAAGGCCTTATGCTTACTAGGCAAGAGCTCTACCACTGAGCTAAATCCCTAACCCCACGTGGTGCATTATTAAAATCCTATTTACTCAATGAAAAGCTATTTAGCTTTTGTATAATTTACACTATTTCTGCTTTATGGGTAGGACTCCTGTTTCATAGGAATGTCCTGTTCTTGGGGCTTGGTGAAGTCAGAAATGAGAGGGTTTTCAAGGTAGGATGGTAGATTCTTAGGCTAAAGACCTGACAGTCTGGGAAGGTTTGGGGGAAGGTTTCAAGCCCAGACCTTAAGACCAGACCCTGGATATCACCCACCAAAGAGAGACAGAAAAATCAAAAAATGCGGAACTCTGCTCACTTAGCAAAAGGAGCACAGCCACTCTGTGGAAGCCCTCTCCCAAGTCCCTTGTCCTACACATGTGCACAGCAACCCCTTCCTGCAAAGGCCAATGGCTTACAAGAAGACATTTTAGAAATGAAAAATACAAAATATGTCAGCATCGCAACTAGAAAATTCCACACTAGATGGAAGAGTTTGAAGCACCGCAAAGACATCACTGTTAAAGAAAATTCTGGATTCCAGCCTGGACCGCCCCTTGCTATCTGTGTGACTTTGGGAGGGTTGTTTAGCTCTTGGAGTCTAGTGTCTTTTCCTCTGTAACCTCACTATACTATTAGTCACCCTGCACTAGTCAAGATAAGCTATCTTACGCCTCCAATAAAAACCTCCGAAAACTAGTGATGTGACACACCAAATACTTTACTTTCTGCCACTGCTTCGTGGACACCAGTGGGCTAGCTGCTTTTCCTGTTGCCGAGATAAAAATATCCTGACAAAAGCAATTCCCTTTGGCTCACGGCTCAAGGTGTTGTCAATCATGGCAGCAGGAGCTTGAAGTGGCTGGTCACATCACATCCACAGTCAGGAAGCAGAGAGTGATGAATATTCACACTCAGCTCATAATCTTTCTTTTATTCAGTTTGGGACCCCAGGCCATGGCATGGTGCCTCCCACAACTAAGATGGTTCTTCCCATCTCCATTAACCTAATCTAAATAATTCCACCTGTGCATGCCCCAAAGTATCAAGGTGTGAAAAGCTAACAGATCTCAGTCTGGAGAAAGGGGATCAAGTTTCAGTTCACAGGGAGTCTATTTTCTCTGAGGACATTCACTGGGAACCATCCTGTGCCAGGCACTAGGTGGGCTTCCCCACACCATTTCTCATTTAATTATCAAAACAAGCCCTGTGCTGTGACAACGACTGCCATCCCCATTCTCTAGACAAGACAAACGAGGCCCAGAGTGGAGCGAGGCTTCTGACAAGGTCTTTGTGAGCTCAGGGTCTGAGCTCCCACCGTGTCGTCTCAGCATGCCCTTGGTGAGTGGAAGTCAATGGGACAAGCATGACATTAGAATTCCAGCTCTCATTTTGCTGTTTCTACAGGTGGCACCTCTGTCCACGTCCACAATCCCCAATCAAGGCTTCAGTCTCTCCCATTTATAAAATTCAGATGTTGTCCCATGATCTTACAAACCTCAATTACCCTTTTAGAAACCTGGGACTCAGATACCAAAACTACATGTTGCTGAGCAACATAATTTATAGATATTCTGCCATCACAGTGACTACATACGAAAACATTGAAGGGCCAAAATTGTAGTAGTATCACAGAAATGGAGTTGATGGTGACATCCAGTTGGGTCTAAAGGCTAGAATAAGAATGTTATGTTCTCCCAAGAAACTTCTGTCCACTTCTGGAATGAGAATGGACATATTAAATAGTCTTTATAATTCATGCCTACTGACTCTGAACTCGACCAGCCAAGGACCATATTTCTCCTGGAAGAACAATGGGAGCGCACAGCTTCTGTACTTTGCACACGATGTTCTATGCATCCTTTGCTTTCTTCATGTAAAAGAAGCCTTGGCTGGTAAGGACACCCAGTAGATAAAGAGAGCATTGTTCAGATGCTTAAAATAGGCCAGGCAAGAAGAACCCTAGTGATATTTTTAAGAGCATATCATGGGATTAAACAGGTAATTAGCTGTGATATTGGAAATATAAACAGAGCCTAATTAGCAGAGTTCACCATTATTATCTCTGAGTGCAAACTGCAAACACTGTGTACTTAGCTATCACACCCGTACGTGTAATCTCCTAGTTGATTTTGGCCCAGCTGTCTCAGTGGTAGTCAGAAAATAGTTGAGGGCTGTCACATTGATGGAGTCTTTGTACCTGTTCCATTGCCAGCATGCCAAAGACAACACGGGAGTAAGCTGGGAGGGGGAGGTTCTGTGTTACTCAGAGTCAGCTCTACCTGACATCTGGGCTCCGTAAGTCCCCATAATCTCATAGGAGCAGCCCTCCATCCTGTACCAGAGAGAAGAGGCTCAGTTCTTCAGTCACCAGCAATCTAGTTCTCGTGACCGTCTGTCTGTCTGGCCTACTCATGACAGTTTCTAATGGCTGCTGCATTGCCACAGCCTATCAGGGCATCCATACATTCTTTACCTTTTCCTTCTTGATTTCACCAGGACTTCCCTGTTAACCATGCCTTCCATAAAATACCTCCCTGTTCTCAGATGCCCCTTGCGTGGGTTCCCTTCTACCTCTGTCCTATAACTTCTTATCATTTGGATTGTTCCAATCCCAGAAAAACTTCCTGATTTTTCTCTTTGAACTCATTTTCCCACTCCATCTCCCCAACTCATCCTGTTCCAATTCATCCAAGTGTGGATTTTGTACCATTTTTGTTCTTCATGGTCTGTGCTTGTTTTTGCAAATACATTCAGAATGTGAGACTATTCAGTACACTGTAACTCAAGGGAGGGCTGGTGACTCCACAGCTAAGGTGATTGAGGTAGTGGACACTGCCATAGATCCTTCTCCAAGGGCTGTGTGAAGGTCACAGTGAATCACAAATGACTCTCCTAGAGTTTTTCAGGAACAAAGATCTTTACACCTGAGATATGGTAGCCAGAATGCTTCCTAGTCCTTAATAAGTCTGCTGTCTCATTTGGGTTGAAGACAGTACATGGAAAAGCACAGGCCCAGCAGAACCAGTAATTCTCTGGCCTCAGGATACTAGAAAAGTTCTTGGAGCATCCTTGCATTTCCCCAGCAGCCTGTCATGGTTTTTATTTTATTAGGAAATCCTTGTAGAAGTTTGTGTCTCTTTTACATGAACAGAGTCCAAGGGAAGCAGCCCAGGCTGGTGAGGTACTCCTTGATCATTAACAGACTTTCCAAACCCTTCTCCAACCCATGCCAACTTGGCTCTTCAAGTCCCAGGTTTTTTTTTTTAATGATATAGTCTATGGATTCCTTATAATTCCATACATGTAATAGTGTATAGTGTATCCTGATCATATCAACCCCCTACTTCCCTCTCCCCGGCCCGTCCTGAAACCCCCAAAACATGACGTATTCCTCTCCCACTTTCATGTATCTTTATTTATATATATATATATATATATATATATATATATATATATATATATATATATATCACATTTAGTGTTGCCAGCATGCACATGTGTATAGAAGGCTTTCTTGGACCGCCAGCCCCCAATGCGTCACACAGAGACTTAATATCAGTTATGAATGCTCGACCTTGTCTTATGCTTGTCCCACTAGCTCTTATGACTTAATTTAACCTGTTTCTCTTCATCTACATTTTGCCTTGGAACTTTTTACCTTTTTTTTACTTTTTATATCCTACTTTCCTACTTCCTCCGTGTCTGGCTGCCCCAGGCTTCTCTCTCTCTTTCTCCCTCATTCTCTCCTCAAGCCTAGATTACTCCTCCTACACCAGCCCTGCCTATCCCTCTACTGCCTAGCTATTGACCATTCAGCTTTTCATTAGACTAATCAGGTACCTTAGGCAGGCAAAGTAAAACAGCAACACATCATTACATAGTTAAACAAATGCAGCATAAACCAATGCAACACACCTTTACAGAGTTAAAGTAATATTTCTCAATGTAAACAAATGTAACACATCTTTACATAGTTAAAGTGATATTCCACAACACGTGGGTACAGGCCATCAACTGGAGCATGGAAACAGACAGCTGACAGCACACCCTTGAGGAAAAATGGTTCCCCCTCCTTCAGCAGCCATCAACTATAGTAGCTCCCCAGCCAAGGGTGGGGCCCTCTGCCAGCCTTCATTCCCATGTCTCTGCAAATAGGATCAGCTATAAAATAGCACTTTATCTGCCCTTATAGACATACTCCCTAGAAATTATACTGATCACTCTCCTGTCAAACAGTTAGCAGAACCCTAATGGCATAACCATTAGGATATGTGGATTCATGGGATACCTGGAGACAGAATTATTTGGGTTGGTCATTGTCAACTGAAGAACAAGTCATTGCCAAAGAAAGGAAATTCAGCTGTTACAAAACCAAGGGCTGCCGGGCGGTGGTGGCACATGCCTTTAATCCCAGCACTCGGGAGGCAGAGTCAGGAGGATCTCTGTGAGTTTGAGGCCAGCCTGGTCTACAGAGTGAGCTCCAGGACAGGCACCAAAACTACACAGAGAAACCCTGTCTCAAACCAAAACAAAACACCAAGGGCTGGAAATTGGCTCCAATTGGTAGAATGTTTGCCTGGCAGACATGAGGCTCTCATTTGCATCTCCAGCATCACAACAGGGCCTATAATCCAAGCATTGGGAGATGAACTCAGGAGGATCAGGAGTTCAAGGTCATCTTCAGCTACAAGTTCAAAGCCATATTGAGATAAATGAGACTCTGTCAAAGAAGGAATAAAGGAGGAAGAGAGGGAGGGAGGGAGCGAGGGAGGGAGCGAGGGAGGGTAGGAGGATAGGAGAAAAGCTCATCTCCAGCATCCAAATAGTCTTTCGTTGAAGAAGTGGACTTTCCTGGTGAAACACTTTCAGTCCTATTGAACACTACCTCAATTCCTCGGTAGACACTGATTTATTGATTCCCTCTCAGTGTGGCATTAAGATAAAAGAGCTACCAGGCTGGAAGGGGAAGGTTACCACCAAGAAACACAGAGCTTCTGGGCCAGGAAGAAATGAGACATCAAATATCTACTCAGTCATTTCAAGGGGGAAAGAAGGGAGGAGTGGTGGTCCTGGCCTGCTCAGCGGCCCTGGAGTCAGGTTCCTGCCCCTCTGCACTGGAGGCAGTTAGGATTGCATGAGGGTGAAGTGAATAGGTTTCTAAAGGCCGAATAACTTGCTTTGATGGTTCAAGACATTCGTCGATGTGTCCATGACTAGCTATAAACATTCAGTTGAACACAAACCACTGAAGAAACCAGCTTCAAGCTGTCAAGCTGATGTCTCTGTTAGCCCAGTTGAGGATTCCGTACTCATGGCAAGCTTCCTGGAGGCAGGGAGCTCTGAACATCACCGGTTCCTGGCAGGTGCCCTGTATGTGAGCGGGCAGTAGTACAGTCAGGAACACTGCAAAGCACGTGGTGGAGACAGTCACAATGGAGAGGGCAGAGAAGCCCCAAACCACCAATAAGAAAGTGGTGTGACGAGCAAGAGAGTCTGGGGACGTGGGCAGAAGCACTCTTGAGCACTTTTGATGAGGGCAACAGCTTCACAGATCACGGGCTATTTCTTACACAGGTGTAGGAGGCAAACCTTTGGTGGGTCATAATTTTTGAGTTTCTCAAGCTCTTCTTCAATGCTTTGTAAACTAGGGCAGGGTAAACATATAAACTTGAATAGATTTAACTCATCTGTTAAGCAAACTAAAATGGAAGAAGAAAAACAGCCCATTGCCTGGGCCTACATTAAATGAGACACAAAACAATCTCACGAGTTTTTGGCAACTTTCTTTGGCCCTGATTGTTTTTGCCTTGAATTAAACAAATCTAAATGTTTGCACAATTGTCTTGAAAATGTGGTGACCACATGAATAAAGTCAATAAAAGCTTTCTTCTTTGTAAGTGGTGGCAATCTGCTAATGAGATATTTACGGTGTCGGCATCATCATTCCAGATTCGTCACAGTCCATTTCAGATCCACCTGGACTTCGCATCACAGAACCGCTGGAATGTGTAAATATTTCTCACCAGCATGACCAAAGCCCGTATTGGATCCAAACCATATAAATCTTTTTCTTTATGAGAAGGTCATATATATTTAATGTCAGATGTCTTTGATTTCTTCACACACATCCTGTCACGCTGCGAGGTTTACTTGACGTGCATTAGGCATCACTAAAATGAAAGATAAACTGTGTGTGTGTGTGTTGGGGGGCATATATGTGTGTGGACACATGTGGACATGTGAGTGCAGAGGCCAGGAGTGACTTCCTCAATTACTTCTCCGCCTTAGATTTTTAGACAATCTCTCATTGAATCTGGAACTCACAGACTGGCTGGCCTGGCTGGCCCCCAGCCCCTCTGGCCTCTGCCTCCTGAGATTACAGGCACATTATCACAAACAGCTTTTATATGAGTGCTGGAGCCAAACTTGGGTGTTCATACTTGTACAGCAAGCGCTATAATGACTGAGCCATCTCCCAGCCCTGAATCTTGTTTTTAATTTTTTATTTATGTTTTTGAAATACTGGGGAATTGAGGCTAGGACTTTATACATACTAATGAAGCACTCTAACAGTACTTTAAAAACAAACAAACAACAACAACAACCCTTTATTTTGAGACAAGGTGTCATAAGTTGCTAGGGCAGGCCTTGAGGTTGTCATCCTCCTGCCTCAGACTCCAAAGTAGGATAGGGAGTGCTGCTCTCCCTCTGGCTGCTCTGTGCCTGCCCTTCTGTGGAAGCTCAGTCCAGGTTTCCTGACCAGGCCCCTGTTCCTGAACTCTACTGTTGGGGGCAGCATCGTTAGCAGGAGTATATCCCTTTGCTAAGAGCCTCATCTCCCAGGGGTACCTTGAGGGATGTAACAAAGGGAGTCCACTCTATGGCCAGGTATTGGCATAGAACCTAAAAGTTCAGATCCTGTGCCACACGGCCAAACAAAGGCCGTGATCAACTCATACTCCAGAGCTCAAAGGGACCACCTTTTGAAAGCAGGCCTTCCTCTGCCCTTGTCCACCTGCCTCCCTCTCAGGCTTTCTCCTGAAAACACCAAGTCCCTCTGGAAGTCTCTTGTACAAAAGTCCCACCACAGGTTCTGATGATCTACCCTAAGACACCCATCAGCCTGTATGGTCCTCAGCTGTTGATCTGTTCAGTCATGGCTAAGTCGGGCTCCATTCACAGCCATGGAGCATCTTCAGGTCCAATAGTTGTTTCCCATTTGGGCCACTTATCTGCTGTGGGCTGTGTGGGAATTCTCTTCGGATAAGATGAATACGATAGGGCTGTGAAGGACCAGTTACCTTGGGCAGCCATATGGTCTTTCTTTCTTTCTTTTTTTTTTTTATTAAGTTTTTCATTTATTTTACATACCAACCACAGTTTCCCCTCCTTCCTCTCTTCCTGTTCCCTCACCCCACCTCCCACCAACCCCCCCACCCACTCCTCCTCCTTTCTGAAAGAGGCAGCCTTCCCATGGGAGTCAACAAAGCATGCCATATCAAGTTGAGGCAGGACCAAGCTCCTCCCCCTTCATCAAGGCTGGTTGAGGAATCCTAGCATGGGGAATAGGTTCCAAAGAGCCAGCTCATGCACCAGGGACAAATCCTAATCCCACTGCTAGGTACCCCAGAAACAGACCAAGAAACACAACTGTCACCCCCATGCAGAAGGCTTAGGTCGGTCCCATGCAGGCTCCCCAGCTGTTGGTCCAGAGTCAGCGAGCTCCCATGAACTCAAGTCAGCTGTCTCTGTGGGTTTCTCCATCATGATCTTGACCCCCTTGCTCTTACAATCCCTCCTCCCTCTCTTCAACTGAACCCCTAGAGCTGGGCCCAGTGCTTGGATGTGCGTCCACTTCCATCAGTTACTGGATGAAGGCTCTCTGATGACAATTGGGGTAGTCACCAATCTGATTACAGGAGAAGGCCAGTTCAGCACCCTCTCCACTATTGTTAGGAGTCTTAGCTGGCGTCATCTTTGTGGATTCTGCCCTGGCACCATGTTTCTCCCTAACCCCATATTCCACATCATCTCCAAAACAGGCTGTCACTAGCGTTTTTGATCTTAGCCATTCTAACAGGCATATGATGGTATCTCAGAGTTGTTTTGATTTGAATTTCCCTGATGGCTAGGGATGCTGAACGATTCTCTAAGTGTTTCTTGGCCATTTGAGATTCTTCCCTTAAGAATTCTCTGTTTAAATCTGCACCCCATTTTTTAATTGGATTATTTGGTATTTTGATGTCTAGCTTCTTGAGTTCTTTATATATTTTGGAGATCAGCCCTCTGTCAGATGTGGGGTTGGTGAAGATCTTTTCCCATTCTGTAGGCTGCCATTTTGTCTTTTTGACAATGTCCTTTGTCTTACAGGAGCTTTTCAGTTTCAGGAGGTCCCATTTATTAATTGTTGATCTCAGTGTCTGTGCTATTGGTGTTATATATCCAGGAAGTGGTCTCTCTCCTGTACCAATGTATTCAAGGCTACTTCCCACTTTCTCTTCTATCAGGTTCAGTGTAATTGGATTTATGTTGAGGTCTTTGATCCACTTGGACTTGAGTTTTGTGCAGGACAATAGCTATGGATCTATTTGCATTCTTCTACATGCCACCATCCAGTTGTGCCAGTACCATTTGTTGAAGATGCTTTCTTTTTTTCATTGTATAATTTTGGCTTCTTTGTCAAAAGTCAGCTGTTCGTAGGTGTGTGGATTTACATCAGGGTCTTCAATTTGATTCCATTGATCTACCTGTCTGTTTTTTGCCAGTAGCAGGCTATTTTTATTACTATAGCTCTATAGTAGAGTTCAAGTCATGGTGATACCTCTGGAAGTTCCTTTATTATACAGGATTGTTTTAGCTATCCTGAGTTTTTTATTTTCCATATGAAGTTAAGTATTGTTCTTTTGAGATTTGTGAAGAATTGTGTTGGTATTTTGATGAAGATTGCATTGAATCTGTAGATTACTTTTGGTAAGATGGCCATTTTTACTATGTTAATTCTACCAATTCATGAGCATGGGAGAGCTTTCCATTTTCTGACATCTTCTTCAATTTCTTTTTTCAGGGACTTAAAGTTCTTGTCATACAGGTCCTTCACTTGCTTAGTTAGAGTTACCCCAAGGTATTTATATTATTTGTGGCTATTGTAAAGGGTTATGTTTCTCTGATTTCTTTCTCAGCCCATTTATCATTTGTATATAAGAGGGCTACTGATTTTTTTTAGCTAATCTTGTATCCAGCCACATTGCTGAAGGTGTTTATCAACTGTAGGAGTTCCCTGGTAGAATTTTTGGGGTCACTTATATATACTATCATATCATCTGCAAATAGCAAAAGTTTGACTTTTTCCTTTCCAATTTGTATCACCTTGATCTCATAAGGTCTTTTCTTTTGGTATCCGGTTACCATGCCTTATGGCACAGGAGGCACATGTATTCATACCTCAGGATAACAAAACCATATCCAGAGACAGTGTCAATCATCTCTCCAGGCCTTGACCTGCAACTCAAAATCCTCCTGCCTCAGACTCCTTTGTGGGATTAAAGGTGTGCTCCACCACATTTGACTGTTACGTTTTTGTTTTTTTTTTTAATTCATTATTATCTTAATCCACTCATGCTGCCCTAACAACACACCACTGACTAGACAGGTCAGGAGGGAGGGAGAGAGAGATGGAGGGAGGGAGGAAGGGAGGGAGGGAGGGAGGGAGGGAGGGAGGGAGGGAGGGAGGGAGGGAAGGCAGTGTAGCTCACACAGGTCTGGAGGCTAGAAGGTTATAACAAAGGCACTGACAGATCTGGTGTCTGGTATGTGAGCTTCTATCCTTATCCACGGAACATCTTCAAATCCAGGAGCTGTCCCTACCTGGGATATATTCTGTCACAGGCTATGTGGGAATTCTCCTCAGGCAAGGGGAATGGATGAGGCTGTGAAGGCCCAGTTACGTAGGACAGTTTGTAGTTTTGTGGATGGCAAAGGGAACAGCGAAATTCCCTGGTGTCTTTTACAAAGGCTTTAATTCCACTGAAGAAGGCTCTACCTTTATGACTAGATCGTCTCCCACAGACCCATCTCCAAATGCCATTTTATGTGGGTTAGGTCTTAACATTTGTATGAAGGTGTCTTAGTTACTTTTCTCTTTGCTCTGATAAAATACCTTGACAAAAAGAAATTTAAGAGAGAAGAGGTTTATTTTGGCTCACAGACCTAGGATACAATCCATCATGGTGGGGGAGAGGTGGCAGCACGAACATGGAGCAGATGACCACACTGCATTCAGTCAGAAAGAAAAGAGCAGTGGATGCTCATATCCAGCTAGCTGCTTTCTTTTAATCCAGTCCAGGACATATGCCCAGGAATGATGTTGCCCTCCCTCACAGACATGACTAGACACTATAATATAAACATATATAATATAAATAAATATAATATAAAATATATACAAAAAATATATAATATAATACAAAAATATATAGTGTAAAATAAATATAAATCCCTCACAGATGTACCTAGAGGTGTGCCTCCTGGGTGATCCCAGATTTTTTTTTTCAACTAAGACTTTGAAATCCAGTGTGTACTGTGCATCCACAACACCTGGTGTGGCTACTTTTCAGGTCTGGGGCAAGTCTGTAATATGAATCTTCTTTCTCTTCCTTCATTGTCCAGTTTTGAAAACTCAAAATTCAGAAGTTTTTTTATCCCTCATTTAATTTTCTTTTCATCTAGTTATCTCTTCTCTAAGATGGTAAACCATAATCAGCAGCTTCACAAATAGGGAACACAATTAGAGGTTAAAAGGAAATGGTAAAGAAGGACATTAGAACAAGGGTTAATAGCTCTATGGTGGTTTGAATGAAAATGGACCCCAGCCGGGCGGTGGTGGCGCACGCCTTTAATCCCAGCACTCGGGAGGCAGAGCCAGGCGGATCTCTGTGAGTTCGAGGCCAGCCTGGACTACCAAGTGAGTTCCAGGAAAGGCACAAAGCTACACAGAGAAACCCTGTCTCGAAAAAAACCAAAAAAAAAAAAAAAAGAAAGAAAGAAAATGGACCCCATAGACTCATAGGGAGTGGCACTATTAGGAGGTGTGTCCTTGTTGAAGTAGGTGTGGCTTTGTTGGAGAAGGTGTGTCACAGGGGGCAGGCTTTGAGGTTTCTGAAGCTCAAGCCAGGCCCAGTGTCTCTCTCTGTCTCCCTGCTGCCTACCAACGTGGATGTAGAACTCTCAGCTACCTCTCTGGCACCATGCTTGCCTGCATGCCATCATGCTTCCTGTCTAAACTATAAGCAGGCCCCAATTAAATGTTTCCTTATAAGAGTTGCTATGGCCACTGTAGTTGGAAGTTTTTCTATGTCCTGCCTTGTCCCATGGCCACTTAGATCCAAATAAACACATAGAGGCTTATATTATTTTCAAACTATGGCCATGGCAGGCTTCTTGCTCACTAGTTCTTATATCTTAAATTAATCCATTTCTATAATTCTATACCTTGCCACATGGCTTTTGGCTTACTGGTACTTTACATCTTGCTTCTCCTGGTGGTGGCTAGCAGCATCTGTTCTCTCCTGCCTTTCCTCTTCTTTTCTATCTGCTTGTATTTCCCACCTGCCTCTAGGTTACCTTGCCATAGGCCAAACAGCTCCATTAGTCAACCAATCAGAGCAACACATATTCATAGCATACAGAAAGACGTCCCACAGCAGGCCATGGTGTCTCTTCACAGCAACAGAAACCCTAAGACAAGCTCCTTTAATTTTCTTCCTATTGTTCACTGAAGATTATCATTATATGTGTGTCCTTTGTATTCATTTCTATCTTAATATATCACATGTTCTGGTGCACATTCTGTTGCTGTGATAAAACACTGACCAAGACCAACTGGGGAGGAAAGGACTTATTTGGCTTACAGGTGACAGTCTACCATCATCAGGTGAAGATAAGGAAAAAAATCAAGGCAGGAACCTGGAGGCAGGAACTGAAGCAGAGGCCATGGAGGATCACTGCTTACTGGCTTCCTCCTCCTGGCTTGTTCAGCTACTTTTCTTATACAGCCAAGGCCCAACTGCCCAGGGTAGCAACCACCCACAGTGGGTTAATCCCTCTTACATATCATTAATCAAGAAAATGACCCACAGGCTTGCCTATAGGCCAAGCTGATGGTGTTGATTCCTCTGTGGAGTTTTCCTCTTCTCAGGTAACTCTAGTTGGTGTCGTTGACATTATTCATAGCTACGTGTGCTTTACCAATATTATCTCTAGGATTTATAACTCTGTATAAAGATATAGTTAGGCTGGCCTCAAACTGATTTTTTTTTTTTTGGCTGTTTTGAGACAGAGTCTCGTGTAGCCAGTGCTGGCTTTGAACTCACTCTCCTGGATTCCTCTCTCAAAGGCTGAGTTTACAAGTGAGCACCACCATGCTTGGTTTATGTAATGTTGGAAATCAAATCCAGAGCTTTGTGCCTGCTAAGCCAGAGCTCTTCCAAGTGAGCTACATCCCCAGACCCACAAAGGCATATTCAAATGCATCAACTGAACACACTGGCTTGTAAGTTAAGGACCTTACGATGTGATCCATGATGACAAATCCTTCACCCAAATCCTTCATCTCTTCTACTGAACCATGGCAGGCTCTTGCTCTTCTTCTTGCATGAGCTAGAGACCTTAGCAGAGCACACAGGAAAGATGGCCTATTACTCTCTCATGAATTTGGTTGAAACAACTCTCAGATTTAAGCAGCAAGGGACTCAGCAAGGCCACAGAGCAGCTGTAGGAATGGCTCGTCTACCTATGACTGCCCTGGCCTCTGGTACCGTCCCTGAGGGAGGCCATCACTGCTTCCCATGTCAAGGGAACCTTCCTTTCTGATAAATGATGGTGGCTGCAGTTGGAAAATTCATGCCCAACCTTTGGCCACAAGCTACAGGTTTGCTGCCTCAAAGTGACTGCCTGCAGTTCGCAGACACAATTGGATATGAGTAGTGGCTGCTCAGGGCACAATAGAGACCTGACTTGGAATCTTAATCCTCACTTAATCTTTTCTATAACAATTTTCATTCTTTATCCGAAGACAGCTATTTCTTTCTGTTCTGCTTTGTGGCCACAGATTTGATTTTCTTTTTCCCTTTCAGAAAAAGGGCAGTCCACAAAGTTCAAGGGAGCTTGAATAACCTATCTCTGTCTGTTTAAAATATTAGACTGGTTCTCAGCATTCGAGTTGGGCTTTTCCTTCCCGTTCACAATCCTGGCCTGGGTTACTTTTAATTTGCCTAGTACTATAAATAAGCTTTTAGGCAACTGTCGTTCAGTGCTGAACAACTAACTTCAAGAAAGAGATTTTGTCTCATTGCTTTTGTATTTGATGCATCCATTCGACGTGTGTGCATGCGTGCTTGCATTGCTGTGTGTGTGTGTGTATGTGTGTGTGTGTGTGTGTGTGTGTGTGTGTGTGTAAAGCACCTACATAAGCCAGAAAAAGGACAGCAATAAACTATGCAAAAAACAGACACTGCTTCATTCTGCCTCAAGGCATCAAAAGCCTTATTTCTCGCAATGTGATTGTAATCAGGACAAGGATTCCATGAGCAAATCATTTTGAAAAATGCTGTGTCCAATTACCACACCCTCTTGCCTCTGCATGGCTGCTCAGAACCTATAATCTGCTAACACATACTGCGAATCTCCACAAGGGAAGATAAAATGCAATGCTTCTTAAAATGTTTTGGTCATAAGTTCTGGGCTTTGGTGTGATGTAATTTCACAGGACAAATGTCACATGAATTATCATCTGGGGAATGATGGCCTAGGGGCTGGTGGAGGAGAGAGAGATTGAAAAGTAACTGAAATCATGGCATTTTGTTAATACAGTCCTGAGCCAGGCTCAGTAGAGAAGCTGAGAAAAGAGCATGTATCCTCTTGAAGTAGGTATAAAAGGCAATGAAGCAGTCGAGGGAATGTAGATTTGTGAGAAAAGCTGTGGCATATCCATAAAAAGGATGTACCTGCAGTTAAGACAATATCTACTATTACAGAGTTTAACCGCTATGCTTTGTTTCTTGTATATATCAAGGATCCTATTGGTAAATAACTCAAAATTAAACTGGGTTGAGGTGATGGCCTCAAAACCATCTATGAGCTAAACTCTGGGACCTGTGAATGTGTGAAGAGAGTGGAAAAGGGATTCAGCAAATGCGATCGAGTTAAGGATCCTGAAGAGTGAGCAACGGTCCTGGGTTATGTAGGTCGTTCCAGAGATGTCATAAGAAATCTTATGAGAAGGATACAAGAGACCAGAAAGAGGAGTGGTGATAAGACAATGACAACTGGGAACAACTTGAAGATGCTGTAGTATTTAAAAATATTTTCTACAGCAACAAAAGAGAGCAGAGTGGCAATATTTCAGATTTTTGGGAAATGCTCACCGGGTGGCTTCATTGAAGGCAGGTGGAGTCTAACAGCTGTTTCTGCCGTCAGTCTCTTACAATGCCATGTGCCCCGAGGCCCCTGGAGTGAGCATTCTAAGAGAGCAAGAGTGAAAGGCCAGTCATGTTTTAGTGTTGCCATACAACGACTTTCCCCCTCATGACCCGTGCTGAGCACCTGCTGTAGCAGCCTCGATGCGCTGAGCTGAGTCGGGTGGGCTAGCTCACTGCTCCTCACAGCAACCCTGTGGGTAGCCTAGGTGTTGAATTTTTATGTAACCCCCCCAAATTCAGATGTTAAGATCTAATTTCCGATGTGATGGTTTTAGTTCAGAGAGTAGAACCATGGGCCATAATTAAATCATCAATGGATTAGTTCCATGACACAAGGGCCCATACAGGGAGCTCTCTTATCCTCTTGATGCCACAGGGAGACAGCAAAAGTGGACATCTTCATCCAGGAAGATGCCCCACCACACCACACATGGGAATCCAGTTAAGGCTGTCAGCCTCCAGACTATGATAAATACATGTCCATTGTTTATAAACCGTGTAGACACAGGCCAGGATCCAAGGTCAGAAAGCTGGGTATGAGATAGCTACCACTAACCCTAGTGCCTAGGGGTCCCTGCTCCCTACCCCCGGCCTATATTCTAACCCTTATCTCCTCCAGAGTAGCCCTCTCCAAGTACCTCATTCACCCATCACAAATTCTCTGGATCCAAACTACTAACAAGTTGCAAAACTATGCAGTTGGAAGCCAATCAAAAGCCCTTCCCATTTCTTCTACTTACAGGAGCACTGAGGCCCTGAGGAGGACTTAACACTTGCACGTGACCCTTAACATAGCAGACAGAAACTCAACCTCCTGTTACTGAGTTGTCATTTTCCCATGATGCCATGGGACTCAGAATCCCATAATTTAAGCAAGGATTTTCAACACCACAGCAATATGGTGGCTTTCCATAGTATTTACATTTTGCCCACTACCCAACAATGTCGGTCCTCCACAAGGATAAGAGTTGGAATTGTAAAGGTCTTGAAGTTGGCTATCAAGGATTCACTTTTTGGTTCCTTGCAAGAGGTGCTGTTTGACTTCATCACTGCAGTAACCTGAACCCCAACACCAAGTGGATATTTAGTATATAATGATTGAGTGAGTAAATACACGGATGTCTCTGACCCACTCACTCCGCTTCTGCGTGGCTTTTTAGAGTCTTATCTTCAGAGAGTTCTTGTGACTTGGCATCTGCACCCATGGAACCTGCAGCAAAATTAACCCTTGAGGGTCTAGAGAGAGAGCTCAGTGGGTAAAGTGTTTGTCACGCAAGCATGAGGACCTGAGTTCAGATCCCCAGAACGCGTATAGAGCCAGGCATGGTGGCATGCACATCTGTCATCCCAGCACTCTACAGAGATAGGAGGTAAAAACAAGAGAATCCTGGGAAACTCACTGGCCAGCTAGCCTAGCTCACACAGGGGAAACACAGCAAAGAGACTTCATCTCAAACAAGGTAGGGGGTGAAAACTTTGACTCTCTGTAGCATGCATGCACCCAAACACACATAAACACATGTACTGTATACACACACACACACACACACACACACACACACACACACACACACACATTCACACACACACAAACCGTTGACATTCTATGTGGTAAAGCAGTTTCAAAATTCTGGGGTTTTTTTTGTTGTTGTTGGTTTGTTTCCCTTTCTAATCCCTTCTCCTGACCTTCACACCTCCCACCCCCACCACCCTCCCTCACCCCTGCTTTCAGGAAAGGAGGGAAACTGAAAACAAGAAAAAGCAAAGGAAGATAAAGTGCCTTAGTAATGGTTCTGACACTACCTTCAGCTTCCTCCCGAAGCCAGCCAGCCCTTCCTCTCCAATTGCAACAGCCAAGCCCTTTTTTAATGATTTTTTTTTAAAGGGGAAAAAAATAAGAAACGAATCGCCCTTTCAACTGCTTTCAGAAGTCATGAGGTTACATCTCCGGAAGGAGAAAAATGTCCCAACACTCTGGGAGTCAGGCCCAAAGAAAGGCTTCCTCCCAGCTAGGACGCACCTGCTTACCAAGAAGTCTCTATCTACCGCATCTGGGGATGAGGGGTTTAGCCAGCCAGGGAGTACAGATGTTTGCTTTAGGGGAAAAAAATGCTTACACTGTAAATACCCCACGGTATTGTGCTTGGTGTACAAAAATCCCAGTTCCAGAGAAAATACATAAATCTGACCTTGGTGGGGGCAGCCCAGCCAGCCTCCTGCTAGCTAGCAAATGCTGAGTGTTTTCTCTGTGGAAGCAGATGGCCTTGCCTTGTGGATGTTGGAATCCTATCTTTCTTCTCTCGTTTTAAGTCCTTCATTTCTCAGAATAATTGAGAGCCAGCCAGTTCTTCCAGGTGCCTTGAAACAATGAAAAACTACTGCTGTACCTAAAACCATTAGTCACCTGGGAAATTTCCCCTTTATTTTCAAACAAGACCCTGTGGGATGAACTGCCTCAAGCAGCTTTTCCATTACAGGTGGACAAGGTGGTTTTTGTGGCCGTGTCCATCATGAACCGAGTTCAGTAGATATTGTTAGTTATCTTGTTTGTTTCATAAACAGGAGAATACTCAATAGCTTGCTTGCTTGCTTGTTTTTTTTTTCTTTCTTTTTTCTTTTTCTTTCTTTCTCTCAGCAACTAAAGGGAAGAGAGGTGTATTTCAGCTCAAAGTTGAGAAAATACAGTCCACCATGGCTTCATCAGTGGTGGCTATAGCCCGAGGTCGTTGGTTACCCTGCAGCAGGAGACACGAGGCTGCCCTATAACCGTGAAGCCCACTCCTGGTGGTGTGTGTCCAGCAGCTAGGCCACATGTACCCCAAGTTCCATCATGTACCACACAGCACCTGCAGTCAGGGACCTGGTGTTCAGATACACCAGGAGCCCGGAAGAAACATTTGAGATCCAACCGACCCAAAACCAGAGTTCTAGAGAAATAAAACAACCATCCGTGAAATTGCCGAATCCTAATGGAAATCCCTGTAACAAGCCTTGCTCCCCCACCCCCACCCCACCCCCCAGTCCTTGTCACCCACCTAGTCACAATCTCAGCTGGAAAGGTCGATTAAAGCGGGGTCTCTTTGTTCCAATAATACTCCAAATCAAAATTCAAACTGAAAGTCAGTCAACCCTAAACCCAAGACCCAACTAATTACTCAAACCTTTGCCGCTCGACAGTTTCTTTCTTTATAGCCCCCTCCCTTTGTTACTTTCATTTCTTCCCCCTCGAAAGAAAGAATAGCTGTAATTTATGGCTAGGAGGAGTAACTGATTGCTGCTGCTGGGGCAAGCTGATTGAAGGGGCCAATTGTTCCGTAAGGCAAGAATCAGAAGGCTCGGAGCCATTCACCCGCAAAGGCTGGTGAGTGAAAGGGCAAAGCCGTGGTCCCTCCATTGTGTGACCCAGAGTTTTCCTGTGTGCTTCCAAATTCCTCAAGGCAGCCTGGTGTGCCACAAGGACAGTGTGGAAAGCTAAAGGTGTGTGTTTCACACTCCCATTGGGCTCAGCCTCCCGGAGACAAGGGCTGCCTGTTCATTTTTGATGGCATGGTCAAGACCTTTTGCACAATTGTCAAGACATGCAACAAACCAGCCATTTTGCTATCTGCTGTGTATCCTGAATGGCCCCAGGCCTCACTGGATTCCAGCTTGGGGTGAGGTCATGAAGACACATGGGGATGACCTCCCTGTAACCCCCACACACCTGACGCTTCAAAGTGTTTCTAGGGACCCAGGCTTGTATATGTTGTGTGTGTTTCATCAGTCCTATGGTAATTTGAATGTAATTGGCCCCACAATCTCATAGGGAAGTGTGGCTTTGCTGGAGTGGGTTTGGCCTTGTTGGGGAAGTGTGTCACTGGGGACAGGCTTTGACAATTCCTATGCTCAGGATGGCACCTAGTGTCTCAGTTGAATTCCTGTTGCCTGAAAGATGTAGGAGTCTCAGATACTCTGCCAGTACCACGTCTGCCTGCATGCTGCCGTCATGGTAATGGTAACTGTAAGCGAGCCCCCTTAAATGTTGTCCTTATAAGAGTTGCTATGGTCATGGTGTCTCCTCACAGCCAGAGAAACCCTAAGACAAGCCCTAATAGTGTGGTGTCTCCGCAAACACCAGCTGTGTTTTACCAAAACTTGTCTGCTATCTCCTACAGATGGCAGATTCCTGACCACCATTCTCCCAGAGTGCCAGCCACACATGTGCCAGCACAGCCATGGTTACCAGTGGACAAGGACTCACACAAGCCAGGGAAAGAGTAGATTCTGCCTAAAAGAAGAAAAAGGCTGCTCTGCTCCAGGTTTTGCCGTCTGATCCTAAACCACATTGTGTAGATGAATTTCTAAACGGTCTTATTAAATAAGAAATAAGAGCCAAATAAAGGGGTAAAAGCCATAGAGATCAGAGAAATAGGAATAGCCACCAGCTAACTTTAGCTCACACACCGCCGTAGCTTCCCAAGAGAACGAGCTTCTTCCTGTCTAACCTGCGCCTTTATTGCCTTGCTGTTCTGCCTTCTCATTGGCTCTTAGCCCAGCCACCTCACTTCCTCATCACTGCCTGTCTGTACAGACCTCCAGGTCTCTATGGTTGGTACTGGGATTAAAGGCGTGTGTCACCACACTTAGCTGTGTCCTTGAACGCACAGAGACTCTGCCTACCATGTGATCGGATTAAGGGCACGTGCTACCACCGTCTGACTTTTGTTTTATGGCTGGCTATGTCCTCTGATCTCCAGGCAAGCTTATTTATTAACATACAAATAAAATATCACCACGTTTCAGCACAAATAAAATATCACCACAACACTGTGTGTCCATTTTAGTTCATTTTTCATTGCTATAACAAAATACCAGAGGCTGAGTATTTTATGAAGAAAAGGTTCATTTAGCTCACGTTCCCAGAGGTTTAAGAACATGGTGTTAATATCACTCAGACCTCATGAGGAACTCGTAAAGGATAGTATCACAAGGTAGAATCACATGCCAGAAAGAGAGAGATCACCCAGCATGATAAGAAACCAAAGCCTGGGCACAACCAGCCTCACTGTTTTGTAACAACTTGCTCTCCCAGAAGATAATCTGGTCCTGTGATAATTACATCAATCCCTCCCAAGGTAATCTAAGCGCTCCCCTGACCAACCTCATCAAGGTCTTCTACCTCTAAACCAAGCTTGGTTGGTTGGTAACCACATTTCCAACTCACAGATCTTTGGTTAGCACCAAGCCATAGTGTTATGTCTACCCCGCCCGCTCCCCAGCCCCCAAAAAGAAAAGAAAACATTGAAACTGAAACTTTTCTACGTAGCTCCTCACAGGGCTCAGGGTACACTGAGGCATTGATTCCTCCTAGCCCAGTTACTGCTCACAAACCTCCTCTTTGTGGGCTTACGTTGCTGTGTGACTGTGTATTTTTTCATCTGTGCTGATTCTGGAGATGGAACTCAGATCCTTGTGTTTGTGAAGCAGACACTTTACCAACCAGATGAGCGGCCATCTCTCCAGCCCTAAAACTCTTTTTTTTAATGGATCTTTGTTCTGCCAAAGTCTATCAGTTCATTTCAATAACACCCCGAGAAGACCCCAGCCCTTCAGTCAGGGAGAGCTGACCTGGCTCTGGTTCCTGCTAAGGACCACCCTATCACACTACTGTCCCTAATCTAATCCCTAACCAATCCCTAAGTTAACAAGACTCCAAGGATCTTTTTTTTTTTTTTTTTTTGGTTTTTCCAGACAAAATTTCTTTGTGTAGCTCTGGCTGTCCTGGAACTTGCTCTGTAGACCAGGCTGGCCTCAAACTCACAGAGATCCCCCTGCCTCTGCCTCCTGAGTGCTGGGATTAAAGGCATGGGTCACCACCACCAGGCAACAAGGGTCCATTTTACATGGTTGACCTTCCCTGTCTTAATGACACACTCCTTTGTCTTTCCACCGTTAGACATGTGTTACTGAGAATGAGAAAGTCACAGGATTAAAAAAAAAAAAAAAACAGCATTATAAACAGGAAGAAACAGAAAGACAGTCCACTGCAGCCGACTGTGGGAAGAAGGACCCAGAACCTTCTCTGGGCTGCATGGTCCTAGTACCAACAGCAACACTAATCACCAGCAGGCAGGACTTGCCTTAGAGTTTATGAACCATTTTACATACATTATTTCATTTAAATAATGAAGTAAGCCCAACTCTGTGGACCCCAAGTTGTTAAATAGCAATGAAATGGAACTTTCTGTTTCTAAGTAGGGAAGTTTTATTTTATAAAAAAAAAAAAAAAGGAAAGTATTAAAAATAGCTCCAAAAGCAATTTGAACATCAAAGAGCTTTTTATGAAACAACATTTTGATGAGTTAAGTGTAAATGAATCAGAAACATATGGATTAAATTCAAGTTAAAATAAACAAGGGTTTAAAAATTAAGAGACAAAGTAGTCTGAAAACATATCTTATTTAATCCAAAGTGCCTGAAGGGGAAAGAGGAAGGCTGGACAGGAAGGGGTTAGTTAAACCAGAGAGGTGAAAAACATCTGCCCTGTTACCTGGGGTTCTGCTAGATGCTAGCTGGTGTTCTTGCTACAAATTTTAACTCTTGAAGGAGCAGAGGAGACACATTAAATGTCCTTTATGTTGTGAAGTGGTTGTGTTAATGATGGGTGATTGGAGTCAGGAATAACACTGCCCAACTGCCCGCACACCGATACCCACAGTGCTGGTTAGCTCCTGTTCAATCATTTTATTGTCATTATTTTTCTTTTATTATTTTAATTTGTAGACTGTCTCACTGTGTAGCTTTGACTGGCTATATGTAGCTTTGACTGCCTTCCAAGAGTGCTGGGATTAAAGGACTGTGCCACTCCACCATTTTAACACTTCATCATTTTAACTCTTTCATGGAATGGTCCTTAGGAGAAATGTATTGTTTTCAAAATTAACATCTCTCTCTCTCTCTCTCTCTCTCTCTCTCTCTCTCTCTCTCTCTCTCTCTCTCTCTCTCTCTTTGTGTGTGTGTCTGTCTGTCTGTCTCTGTCTGTCTGTCTGTCTGTCTCTATCTATCTCCGTCTCTCTCCCTCTCTCTCTCTGACCCCTCCTCCCTTTCTGGCAACATCTCCAAGAGCCTAGGTTAGCCTGGAACTCACTACGTCGCCAAAGCTGGTTTTGAAGTTCCTCTACTTCCACCTCCCCAGTGATGGGATTACCCCCATTTTTATTTGATGTTGGAGATCAAACCCAGGGTTTCAAGAATGCTAGGAGAGCCCTACCCTAACTGTGCTACAACCTCAGCTCCCATCCAGCACATTTTGCGTACGTGTTCCTTATATCAGAACACCAATTTTTCCTCCCCCAGTGGCAAACACTACGGCAAACCTCCAGCGTTAATGTATGGAGAAGTTTTTTATGCCCTGCCTACGCAACAGCAGCTCAGTAAGCAAGACTTGGTAGCTGTGATCATTAACAGAGTTCTAGGAAAAGTCGGATGCGTGACTGGCATCTGCAGTAAAACTGGGCCGAGAAAAGGAGCTTTGTGGTGCCAGTTAGCCTGCCTGTGTCATCTCGTTAACTGGGTTCCAGAAACCAGAGCCGCCTACAGCGAATTGTCAAATTGTCAGAAGTTGTATTTAGCTGTCTGCCAGCTTTCCCTGTCCGATTCTACAACTTCTGTACCCATGTGCAGACCTGTGCCCTCATGGGCTGTGATAGACAACACTGTGGCACACCTACCACTTTCCAGTAGGTTCTGTAAGACTCTGTCCATGCAGGATCATGGTTCTTATCTCCCAAACCTCTTCTCTCTATTCTGTCGGAGTGTCCTGGGCTTGACAGTTGATATACTGTCAACCAGCTCTCTCGGACACTGCCTGGCTTGCATCATGCATCTATGACATGCCACAGGACCCAGTATTCTTGTTCTGAGGCCTGATTTTCCCCTGAGAAGCTATGCCTTGCTCTCTCCTGCCTGCCTAAACTGCTTCCTCTGCCTGAGATGTGATCTCACTCACTGCCCCATCTTCTGCCATCATGAACCTATCTGCCCTTGAACCAACCTTTCCCACGGTCTTTTCCATACAGTGCCCTCCCCTCCATTTTTGTATATGCACTATGACCTCCCTCAGCGGACATCACACACTGTCAGTATTAGATCCACATCAACAACAGCCCTTCCTCTCAACCTGCTCTGAACAGTTCAGCCTCCTTGTTAATTAAAGAAAGGTGCACTCCATAGTCTGAGCCAGGAGAATTCAAGACCAACTCCAGCTTTAAATACATAGTGAGAGACTATTTATTTATGGTCTGGGGAGGCAGCTTAGCTGGCCACAAAAGCATGAGGGCCTAAACCTAATCTCCAGAACCCATACAAATAAATAAATAAATAAATAAATAAATAAATAAATAGATAGATAGATAGATAGATAGATAGATAACACCTGCTTGTGATGATGGGTGAGTGTGATACCAGTGGTTCTGGAGAGGCAGAGACAGTCAGGTCCTCGGGGCTGACTGGCCAACCAGCCCATCGTTACTTAATGAGTTCTAAACTGTGAGAGACCCTGTCTTCAAAAAGGTTGATGTCTGACCTCCACACAGATGTGCACCTGGAAACACACCACACAAACACACACACACACACACACACACACACACACACACACACACACACACACATTCATTCAATTTAAAATGCAGCTGGCTGCACTGCATGTTCTCAGCAAGTCCATGGGGCCAGCTGCCTACTGGACCATGTGGATGGAGCATGTTCATCACTGCAGGAAGACCAGATAGCACTATTCTGCTTTCTCCATGACCAGTGGCTGCACCTGCATACTCTGTGTCTCCCATAAACTCTGCAGCCATTTGCTGTGCTCACCATACTGCCTGGTACTCTCTGTCTCAAGTGACCCTAACACTCAGTTGGCTGAGGCAGGAGGACTGAGAGCGCCAGGCCAACCTGGGCTACGTAACAAGACCATGTCTCACAAAAGAAGACGAATTTTTAAGAGGAAATGCTGTGCTCTCATGCTACTAACTGTGGGACTGGATGAGTACCTGGGGGCTGCCTTGTATGCTGTAAACATTGGGCAGCATCCCTTAGATGCTAGCTGACATCACCTGCAACACTGTGACAACCGAAGCTGTCCTCCGAGTTTGCCAGATGTCCCATGGAAACAGCACTGATCTCAGTTGAGAACCATTGGTGGAATGGTCGATTGAGGTTGGTCAGCTGAATGGGTCTCTCAAAACCTTAGCTTTGTGGTTCTAGCAAATGAGAAGCAAGCTGACACCCACTCCTCAGAGAAACCTAACAATCTTCTTCTAACCCTGCATGAACCCTCCAGGCCAGCCTGCCATCTGGGAACTGTTCCCTGGCAGCCTCCTTTCATGTCGAGCTGAGATAGAGCCCTGGGTTCCTCTCCTGACAGCCCAGATGCCCAGCAGCTTCTCTCGACTCACGCACATGCTCTGTTTTGCAAGTCGGCCCACTTTTCCATGACCCAGTCTGGATGCCCAGTCGTACCAGCAACCTTTCTGCCAGAGGGGATGGCTGGAAGAGAGATACAGACAGAGAGCGGATGGCTGGAAGAGAGGTGCAGAGGACAGCGCTCAGTCTTTAGGCAACCTGGGAGGTGGCTTCACAAGGCAACCCAGGCTCTTAGCACAGAGACACAGAAGGTAGGAACACATGCCCCCGTTGTGGCTTCAGCCATTCTGAGCAGTCACAACCTGAATACAGCATGGAGGTTGATCATTGAGAACAGTGCAATATTTCTCCTGCAGCCCTCTGTCTTCAAAGACTCATCCCCCAAGTCCCCAACATTCCCACTTCTCCTTTGCTTGATTTTCCTCACGGTGTAGTGACTACAAACACATCCTAAGGGAAGCATTTCTTTTGAAAATGTGTATCTAATAAAGGTGGCATTTCATTACTGGCCCTTAGGAAAATCTATAGGTGAAAAAGTGTGTCATATAAGTTTGAATGTTTATTGCTCAGTCTTCTCTCTGGATTCCGTGTGTGTGTGTGTGTGTGTGTGTGTGTGTGTGTGTGTGTGTGTGTGTGTGTGTTAGATATATACTTTTGGTATATAAAGGTTCTGAGACATCCTGCAGTAAAGAAATAGAGGTTTGGAGCCAATGTACCCTGGCTATCCAATTCAAAGAAGAGCTGATGGTACGACTCATGAGCCCTTCAGGAAGAAGTGAGATAGAGATCAGGCAAACACATGGATCCAAACAGTGTACATATATGAATCTCTGGTCAAACTCAAGAGGGCTTCTGTTTACCAGGAACCCCCCTGACTATGGAACCACTGGGCTCAAACTTCTCAGGCTCAAGAAAAAAAGGGGAGGGGAGAAGATTCCCCCAATGAGTATATAAAGATTTATTCTTATGAAAATAATCTGTTTACAGTTTTATTTTAGGTTGAGATTTTCAGATGTTCTCCACCCGCTTTCTTAGGAGTCCAACTCCTGCTTCCAATTAAGGGCGTTGCACTTGGTTCTTAATAAGCAATAAACTCCAAAGAATGAACAGTTATAGCTTATGAATAACGATCACTGTCAGGCTGAGGCAGTTACCTCCAGATCGGCCCTGCTGTTCTCTCTTTTCTCTGCGGTCCTTTAGAAGTCTCTAAAGAGTCAAGGCTCTAGAACACTCCTGTCTTGCCTACCTCATGGGCAATGTGTGGCAGCACTGACTGCCCTGAGGTAGCAGAAAACCCACACTACCTCTCAAAACAATAGTGGTGACCATGACAACCACAGTAACAAAGGTGGCCTGTGCCATCAGAAGTGATTTTTCTGAAAAGAAAAAAAAATGTATCCTAGGATCCAGGACATGCAAGGAGGTCATAATTCAGAAACCCTTCACCTGAATGGCAGGTAAAAATGTATCTGTGTGTTCTGAACTTGTGACTAGAATTCAACACTCCCTTCCTGTGATGGGTGGGTCTAAAGTGTCCTCCATGGGCTCCTGTGTTTGAACATGAAGTCCCTAGCTGGTAGCATTGTTTGCAGGATTATAGAATCTTTGGGACCATGGCCTAGCTAGCTGCAGTGGATCACAGGGTAGGCAGTCAAGGTAATAATCCACTTTCTGCTGCTTCTGGTCCCATTCTTGGCTCCCTGATCCCCCAGCGTGTGGAGAGCTCAACCCTACACACTTCCCACTGCCGCACACTCCACTTCACTTTCTCTGCCACATAGTTCACCATGCCTTCCCTGCCGCACACTCCACCATAATCTTGCTGCCACATAGTTCACCATGCCTTCCCTGCCACACACTCCACCATAATCTTGATGCCACATAGTTCACCATGCCCTCTCTGCCATGATAACCAGAAATCCTGAACCAAATAGTGAGTTATTTTTGCCAAGTGTTCTGCATGGCAGCAAGAAAACTAATGTGTGTGCTTCCATTAAGAAAGCAGAGGAGGGCATGCAGGTTAACCACCCCGGGACCTGCATGACAGAAGAAGAGAACCTATTTCCACAAAGTCATCTAACCTCCACATGGGGCCTGTGGTATGTGCCCACACACATGCACACACAGGCACTTGCTCAGTCAGAGTGCCTACAGCATAAGCATGACAATGTGAGTTCAATTCCCCAGCACCCATGTGAAAACTTGGGTATGGCTGTGTGGGCCTGTAACCTCAGGATGGGAGGAAGTGGGGAAAAGCAGATGGGGCTTGTTGGCCGCAACCAGCCTTGATCCAAATTCACCGAGAGACCATGTTCCAAAGGAATAAGACAGATAGGGATAGAGTAGGGCATCCAATGTCCTCCTCACTTTTGAGCACAGGTACACACAAGCACATGCACAAGAGAGAGAGAGAGAGAGAGAGAGAGAGAGAGAGAGAGAGAGAGAGAGAGAGAGAGAGTAAAAATTTTAAATGCAGATGGCATTGTGGGAGCCCACAGAGGTTTCCTAGTGAGATCTGAGCTTGCTTTACCCAGCAGGTGTTTGAAAGGGTCTATACTTGGCTGTATCAAGCAGGGGGAGGTCTTTTGCCTTGCCGTTGGCATTGATATGAAAAGCCCTTATGAATAAAGTTCTGGGCCATTGGGTATTGACCCAGGTCCTCCCGAAGCTATTCTGTGTTTCCGTCTTTCTTCTCAGCTAGGCCTATCATTCTATCTACAAGTTCCTTATTCCTCTCCCCTCCTCATAGCAACCCTGTAAAAGGTGGGGGCTGGACCCCACACGGCATGAGGCTGAAGGAAAGTGCTTTTTTAAAGTATTTACCTGGCATACCCAAGGTCCCAGTTTCCATCCCCTGTGTTGTCTATACTTCCCCAAAAACGTAGACACAAACTACACAGTAGAATTCACAGCACCTGTGAGCCCAAAAAGTGTAGACGTTATTAGATGTTAATATTTTCGTATCACATTACAGTCATCATGCATGGCTCAAAGAGTGCTTTTATTGTCCACTATTGCAGAGTGATGGTCCCTATCAGCATCATTACTGCTTGTTATTTTATATAGAAACAGAAACATAATATTTTTAAATATTTTGACACAGCCGATGAGCTTTGGAATCCATTGTATTTTACTTTGTGCACCTAAGGATTTTTTCCCTAATAAAGAATCCATGGGTTTCACCAGAATGCCAAGGATTCAAAGTATGAAACTAATTTAAGGGACCAGCAAACTGGTGCCATGGGTAAAGGTGCCTACCACCAGCCCTGGCAACCAGAGTTTGATCTCTGGTATCTACACCCTGGAAGGACAGACAGAACTGACCCCTACAAGTTGTCCTCTGATTGGCACTTTAAAAACTGCTTTAGTAGCATCCTGTATTAACCAGGTGGAGAAGTTGCTTTGTTTACAGAATAGAGGCCGAGGCACAGAAAGCCTAAGTTGTTTGCCCAAGGTCACGGAGCTGATCAAGACCCCAGTGAGAACAGGAACCCAGGCGGTCTGGTGAGAGTTTTCAGCTTTCACCATGCCCCCGCAGCTGCCTCTGAGGTTCTGTGGAAGCTCCTGCCCTGATCCTACAAGTGATGTGGTCCCGGCTGCTCGTCGCCTTCACCCCTCCTCCTCACTTCACTCGACAGCCATGTGCTGCTCATCTGTTCCCCGGGTTGTGCTGGCTGGCCTGCTTCCACTTCCGGAGCCCTCTCCTTCCCCACTCTTCCATCCCGTGCCCCTCAGTAGAGCCACGTGCTGGCCATGGGCATCTTTCGGTTTTGTTGTGCCAGCTCACTCCCTTGGGGCTTCTCATCTGCCTCCTTTGTAGTCTCCTTTTCTCTTATTTCATCAAAAATCTGCTCCCTTGTGTTGTGCTTTTTTATGTCTTGTTTGAAAACACTCGTCCCTTTTGTATTTCCTCTTATAACTTCTGAAGTTTTGCTCTTCGTTTTTCAGTCCTTGATACAACCAGAATTTGCTTTGGTGAAAGTTGTGAGGCAGGGATTTGTGTGCGTGCGTGTGTGTGTGTGTGTGTGTGTGTGTGTGTGTGTGTGTGTGTGGTGTTTCTTTTCAGATGAGTAACTAGGTGTCCTACAAGCAGTTATTGGATGTTCCATGTTTCCTCTCTGGTCTCTCCTGGATGTTTTCTTAGTAAGTCTGGGGTTTGTTTGTTTTTTGGGGGGGTTGTTTGTTTGTTTGTTTGTTTGTTTTTAGACTAAAGAATGGCCAATGCCTATTCGAGTTTGTGTCTTTATTTTAGTGCTAACACTCTGGGCAAAAACAACGTAGCAAGGAAAGGGTTTATGTCATCTCCCAGTTCCCAATCACGGTCCATCACTGAGGGAAGTCGGGGCAGGAATGCAAGGAAGGAAGGAACCTGGAGGCAGGAACCGAAGCAGAAACCACTGTGGAAGACAGCTCACTGGATGGATTGCTCTCCATAGCTTGCTCCTCAGCCAGCTTCCTTATACAACCCAGGACCTCTAGCTCCAGGAATGGCACCCACCATAGTGGACTGGGGCCTCCCAGATCAATCATTAATCAAGAAAATGCCACAGAGACCTGCCAATCTGGTGGGGCATTTTTTTTTTCAATTGAGGTCCCCTCTTCCCAAATGTCCCTAGTTTGTGTTAAGTTGACAAAAACCAGTACAACCCTGAAGTACCATGATACCCTATGTTGTCTATGATGCCTTATGTCACACAAGCTCTGAAGTTCTTTTTACTAACCTGTTTCTTCAACAGTATCTTGCTATCTTTTGCATTTTTTCTATATAAATTCTGAAACAATTGAAGTTCCACAAAAAATAGAATTTTTAAACTTTTGAGAATTTTTACTAGAATTATTGTGCACACACATACTAACAGGTAGAAATGGCATCTCTAAAATAGTGAGTCTTTCTATCTTTAAATAAGAATTAACTTTGTATTTTTAGATTGTTCAATGCTTTCTTTTCCCCAGCCATATTAAGATATTATTAACAAGTTTTATATATGTATAGATTGAAAGATATCGATACATAGATATATTCAAGGGATATGGTGTGATAGTTGATATTTGTCTAAGTTGTGAAGTGATTAATCACAATCAAAGGAATTAACTCATCCATCATGACAGTTGTTGCTTGTGAATATGAATGTGGGTGTGTGAGTGTGGGTAAAAATGTGAGTGTGGGTGAAAATGTGAGTGTGAATATGCATGAGTGTTAAAATATGAGTATGAATTTGGTTATATAATAAGCACATTTAAAATCTACTAAGAAAGCTGGGTATGAGATACACACCTGTCATCTCAGCACTTGGGAGGTAGAGGCAGGAGGATCTGGAGCTCAAAGTCATCCTCAGCTACCTCATGAATCCAGGGCCAGCCTGGCCTACATGAGACCCTGTCTCAAAAATAAATATGATCTACTATGTAGATTTCATGTGAGTAATAGAACTCCACTGTACTTGTTTACTGAACATTATATCACAGAATTTATTCATCTTTTTTTCCTCTAGGGTGTTTTATTTTGTTTTCTTTGAGATAGGATTTTGCTATGTGGCCCAGGCTATCCCTGGTTTTTGCTTCAATCTCTTTTTTTCTTTTATTAAGGAATTTTTTATTCATTTTCCATACCAATCACAGATCCCTCTCTCTTCCCTCCTCCCGCCTCTCCAGCCTTCCCCTCTCCCAACCCACCCCCTATTCCCTCCTCCAACAAGGCAAGGCCTCCCGTGGAGAGTCAGCAGAGCCTGGTACATTCAGTAGAGAAAGGTCCAAGCCCTTCCCCCTGCATCAAGGCTGTAAAAGGTTTCCCACCATAGGCAGTGGGCTCCAAAATTGCTTCAATCTCTTAAATTACAGGTGAAGGCCAGCTCATCTTTAACTGAAATTTCACCTTTTCATACACATCTCCCCATCCACTCTTACCCATGCTTTTAATGCTTCTGGTTTATAATTTATTTTTTCTCCATCAGATTTTATGTGTATGATCTGTTTGCTTCTAAGAGATATGCATAAATAGATACATAAATAGTTATCTTGCTGTTGTAAACAGGTTGAGTATATTTTCTGCTTATAGCAATACAGAGAAAGGTAACTATATAAAAATGTACTATTCCCATAAGGTCCCTAAATTTTCGTCGTGTATATATAATTACTTGCAAATTATTAAGATGGAGTGCTGTCTATATAGGTATATGTATCATCACAGATAATGAGAGCTTAGCTTTCTCCTTTCTGATATGTGCATGTTTGTGAACAATTGTATAAGGCAGAACCTCCAATACTATCTTCAGTAAAAGAATGGCTAGTCATTTCTTCACTCTGATTTTTTAAAAATGCTTTCTAGATCCCAACATTAAGTCTAATATTTGATTTTAGGTTTTTGCAAGTTTTTTTTTAATTTTTAAATTTTTAAAAAATTTTAAAGTTTTTTTCATTTTTAAGAACATTCCCTTACATTATTAATATTTATCATAATGATTTTTACTATATTTATTGACATTTTAAAAATACTTTTCCTTCATTGAGCAGAGTTTACTTTGTTTCCTGCATTTGGTTAATATGTATGGTGAATTGACTGATTTTTTTTCCAATGTTGAGCCAACCTTGCTTTCCTGAAGTTAGCCTTTCTTGTTATGATATGGTCTCTTTCTTTAACAGATTTTGTTTAAATATTCCTTAGAACTTTGGTTTTCTGATCTCTTCTGCTTTCATAATGTTCTCATCTTGTTTGGTGCCTGGGTTTTACTAGCCTCATAAATATGAGTATTGGAATAGTCCATCTTTTTCTATTTTTGAAAAGACTCTGTGTGATTGCATTTGTCTGTTCCTTAGATGTTTGGTAGAACTTGCCAGTGAAAGCATCTGGGCCCCGTGTTTTCTTAGCAAGAAGACTTTATAACTCCTGAATCAATGTCTTTGATGATTTTAGGATGTAGCAGATTACAAAACCAGTCACAATTCTCTATCCTCTGTATCCCTATCCTCTCACTAAAGAAAAAGCATTGGTTTCCTCGACTCTGGCCTGTGGGCTTTCTTAGGCAACAGAATATAGTTCTTCCACTATGCCCATTTCCCAAGAACTTTTCATGCCTCTGTCCACCATCCCAGAGCACTGCCTGCCTCCACCCAGACTGAGATGCTCCCCGCCCACCAGCTGTCGGAGACTGTGTAACACACAGCCTGTCTTGAGACACGTGGGGTGGAAAGCTCAGCTTCCACCAGCAAAGTGACCCACCACCAACCTGCAATTGACCAAAGACCAGAGTGAGCCTCAGCAAGACCAGAGGAACTGTTCTGTTTACCAATGACCTTTGGTCATTTGAAGTCATCAAGTGACAGGGCAGTTATACAGAAACAGATAATTAATGCACTGAATCATTTCTATTTTCTGTTTCTTCCAGAAAAATACTAAGCCATTTCATATGATTTGTTTTAATTCATTGGGATGGCTGAGGTTATAACATACATACGTGTGTGTGTGTGTGTGTGTGTGTGTGTGTGTGTGTGTGTGTATGTGTGTGTGTATACAAGTACATTAAATTTTATTCCAATTAGTCTTGTACTATATTTTTTATTTCTGATAAGTGTATAATGTTGTCCCCTTAATTTACTCTATTTGGGAGTTATTTGTCTTGCAGAGAGTTTATCAATGGTATCATTTCAATAAACCAACCTCTGTCACTGTGTTGTTATTCACCGATGTCCGCACTCTTGGCTGTCATGTCTCCCATTCTGTTTCCCTTGGCTTTCTTCCAGTCTCTTTGATCTTCTGTATTACTTGGTTTAAGTTGAATCTTTATTATGTGTTTTCGGCCTTCCCTATGTTTAAGTATAATTATTTATAAATACAAATTTCCCTTTAAGGACATTTTCACTACATCCTCCCACTTTATTAGGCAATATTTTGCTAATTTTTTTTGTTTGAATGCCCATTATAATTTCTTCTTAAATATATGGCTTGAGGAGTATGTTTTTAATATCCAATGATAGGGGACAGGGCTGTTATGCTTTTTATTAATATCTAACCTTTTTTTAATATAGTCACAGAGTGCTACAGCCAACTCACATTGACTCACAAGATGTGATTGTTAGACTTGGGAAATTTAAAACCTGATTTTTAAACCATCAGTAGCTTGAAATCAGTGGTGGAATATGTATTTATGGCACAGAAACAGGCACAGTACTCACACACACTAAATAATAAGCAACTAGTTCTTTCCATATTCTTGATATGCACAGTAATGGATAAAGAAGCTTTCAGAATTCTTACTGTGATAAAGGTTCTGGTTGATATTTCTTTGTGGTTCTAAAAATAAAAATTTTTATTAAAATATGATGAATTGGTTTGCTTACTTAGTTTTTGAGACAGGATCTCACTGTGTGGGCCAGGCTGACTTTGAACTTGTAACCCTCTGCCTCCAAAGTACAGAGATTTCAGGGGCCTGCCTCTTTCCCACCAGAGCATTCGTGGGAATACGTGTACCCACAGGCCTTTTATTTTTAAATTCTGGAGATAGAACCCAGGGCCTCCCATCCCCGCCACTGAGCCACATGCCCAGCCCATTCCACGAGTCTTTTTTGTTTGTTTGTTTGTTTTGTTTTTTTTTTTTGGTTTTTTTTTTTTTTTTTGAGACAGGGTTTCTCTGTGTAGCTTTGCGCCTTTCCTGGAACTCACTTGGTAGCCCAGGCTGGCCTCGAACTCACAGAGATCCGCCTGCCTCTGCCTCCCGAGTGCTGAGATTAAAGGCGTGCGCCACCACCGCCCGGCTTCCACGAGTCTTTTTATTTGTAGATAACTAGTATATTCTCTCTGTCCTTCGGGTCAGTCTTTTGATATTCGTATGTATTCAGATAAACCACACAGAGAACTAGTGTTTTTGTTTTAGCTCATAGTCTGTGATTTCTCACTTACATCTATAGTTTTGTTATTTCATTATGACTACTAATGCATGGGGACTTATTTCTACAATCTCACTCTTGAGGTTTCTATCCATTGCATTCCATTTCAGAAGGATGAAGCTTCATTCCCCCACCCACTTGTTCTGGAACATGATGTACCATTTTGTTTTCTCCTCACAGTGACACTGACTTCACTTTGAGTGTGTCGTGGTGTTGGATGTGGGATTAGGGCAATACTCATGCATGCCTAGTGCTGGGATCCAAACCAGGGCTGTGTGCATTCTCCCAGTGGAGCCATCTCCCCAGCTCAGTCATGCTTTTACTTAGCGGGTTTTGTTTTGTTTTATTTTTTTCCTGTTGTTTTGCATTCTAGGTGGGGTTTCTGCAAGTATCTGGTCCACCACACGGCCAGAAACAGAAGTTTGCCATGCTCCCTCTTTCTCGTTCCCGTATTTATCTCTTCTATAAACACAATTTACTGCTACTTGTCTCTGAGTTTGTTTCTCATCTTCCTCACTAGAGGACTTCGCCCTCGGGCTGGGAGCCCAGGCTTGTCACCGGCCTCACAGAGCTGCACGCGGCTTCCCTAAATTAACAGCCAGATGAATGGAAGGGTTCAAAGGCAAAGGGGTGCGGTTATTGTCACAAGGAAAAAGCAGGTCCTTCAAGAAGGCCTCTGGCTGTCCCCCTCTTACGTCTGAGGGATGAGAGCAGGAACCGGGAGCAGCTCAGGGTGTTTGTGGGAAACTGCAACCTTCGTCCTCAGCCCTGTCCTCACTCTCAGGGGTCAGACCACCTCAAGTCCCAGTGAGTGAGGAGAGGATCTTTCAGGCTAACCCTGTTGAAAATATTCATTGTCTCCGTGGAGCGTACACATTACAGGTTTGATATGCCGTGTTGTAAAGTGTTCCCAGATCTCTGTTTCTCCTCAAACCCCATTTTCCCTTTCTATATATGTGATGCCAGGTACCTGAGAGGGTCGTGCAGTGTGGGAACAAAGCACTAACGCTCCCCTCCCATGCACCTATTGACCATCCTCCTGGCACTTTCTGCCCCAACAGGTTTTGTTTACCTGAAGATTAAAGTCAGTCTCCGGTGGCTATGGAGTCGCTGCTTTATGGTGACAGCAACACCAGAGCCAAGACATGGGTTGGCTCTGTCACTTTTGAAAATGTTTTTTATGGGCTTTGTTTTTTTCATTGGTGGAAACCTGATAACATCGCAGAACCTGAAATACTCCCTCCCCACCCCCAAACTGAAGTAACCTGTTGAAAGTGGAGTAAAACAGCGAGGTCAGAAGAATAGGGGTTCTAAGTACAAGAAAAGAAGAGACTCAGGGAGCAGGCTCCCCTGGTGAAGTGCCTTCCATGTGAGCTTGAGGGCCTTCGTTTAGACCATTCAGCACCATGTGAAAGGCCGGGTGCTCCTGTAATCCCAGAGCTGGGAAGGTAGAGACAGGAGGGTGACAGGGGAGGTCCAACAGTGAGCAGATCTGATCTAATCAAAGCACTGAGGTCTCTTTTTGCTGTCTCAAAAAACTAAGGTGGAGATGGACAGAGGAAGACACGTGACGTAGACCTCTGGCCTCTGCACACATATCCTCACACATGAAGCACACAGAGAGGGGAGGAGGAAGAAGAGGAAGAGTGGGAGGAAGAGGAAAAAGAAGAGGAGGAGGAAGAAGAGGAAGAAGAGGAGAGGGAGGAGTTCCTTGAACCCTTGACTCTAGAAACAGGTCTACTCATATTATTACTGTAAGGGCAGTAAACCACAGCAGGGTTTACCAAGCTACAATCTGCCCAATACTGATTGAATCATGGAAAACTCTAAGAGTCACAAATATACTAATTATCTGTCCTAGACCGTGTGCCATCATTAATAAATCATTGTGTTCCTCCACTGGACCGCAGAATCCTTCTTAACAAAGAACAACAGGAGAAGCAGCTGAAACACCACTCTGGCCATCCACGAAAATAAAGCTTTCATTCCTGTTCAGTACCTTTCCAGTCAATCAAATCCTCAAATCCTTGCCTACTTGGGGGGTTGATTTCAGGACTTATTTCTCAAAGGCAACCTATTTTTTGTAAAATCTCTTCTACCAAAATTTACTTCCTCTTTTTCTTCGTAATACTTCAAAACAAAATTAATATAATTTACAAGATAAATTACTTACAGCAAAGAGACATGCAATCAGATAAAACGAAATTGTCCATTTTTCCCCAATCTGAACTTAGCGACTCTAATCCCTAAAGAATACACTAGAAGGAGATAAGGTCCAGATAGCTGGGGTGAAAGCTGAGATCAAAATCAGCAAATGATTTTTCCACAATGGAAAGATTTTCCATCAGATTTCACTTGACCTTGAACACTGTGTCAGCAATGAATAATTAATGCTGTTTATTACAGTAATGCTCCATTTAAGTGGCATTACCAGGGAACTAGATGCCTTAAATGAGTGAATTGGCCAGATACTAGGATTTGCTCCCTTCAAGTATATGTGCCCGCCCTCACGAGAGTGTGTGCGCGCACACACACACCCCGCTTCATTGTAACATGTCGTGTTTATTTTCTAAAACACACCGCAACATTTTGTGAGGTGCTGACATTCCCTGACACATAAGCATTCATTCATTCAACAAATGCTTAGCAGAAACTTACCATGCAGGCACTCAGCCTGGTGTGGGTGCTTACAAAGAGGAAGACAGAGTCCTGTCCTTCCCTGACCTGTGTGCTGATGAAGGGCTGGGCTGATTAAGATGAAACTCTGCAAACTAATATAAGTGCCAGGGCACGAGAAATGTAGAGTGTTGTGGATACAAGAACAAAGTGCCAAAACAGTAGAGTCTGAGGTTGGCTGAGTCCTCCAGAACACAGTCTTCCCACTGAGCAGCCTGAGTGCTGAGACTTGGTTCTCATTATTGGTCTTAGTCACTGATGTAGCGCTGGAATTCAGATGTAGTTTCTTCTTGGTGTAGGATGTTGCTAATAACATCCTGCTACCTGATAGTGTACATAAAGTAATTAAAGGTGTTAAATACATGGTGTGATAGTCATTGCCACATAACCAATTAATTCAAAAGATATCAGCTTCAGGGACTGGAGATGTAGTTCACTGAGGAGAGAGCTTGCCTAGTATGCATGAGCATGAGGTCTGATTCTCAGAACTATTTAAACATACATGCATCCGTAGCATCCATGGTGCTGCTGGCCTATAATCCCAGCACTGCGGAGGTGAATGGAAGCAAGAGAATCTGGAGTTCAGTGTCACATAGCAAGTGTGAGGCCAGCCTTGAAGCTGAACTTCATGAGGCCCTGCTTCAAAAAAATCAAAGTGTGTGTGTGCAGTAACCCACCCCACTCACGTGCATCTCATCCTTTTGGTTTCTGGCAGTTGGCGCTTGCGTATCTGAAGGCAGGACCCTAATCAAGTGCCCACGACACTGATTGAGAGCCTCAATTTTTTGCTGGCTGCTGCCCAGGAGCCACCCCTTGCTCTCTGCTATAGGAACCTCTCCAACATGGCAGCTCAGGGGCTGTCTGTACTGGAGGGAATGAATGCTAGGAGGGGCACCACTGGGCGATCACCCCACATGTCAATCACATTATGGGCCCTCTTCCAGAGGCTGAAGCAAACATCAGTCGTGGTGTTCATTCCCAGTGAGCCCAGAAAGACCTTCAAGATCTGACCTAATGGAGAACCCCAAGAGGCTTATTACCAATCAGTCTGTGAGATAAGATCAGTTTGCCTGATTGTATTTGAACAGTAAACTCTGCAATTGTTGCTATAGAGGAAATGGTTAGGTAAGGAGCATGGAAAGAAATGGGACCTCTCTTTGGAGACCACCTGCTGGACCACAGCAAGTCAGTGGGAGGGAAGTCAAACCTATAGCAGAGATTAGCTGATAAAGACTCCATGACAAGCCTTGCACCTGAAGGCTGTGGTTCGGGTGATGTACCTCCCGGCGTGCAAGGGGCCACAGGAAATTGGACCATATTATGTTTGGAGCTTTGCCATCTGTGGCATTCCAGTGCCTTTGCTGGTTTTGCTGGTTCCAGGCAATTTGGAGAGGTTGGAGTGGGGATGGGGGTCTCAGCAGGATAACACTAGGATGGGATGACTTGGCTGAAACCTCTGACCATATATAGAGTACCCTGTGACTACCACGGACATCATGTCATTTTACTCAATTATAAATATTAGACAGGAGCATCAAATGTCCTTATGCTTTTCTCCTCCTTTCTGGAGTAGAGTAAGGTGGGGTGAGTGTTATTTATTAAGTGGCGCTGTTTACCATTTGAGAAAGCCACAAGTTACAACAAAACACATTATAAGCGTTTATTAAGGGAAGGGAATAGGAAAGATATGCATAGGCCTATGGAATGACTGTGCAGGAGGAAGATGGGGAGGGATAAGTGGAACCCGCTTTTATAGGTTCCCCACAGACATGCTCATATGGGCTTCCGTAGCTACACCATGCATGCGCATAGATTACGTGATCACGCATTACGTAGGATGTAAGGCTGTGGGATGACAAGGGGAGTGGCTAGGAATTCTAACAGTGGGGAGGACTCTTGCTTCTCTCTCATTTTTCTGGGATGGGATGGCCAGGGTTGTGCTTGTCCCTGGCAGTGTCTCTCAGCTTTTTCCTTGCTAACTTTCCCTTCTCACAAACATAAGAATCTCTTCTCCAAAGGAATATCTCTCACTGCTTCCCCCAAATCTTCCATGTTCCTTTGCATGTTTACGCCTGTTACACACTAAGGCACATCTTGTTCTTTGTCAACACCTACTTAGAATTCATAAAGGCTTCATCTTTGTCCACAGGACCGCATGCATACACAGACAAATTCATGCATACACACATTTATCTATGTATCATATATGTGTGTTTATATGTAAAGTGATCTCCAAACTGGAAGAATCACATGTTCTAGACTGATTAATTTTGGGAGAGGAGGGTTTTGTTGCTACTATTTGGATTTTTTGGTTTTTGTTTGTTCATTTGGAGGTAGGATCATATTATAGAGTCCAGGCTGGCTCTATAATCCAATTCTAGGATTATTGATACACACCACCACCCCAGGCAAGATTAAGACTTTTAGGGCTTGGGGGATGACCTCACAGGTACAACCAAGCCTGACAACGTGAGTTTGAATGCCTAGGATAGAGGAAGAAAAGTTTGCACTTGTACACACACAATAAATAAACGTTTTTAATTAAATTGATATTTTTTAATGTTTTATGTTGAAATAACTTCAAACCTTTAAAAAATTTCTTTATACACAGTGAATTCTTGGAGTCCCTTCACTCAGCTTCTTCCTTTCTCCTTTATGGTCCCCTCAAATGTGTGTTCATATATATTCTCCTGCCCCCCCCCCCACAACCATGGTAGCTGGCAAGCATAAGATCCACTAATTTCCCTTTACTATTCCTCCATGTATCTTCTAGAACTCCCCTAAGCAGCCACTGTGCAGCCTTAACCATTGTCAAAGTCAGGCCAGAATCCACGGGCCTCTTTTGCGTTTCCGGTTTACTCCAAAGAGAACCATGCAAGCCTCGGGTCAAATCCCAGCCACACACTGGACTGAGCCTTCGTGTCTGCCCTGTGTCCTCCACCTGAACAGCTCCTAGCCACCCACTTGCCTCAGTGACCTGGACTGTTTATAGAGAATGCAAATCAATACTTTGCTGCACAGCCCTCCATCCGGATTTATTTAATAGTTCCTTGGGGTTGGAGTCCTGCCGTGTCTTGGGTGGGAACTTCAGGCAATGGGTGTTTTGTTTGGTTTTTTTCTCAGTGTGTCCTGACAGCAGGGGCCCAAGGTGTGTCTATGGATGGTGGCTGCCAGGTTTCTCCAGTTGATTTGCAAGTATTTTTTTCTGTTTTTGATGTTTTATTAAGATAGTTAAAAACATGTAACATATCCAAAGGCAGAAGCCCTGCCATGATATGCAAAGAAGCAGAGGGCTTAGTTAAGGCATCTGTCCCCAAAGGGCCACCCAATGAAGCACCTAGATTGAAGAGATCTAGATGCCGGTCACCAAAGGATGTGGAGGAGTGTATTCTTTACTCAGTAATTAAGTGGTGTTTAATTAGTGGTCTGTGGAGATAAACTTGGGGGTTTTGGAGCGTCCTGATCCTCGTCCATTTCACCTGTCCTAGTTTCCACAGACCATCCTTGCCCAAATCTATCAATTTCTTCTATAATTGCCTTTAAGTATATACATTTTTGAGATGGGGTCTCATGTACTCCAGGCTAGCCTAAACTTGCTATATAACCAGGAATGACCCGGTCCCCCTGCCTCTGCCTCCTAAATGCTGAGATTACAGGTGTGTATTTCCATGACGTTAGATGTTTTTAAGGAAGACTTTGCTCTCCATAACTTGAGAGGAATAGTTTCTAGATTGGCATCCTCTGCCAAGGTTCTCCACGGGGGAACCAGTTGTATCCCCCAGTCTTCCTAGCAGAGCCTGGAGGTGCTGGTGACCTTCCTTATGAAGGATGTTTATGGGTTGCACAGTAGGCCGGGCCACATTTTCCCCATTCCTCCTTCACAGCGCTTTTTCCTCATGTCCTGAAGAAAGGGCCACCTCTTACTCCTGACTCTGACTGTGGTACATACCCCTAGGGAGGGGGGGCAAAAAGCTTTATCTCCAAACAAAGGAATGATTCAAAATCCACCTGTCTAGTGTTGAGAAAGTGAATGACTCTAACGACTAGGTTACAAATCCCTCTGTAAGTCAATTCATTTTCAATTCTTGGCTTTCAACAGAACTGACGGGAGATCTGATGGAGTTGTCAGCTGGGAGAGCATTAGAAATCATTTTTGATGATAGATCAGCATGACTTTTGGCAAATAGCTCAGAACTGTTTGAAGAACTGAGTGGTGTTGCCATGACAAAGCTCCGTCCATCCTGTATGCTTGTGTGGATGAGGTTCTTTAGCCCTTTGAGCTGCAATTAAAACGGGGGGGGGGAGAAAACGAGAGAGAGCAGGAGGGAAGGAATGAAAGAGAGAGGAAGAAGGGGAAAGAAAGAAAGCAGGGAAGGGAAGGAGGAAGAGAGGGAGAGAAGAAGGGAGGGGAGGGAAGGGAGAGAAGGAGAGAGGGAGGGAGGGAGGGAGGGAGGGAGGGAGGGAAGAAAACTGATCAATTGATGCTGAACCTGATCTCATCTGGACAACAAAACTGGGAGTTAAAGCACCCTAAACACTTAGCACTCAGGCAGGAGCATCGTACTCAGTTGAGGCTCACCCGAGGTACAGACCCAGGCCCTATCTCAGAAAACTAAACCAGAGAAAGAGGAGAGATGGGCCAGTGTCAGACTAAAGGCTCTCCATCCCACTTGGTGTGTGTGCTCTCAGTAACTCTGACTTTTCATGGTCCGTAATCATTTATAAATTAGAAAATGCATGTCTGTTCCCGGCTGTTAAGTACAAACAGTAACGACCATGATGATAACAACATGGAAGAGATGCTTTCACCGCCTAGCCCGTCAAAGTCGTGAACCATAGTCAAGATTTAAATTTTAACTTAAATTATAACTTTCCACCGAGAGCTTTTGAAGGTTTTGAGTCTGTCAGCGCAAACGCTGTGCAATGGGCGGAATGGCAGCACAGAAAAAAGCACTGTCACCTCCCAGTGACAAGGTGGCTTCCGCAAGACAGAGTTCATACGACCACTTACATCTTATACCATCAAACTGTGACAGAAATTACCCACCTTTTACACAGCTTTTGAGCCTCACACTGAAATGCTTTTGTTCTCCCCTGAACACGGAAAACATGCTAGAACCATGAAAGCCATGTTCAAAGAACGCTGTGGGAAAGATGCTTTGTTCTGAGTACGCCACAGAACATCTCTGCTACACGCCCCCTGTTTTCTTCAGAACACATTGCACCTCCCATCCAGGTCTGTCCCCACCTCATATTCTACCCCTATCCACATCAGCATTGCTTCACTCACCCCGAGTCAAAGCCCCACTTCGCTATGCTGGCTGGCTACCTTTTTGTCAATTTGACACAAGCTAGAGTCATCTGAGAAGATAACCCCTCCATTGAGAAAATGCTCCCAATCAGATTGGCCTGTGGGGCATTTTCTCGATCAGTGATTGATGTGGGAGGACCCAGCTCATTGTGGGTGGTCCTGCAGTGCATAAGAAAGCAGGCTGAGCAAGCCCTGAGAAGCAAGCCAATAAGCAATGTTCTTCTGTGGCCTCTACTTCAGTTCCTGCCTCAAGTTCCTGTCTAGACTTTCCTCAGTGATGAAGTGTAACCTTGAAGTGAAATAACCCATTTTCTCCCCAAGTTGAATTTGGTCATGATTTTTATCAGCAATAAACAGCAAACTAGGATGCATGTCCGTTGCCAGGAAAACACAACGGATCATTTTCAAACATTCTCAAGGGTCATCCTCTGATTATGTTTAGACTCTCAGAACACTTGGCTCCTCTGAAACCATAGTGAAGATCTCACTGCCCTTATGGTAAGTCCCTTTGCCACATTCTGTTTAAATGGGGGCCATCCTGTGAGTTCACACGTACACTGTGGCAGCCTTGTATGCCAAGGACAATGCGAACCACGGTGTTAAGAGGGAAGTTGACAGTGGTTTCTAAGCTCTGGCAGGCTCATAAATATGCATAATCTAGTTAATAAGACACTGATTTGTTGAAAGTAGGGTAAGGCCCAAGACACGCTTTCACAGACAACCAAAGCACAGCCCACACCAGATGATTACCTTTAATCTTGTCCTTAACCATACCTCAGGCTGGTCTCTGACCCCTGCCTCAACTTTTAAACTCACTCTTTTGTTTCCATTCAGGAATGAAATAAATATGCCAAAGAGTTAAAGTAGTGAATACATCCCCCACGGGGTAAGTGAGCAGTTAGCATTCTATATTTTATTTTTGCAGTTTCTTATTGCCGTATCAAATGACTGTCCACTAAACTTACAATGTTTCTTTTAGTTGGAAGTATAACCAGCCACATAAAAAATACCAGTTATTAACCTTAATAGGATTTTAATTGAGTTCCACAAAACCAATGTGGACAGATAAAACAGGTCAAGAAAAAAAGAAGGCAGACTGATCCTTTCTAATTAAAATAATAAAATCTGTGATACTGGTGTCATAATGTTGGTGAAAGTTCATAGTATCTGTGTCAATCTCATATAATTAGTCTATACCACTCAACAGTATTACGAAGTCTGTGTCTTTTAGGAAGCCATTCTTCTTCTGTGCATCCAGTTTGGGTTCTGGTTTGTGTTGTTATTGTTGTTGTTGCTGTTTGGTTGTTTGTTTTATGCAGAGGTAGCAAAATGCTCACTGTGGAATCGTGCCCTATTTGTCGAAAGTGACAATAGCATGGATAGAAAAAAAAAAGAAAAAGCAGTGTGAGCCTGGGTAAGTCTGACTGAGCTTCCAGCTCCTTAAAGTGCTGTGAGAACCATCTCATGTGGTGATAACGTCCATGTGTGAGGGAGAGTGAGCCTTCAATGTGTTAGAAAGAGAAGAGGGGCAGAGGAGGAAAAGGATGAAGGCCTGCTAGACACACAGACAGAGCAAAGCTGGCGGGGGGGGGGGGCAGGGAGTGTGCCACAAAGAAGAACTTTAATTTTGTTATTTACATTTTTTCAGTTTTTAATTGACTTGCAGAGCAGATAACAATTTATATTCCCAAAAGGTTTTACTTCTAAAAAAATAAAAAGAAGGAAGGAAGAAAAGAAGAAGTATTCTAACTTTTGTGCTTTTGTTCTCAAGAAAAGCAGATTTCATGGCTGTTGGTAGGACATTGTGGAGTACCCCAAAACTTGTACGTTTCACTGGTTCCCATAGCCTGTAGACAGCAGCTACCTAGAGGCAGGCCTTTGGGCTAGAAGTTGTACTCCTGTATATGTCTCTCTCTCTCTCTCTCTCTCTCTCTCTCTCTCTCTCCTTCACTTTCTCCCCACATGCATACACACACACACACACACACACACACACACACACACACACACACACTCACACACACACGCACCCTCAGACAAGGATATTCTAGCGTGTCCCCTGAGAGCCTACTTCCTCTCCTTTATCCTGAATAATTTAAATGGGGCTGAAGGAAGCTATTCTTTTCCACAAGCTTGGTATCAAAGGGCCAGAAGAGCCATGTGATGAGTTACTCTTTTATCGGTGTTATCCTGATTAAGTGTCCTTCTTACATTATTAATTCATTCAACACTTCAGTCTGAGTGCCTGTCATCCACTCAGCTAGTCACTCTGACGGAGGCGGGATTTAGTCTTCTGTGTAGCAGCTTAGCCACTCAGGGAATAGTCACTGCTGCAAGATGCAACCAACGTGTGGCGGAGGGTATCTGAGGCTCTGTAGATATAGGGGGAAACTAGCCAGATACAGTCCTTGCCCTCCAAGAGCTTATGGTTTAGGGGGAGAGAAGTATACACAAATACATTCAGATAATTATAGTGTGGGAGTGCCCCATGAAGGACCACACAGGTATTGAAACAGAGACACCGCTATATTGATAAGGTCCTCAGGGATGCCTCTCGAAGGATGTGACTAGGAGAACAGGAAGAGCCCACCCAGGCTGAGAGGGACAGCGAGCTCAACTGAGGCAGGAAAGTTGCCAGGGGCTCTGGAACAAGATGTTCTGTCCGTCAGCACCGGAGAGACTGGGGCCTAGGCAGCTTCTTTAGCCAGGGTTAGTCATGTTTGGCTGCATTCATCAGAGAGTTTGAGTCTGAATTTGTATCTTTAAAATACAAAAAACAAACAAAAAAACCTTTGCTGGGCGGTGGTGGCACACGCCTTTAATCCCAGCACTCAGGAGGCAGAGGAGGCCGATCTCTGTGAGTCTGAGGCAAACCTGGTCTACAGACCAAGTTCCAGGACAGCCAAGCCTACACAGAGAAACCTGCTGTGGGATGGTCTGTATGTCAAGTGTGTTGCTGATTGGTCAGTAAATAAATCACTGATTGGCCATTGGCTAGGCAGGAAGTATAGGCGGGACAAGGAAAAGAATTCTGGGAAGTGGAAGGCCGAGAGAGAGAGAGACACTGCCAGCCGCCATCAGGACAAGGAAGATGTAAGGTACCAGTAAGCCATGAGCCATGTGGCAAAGTAAAGATTAATAGAAATGGGCTAAATATAAGAGTAAGAGCTAGACAATAACAGGCCTGAGCTAATGGCCAAGCAGTTTAAATAATGTAAGAGTCTGTGTGTTTATTTTATAAGTGGGCTCTGGGACTGGTGGGACTTGGTGGCGGGAGCTGGAGAGAAATTCTCCAGCAACAAATGGCGCCCAACGTGGGGCAAGAGTTTCCACCTAAAAACTTAGAAAAAAGATTCTAAAACGGACCTAAAAACAGCTTCCTAATTGTCTCTCTCAAATAAGCGGCAGCTGCCGGTTTGAGCTACTGGCGGGTTCCTAGCGTGCGCTCTCGACCTGCAGTATGGTGGGAATGAGGCCTCTGCAAGTAGCACATTAAACTGTGTGGTGAATTTAGCCTTTGCTAGTACAAAACAAAAAAAAAGAGGTTTCTGGGCTACACGCTACTTTGGTAAAAGTGTAGACCCACTATTTCTGAGAGTCATGGCTCCCAGAGCTGGCGGAAAGCGGACCGCCGCCATGTTGGGAAGCTGAAGTGGGCGGAGCCAGCAGCCACTGCCCCATTTCAGGCTTAGAAGGCTGCAGTTTAAAGCAATAGGCTCACGCTAATATAAAAAAATAAGCCACGTAAAGATGGCTACCACACAAAGAATCTGGATTATGTTCTCTTTGATATTCGTAACTGCAGAAAAACATTTGATTGTAAAAGCTGTTGAGTTATGCCAAAATGTATATTTTAAAGGTACCTTGACTTCAAAATTTGGATACAAGGATATGTTGCTTTGGAAAAGAGTCTCTGCTCTTGTTTCCACAGAAAGCCAGAGACTATGGATTTGTTCCAGATTAAGATACATCAGGTTTGACCAGCCAAGACCCCCTGAAAGGTCTCCAATGACACCATGGCCCAGATGATTCAACATCCAGAATGGTTTCAAGTCAACTGGCTCAGATATACAGCCTCATGGACTACTCCATGATCCTAAAATTTTCTTTCTGTCTCCAGAAGATACAGCGCCCCCCTCCAGCAGGAAGTAGTAAGAGAAGCTACGCCCAAATTCCCAAATATACCAAGCTGGCTTTAGAGATGGAATTGGCTCACTCCCCCTCTAAACCCAGACATATTGCTCAAAAAAAAAAAAAAAAATGGTTAAGAGATTCTTGTGTCCCAAATCAGAAGAGCCCTCTGGTGTGGGACAGAGAAAAAACAATATTTTTATTTAAATCAGGTTGATTATAAATACAATCTCTTTCTAAAACAAAAAGGGGGATAGTTTAGATATGATAGGATGAAAGGGTAGATTAATGAACCTACTTTTAAAGAGTAACAACTTGTTTAAAATGTTTTACATTGCTATAGATTTAGTTTATTGATACAAATTTAAACTTAATTTTGTTATACTGTATATATATTTCTATTCTTGTTTGAGGTATTATGTTTATGTAACTCATTTAAAATTGTAATGGATAATTAAAAAAAGATTAATAGTTAGTCATCTATGATAATATTTGTAGCCATGTTAGTTAAGTCTTCTAGGTATACATAGATATATTTCAGATAGATAGGTAGTCTTCAAACACTTCAAAGACCTACAGAATATGGCATTTAAAATGTTTTAAAAGTTTAGACTTTTTGGACAGTGAGACATGTCTGCTCCTGACAGCACAGATTTACTTCAGAGAGGAGGATGGGCATCGAAGACACTCCATATGGAGTTTATCTTCACCTTGACAAAAATAGCCATTTGGGCAAGAAACTGTTCTTGCCTGGACTGCTTGATCAACTGGACATGCAGGACCCATACAAAGGTGACCACTGAACTTTGCTTGACAAAATGGTCCTTCAGGTTCCTGCTTTGCAGAGAAAACTGCCAGACATTCTACAGGACACAGAGAAAAATGAATAAGAGACTCTAGGCCTGTGGGCTGAAGACAGATGCCCCAACTTTACAAGAGAACTTTGAATGACTGTCCAGGCTGCCAGCTGTCTCTGTCTACCCTACAAGACTCCTAAAAGTTGCTTATATCCTTCTCCATTTCTCAGGTAGTAGTATATCCTTCTGAGGTCTTTGATGTGGTTAAAGACTAGATACTTACAATTTTCCTTAGTTATAATAAAAGATAAGTTAGATATAAAACCTTAAACTTACAAATATAAGATAGATAGGATCTCTTCTTTAATATTGTAACTGTAATTCTTGCTTGATAATTGTTTTGTTATATGTAATTTTACTATGTTAAAGTTAAAACCTTCCTTTTTAAGAAAAGAAAAGGGGAAGTGCTGTGGGATGGTCTGTATGTCAAGTGTGTTGCTGATTGGTCAGTAAATAAATCACTGATTGGCCATTGGCTAGGCAGGAAGTATAGGCGGGACAAGGAAAAGAATTCTGGGAAGTGGAAGGCTGAGAGAGAGACACTGCCAGCCGCCATCAGGACAAGGAAGATGTAAGGTACCAGTAAGCCATGAGCCATGTGGCAAAGTAAAGATTAATAGAAATGGGCTAAATATAAGAGTAAGAGCTAGACAATAACAGGCCTGAGCTAATGGCCAAGCAGTTTAAATAATGTAAGAGTCTGTGTGTTTATTTTATAAGTGGGCTCTGGGACTGGTGGGACTTGGTGGCGGGAGCTGGAGAGAAATTCTCCAGCAACAGAAACCCTCTCTCAAAAACAAAAAAACAACAACAACAAAAAAAATTTTTTTTCATACACTATATTCTGATCATGCTTTCCCTTCCTCCTCCAACCCCTTCTCAGATGCCTTTCCCCCGTCTCTCTCTCTCTCTCTCTCTCTCTCTCTCTCTCTCTCTCTCTCTCCTGTCTGTTTTTCTCTCTGTGTCTCTCTCTCTGTCTGTCTTTCTTTGTTTGTGTCGCTTTTTCTCTATCTGTTTGTCTCTCTCTGTCTCTCCTCTCTTTCTCTCGAAAACAAGCAGGTAAACAACAAAAAAAAAAAAAAGGAAAAAAACACAAGAAACACACATATACAAAACAATACTCACAAAATCTAAAACCACAACATATAAGAAAAAAAAAACCAGTAACACACACACACACAAAAAAAAAAAAAATGCCCAAACAAAGCAACATGAGACAAAAAGTCTACAAAAATATCGAGTTCATTTTGTGTTGACCATCTACTGCTGGGCATGGGGCCTACCCTTAAACATGGTTAATATACTCAGTGGTATGCCTTGGAAAAAACTAATTTTTCCTTTCCAAGTGGGTGACAATCATAACTAGTTTCTTGGTTAGGGGTGGAAGCTCATATCCACTCCTCGTTCTCAGCTTTGGAACTTCTTAGGGCCTTGTGCATGATGCCACAGTCTCTGAGTTCATATTTGCATCAGTCCTGCTGTGTCTGGAAGACACTGCTGCCTTGGTGTCCTCCATCCTTCTTTGGCTTACAGTCTTTTGCCTCCTCTTCAGCATCGTTCACTGATCCCTGAAGGGAGGGAGGGGATTGATGAAGACATCCATTTAGGATGGAGTATTCCAAGGTCTCTCACTCTCTGCACATTGTCCAGTTGTGAGTTTCTATGTTAGTTCCTGTCTACTGCAGGAGGAAGCTTCTCTGATGGTGGCTGAGTGATCTCACAGGCTTTGATTTATGAGTGTAGCAGAATGTCATTAGGAGTCATTTTATTGCTGTGTTTATTTAACAGAACAGTAGCATTTGGTTTTCTTCTAGGCCCATGGCCTATCCAGTTTCCAGTTCTCATCCACCTGATCAGTGTCAGGCATTGGTTACATCTCATGAAATGGGCCTTAAAGCCAATCAGAAAGTGGTTGGTTACTCACATAATGTTATGCCACCATTGCACCGGCATAGCCTGCAGGCAGGTCACTGTTGTAGAGTCAGGGTTGGTAGCTGGTTTGAGGTTTAGCTTTCTCCTCTGGTAACATGCAGGGTACCTTCCAGGCCCATGAACACTAGTCAGCAGAGGTGAGGGCCTCTAGTTAGGCACCAGCTCTTCTTTTCCATGCTCCTTCTCAGTGTTCAATGAAATATGTAAGTGTTCTCTTCAGCAATGGGGCCAAACCATCAGTTGATAGAGAGCAACCAATAGTCTTGGCAATAGCCTGAGATGTTTGAGAGTTTCCAAAGAGCCCCTGTGGTCAATTATTCAACTAAATGTAGCCCATTCCTGGCACTGGAGGCTTTACTTGGTGGCAAGAGATGTCTGGTTGAGGCATTGTCTTCCCCATTAATTGGTAACTCTGTTAGATTTCTTTCCTATGTGTATATATTTTAGGAAACTTCTGTAGCAGTAGGTTTCTATGTGTCCCCTCAAATGGCCCTTAGTCTTAGTTTCCCCTCCCCGTATTCCTTTCATTTAAACTTCCCACTGTCTCTCCATAACTATATATTCTATTCCTCCTTCCTTTGGAAATCCTCCCTTCCTATCTAGTCCCTTATTTAATACCTAACCTCTGGGGTTATACAGATTGTAGCACACATATCAAAGGCTTAAAAGCTAATGTCCGCATATTAAAGAAAACATGCAATATTTCTTTTGGGGTCCAGGTTGCCTCACTCAGAATGTTTTCTTTTCCTAGCTCCAGCCATTTACATGCAAATTTCATAATTTCATTTTTTTAACAGCTGAATAATATTTCTTTTTATAAATGTACCTCATATTCATTATCTGTCCATCAGTTTATGGACATCTAGGCTGTTTCCAATTTGTGGCTATTATGAATAGAGAAGCAATGAATATGGGTGAGCAAGTATCACCGTAGCGGGATATCAAGTCCTTTGGGTATACACCAAAGAGTGTAACAGTTGGATCTTGAGGTAGACCAATTCCCAACCTCCTCAGGAAACACCACACTGTTTTCCATAGTGACTGTACACGTTTGCACTCCCACCAGCAATGGGTGAGTGTGCCCCTTACTCCATATCCTCACCAATATGAGCTATCATTTGTTTTATTGATCTTGGCCATTCTGACTGGTATAAGATGAAATCTCAAAGTAGTTTTGACTTGCATTTCCCTGATGACTAACAATGTTGAACATTTCTTAGTGTTTGTCAGCCATTTGTGCTCCATCTTTTGTGAATTCTCCATTTAGTTCTATACTCCATTTTCTAATTGGATAATTCATTTTCTTGATGTTCAGATTTTGTGTTCTTTATATATTTTAGATACTAACCCTCTATTGGATATGTAATTGGTAAAAATCTTTTCCCATTCTGTAGGCTGTCTCTTTGCCCAAATGATGGTGTCTTTTATCATATAGAAGCTTTCAGTTTCATTAAATCTCATTTATTAATTGTTGCTCTTAGTTCCTGTGCTACCCAGGAAATCATTTCCTGTGCCAATAAGTTTAAACTGTTCGCTCACTTTCTCTTCTATTAGATTCAGTGCATCTGATCTTATGTTAAGGTTTTTGGACTTTAGTTTTGTATAAGGTGATAAATATGAATCTTTTTGCATTCTTCTACATGCAGCCATCCAGTTTGAGCAGCACCATTTGTTAAAGATGTTCTCTTTTTTCCAGTGTGTATAAATTTGTGTCCTTAAGGAGGTATAACCATGATGGGGGTGATCACAAGATGAGGAGCTGTACTAAAGGGTTGCAGCATTAGCAAGGTTGAGAACCACTGACCTAGCCATACAATGAGATGGCATAGGCATGCTTCACAAGAAGGAGGCCAGGGGCTTCCCAGAAAAGGCCTGTTGACAAGTTACCTTTCTCTTCCTTTGCTATGACTATTTCGTTTAATGTTTGCACAAAAGCATTTACAGCAGCAATTCTCCCTCCCAGGCCCTATCCATCGGGACCACTCACTTCCTCTCCCTTCCCCAGAGGTAACCCACATCACTGGTTTCTTCTGGATCTTTCCAGGGACTGTCTATGCAGATCTAAGCAAGTGAGTGTTTCAGATGCTTTCTCTTTCCTCTTTGTTAATGTGGTGATCTGAGTGGGCATTAATAAGAATTTTCCAGAGGAAGAGGTTTAGGGAATGACTGGAAAAGAACATGGTAGAAGCAAAGAGAAAGCATGTGTCTTAAAGTGGGGGTTGGAGAGAGCAGGGGAAGTCACCGTGAAGAAGCTGGGTACAGTCTACTGCTCCAGAAACACTGAGTGTCTAGCAGGGTGGGAGTGGGGAACCAGACTGAGGCAAGCCTTCACTGTCAACTTGCAGAACACAGATTCAATCTGTTGGGCACCTGGGCTCCAACAAAGGCTTTTTGTGTGCATGAGAGCAATCTGCGCTAGTTGGTGTTCCGGCAGCTGGTACGGAACAGATATGAAGTGAGCCTCAAAGGCCAGGTGGAAAATGTGAGACGCTCCCTCACCCAAGGAGGTTATTAGAGAAAGAAGCACTAGAGCTCAGTTTGTAGAGAGCCTGTCTAGCATGCGCAAAGCCCAGGTTTTGATCCCTAGCATCATATAAACTGGATGTCCTGGCATATGACTTTTAATCCTGGTATTAGGATTAAAAGTCATATGCCAAGGCAAGAGGATCAGAAGTTCGAGACTGGCCTCAGCTATGCAGTGAGTTGAGTTGAGGCCAGCCTGGGCTGTGAGACACTATCTCAGAAAACCTAGATAGATAGATAGATAGATAGATAGATAGATAGATAGATAGATAGATAGATAGACAGATAGATGAAGAAACAATGTTAGAGGCAGACTAATCTAGCAACCAAATGCCTGAGGGAACACTAGGTAAGGGACAGAGTCAGGAAAAATGCAAGTCTTTTTGTCTATTTTTGATCAGAAGAACGGAATCAATACCAGCTGCCTATTCCTCCCTAACTAGCTAGCACAACACTTGGAGCCTTCTGATAGTAAAGTCTCTGGGATCAGACTGAGGCCTCCACAGAAGGTTCCCCTGGAGAAGGGCCCACTCTGCACTCATCCTTGTGGTTGCTGGCAGGGTATAATTTTGAAGATGCTGCTACAGAAGGGACCTGAGCTCCTCGTCGACTGCTGGACACAGAAGAGGCACACTTGGTTCCTTGACGCGAGGATCTCTCCTGTGTGTTTGCTTCATGACAAGAACAAGCAGAGAAGGCAGCAGAGGGAGCCGACCAGCAAGACGGGAGGAAGTTCCGCCCTCTGTAACCTAATTACAGAAATGACATCCTGTCACTTTGTCAGCTCCATTGATTGGAAGCGAGTCACGAGGTCCAGCCCACCTGAAGGGCTCGGCAGAGGAGTGAACGAAGAGCTGGTGGGAGGAGCTATGGTGGGGGGGAGGGGAGGGCTGTTTAGAAGTTGAGGATCACTCCTGTGAGTGTTCCTTGCCTGACTGGGAACAAGACGAGGCTGCCTGGAGTACTTTGTCCCTCACTCCTGATCCAGCCAGGAAATCGTCTCTCCCCCCAACTTGGCCTGCTGATGAGCATCTGAAGTTAGCGATCCCTGCCACTGCATCATCCACTTCTGATAATCAGATGCCTCTCCTGACGTCAGAGCATCTGGGAACAGTTAGAGAGGCAAGCTGTGCCGGCCGAGTCTTCCTGCCAGAGTCGGCGGGTTGTGGACAGTGTGCTCGCGGCCCCCTATGATCTATGACAGCCACAGACTGAAGGACATATTGTTAAACCCACAGATCAAGTCTTAACAGTCTTCAGCAGACCTTTTACTTTTAAGTAAAGTAGAGTCGGGGCCTGGTTTAGTGAAGGATCTACCTCTGCTGCTGGCAGGGCTTCCACCAACAACCGCGTTAGAAAGAGGCAGGAGGCTGAAAGGCCAAGCTGGGGGACTAACTGGGAGCTCGGAGTCCAGCTGTGTCAACTGCTATTCCAAACCGCCCGAGGCAAAGAGAAATGACAACAGCAGTCATTGTGTGCGCAGACCCTGTGCCAGGAGGGGGCCTAGCACGTGACCTTGGGGATCTGGTTTTCTCTCCCTGATAGAACAGAGTTAATGCTGTCATCCCCAGTTGGCTGAGGAGAAGCTGACAGAGGGATTAAGTGGCACCTGTGGACCTCCAGGGACAGTGGCCAGCAGCTCCAGGTACATACAGGCTGTCTGGCTCCAAAGCCTCACACCCCAAAACTGGGTACCAGCAGTAATTTATCTTCATCAACTGTCGTGTTGTGTGCAGAACTACAAGAAGGCCTCAGCGGGGACTTGTGGGAAGGGCCAGGGGCACTAAAAAGTCCCTTACCATCCTTCCCACACAGAGGAAGACCCTGGCCTCTCAAGAGAACAAGGCTTTGCACCTCCTTGCCCAGCACTGGTGAAGGGTGAGTCAAAGCCAGATTGCACTGACTCCGAACCTCCAAACTTCATGATCTTCCTCCTAGCTGCATTTCACATTGGGGGAAATCCCAGCATATCCATCTCTCAGAAGGTGAAAGTCATTACTGCTTGATTTCTATAGACCATATGTTAGTACTAATTTCAAAATCACAAGTAGCCTTGAGAGGTTGTTCGGCCTCTCAGAGCAATTTCAGCTGGAATGGGGCTGGGGCAGGCTCAACCTGTTGCTTCCAACTTGTTGGACGGCTTATCTCCACACACATTAAAAACATATGGGAGGTCAAAGCTCCATGTGCTCGCCTGGCAGGGGAGCTGAGAACTGGATAAGCAAATATGCATACCTCCCCGATCCCAACTGCTGGACTCCTATTGCCAATTGACGTAATTTCCTGTGCTTATTCCAAAATAGTCATAAGGGCAGGAGACATTGTGAAGACCATAACCCAGCCAGTTAGGCTCACAGCTGCTGGCACATTGCCCTCTTCCTTGATTTAAAAAATAAAAATAAAAAAATCCGGTGGAACTTGAGGGTAGAGTGTTGTTAGGGAATGGAATGATAGTTGTTTCTTAAGGACACTCAGTTTAGATTCAACACACCACCCACTTCACTCAGCACAAGTTCTGTGAGTGCCTACTATGTGTGGTCACTGAGGCAGGGGCCATGACAGACAGGAGACTGTCAAGATGACGCAGTAGGAAACATGCAGGCCTTTTAAGCCACACCACCCAAGTTCAGTTCCTGGAACCCATGTAAAGGTGGAAAGAGAGATCCGATGCCACAAAGTTTTCCTCTGACCTACACACACACACACACACACACACACACACACACACACACACACACACACACACACCATATATACAAAATAATCATAAACAAAAGTTTTTAAAAAGTAAACTATGACAGGTATAAGAACTATGACTTGAAGGAGATTTCAGGGCAGAAATTGAACATATTTAAAAAGCTATGCCTTTTTAAAAATAAAAGGTCCTATGCAAGACTGCTGCCTAGGAAGTACATGCACCACAAACAGAGATCATTGATATGAAGTATTTCAGTAATGCTTGATGAATTGTTTAACTTTTTTTTTTTTTAACTATCATCTCCCACCACAGAGGGGAGGAATAAAGTTCTTTCCAAATTTGTCTGGGTGGAAAGTGAAGTTGTAATAGTTAGGAGTCGGAAGAGGGTTAAGTGAAGGGGTTCTTGGGGCACCTTTGTCTTTATTGTGTGGTGGATACACAAATCTACACATGATACAAATGTATAGTAACACACACACACACACACACACACACACACACACTGACATGCATATATGCCGTGTGTGCTGTAAGACCATGGGGGAAGCCAGCACTGATGTCCTGGCTTTGATCTTGCTCCATCCACAGTTGCGTAAGACATCTCCCTGGGAGGAAACAAGCTGGAGCCGCACAGAGAGAGCCCCTCAGCATTGTTTGTGCATCTTCCCGTGAATCTACAATCAGTAAAAAGCAAATAGAAACAAGTGATTTGGAAATCGTGAGACTGTTTTGATTAATAGCTCTCACTGCAGCATATTCTGTAAACAGATTATTCAACATACAGTTTGTGTGGAAACTTAAAGAGGCAGCTGGAGGGCTGGTGAGATGGCTCATCAGGTAAAAGCACCTACTGCCATACCTGATGACCTGACTCCAATCCTCCACATGGTGGGAGGGGAGAACTGAGTCCCACAAGTTGACCCGTGACCTCTGCACTTGCACAGTGATGTGCACATGTACACACATACTAAACATATAAATGTAATAATATCTGAGTGTGGTGATACACACCTATAATCCTAGCATGGAAAACAGAGGTGGGGTCAGGAGTTCAAGGTCATCCATCCTAATCAATAGATTGATATCAGTCTAGGCTGTATGAGACCCTGTCTCAAAAAGATAGATAGATAGATAGATAGATAGATAGATAGATAGATAGATAGATAGATAGATAGATAGATAGATAGATAGATGAAAGGATGGATGGATGGATGGATGGATGGATGGATGGATGGATGGATAGCAAGATGTGGTAGCACATGCCTCCAATCTCAGCACTAAGAAAGCTAAGGCAAGAGGATTGAGTTCAACCTGGGCTATACAGCAAGACCTCATGAAGGAAAGGAAAAGAAAGGAAAGAAAAGGGAAGGGAAAGGAAGGGAAGGGAAGGGAAGGAAAGGAAAGGAAAGGAAAGGAAAGGAAAGGAAAGGAAAGGAAAGGAAAGGAAAGGAAAGGAAAGGAAAGGAAAGGAAAGGAAAGGAAAGGAAAGGAAAAAGAAGGAAGGGAAGAAAGGAGGGAGGGACAGAGGGAAGGGGGAAGGGGGAAGGCTGGAGGGATGGCGGGGAAAATTTGCTTAAGCAGAGTCTGTAGTGATTTGTTACAGTAGTAGTACCAGCTGACCAAGATAAAGGAAGAGCATCATTGATTCATCCAGCTTTCCGTATGTTAATTGTCCCTGCTGATCCTTGGGACTATAAAACACAGAGGTCTTCCCGGGGCAGAGTGGGTTTTGTGAGAAAGCCTGAAAAATGCATGAAAGATGAGATGGGTGAGAGTCAGCCAGGCAGAGAGTCCGGGATGTGCAAAGGCCCTGCAGAGGGATGAACACACGGGACAAAAAGTACCTGGCAAGTATCAAAAAGGGCCTCCTAGGTTCAAAGCTATTCATCTTGGGTTTCTCAGGGCATCTTCTGCTGTCCTGGCATGATTTTTTTTGTTTGTGTATGTACTTGTGTGTGCATGTAGTGTGTATGTAATGCATGTATGTGAGGGTGTGGTTGTGCATACACGTATACACATGTGGAAGCCAAAGCAGGACATCAAGTTCCTTCCTCTGTCATTCTCTACCTTACTACCTGTAGTGGTTTGAATAGGAATGGCCTACATAGACTCATGTGTTTGAATGCTTAGCCCACAGAGAGTGGCACTATCAGGAGTGGCCTTGTTGGAGGAAGTATGTCACTATAGAGGTGGACTTTGAGGTCTCATATATACTCAAATCACAAGTCACACCCAGTGTGTCTCAGTCTCCTTCTGTTGCCTGCAATCAAGATATAGAACTCTAGGGGCTGGAGAGATGGCTCAGTAGTTAAGAACACTGGCTGCTCTTCCAGAAGTCCTGAGTTCAAGTCCCAGCAACCACATGGTGGCTCACAACCATCTATAGTAGGATCTGATACCCTCTTCTAGCATGCACGTGTATTTGCAGACAGGGCACTTATACATAAAAAAAAATAATTAATTAATTATACAAAACCAAAAAACCTAGTATTTAAAAAAATAATAAAAAGATATAGAACTCTCAGCTCCTTTTCCAGCACCATGTCTGCCTGCATGCTGCCATGCTTCCTGCCATGACGATAATGGACTAAACTTCTGAACTGTAAGCCCACCCAATTAAATATTTTCCTTTATAAGAGTTGTCACGGTCTCTCCACGCAAGAGGAACCCAAACTAAGACGCTACCTTGAGAAAGGGTCGCTCGCTCACTGTGCCCAAAGCTTCTGTTTTGGCTGCTCTGGCCAGCGAGCTCTCGTACCTGTTACCTGTCCCTACCCACCAATGCTACGATTACAGGCATGCCCATCTATACTTGGCGTTTTTTACATGGGTGCTGGAGATTTGAACTCAGGCCCTCGGGTTTGCAGAGCAAGTGTTCTTACCCATTAGGCCATCTTCCTATATCAGGGACATAGTATTAACTATAACCACCTTCACTTTCCAAACTGTCTGTTGAAGTAAAAGAGAAGGAAGGGAGGGAGGGAGAGAGGGAGAAAGGGAGGACTAGAAGCATCTCTCAGTGGTGACACACTTGCTTGGTATGCCCAAAGCCCTGTGTCCCATTCTCAGCGCCACTGTCACGGTCACCCACCATAGCAAGGACCACCTTGCCCTCTAGCCCATGCGGAATGGTAGGACTTCAATAGTGTGGCTTCCTTTCCATTCCTGAAGGGCCCTCTAGCCTCCAGCTTAGGGGGAGTGCAGACAGAAAGCAAACTGATGGGGTGCTTGTTCATTCTCTCCAGGTGGGAAGGGAGAGTAGGGTGGACAGACTGCCAGGCCTTCTTAGTGCCCCAGTCCCAGCCTGTCCCTGGGGAGCACTCAGAGGCCACAGCAGCTTCACCCGCTCCCTGATGCCACCCCCACTTCCTCAGCAGCCACCACCACCCAGCCCTCACCTCATCCCACAACTCCCTTCCTACTTTACGCCACTCAAACAAAGAAGCGCTATGGAATGAGAAATTGTGGGGAAACCAGGCTCCCTCTTGGCTTCTACTGACTGGCTGTGTGTTCAGACTCATGCAAGTGGTGAACAGACCCACCTTGAAGCCAGACACCTTTCCAGTTTCCCTGCTGTGTAGCCTAAGTCCCCAGTTCCACCTCAGAGCGCCTGTCCTCTTTGTTCCAGAGCTTTCTGTAGCCCTGTGAACGTCTGTAAGAACTCTTTTCTCCCTTATCATCTTACCTTCATGCCTGACCCATTATCCTTTTGATTTTGCCTCCCAAACCAACTGGCTGTGTGAGTGCGTGCATGCGTGCGTGCGTGCGTGCGTGCGTGCGTGCGTGCGTGTGTGTACACGTACATATGTGTGTGGCGGTGCATATGCGTCCCAGCGGAAGCCAAAGGATCAGCTCAAGGGCTATCCACCTTGTTTGTTATGAGATGGGGCCTCAGGGGCTGTTGACCTTGTTTGTTTTGAGATGAGGTCTCTCACTGGCCTGGACTCACCGAATAGGTTAGGCTAGCTGGTCTGCTAGCCCCCAGGATTCACGGGTCTTGGTTTCTAGAGTGTACCCCACCATACCCAGCTTTTTTAAACATGGGTTTTGGGGTGAAATTTGGATTCTCATGCTCTTGAGATAAGAGCTTTACTTTGGGGGGCCTCCCGGTGCCCATTCTTTTTTTTTTTGTTTGTTTGTTTGTTTGTTTTTCGAGACAGGGTTTCTCTGTGTAGCTTTGCGCCTTTCCTGGAACTCACTTGGTAGCCCAGGCTGGCCTCGAACTCACAGAGATCCGCCTGGCTCTGCCTCCCAAGTGCTGGGATTAAAGGCGTGCGCCACCACCACCCCGGTGCCCATTCTTTAACACCATTCTAACTTTGCTGCCTGACCTGACCTCTAAGGCCCCGTTCTGGAGAATTTATGACAAAAAGCACATGGTTTCCATCTTTAACTTCCAGGTTAAATCTTTGTCTTTTTTAATAACTCCCTGACCCTTTAAGTCGGAACATCCCAAGTGGGGCTCTAGGTCAGTGCGGGCATGTTCTTGGGAACCACTTAGCTAGGGAAAGAAAACTTCTTCCCCATTGCTTGAGAAGGCAGTTTCGATGTAACTGACATTTCTCGGATGCCCATCTTGGGAATATTTGATGTGAAACCCAAAATTTCTGGCAGCTGAGACTCCAGTCCTGCTGCCAGGCCCTGGGCAGAGATAAAAGAGAAAGGATGCGCAGCGGGCAGACGGATTACAACAAGGAGCCTTTTCTCCAGCCCGGGAGATGAGCGGGGGGGGGGCAGGGTCAAGGAGGATGGGGGACTGGAGGGAGGGGCTCGCAGAAAAGGCCGCTTTTCAGCTTTCCACGGGGAGGGTCTGTTTCCCATGTTTCCAGCCATGTTGAGCACCATTCATTGAGAGGCGCCTTTCTTCTCCAGGCTTTTATCCCAGGACACGGAAGGCCTTCCCGTGTCCTCCTCCCCAGCACAAGTCTCCCACACTCTAGCCCGACCCCTGTAGACCCCTGGCAGCCCGGTCCCGCTGAGGTCTGTGGCTTCCTACACAGCTCTGAAAGCGGTTTGTACTGCTTCTCTCCTTCTCCCTCAGACGTTTCTAAGATAGGGAATTTAAAAGTTCACACAGAGCGTCTCAAAAAGTAAAAACGAGTAAATGGTTTTTTTTCTCATGTTTTTATTTTTGTAAAGATCTGCTGTGGCAAAGATGGGGGAATTCTGCGCTGTCCCTCATGGGCTTTCTCTTTTTCTTCTTCCAAATAATTTCAGAGTCCTCCTGCTGGTCCCCCCTCCTCTCCCTCCTCTTCCTCATCTTACCCCCCTCCTCCACATCCTCTTCCTTCTTTCCTTTTCATTCTAAAACTCAAAAGGAAACCATTGGACACTTTCTTTTCTTTGCCATCAAGTTTTGAGAATTTCAGATAACTGAGATATGGATTTATTTAAGTTTGAACTTGACAAACAAGTCAGAGGGAATGGTGCTAATATCCAGTAGTGCTCAGCTCTGTTCCCAAGCCGCCTGGGCAGCTTAGCAAGACACCATCTCATGATTAAAAAAAGGAAAGAAAGAACTAAGTATTCAGCTCTATAGTAAAGCACTTGCCTAGCATGCATAAAGCCCTGGGTTTGATCCCCAGTACTACCATCAAAAATAGTAATAACTGATATGCTAACTAAATAACTGTATTTTTACTCTGTATCAGTATACATATACATTCCCTTTTGGACAAGGACTGGTTGTCTCTTATCCTTCTAATAATTTTCCTAACACATTGCATAAATTGCATCTGATGCCAGTTCACTTCATCTCAGTGTGTGTGTGTCCCCCACACACACACCTGAGGCTTTTGGCAGGGATTAGTCCCATGACAAAGACTGGTTCTAAACAAGGGTGACTCACAGGACAGAATTCCAAGGCAATGGGTTTTGGGAATTGGTTGCTTAAATAAATATAAATCTCAGGGTTATTTTTTTTCAAAGTCATTTTCATAGTGAAAAACAGGACATATTGGCTAGAAGGAAAGCCTCCAGGCCCCTACGCATCCTTCCACCATTGCCCTGAGGAACAATGGCGTGTCCTTCAAAGTCAGAGGCTCCCCAAGAAGCTCATGGCCCTCTGTACCCAAAGCTGAACACTTTTCTGGAGGGAGAAAGGATTTCCCAAAGCCCTGGCCCTGGGTTTTCCAGTGTCCCAATTTTATTCTTGTTGTTAGGACTTATAAAAACTTGCTGGGTTTGTTTTGAAGACAAGGGAAAAAATAACATTACGCTATTTTAAACGGCTGCAACTATTTCAAATATGACCCAAGGCAGTAAAAATGTCGTATTTCCCAAACCACAAACCCCACTCCTTGTTAAAATCCAATTGCCGTCTGAGTGTGGGATGGAGAGTCAGGAAACCTGGCATCCAGCATCACACCCCTTGTCTTCCTTTGAGCAACTGTGAAATTCTATTTTCTCCAACACTTTCATTCCTGGGTTTCCCAGCCTAAGACCATGAAACTGCTGAAAAGACATGCTACAGGTGAGACTTGAACTTCAACTTGGTGGTGTGATTGGCCCTGTAGCCCATAGATGCCATTATTGCTTGGTGTTGGGGAACAGGGTATGATGGATAATAGGAAGTGAAGATCATGTCTGATATCTCTCTGATGTTAGAGAGAGAAAAACATGTGTTTTTCTTAGTGACGCCCATTATTTCCCTACTGTTCCTTGGCAATACCCAAAGCAAATAGAACGATTCTGGTTTCATTCTGGAGTAGGCTGTGCCAAGCACAGGGTCTGACACTGTGCATTCAACAGAGGTTTGTTGAATGAATCTTCTATATTTGAAAAATGAGGCCTAGAGGGGAGACAGAACTGGTATAATGGCTTTATTTTTACTACATTTAAGTAAGTGCACTGTTTTATGTTAACTGTATAGTTTAAAATTTAAACAAAATATTTGTGCCTACATAAATAGTTGGAAAAGGTAAAATGTCATAACATTGGGTGTTTGTTATTAAAGTCGGAGCCTGCCTTTGGATTATGATAACTGGATTTCAAACAAGGGCTGGATTGTTACTCACGCCACCAGCTCTGAGGTTCAGTGCTTTACAATGTCAAATCTTTCTTTTAGGTATAAACACAAGGTGACAGAGGGTGGATGCTTGGTAGGAGCCTTTGCATCTGAGCATGGGCTGTTGTGGATGGTCAAGGGATCATGGAGAGAAGCTATCCCCAGACTCAGCTCAACTATGATGGCAAAGCAGACCAGCCAAGTTCCAGATTAAAGCCAGCCCCTTCAGTTGGGCACAGTCCTAGAATCCTAGCACTCAGGATGAGTAGGCAAATGGAGCAGTTCAACTTTACCTTCAGCTACATGGCAAGTTTAAAGACATCCTGGACTGTATGAGATATATATATATATATATATATCAAAAAGAAGAAGTCCCACCTCTCAAAGCTGCAATAGAAGAGTTGGTGTGATATTGAACTTCACCAGGAAGTTGTAAGGAACTTTTAGTCCCCAAAGTTGTATGTATGCATGCATTGTGTATGTGTGTGTATGTGTTTACATGTGTCTGTTGTGTATGCATGTGGAGGCCAAAGGTCTGCATTGAGGACCTTCTCCATCTTATGTTTTGAGGCAAGGTCTCTTATTGATTTGGTTAGGCTGTCTGCCTCCCAACCTCCAGAGATCCTCCCATTCCTGCTTCCCTATTGCTGAGATCAGAAGCACATGCCACTGTACCCAACTTTTATTCTCTTTAATGTGGTTCAAGGGAAGGCAAATTCAGGTCCTCAAATTTACATAGTAGACACTTTACTGACCAAATCATTTCCCAAATACACCCATCTGGGGCAAGTCTTTTTAAATTTTAGCATATATTCATTTTATATGGTACTGGGTTTCATAAGAATATCTCATATAATACACTTTGAATTATTTCTCTCCCATACCCCATATGTTCCCCAAATAAGTTTCCTGTCAGTCTCTAGTCCAGTGGTTCTCAACCTGTGGGTCATGACCCCTTGGGGGGGTCAAATGACCCTCTCACAGGACTCACATATCAGATATCCTGCATAGATATTTATATTATGATTCATAACAGTAGCAAAATTATAGTTATGAAGTAGCAACAAGAATAATTTTATGGTTGGGGGGTCACCACAGCATGAAGAACTGTATTAAAAGGTGATAGTATTAGGAAGGTTAGACAGTTAGGATTCTATTTATATATACATATGACTTTATGGATCTATATAAAATATGTGACCCACAAATAAGATAAAACATGCAATATTTATCTCTCTGAGACTGGTCTCATTTGCTTAATATGATTGTCTCCAGGTACATCTATTTTCTTGCAAGAACCAGAATCTCATTTTTCCTTATGGCTGAATAAAATTGTGCTGCATGTATATACCATATTTTCTTTATTCATTCCATTGTTGATGGACACCTGGGCTTTCCATAGCTGAGCTATTGTGAATAGTGCAGTAGTAAACATGGATGTATAAGTATCTCTATGCTTACATGACTATAGAAGTTGGACATCTTGGTCATATGATAAATTTTTAGTTTTTCCCTAATCTTTTTAGTTAAAAATTCAAGTACATGTATGCAGAAGTTATATGAGCCCGACTTTGATATAAAAAGATAGTTTCTTCTTTGAACCCCCAAAACCTTCCCCACGAAAGAGCTCTCTAGCTCCAACTGTCCTCTGCAATTCCCTTAGAGCAACAAGCTTTGGCAGGCACTGAGGATGGACGCTGTACTCTCTTCCAGGAGCTTGGATTCTGACAAAGATCCCACCATGCCTGTGTGGTCCCGACCTGCCTGATCTTAGGCCTCACAAGCTTCAACTGTTCTCACTGCCTGCCTCTAAGTGTCTAAGATGTGCTATGGTGTTCAAACTAAGAACAACAATAAAGAAAGCAAAATTCATTTTTAGAAAGAAGACTGGGGAAACAGCTTAGTCGGAAATTGCTTGCTTTGCAAGCATATAGACCCAGCTCAATCCTTAAAACCTATGTAGGAAAATCTGGGAATAATGGCACAAACTTGTATAAAGGCAGATCCTGGGGACTCGCTCCACCCAACAGCCTGGCCTGCTTGGCAAGCTCCAGGGCAGTGAGAGATCCTGTCTCAAAAACCAAGGTAGACAGTGCCTGAGGAATAACCGACAGCCAAGGTCACAGAGAGACAGAAACAAAGAGATAGAGACAGAAATCACAGGGAGATGACTTCTGGAAGAAGCTGACCAAGTTAAGCTCCCAGGCACTTGATGCTGGTGTGAACTTAGGCAAGTTGCTTGCTCCAGCGAGCCTCCCTCCATTGCCTCATCTTTAAAAATAGCACTAATCAGAGCACCTTCCCTGAGGAGCAGTTGTGAGGTCTGAATGACATAATGCAAACAAATTACTCGGCAATCTGCATAGCACGAAGGAAGTGCTCTGTGAAGGTGAAGGATAAATAAGTGAGGCAAAATAAACTAAATGTCAGGGTCTACCCAGGACCACCGCTGCAGAAGTTTTCTCAAAGAAGCGTTACAGAGATAGGCGCCTAGCCTGTTCCCGTAGGTAAGGGACTTGATGCTGTTCTCAAAAGCAACAATTTTAAAAACAAAAACTCACCCAACGCAACCTCTGGGTCCCACCCCTGGCTTGCCTGGTGGCCTGCTGCTTAACACCTTATTAAGCCTCACAGCTGGGTCTTGGCTCTCTCCTCATCAGCAAGTCTTTAACCCTGTCCTGGGCTTCCCAGGCAAGCAAAGGTGAGCACAAGTTGCCTTGCTGTTTGTAGGGACGGAGCTAAGAGAAGAGCAATGAACTCCAGACATTTGGTGGGGATCTTCTTGCCTGGATGAGGATCTTTTAGACATGAGCGCTGAAGTCAAGGACTCCTGCTCACAAGACATTTTTTTGCTTTTTTGTTTGATACAGACTCTCACAGTGTAGCTCTGACTGGCCTGGAACTCATTGTGTAGACAATGTAGGCCTTGATCTCACAGAGTTCTGCCTGCCTCTGTCTCCCTAGAGCTGGGGTTAAAGGCATGTGCCTCCCTATGAAGTCCTGCTTAAAAAACTATGACATACATAAGACAATACACAGAGGCCTAATGATTGTATTGAGACCAGTATTTATGATTAAAACAAAAATTTTCAGACAGGCTCTCAAGTATCCCAGGCTGACCAGGAATGAGCTATGTAGCTAAGGATGACCTTAGCTTCTAATGCTCCTGCCTCTGCCTCCTGAGTGCTAGGATTGCAGACATGCACCACCAACGCCAGGTTTATCTAATGCTGGAGAACAAACCTAGGGCTGCAGGCATGCTAGGCAGACACCCTACCAACTGAGTAGTCCCTTAAACTTAAAATCATGACATAATAATACAGCATCTTCAATAGCCCATCACACAGAATGATCTAGCATCTGGTTTAGAAAAACTACCTTCATCTTAAAGAAGTGATGGGGGGGCCTGGGCGGTGGTGGTGCACGCCTTTAATCCCAGCAATCAGGAGTCAGAGCCAGGCAGATCTCTGTGAGTTCAAGGCCAGCCTGGTCTACAGAGCAAGATCCAGAACAAGCACCAAAACTACACAGAGAAACTCTGTCTCAAAAAAAAAAAAAAAAAGGTGATGGGGGACAGTGCTGTGTCACGGTGGCTGTCTCAACTGTTAAGTGGCTCCCAAACACACCTCGTGTCTGCTGGTAACAAGGTAACAGGTACTGTCAGGCAGAAATGGTGTGTTGTGGCGGTAATGACAGAACATCCTAAATTCCGGTCAGGCATTGTTGAAAGGTAAGATACCTTTCCCACACAAGTCCACTGAGGCTGGAAGCCCTTGAACTTGGCACTTCCACACTGCTCTCTGTTTCGAGTCTCTCAAGCGCTGACATTAGAGCCCAGTAGACACAGTACTAGAGCCCTCAAAACGTTTACAGGCTCGTCCAAATGTTTTTATTTACTTTAAAATGAGGGGAGTAAGTGGCCGTGATAATAATGCATTTTAAGTAATGAACTGGGCGTGGATTATATCCATCTTTACAAAATACAGTCTTAAGTGTAATTGTGGGGGACAGTTGTGGCGGTTTGGTTTCTGTTTTCATTTTTGCGAAAGACACAAGTACCTGGAACCCTCTTCGGCCATGCAATTGCCCTGCCTGGAATCAGTCTTGTTTCCTTGGGATGTCCTGACTTTGAACTTCTAAGCAGTTAGCAAGCAGTGCCAGATAGATAAGGCATGTCCCTGGATTGGCCATGCCCTTGTGCACCCAAACAATGTCCTGCTTGGAGTCTGTTCTTTCCTAACAGGAGTTCTGTGGGTGGGTCTCCAAGGCCGGCTTTCGATTATCCCATTCCAGCTAGATTTGGCAACATGGCCATGTCTGCCTGGACCTTCTCTGCTTTTAGCACTGGAGGGCCTTGACCCTCGGGAGCCCCTCAGTCCTGGCAAATCAGGATGACCTGTCCCTTTCCATCTGAGGTCAAATCAGGAACCTGCTGTAGTCTGAATGGACTGTTCACCATGCTCTCCTTGAACCCCAGCTTCAGAGAGATGGAGCTGCAAACCCATAAAGGGCCAGGGTGGGTAAAGGCACAGGGTGAATGCTTAAAAAGCTATAGTAATGAAAAGGTCTAGAATCAGGACTGGGGGGGATGGTACATTCTGCAAAGGGCCTGCCACAAAAAACATGAGGACCTGAGTTCAGATCAGAGGACCATGTAAAAGCTGGGCACGTGTTACATACCCATAAATCCAGTTCTGAGAGGATGAGGACAGGAATCTTCAATGTCACTGGCCAGTCAGCCTAACCAAAGCCTTAGGCTCCAAGTTCAGTGAAAGACTCTGTCTCAAAAAATAAGGTGGATTCTATACACACATGCACACAGCCCCATGAGCAAGTGTATATGCTACACACACATACACATCCAAAATAATTTTTTTTATGTAAAGCCCTATAAGCTGAACAAGATAAGCCTCACTGATCATTTTTTCCTTAACTTGAACTCGTAAAAAAAAAAAAAAAAATTCTCAATGTGATGCAGAAAGGCTTAAAAACAGAAAGAGAAAACCTTCTTCCTTCTGCATCCTTACACCTCAAGGGTTCGGTCTGGTTTTGACTAAAGTTGCTGCTGTTAGCACTTTCTTATAGATCTGTCTGTCCTGGCTAGATTACTGCCAATTCGACATAAGCGAGAGGGGACTGTCAATTGAGAAAACACCTCCATAAACTGACCTGTGGGCAATCCTTTAGGGCATTTTCTTTTTCTTTTTCTTTTTCTTTTTTAATTTTTTTTTTCATTTGAGACAGTGTTTCTTTGAGTAGCCCTGGCTGTCCTAGAACTAGCTCTGTAGACCAGGCTGGCCTCAAACTCAGCGATCCGCCTGCCTCTGCCACCCACCCAAGTGCGGGGATTAAAGGCATGTGCCACTACAGCCCAGCATAGGGATTTTCTTAACTAACAATTGGTGTGGAAGGGCTCAGCTCTCTGTGGGTGGTGCCACCCCTGGGCTGGTGGTCCTGGGTTGTATAGGAAAGCAGGCTGAGTAAGCCAGGAGGAGCAAGCCAGTAAGCAGCACCCCTCTGTGGTCTCTGATCAGTTCCTGCCTCCAGGTTCCTGCCTTGAGTTCCTGCCCTGACTTCCCCTGCAAGTATGTGACCTGAGAGTTGTTTAGTCTGTTTTATCACAGCAATAGAAACTCTAAGATACCTTTCCAAAAAGGATTCTGAGGTGTGGATGGAGTGAATAGCGCTAATTCCAGAATCTACAGCTTTAGCCGTTTACATGTTCTAGTCCCCTGGTGACCAGTGACCTTGAGCTATTTCTCAACCTCAGTTTCTGCCTCTGTGAGACCTGAGTAACTACTAGACTTAGGCTGCAAGAAATGTGCTTAGTTCTCAATGCATACTGACGGCCTCTCAATGCCGTGGGCTGCAGTAGTAACAGGAACTGCCATTGATGTTATTACTTCTCTATCTTCTACTTCACAATAAGTTATTTCATGGCCTAGGAAAGTAGAATGGTCTGGAACAGGATCCTTCTTAGCCTATCTGACAGGTGAAAATGGGTCGAGAGTAGTAGGGATTCTGGCTAACTGTCCTCCATGAGAACACAGAGCTCACCATCTCACAGCATGTCCTCCAAGAACCTGGCATCTAGAGGCATGTGATTCCTCTAAAACTCTGCTGTCCAACCCAGTAACCACTAGCCACCACAGATATTAAAATTTTAAATTAGCTTCATTTGTGTATGCCTCTGTGTTGGGGTGGTGGTGGTACAGATACATGCACGTCATGGGCACACCTGAGGTCAGAGGACAACTTTGCATGCTGGTCCTTACCTTTCACCTTGTTTGAGGCAGGGTCTCTCTTGTTCACCACTATGTACACATCAGGCTAGCTTGCCTATGAGCTTCTGGAGAAACAGACGTGTGTGCAACTGTGTCCAGCTTTTACGTGGACTCTAGAAATCCAGCCTCAGGTTTCAGGCTTTCATAAACAAGCCCTTTCCCCACTGGGCCATCTCCCCACCTCTAAGCTAGCTTAATGTAAAATTTAGTTTTGTGGTCACACTGCCCACAATTCAGATGTTTAGTGGCCACATACGAACATTTACCACAGCTATACTGCACAATACAGATTCAGGAAGTCTCCATCATTGCAGAAAGTTCTATGGTAGCAATTAAAGACAGATACCCCACCAACCCTGGGGCAATGGAAGCCTTGTCCCACACCCCTCTACTGTTCTGTCCTCTGTCTTAGCTGTTCTAGCCCAAGTCCACGGGTGGGCTCCACAGGGCTTCTGAATTGAGTTGCAAATAATACACTCCACTCCTTGAAGCACAAATAGAGGATGTTTCTCCTCTGCATCTTGCTTCTCCAGGCTATAGCGATCACTCCTCCCTAGCAAAGAGCCTAACCCTGAAACCTCTACCTCCAGCAATCAACAGACATAACCCTGTGTGACTGTCCCCAGGCAATCAATTCTCATTAAATGCCAGACACACTTCTCTTCCATCAACTGTGGTAGCCAAAAAATGTCTCCAAATATTCCTTGGGTCCCAAGGGGGAAACCACAAGTTTTCTGGGAAGGGTAAGAGGGCATAGTGGTTAAAAGCCAGTTTCTCAGGGCTGGCATTATGGCTCAGTTGGTGGAGTGTTTGCTTAGCATACATTGAGCCTGGGTTTGATCCCCAGAAACCACCTAAACTGGGCATGGTGGCACACACATGTGACCAACCCTAGCACTCCAGAGGTGGAGGCAGTAGGGTCAGAAGCTCATGGTCATCCTTGGCTACCTGGAGTTTGAGGTCAGCCTGGGCTAATAACCTGTCTGAAAAACAATAAAATAAAAAGGAGCCAGTTTTTTTAAAACAAGTGTGTCTGTTTTCAAATGTCGGCCCTGCCATTTCAGCTGTGCAATCTCACACGTATTATTTGTGCTTCCTGTGCCTCAGCTCCTGCATCTGTATAATGGAGACGATACAAGCACACCCCTGATGGGCAGATGAAACGGGTTCAGATGGACGTGAATAATATGTTTACAGTGTTTTGCAGGCTGGAGCTCTCTGTGAACTCACGCGCTTATTTCCATTATCATCTGTCTCAGCCTCTGTGTTTGCTCTTCCTCCTAGACTGTAAGGCCTTTAAGCAAAAAGATCAATTCTCCTTATTCATTTTTAAATCTATATCTCTAAAGTAAGTACAGAATAGAAATGAATCAAGAATCAAGGGAAGGCCAGAAGGAGAGGGGACTCAGCAGGTGACCACCCCACTTGAGATCTGAGAAGGATGGAGAGTCTGCTGACAGTGGCTGGCACCAGGGTGAATGCTCTCTCCATGGCTCTCCAGAGCTAGGCCCAGTGGGGGGCCAGACCCTCAGCCAGATGAAAGGTGGAAGGGAAGGGCCCATTCTAAACCCAGAGACATGTACAGGGGTTAAGAGGCTCCAACGTGGGCATTGGGACAATGCTGACCACCCTAATGTGGCAAGAACAGCTCCCAGCAGGACACGGTCCTGCCTAATACGTCAGTCAGCCACCCGGCCTAGTCTGACATTCAACATAAAGGACTTGACCAGAGGCCATGAGCTGCCCTGTACAGAGAATGCAGGGGTTCTCATCATTATTTCTGTTACCACTGGTTTCATTTTTAGAAAATAACACAGTTTTGAAGAGTTTCCCTCAAGTAATTGTAAACCTGGTCCCCAGACCCCAAAAGCCCAAGTGCTGTTACTTAAATGCAAGAGTGAAGGAAGATTTACAGTTGTTCACCCCCTTTTACTCCCACCAGTCACCCCACTCGCAGAGAGACTTTGAACCCCAAGGCCCAGACGACTATGCACTTGCTCCTACCTCAGTGATCCACAGTCTCTCAAGAGCCTTCTGTGTACCACTGTCGGAAATAATTAGCCCCTCTGGACCCATGCCAGTTAAATTCTCCCATGGTCACTGGTTACCACAAGAGGGTAAGGAGGCCAGCTAGTTGGCAAACACTTCCTGTTTAGCTCATCCAGGCTCCTGCGTCATTAGAAAGTCGTGCTTTTTCTCAGGATGCCCACAGCTGCGTTCCCAGCCAGACCAGCCAAACATTCCTGGCCCACCAGCGGGCTGCCAATCCCGTTTTAAGGAAAAGGGAAGAGATCTTGCTGAGAGAAAGGGCTTTGGAGACTCTGCCTTCCTGGCACTGAGAGAAATCTTCCATCCTGAGAGACCTGTGTGGTTGCTGGCTCCATGCCAAGTAACAGCAGCTGACACAGCCAGACCCACCCATCCATGTTCAGAATAAAAATGAGGGGAAAGACCCTTGAGACTACACCAGCCAACGTTTCTCAGAGGGTAATTCACCAAACCTATCTTCCGGGGAGCCTTCAAAGATGTTAGGGGTAAAAATAAGACGTGGGCAATTTAGTTTGTTAAAGCCTGCCCTGAGGAAGCCTGGGTACATCACATTGCAGAGGGACATCTCAGAGCCTTGAACAGGTCCTTAGGCATTGTGAAAGTATGAGAGAAGAAGAAGAAGCATGAAGTGCCTCCTGAAACGACGTGACCCCATGTCTTCCTCTGGAGTCTCCCAAGAGCAGAAACAAAGGCTTGACATCCAGCGCAGTCTGTGTGAGAATGATTCCAGTGATGATTGAGTGGAGAAGAAGAATGAGAGGAGAGAGTGAACCCTCAAAGAACAAAGGGCAATAAAGGAGCCTTAGTGCTGGACTGGGGAGGTGGCCCAGTCTATAAGGTGCTTTTCTTACTAGCCTGAAGTTCAATGCCTAACACTCAAAAAAAAAAAAAAAGCCAAGCTTGGTGGTGCTTGCTTATAATCCTAGACAGGGGAAGGAGAGACAAGTGGATCTTTGGAGCTCTCTGGCCCAGAAACCTAGACTACTTGGTAAATTCCAAGCCCACGAGAGACACTGCCCCCTAAAACCAAGGTGGATGGTGCTGAGTGACACCTAAAGCTACCTTCTGGCCTCCCTCCACATGTATGGAAGCATAAACATGACATGCACTCACATGAACATGCACACACATACATAGACATAGACACACTAACACGTGCACAAAAGTAGTGCATTAATGATGGATTTATTCTGAGGACCTGGACTCAGGATTGTGGAGGGCTCTCTGAGGAAGCATAGAAAGCCATCCCAGGAGAGGAGAAGCAGGCAAGGGGTCCCATTCATCATGGGCTGAATCCTGGGGCTTATGCATCCTGTGTCTCCTGGGATGCAGATCCATGCTCCACAGCCTAAGACAGGGCAGCTGAGAAAAGGGCATGAGGGAAACACACGACCCAGAACTCTGGCAGCTCACCTGGGATGGATATAAAGTAGGCCGAGGGATGTGGTGTCTACAGCAGTCTGCTCACTACAGATTGTCTCTAGCTTACAGCTCTACCTGGGAAGGAGGGTTGCTCCATGCTGGCTGCTGGTTTTACAGATGGGAGCGGGGGTCCACGGGGAGCGTGGCATGCCCAAGCTATATAACAGTATTCCAACACAAGCGCACCATGCTTCTGACTCCTGTCTGTAAAATGGGACCGATTACAATTATTCCTGTCCCCACATGAGTTAATGCATTGTGTTCTTGGGATGGTGCCTGGTCTATAGTAACAGTTCAATAAAACTCACTTGCTGTTTTCCAAAATGGAGAGCGTTTCCACACCATGAACGGCTAACACTATTAGAGGGTCATGCCATGTTTGCGGCAAGGCGTAGACTTTCAGTTTGAATGAAGAAGTGATTCCTGATTTATTCCCTCAGCACGTGTATTTGAACACCTGGCTAGTGTGACAGCGAATGAAATGAAAGCAGTGTCCCTTCCTTCTGGGGCTTCCCGTACGGCAGAGAAGAAAGTGCGCAGATAACCTAGGAGCAAGCGAGTTCCTGTCAGTGTGCTAATCAGGTAGGAGACAAATGCCTATTTGAGGGGGCTACCAGAGTTACTAGCAGCAAGTCTCTCCCCTTAGCTCTACCTGCTCACACAAATGGCAGCGGCTATTGGGGTGACAGCATGGAGAGGCAGAGGCGTTGTCTCCACATTGCCCATAATCCCAAGCGAGGGAAAGAGAAGAATTAAGCCTGTTAACACGCTCTCCCCCTCCACCATTACAGACCAAAGAGAGGGCCATTTGTCTCTGTTCATTTTATTTCTTTGAGATAATCTTACCTAGGTAGCCCAGGTTAGCCTGGCACTGACTATGTAGCCCTGGCTGTCCTCCTTCTACCATATCTCCCAAGTGCTAGGATTACAGATGTTGTACCTTCACATCTGACTTTCCTTTTTTTTTTTTTTTTTTTTTGAAAAATGTAAGCAGGAAAACAAAATAACAAAGACTCAGGAGAAAAAAATGTTGGCTGCAGCATAAAAACATCAGCTTTATTACTAGAATAGCTGCCATTTGTTAAACATCAACCAGCGCCACTTTTAAAGTTGATGTGTAGGTGTGTGCCTGGATGAGTTTGTGTGCAGCATGTGGGAAAGTGCCCACAGATGCCGGAGTACCTTGGGATGCCCTGGAACTGGAATATCAGGTGGTTGTGAGCCACCTGATTGGGTACTAGGAACCAAACTGTGGGTCCCCTGCAAGCAATATGCTTTTTAACCTCTGGTCCTTCTCCCTGTCACCCCTGCCAGTGCCAGCTTGTAAGGTACATTGTGTATTATTTATCCGACATGGAACAAGTGTTCGTGAAGTCTATGTCTGTCAAGATCTGTCCTAGACACTGGACAGACAAAACTCTATCACCGTCTTGGGCTTAGCAGTCTAGTTGTGGGGGAGGGGTGATACCATACATGGTAGTCAACTAGATGGCACATTAATGGTGCATTCAGTAGCTTATACTGTGTAACAAATCACCCCAAGTCTCAGAGGCTTGGAACCATAGCTATCTGTATATCTCCCAGATCCCATGGCTTAGGGGTTTAGGACAACTGACTGTTCTAGACTCTCCTGCCTCCTGGGTCTGAGGGGGCTGCTGGTTGGCTTGCAGTTGGAGGCGGAGGTATAGTCATCTGGGTTCAGAGGGGTAAAATGGGCCATCTGGTCCATGGACTCCTTGTATCTCTCCACCTGGTGTAGTTTTGGTGTGTCCAAGCAGAGATAACGAAGGTAACAACCAGGTCCCACAAAAGGCGGTCACAAGTATACACTAGCTATTCAAGACTCTTCTGTATGTTGTAGTTGATGATATCTCACCGACTAGAGAAAGCCATGCGATGGAGCCCCAACCCAAAGTGGCTCCAAAGTTAGATAGCAAATAATTCGGGTACCCAGCCCATCCATAGAACAGTGGACCAATCGCTGCACCCCAAGAAAGAAGGCTAGAGTAGTGTAGCAGCCCCGGAGCATGAAAAGGCTGAGGTCTGGAGTGCACTAGGAGAGTCAAGATGCCCCCTGGTGAGGAGAAGGGGGGACAGGAGAGGGTGCTTGTTTTTTCCTGTGTGACTGCATTGTGAGTCATTTCTAATTCTCTAGCAAAACCATACATTGTTCCACTCAGAACGCTGAAGGTCAGAGTAGCAGCGTGACCCCAAGACCTCACACTCGGTGCAATGTAGTATTACTATTTTCTGATAAGCCGTACAGAAACCAACCCCTGCCAGCATAGGCCACCCCTCCCCATCAAAAGGCGATCCTGGTGTGCTGACACATGCCTGTAATGCCAGCATCGGAGAGGTCGAAGTGGGGGATCATGAGTTCAAGAGCAACCTGGGTTATATAACGAGACCCGGTCTCAAAAAGCAAAAACTGGGTATGGATGGGTTTCAGTTGGCAAAGTGCTTGCCCAGCATGCATAAAGCCTCTGGGTTCCACCTCCCAGCACCCCGTAAAAGGGTGTGCTAATACACACCTGTAACTCCAACATTCAGGAGGTAGAAGCCAAAAGATCAAGGTTAGCCTTGGCTACATGAGACTATCTAAAAGAACAAAATAAAAATACAGACATGAAAAACATGGAAGGTGGGATGAAGAACTGACTGTCTTGGAAAACTGGAAAAGCCAAGAGGGGCCTGGTGGAGTGTACCTAATTCCAGTACTTGGGGAGAAGAAGGATAATCAGGACTTCAAGGCCAGCCTGGGCTAAGGAGACCTGTCTCAAAAGCAGCAACCAGAAAGGAAACACAGTTGAGGAGGGCCATTGATAGACTGGTGGTTGCCATGGCCCTTGTCATGACTACCTTATTTCTTTGCTGTAATCCTTAACCCAGCCTCTCTCTGCTGGTCCCATCCTGAGGCAGTATCCTCCCCCCACCCCCATCCCGAGTGGCAGGATAACCACTTGGAGCTGCTTCTGAGATCAAGTGAGAAGAGTGTGAGTCTTTGTAGTCATTTCCACCTCAGTTCAGCAAGTTACTGCAATTGGACCAGTCTGGGTCCTAAACAGCCCCAGCTGCTGACAGGACAGCCATCTCCAACTGTCACGTGTCCTCTACCCAAGGAGGCTGACAACCTTCAGTGTTCTGAGGCAGGGTCTCGCTATGGCGCTTAGGGGGGCTCAGAATTTACCATGTAGCCCAGGCTAGACTCAAAACACTGATCCCTATGCCCCAGCCTTGGAGTGCTGGGATGGCAGGTATGTACCACCATATAACTATCTTTGATCGCTGAGCAATATGGTAGGTGTTTGGCAGTTTCAGGATGGAAACAATGAAGGAATTAATGGACACCTGGAGGTGAGGTCAGCCACCTGCATGCATGAGCAGTGTGAGCTACACAAGAAAGAGCTCTCTTTATAGAGAATGATAATGACATGCACCTACCACTTTTATGGGTATCCGGCATCTTTAACAATTACTGGGCTGAGGAAATGTCTCTGTTAGCCAACTGTTTCCTGTGCGAGTATGAGGAACTGAGTTCTGATCTCCAGCACCCATGTAAAAAGCCGGGTGTGATGGTGTGTTTACCTGTAATTAGTGCTGATGAGGTAGAGAGAAGGAGATCCCTATAGCTCACTGCCCAGCTAGTCTTGCCAAATAAGTGGGCACTGGGTTCATTGATGGGTCTTGTTCCCCCAAAATAAGGTGGAGTATGAAAGAATAAGACACCCCAAATCAACCTCTGCACCCCCAGATGCACACAATTCACACACACAAATATGTATACATAGATAGACCGTACACATACAAAAGAGTTAAAAACTAAATTAGGTAATTGTTGACTTAACTCTTCTGTGTTCCTCAATACTCAACGAAGCACCTATGGCACAAACAATCAGTTTGTCTGGAGTCACACAGCAACCTAATTCCAGAGCCAGAAAACATGAGCTCTGATTTCCAACTCATCCTAGGATCTTCCTTGGTTCTTCTCTGGAGGATAATGCAAAGGAAATGCCTAGGGGATCAGATTCATTCCACCATAGTGGTAGACGTTGAACTCTATGTACCAGATCACGTTTTGACATCATTCTCCTTTGTGAACCCCAGAACATCCCTATGGGAGGGAGGGTACCTTATCATCTCCATGTTTTGGATGAGAAAATCTGGCACAGAGGCATTAAGTGAGCCTTGGAGGTTCACCCAGGCGGGGAGGCATGATACTGGGAATGGAAACGGTCGGACACTGAAAGCTTGTCCTCTGCCTAGTGTCTGTCACTTTCCTTCTGAACCACTGAGGCCTCGAGGTGGGAATGAGTCATCCCAGCCCAGTGCTCCAAGTCCAGTGCTCCACTTCCTCCAGTCTGCGAACTGGGATCCCATTGAGTCCTCACAGTGCTTCTGTGATGTAAAAATGGGAACACTGCTCTCATCTTCCAAGGTAGAGAAGCTGGTTCCGACCAGTTAAAGAAGAAGAGAACAAAAATGAGCAAGTGTTGGTGAGGCGATCAGAGCAAGGGGAGATGCAGTCTGAACCCCCACCACCACACCAGACCACACACACACACACACACACACACACACCACACACCACACACACACACCACCACACCAGACCCCACACACACACACACCACACACACACACACACCACACACACACACACACACCACACACACACACACACCACACACACACACCACACACACACACCACACACACACACACCACACACCACACACACACACACACACACCACACACACACACACACACACACACACACACACACACGCCATGACTGCCACTCCAGCTGCCTGTCCAGATGCTTCCGTTTCTTCCCACCTCTCTCCCTAAGAAATCTCAGTCATACTCAACTCCATGAGCTTGGTCAGAGGTTACTCAATTAACAGCTATCAGGCCCAGAATCCAGTCCTGTGTCCAGACACCTCTGCCCCTAGTCTCTGTGAGAAGATTGCTCTTTGAGATAAAAAAAAAAAGTGAAGGATCTGGGAAGATGAGATGGCTCAGTCAGTCAAAGTGCCTGAAATGGATTCTCAGAGCCTATGTAAAACAAAGCAAAGAGCAAACAAACAAAAATAAAAACAAGTGTGCACACTTGGAATCCCCGCATGGAGGATGGAAAGTCAGGAAGATCCCTGGTCTAGATGGCTCACCCAGCCCAGCTGAACTCAGGCCAATGAGAATCTGTCTCAAAAATCAAGGTGGGGGGTGTTCTGAAGAATAACTCCCAAGGTTGACCTCCACACACACACGTACATACACACACACACACACATGCATACATGCATATACTCAAACAGGTACCCACAAGATAAAATTTAAGAAGATAAATCTCTCTTGGGGAATGGATAGATAAACAGACTATGTGGCATCTGGAGGATGAAATAATATTCAATGGAAAGGAAGAAATTAGTGAGACCTACCATGCAGTGAATGGTGGTGTGGGGCTGTGGTGTAGAGGTGCAGAGGCTAGGCGACACGTAACACAGGGAGAACAGGGATACGGAGTTATTGCGCATCTTCCTGGTTTTGTGATTGGATATGCTCGAAACCCACAGAACTGCACACCCAGTAAATTTTACTCCCCCCTCTCTCTCTCTCTGTGTGTGTGTGTGTGTGTGTGTGTGTGTGTGTGTGTGAGAGAGAGAGAGAGAGAGAGAGAGAGAGAGAGAGAGAGAGAGAGAGAGAGGAGGAGAAAAGTGAGGGGGAGGTAGTGAGGAGCAAAAGGAGACTGTTGGACTATTGTAAGGTGTGTGGCTGGTGTTGGATCTTCAGGAGAGCTGATGTCCTTCCTAGGCAGCATATTGGGTAGCTCCATGTTGGCCTATACAGCAGTTTACCGAGCACCTATTGTATGTCTGAGGCAATGAACTCATGAAATTCCCGAAGTTTATGTTCTAGTTTAAATACAATAAAGAGACAGGGGCTCAGGCAGAGGATGTCAAGTACAATAAAAACAAGATACAACACTATCCTTTCATCTGTAGAGAAGATGGAGTCGGTGGCCAGCAACGGCAGCTCGGGCCAAGGATGTGGTTCAGGGCACTGGAATACATTTCACATTCCAAAAGTGTGAAAGGGCAGTGTCTTGGTTACGTTTCTATTGCTGTGATAAAACACCACGACCACAAGCACCTGCCTCTGCCTCTCAAGTGCTGGGATTGAAGACGTGCACCACACCGCCCAGCTCACCTTGTTTTGTTAGACAGGGACTCACACTGGCCGAGAACTTGCCAAGTTGGCTGGCCTGGCCAGGCAGCCAGACTCAAGGACTCACAAGTGTCCTCTGCCCTAGTTGGAACTGCAAGAGCACCGCCTAGCCTGGCTTTTTTTACCTGGGTTTGGGGATTGAACCTGGGTCCTTGTGTTCTCTAAGCGAGCACTTTACCGTGGAGCCATCTCTCCAGCCTGGATGTTACTACAGTCCCTTAACTTTAAAAGCCCTGAATGGTATTCAGTGGCCCACGTGGAAGCTCCTCACAGAAGCCTCTGACCCAAGGGAGGTTTCCTCACCCTGCCAGCATGCAGGTCACCTTTCCCCCGCCTCTCAGGGAATGCTCATTAATTTTAACAATAAGCTACAGGAAGCACATTTAACAAGAGAGACGCACTGGGGCCAGGGATCCCATTATTCTTCCTCAGGACTTGAAGCAGGGCTTCTTGGATCCTCCACATGACCGCTCCCATCATTTCTGAGTAGATTTATCATCTATTCTTTTGCACAATATTGAAGCAATGCAATTCCCTTCCAACCTGCACTATTGGCTTAGCTTTACAGTCTGAGCAAATCATTGTCCCCTGCCCCTGGACTTATGTTTTATGCCCAGAAAAAAAGGGGGGAGGATTTTTAAGTGCTTTGGGGCTGGAGGGCTTCTTCCTGTGTCTTAGCCCTCCTGTCCTGAGGACAAGACACCAGAAGTCACCTCCCACATTTACAAGCTGTTTTCCTTATTTGGCAGAAACACATGCCTTCTCCCTGTCCTTGGCTCACCTGGGGAAAACTTCAAGTTCAGACTTTGAACTTGAGACAGTTAAGCAACTGTCAGAGGTGAAAGGGGAGCACCTGGTATTTCTACGCAGACATCACGTTGGCCCCAATGCCTTGGTTCCAGTTTTACCCTCAATAGGCCCTGAAGTGTAACCTGAGTTGGGCTGATCCCATCTTTGCCTTTCAGGTCAAGGAACCTTGGTGTTGACTCTGAGATGGTTCCAGAAGCAAGATCGCTACGCTGCCATACCGAAGCCCTCACAAAAGTTGCAAAATCAGACCCAGGTTGTTCCTGAGTTTCCAGTGCTAAAAGGAAGGAAGGAAGGAAGGAAGGAAGGAAGGAAGGAAGGAAGGAAGGAAGGAAGGAAGGAAGGGAGGGGAGAGGAGAGGAGAGGGGAGAGGAGGAGAGGAGAGGGGAGAAGAGGAGAAGGGAGAAGAGGAGAGAAAAAACATCTTGTCTTTTGTCTCCTCGAGCTGTTTATTTGAGGCTTTGACTGAGCTCCCCATGTTCCATGTACAGAAATGATGGCCCGGGGCCAGCTACCACTTCTGTTTCAATTTGCCCATGAGCAGCCTTCTGCAGCTTTAGCGCTCCATGAATGTCCAGAATCGTCCCTGCAGATCAAAAAGAAGTTGAAAATTTGGGGGAGCCTCTGGCAGAAGAGGTTTTAACCTTGTTCCCTCCCTGCCAGAGGCTGGCTTGCCCGCGCAGGCTGAGACGCAGTGTGGAAACCACATGTCCAGTGAGAACTGGCTGGCCTCGCGCCTCTTACAACCTGGAAGCACTTGAGTAATTAGGAGGGGGCAAACACTTGCAGTTTTTCCACTTGCCCTGTTTGTGGGTTTGCTGCTGGCCGCGTGACCTCAGGCACAGTAGGTGGTTTCCAAAGCAGCGAGAACCAGTCATTTAGGAGGCAGCATGAGGGATGCTTGCCAAGGTGACGCCACAAAGATGTCCAGGAGAGCGGCATTTGTGATAGCAAAGGGGAGGAGGAGAGAGGGAGGGAGGAAGAGAAAAGAGAGGAGAACAGAGAGGAAAGGAAAGAAATGGAGAAAAAGAAGGGATGAAAGAAATGAAGAAAAAGGAAGCAGACACTCTACGTCTTGACAACAGGGCAGTGGGTTGAGTCACATCCTGTGACAGCAACCTGTGGCCCTAAAAGCTGATGCTGCAGAAATCTAGTGACAATGTGAGATGGTCTCCTCCTCTACACACTGGTAGGCTAGAAGGAAACTAGAGATATTTGGTAGATGAATAGATAAATGATGGGGAATTAGTCTTAACTTACAAAAATCTTACATCTTCTGTATGTGGTGATCTCGTTTTTTGATATAAAAATATGGTTGCTGGACTCAGGATGTGGCTCAGTTTGTAGAGTGCTTGCCTAGCATGCATGGAGCCATCAGCCCCACTGCATAAGCCAGGCATTGTGGGGCACACCTATAGTCTCAGGGCTCAGAAGGTAGAGGGTAGAGATCAAGAGTTCAAGGTCATCTTCAGCTACATAGTGAGTCTAAGGCCAGCATGGGATGCATGTGACCTTGTCTCAAAAGTGGGAGGTGGAAGTAGAATATAATAAAAAGTAAGCAGCTTTTAAATAGAGATAATAGGATTATGATTTTTTTTTTTTATTTATCTACATTTTCCAGGTTCTTCCAGTGAATGCAGAAAGAAAACAGTTAAAAGTGTGTGGCGGGGGTGGGCGGGGTAGTATTAATATTATGACCCGCCCCTTGGGGCCGCCCTGCAGCCTAATGTAGAAGCCTCTTAAGGAAAAACTCTGCCCCTTTCTCTCTCTCCCTCCACTCCCATGAGGTGTGCACCCCTCGACCCCCCTCTCTCTTTTTCTCTTCTTTCCTATTCTCCCTTCATCTCTCTATTATAATAAACCATTTCCTCTCAGATGTAGCATCTGGGTTGTGAATGTCCACCCGCCGCCCCGCCCCACGCCGGCATGGAGTGGGTCACCTGCCAGCCCGCAGCCGCATCTGCCCAGCATGCCAGCATGGTTCCCTGCACGAGTGGGATACCCTGGCCTGGCCAGCTGTGGGTTTCCCACGCCTGCATAATAAAAACAGGGGGAGGTCAGAGAGGCCACAACCACTGGGCTGGGGGAGAAAAATAAAGACCTTAAATCTCCTTATCTAAGATTCTTTTTGTGCACCAGGTGTTGCACAAATCATGGCTGCCAATAACTCCTCCTGAGTTCCTGCGCATTGCCCTTAGACTCTGACGCGTATGGCCCATTTACTTCTCCTCCTTACTCGGTTCATCTTATCCGTTGTTTTCACCCCATTTTATACACGAGGCAAGCACAGATCAAGGAAGGTTATGGACCTGTTTAAAATCACATGGCTGGGAAGTAACAGAGCCAGGCTTCTCATTAGGGAAGTTGGAAGAAAGTGCTCGCACCCTTGTGTGTGCCGCTCCACACTGCCCCTCTGGCTCTCAACGCAGCCGCCAGGTATTATGATTCTATGGTGAGTCATGAGTGGCCACCACTGTGGCAGCATGAATTCACACAAATTTGTCATAATACAGAGCCTGTCAGTGAGGTATCTACACAAATACCCAGCTGCCTCCCTGGGTTGAATTCAAGATGCCAGTAGGGAATTGGGTCTCACGCCTGGCTTGGGTCCTCTCCTAAGGACACTGGCAGAGGCATGAACTTAAGGACCCAGCTCCCGCCACTCCCACAGGTGCCACTGTCCTTCACCATGTGGTTCCCAGGGCAATTGTACAAACCTGGGGTTTTGCTTCCACACAGTAAGCAGATACATGGCCATCTGACTTCCCCTTCCCCACCCTTTCTCAGCTTACGTGACCTGGGCAATCACCCAATCGTAAAAATCAACAGATTGTGGGCTTCATGACACCTGCAAACAGTGCCTAGAATCGTGATTGATGGGATCTCTGGGAGAAGGTGTATGTCCACCAGATGCTGGGCTGGGGTGTGCAGGGTGTGGGGGTGGGGTCTAAGACTCCTGCCTGCCATCATGCCTCATTCATGTGTTTTCAAATGGTGGCTGTTGAAAATCTCTGAGAGCTGCCCATGCTGTTAAAAAACCGTTCTTGAAATGGCACCTGCCTTGGCAAACCCTCCTGAACATCTCGCTCATCCACATGAAGGTACACGAAGGTCATCGGCACTTGCCTGCTGGCGGGTTGCATGCTCCAGTCACTGCTTGCTCTATGCATTTCCCTCTAGTCCCTTGGTCCCTCCTGTGTTTGAATAGGCAGGAAGCTCCCAATCTGCAGAGGAAACTGCCTCCAAAGGCAGGGGGGACTGATCCCAGTTCCCTGCCAATGCCACTTGCTGAAACGCAAAACTTCTGACTTCTCATCCCCAGCTTGGCCTCCCCCACCCATTCTCCTCCCTACTATGCTCTCCGGTTTCCCCCTGAACATTCCTGTCTTCTTACAAGCACGCCAAAAAAATTGCACTCCGGCCATCTGGACAAGTAATCCCAGCGTGAAAACATCTCGGTGCTCAGGCTTCCCAGACCCAAAGGGTTTGATCTGCATCACCCACAGAGACCCACCCTCCGACAGCCTCATGCTTCTGAAAGGAGGGAAATTAAACCTCAATCACAAAAGCAGACAAAGAAATTTCACCCTGACATACGTTGCTTCACATCTGATCTCTGTTTAAAAAAAAAAAAAAAAAAAAATTTTTTCCAGAAGTAACCAGTGAAAACTGAGCAAGCCAAGGTGTAGTGAATTAGCTGCACCAAGTATGTATATTAGTTTAAAGGCTAAAATGTTAAAGTCCTTCAGAAGCAAGTCATCAAATGGCAGCATCTTTTTGTTCCAACCACAATATTTGGCTTTTTGTTGTTGTTGACAGATTCAAGCAAAGAGAATTAATGCATTTAAGACACCATAGGATAAAGCTGGGGAGATGGACCAGTCAAGAACCCATTTCTAAAATAGGCCAGGAGAGACTGGGAAGGGGAAGCCTTGGGCTTGCTGGTTTGGCCAGCCCTGTTTGACCAGTTCCAGGTCAGCAACCAACCCTGTACCAAAAAAGTAGCTCCCACATAATGACACCTGAGGCTGCCCTCTGGCCTAACACACACAAATAAATGCACACCCACACAAGCATACACTTCTTGCCCACAGTGTTCTCCACAGCCCACCCCACCTTGGTTCTGAGAGGCTTCTGCTATTAGTTATTCTTTCCTTGAGCAAAGAGGGCGCAGGTCCCACCCCCTCCACACTGGGTTGGACCACAGTAGGACCTCTACTGCTTTGACGTGTACCTAGCCTTTAGTTAAATCTATAACACAGGAAAACCCCTGAGGGCAAGATCCCCTCACTGGTTTCTGGTCCCTTTCCCATCGCTGTCCTCAAGATCTGGGTAGAGCTGGGTACACAGAGATGAGTGGATGGTCAGTGAATAATGGGTACCATCCATCTAAAGGGAATCAGCTACATATAGCTGAGATGGCTCAGATGTCCCATCCTGGCTTTTGTTTTGTTTTTCTTTGGGTTGAGGAGTCCATTCACACATAAAAACTCCAAAGGTATATACAATTATTTACCTATGACTAAGACATGCCATCTGAGCCTTGCCTCCCCTCCTGCCACAACATGCACAACTTGGGAATGGACCTAACTAGGGCCACAGGGAGTGTAGAAACAACAGATTCACATACAGAACACTGGGATTGGGTAGGCCGCACGCTCTGGTGGAAACACAGCAGCATCCCAGGAACTCAGCGACTTTATGGTAGACATCCAAATGGAGGAGGCAGGCTACTGTAGACACCTGAACAAAGAGGCGAGTTCACTGTACACAGAGGAACAAGGAGGCAGGTGTCGTTAGTGTCCATGGGAGGTCTCTGTAGGGGAGCAGCCTGGGGCTGCAGTCCTACTGAAGGAAGGAGGAAGCTATGGTTGCTAGTTCTTGCACACACAGGTCAATCTTCAACCAAAGGAAGGTCTTCCCATGTCTGTGAACCTGACCCAGGAAAGGGCTTTGCCACTCCCATAGGACTGAGGCATTGAGGCGCTTGACACGGCCATGCTCGTGTCAACAAGACACATTCACCAGGACTTCGTCTGCTCCCCACGCCTTCCTGGCATCCGCTCTCCCTCCTCTAAAGCAACAATGTCTAGGGGCCTCTCTAAAACTGTCTCCCCAGTCTCTTTTCCAGAGTTGTGTGCACACAGGTACCCGCAATGTGTTCTTGCGTTCTCTCTATGCTTGGGAGCACAATGCACATGCTGCTGCTTTCCACACTTAACTATGAAACTGGAGTCAAGTCCACGAGAGGACATAAGTTTCCTCATCTTTTCACACTTTATGGAAAGGTTCAAAGTAAAACTGTCCGCAAATCCATGTAACCCTTCACCGATGGTGTGACTGCTACTTCCGTCCTACGGCTGTGTTGCCCAAAGCCACCCGCCTGCCTGCCACCTTTCCATCTCTGTAGACACTCATCTGATTTTTTGTGTATTTTGGAATGCATTGAATGTCGGGTGTTGCGGGGCACGCCTTTAATCCAGCACTGGGGAGGCAGAAGCAGGCAGATCTCTATGAGTTCAAGGCCAGTCTGGTCTACACAGTGAGCTTCAGGACAGTCTGAGCTGTGTACAGAGACCCTGTCTCCAAACAAAATAAAATAAAATACATTGACTGTGTGAGTCCACACATTCACTCTCCAGAGCTGTGAAAACACACACACAAACATCAAAGTAAGTTGGAAGCATCACTACTCTTAGCTGCACACCATTGGTTAGACTTCCATATTTATTTGCCCAACCGGCCTCTTTTTTTTTTTTTACTCTTTGGACAAAACGCACTGAACTTTCAAGCTGGGATTCAGCTCATTTGGTAGAATGCTTGTCTACCTTGAAGGAAGCCCTGGATTTGGGGCCAGCCTGGGCTACACAAGAACTTAGCTCAAAAAATGTAAATACTAAAACAAAAATTCACTGAGTTTCAACAGGAAACATATTTGTACAATCCCAAACCCGGTCAAGACACAGACTATAAACATTACCCGCAGAAACTGCTCCTGCCTCGAAGGATCTGTCCTCACCATTATGCTCTCAGAGGTAGCAAGTGTCCTTTCCCTACATAAAACAACAGCCTTCCCGGTTCTCGGGTTTCCTGTGAGTGAAACCCCATAGGTTCCCTCTTGTTTTTTAGATTCATTCACGTCCTTGCCGGTATCCGTCATTGCTCCTTTGAATTTTGAGAACCCATATTCATCCACACCTCCAATCTGCTTATCCCTCCTTCCAATTTAAGAGCTGTGAGTTCTATCGGTAACGACGAATGTCTGGGCTGTTTATTCCTTTCACACCGAGACTGCGACCTTCTGTGTGGATTGCGGCAGTAGACTGAACTGAGGTCTCAGCTACCACCGGAGTTTTGGGTGGCCCTTGATTCTGGATTCTCAGATCTGAGAGTAATACTGTAATTGTGATACAACGGCTTCGGCTTCGCCTAAAGTGGCAGGTGACTGTCAAGGCCCCCTCCGGAAATGAAAACTGGGAATTACCACATCAGTCACTTCGCAGTCTGCCAGGAAGGGCATTAAGGTCACACATTTGCTTACCACTCCAGTGCCTGGGTTCTTTCCGCACAGCTGAAAGCTGGGCGGCCGGTCAGAGAACAAATTCCTACAAATATCTGGAGGTTTAAACTGCCCTGGAGCTGGGGATCATTTTGTGCACATTCCTCGGGTTTCCCACTAAAGCTTTTGTTTCTGGAAGGCTTTGTCCCCAGGACCTCGCTGCAGACAGGCTTTGCAAGGTCCTCAGCCTTTGTTCGGGAACTCAGGTCCTGAGAAGTCTCTGGGTTTCATTAGATAAGCTCGCCCCCTCCCTTTTTTCACACCCATTATCCCAGGCCCTGGAAGGTGGTGATATGTTCTCCTTACTTTCCCCCCCTTTCTCTTTTATTTCCCACTGATAAATGGCAAAAGCAGCTGTGGGGCTCGCTTTGAAGGCTCTGACGGACGAGCATGATGAATCGGCGATGGCTCACAGCAAATGAATCCCATAACGCGGCGAGGCAAGGAGCGGAGAGCGGCAAGCCAGCTCCCAGCTTTACGTTCTTCAGACTTGCCTTAAAAGCCAGCATTTCTTTTAATCTCCTTCCAGTTTCTTCGGTGACTCCGCATATGTTTAAAAGAAGGAGAGGGAGAGAAGGCTTGTGGATATAAACAGGGGATTCCATTCTTCAGCCCAACTCTGAGCACACATTGTCATTGGGGGAGCTTGAATAGCTGGGAAACCACTTCAAGGCCCCTCAGAAACAACTGGGCAGCCCCCAGGAAGAGTAACAGTGGGGAAACCAAGTGACAGAACTGAAAGCTGAATTTCGACTAGGAGGAGTGACTAGCAAAATCCAGCTGCTGCTGCTCAGAGCCCTAGACCTTTTGGAAAAGGGACGCCAGCCCTTGAGCGGGTCCCCAGAAACTGCTTGGTTAGCTGTAAAAAAAAATAATAATAATAATTGTGGAACCTTAACAGGTTGGAAGCGGGGCTTGTTTTTGAACCCAAGAAAAATAAAAAGAGTGATTTCGCTGCCGGTAGTGTTTTCTATCCTTAAAGGGAGAAAGAAAACAAACCGCTGCTGTTAAGACCAGTACTGAGAAACTCCAAGTCGTCTTTTGAAATTCAAGAGATACTTAATAGAGAAGAAAGGTCTGGGAGGGTGGATGGTTCCTTTGTTTCTGAACAAGAGGGGCCCTCTTCCTCCCCAGATGGAAAGCCATTCAAAGGAAATCATTAAAGGGCATCCTTTCTGCACAGCTTAGAGGCCAGCCATACATGCAAACCCAAGTGTAGAATTGATGCAATTACCCAGATAAGGAGGGCAGGAGAGGAAGGGGAGGCTAAACCTAGGCTTAACTCTTTGGCTAATTTGCCAGGACCCTCCCACTGCCCCAAACACCAGAGAGTTTCCTGCTCTCCTGCCCCCTCTCCAACAGTCGGGGCAAAATAGATATTTAGTGGTTTCCAAATTCATACTTGGAGAAAGAGGAAATATCAAATGGTACCCAAGACTGTTGAGTGACAGGAAGGAGAATCCAGGTTTGATTTATTAAAACCTTTCTGGCCACAAGAGTTCTGAGACAGTCGCCCGGGTCCCAAGACTGGAGTTTTGAAAGAGGCCCTGCCAGCACCAAGCTTGCTAATAATCCTCGCCGACAGTGTGATGGAGTACTCACCAAATGACAACCGCTTTGCAAAACCCTTGCCATGGATCATCTGCTTTAACCTCTACCTCTTCCCCGAGGAGAGTCTGACACCTCCCTCCCCGGGATAGCTGAAAGAATAGAGTCAGGCATCTTTAAGCAGGTCACACTGCCCCCACAAAGGTGCGTCTAAAAGCGTGAGGCGATGGTTTGATGAAATGTATAGCTGAGCAGGGGAGATGGCTCAGTGGATAAAGCACGTGTCCTGCCAGGAAGTTTGATCCCCAGAAACCAGGTAAAAGCTGGGAAGGCATGGCAGCCACCTGCAATTCCAGCACACAGGAGAGAGATGGGGTCCTCGGGGCAAGCTGACTAAATAGACGAGCCAGAGTGTGCAAGTTCTGAGTTTAGACAGACACACCACCTCAATAAGTAAAGTGGAGCAATGTTGACAGTGATGTCAGTCTCTGGCCTCCACACTACACACACACACACACACACACACACACACACACACACACACACACACATACACACTGTCCTCTGACCCTGGATACACTCCATCGACTTTCCGGAAAATGTGGATCAGCTGGGAACTCTGAAGGAGTCGTTGCTCATTCATTTCCTGCCCACTCATCTCCAAATGCCAGACTGAGTCTTGGTCTTGATGAGCTGAGGAATAACAGCAGCAGAAAAGGGGAAAACAGAGGAGCCGCTTGGTGTGCATTGCTGACTGTACAAATTTTACAAATCCATTTTCAGGGCTGGCAGAGTTCCCATGGTTTTGGAAAACTTTTGTTTCTTATAAATGAAGGTTAAATGATTAGACGATTTCCCCCCATTTCTATCATAGGCTCTAATAAGGTATCTGTACACTAATAAACTACTCAGAGTCCTAAAGAATGTGTGTGGTTTTTTTTATGAGATGGCTCCACCTCAATCTTTCTAACTGAATGTACTGAGATTAAATGTGCCTCATTCAACAAGTATGCACTGAGCAAACTGCCCTGTAAGAGGTGTGTATTAGACTCAGGAGATGCATTTATATATAAGATACATGTTGCTCCTTTTATGTATGTAATACAGTAAAAGCTAATTTCAAGCATATCCTTAGCTAAAAATACAGTTACCAACTAAAGTAAGTACTGTAAAGGGAAAAAGAGAGTATGGTGATATTTTATTTGTACTGAAATGTGATTTTATTTGTATGTTAATAAATAAAGTTGCCCAGGAGTCAGAGCTAATAGCAAGCCATAGTGGTGGTGGCGCACACCTTTAATCCAGATCACATGACGGACAGATCTCTGTGTGTTCAAGGACACAGCCAGCATGGAGACACAAGCCTTTAATCTCAATACCAACCATAGAAGACCTGGAGGTCTGTATAGACAGACAGTGACAAGGAGGTCATGTGGTTGGGTTTACAACCAATGAGAAGGCAGAACGGAAAGTCAATCAAAAGACACACAGGAAGTAGGTCTCTTGCTGAGGGGAAGGACAGCAGCGGCAGGAAGGGTAAGAAGGCAGTTTTAAGTCTCAGCTCTCAGCTGCTGCTCTGACCTCTTGGGCTTTTAACTCTGCATTTGGCTCTGTGTTTCTTATTTAATAAGACTGTTCATCTACAAGAGAGTACACAAAATCCTCATTTGAGTGCACTGCCCCAGGAGTGGCATACCAACAGCTAGGGCAATGGTTCTCTACCTGTGGGTCTTGACCCCTTTGGGGTTGTATATCAGATATTTACATTGCAATTCATAACAATAGCAAAATTACAGTTATGAAGTAGCAACGAAAATAATTTTATGGTTGAGGGTCACCACAACATGAGAAACTGTATTAAAGGTTCGCAGCGTTAGGAAGGTTGAGAACCACTGAAGTAAGTAAGCCATTTGAAACTAATGAAGGGTATTCCTGGCAGAGGCTTGCAAAGACTTCAAGGATGGAAAGTGTAGGGGACCCTGGGAACTTAAAGATGCTAGTGTGACTGTTGTCAGCAGGTTGGGGATACTACACCCAACATCAGGAGACAAGCATAGGTGGAGAGCTAAGAAAGAACCAACTCTAGCAGAGCTTTTCTAGTTTAGAGCCTTGTGAGGACCAGGAAGGAATGTTTTTCGGGTGTCAGGTAATGAAGTAGCATCATGAGATCCATGATTTTTTTTTTTGTTTACTTACCTTGTTTATATGGTATATGTGTATATATGCGTGTGTGTGTGTGTGTGTGTGTGTGTGTAGGGCAGATATTGATGTCAGGGATCTTCCTCTATCGCTCTCCACATTATTTATTTATGGTCTTTCACTGAACCTGGAGTTCACCAGTTCAGCAACACTGGCTGGCCAAGAAATTCCAGAGATCACCTTGACTCCACCTCCTCAGCACTAACTAGGATTATAGGCATATACTATAATGCCCAGATTTTAGTGAGTTCTGGGATCCAAACTTAGATCCTTGATCTTGAGCACCAAGCATTTGTCACCAGAGCCATCTCCTCAGCCCCATGATCCTTACTTGAAAGAGATCACTCAAGTCTGGCACTGGAGACTGATTGAGGGGAGCAAATCTAGACTCGGGCAGACTGACCAGAAGCCTACTGCAGAACACAGATAACAGTTGAGATTAACCCAGGTCCTTGTAAGAATTCCTAACCCCCATGGCTGCACATGCACTGGTAAGATGCTTAGTCATCCCAGGGCCTTACGCCCTACATAATCCATGCGCTGTGTGATCATGTAATTTGTGTGCAGCGTGATCATGTAATCTATATGAATGTGTGGCCTAGCTATGTAAGCCCAAATGCGCATGTGCAGGGGAATCTATAAAAGTGGGTCCCACTCATCCCTCCGCCCTTCTCTTCCTTCATGATCTTTCCATAGGCCTATGCACACCCCTTCTATTCCCTTAATAAACTCTTATAGTGGGTTTTGTACCTCGTGGCTTTTCTCACATGGTAAACAGCACCGCTTAATGAATAACATTGCACTGCTTAATAAATAACACTTGTAGTAACTGTAAAGATGCTGACTATTCAGAAAAAGCTGAGACGTGAACGTCATCCCGTCATCCTTTCTGTGTCTGCATACACCTCTATTTAGCAAAACTAACAGCTTGGAGATTATTCCTTTAAGTCAGCCAAATAAAGTAATTCATACCCTACACCCACCTATCTGGATTTTATTTTTAGGAGGAAGGATTTTCTAAACATTCTGGTTAGCTGTTCTCACCACAGACATTGACGGAGAGATCTTGCCCTTCTAGATGTTAAGGCTGGCATTTAAAAGTCATACAGAGACTCAAAGATTAGCTATCCCCCTTCAATCAGGCTGTTGTAAAAGACTCTACATATGAGGATAGAGACACTGAGCATATCCACCTGGGAGAAACTATCCGCCATGGGCCACACCCCATGCTGAGTCACTGGGTCTGTCTGCCGACCACTGTGGTTCATGAGGAATTCTGTCCTCCATGCACTGTGCCTTCTGTGGCCTGGCCCATATTTCTTTGGTTATCCATGTGAACTGAGCACTCGTGAACTTTACTCATCCTCAGCAACGTTGAACAATGAACAGCCAACGGTTTATGTCATGTTGTCTTCACTCAAGTTGAAGCCCTTACCTGGATACAGCCTACAAGTTGCTCTATCAATTGAGTTGGCAAAAGCCTGCCGTTTTGGAGGTGAAGATTATATGTTCTGTTTCCAATCACAAATGCTTGTGATGTTTTCTGTTTCTTTGGGTTTGATCTAAGTTTTGATTTGTTTTTTTTGTTTGGTTTAGTTCAGGTAAGACAGGGTCTCAGGCAGCCCAGGCTTCAGACACACTGTCTACTCAAGAATGACCTTGAACACTAACCCTACTACCTCCACCTCCCAAGCTCTGGCCGTTACAGGTATTCACCCCCATACTCAATTTCTGCAAGGCTTGTAATGGAACCCAGGGATGGCTTCACGGATGCTGGGCAAGCACACTACCAACTGAGCCACACCCCCCACCCTATGCTCCCACTGTAGTCCTAGCACACTGTAGTAATTGTTCCCTGCACACACACACACACACACACACACACACACACACACACACCCTAAAGAATCAAAGGAACTTTCTTCACCTTAATGTGTTGTTCAGGACTTGCTTGTAAGTATAAGATTGTATGATATTTTAAAAGGTTTTTTTTTTTAACATTAATAACACTTTCCTCCTGTATGAGAGGATAAACATTTGATGGATCTAAGTAATTTCTCTCTAAAGTTATACCAGCTGTGTCTGTGTGCACATTGAAATGCATAATAATGAAGACAATTATCTAGATAAGAAGCCAAGAGCTGAGATAAGAGTCTGAATTACATCCAGAGTCACTCTGCAGTCCTGTCTCATTCCATTTGGCTGGTGGTCTCCCCTTTCCATTTCTTTTTTCTGCAGTTTGTGGTGAAATCCACATAACACACAATTTACCACTTACACAAAATGTCTGTTTCAGTGGCCTTGAACATACAAAATCGTGCAGTCATGCCCGCCATCCTGTTCTAGAACATTCCCTCACCCCACAGGGAAACGGCCATTAAACACAGCTTTCTCTCCTCTCCACGGCAGCCACAGTGTAACTCCCTATCTCTGTGGTTTTGCCCTTTCTAGATACTTAAGTCGAATTATCTGTCATGAGTCCTTTTGGGTCTAGCTTACGGTGCTTGCATTTCCTTTCAACATGTCACAATACCTTTGCGTGAGTGTGGTTAAACAGTGGATAGTACAATATGCTGCTTTGGGGTTTCTCTGTCAGTGGGATGGTTACCATGGTCACTTGTACCTTTCAGCTTCCTGGAGTGACACTGTCATCATGATGAGGGCACAGACATTTGCTGAAGTCTCTGCTTTGGGTTCTCTTTGGATGGACATCAGGACTGGGACTCCAGTGAGGATGGTCGGTGTTTAACTGCTTGAGCAAAATCTGTTTTCCATTTCCCAGTCCCACCCAGCAACACACCAGGCTTCCAAGTTCTCTGCATCCTTACCAATCCTTTTTCCCCCATCTTTGGAATGCTAGTCATAACTGTGAGTGTGTTCATTGCATCTCACCCATTTTTATTTTTGTTTGTTTCCTGAAAGACAGTCTCCTATATGACCTCTAATTCCATATGTAGCTGAGGATGACCTTAAACTTCCTGTCCTCTTGCCTCTATCTCCCTAGCACTGGGATTACAGGCATGCACCACGGTACCCAGTCTGTTTGATGATGGAGATCCATCCCAGGGTTTCATGCATGCTAGGCAAACTCTACCAACTGAGCTATCTGCTTTTGTTTGTTTGGGATTTTTTTTTTTTTTGAGACACTATCTTGCTATGTAGCCCAAATTGGCCTCAAACATGCAATCCTCCTGCCTCGGCCTCCTGAGTGTTGAACTTACAGGCATGAACCACCACACCCTGGTCATCATGATAGAATAAGCCGATCACTAGTCAATATGACTGAACTAGTTACAAATTTTCATTAGACAAAGAGTTAAAAAAAAAAGTGTTATGCAAACACTGAAAACATATGGGAGCTGGCACAGCCAAATGGTAGAGAACACTAGTTTCTGGTGCTGGTTTGAACCCCAGCTCTGTACTGACTTCCTAAATCTAAATGACCGTGTCACAGTGGACTGATAACTCCAATGCAGCCTCCTCCTCTAGTAAGGATGCTGGCACCAGCTCAAAAGCCCTGATTTCAATCCCCAGCAGCACATAAACGAGGCATGGAGAGGCACATCTGTGCTCCTGGAACAGGGGAGGTGAAAGCAAGACAACCAGATGTTCAAGGCCATCCTCAGCTACGTAGTGAGTTTGTAGGCTAGCCTGGGATACATGAGACCCTGTCACAAACCAAAGATAAATGAGAGAGAGAGAGAGATACAGAGAGTGGAAGGGGAGAGGGGAGGGGGGGAGGAGGACAGAGGAAAGGAAGGGGGAGAGAAATGCCAGAAGAACCAGTGTTCTGTAAATATTAGCTTAAGCAGCATCAACCCAGTCAACTCCTAGGAGCCACATGAATGAAGACTCTGGGCTGCTGGATCAGAACCCTGGTGGGGGGTACCATCTGCATTTCCAATGAGTATGGAGTGCTCCCCGGATCCCTACCTAGAAGACATTTGCCCCAACTCACAGCCACCTTCACCTTTACCTTTCATTTGTCCTTTGAGTAGGTCAGGTCCGCAGAGGGGACTGTATTTATGTCTAAAGTTGTAAAACTCCTGAAACCTTTAGTTATCAGAACCAGTGGCCTCTGAAGATGATTCCCTGAGAAGAAGTTTAAGTTTTTCACTTGCTAATTTGGTTACGGCACTTTCTTCTTCCAGGAGCAAAAGAATGGAATTTTCCTTTCCCAAAGAAAATGACCAAGGTACCACATTGTGTGTGTGTGTGTGTGTGTGTGTGTGTGTGTGTGTGTGTGTGTGTGTGTGCCCAACTCTGCAGAAGCCACTGTAAAAATCTAAAAAGCTATATATTTTATTTTGGCCAAAGAATGATCTTAAAACGACTTGTAAAGGCCAGCACAGGCCTGTGACCAGCTACCTGTCATGTCAGGTCTCTAGACACGTGGGTGGCTGGAACAGACAGCACAAGACACAACTGAAGACATGACTTCTCTCGTGGCCTCACAGGGCCAAGGAAGCATCCTGTTTGCTAAAAAAAAAAAACTTGTAAATAATCTGGGAGCACTTGTGAAATCCCTTTCACCTTTGACGTTTCACAAGTTGCTTCAGAAGGGCTGGACAGATGGCTCAGTCCACACAGTGTTTGTGCAACCATGAGAACGTTAGTTCAGTCTCCGGAACGGATGGAGGAAGGCAGGCGTGACAGCGTCCTTCTAATCCAGCTCTGAGGAGGTGGAGACAGGGTGATTCCTGGGGCTTGATGACCAGCCAACCTAGATGAAGAGTTCCAGGTAAAAAGAGAGAGAACCTGTCTCAATCTGAAAAATGGCACCCGAGGCTGACCTCTGGCCTCCACATACACACACTTGTGCAAATGCACCTGTGTACACCCATGAAAAGGCGGGTATATAGACAAATATTTCCAACTTTTAAGATTCATTTTTAAATGTGTATGTGTGTGTGTGTGTGTGTGTGTGTGTGTGTGTGATGTGCACATGAGTGCAAGTTTTTTCCAAGACTAGAGGCATCAGACCCCACACCATCACTACAGGTAGTTTTGTGCCATCCAACGTGAACGCTGGAAACTGAACTCGGGTCCTTTGCAAGAGCAGTAGGTACTCTTAACTCCTGAGCCAGCTCTCCAGCCCCACAAATATTTTTGTTTGTTTGTTTGTTTGTTTGTTTGTTTCTGATTGTATGTTTATGCAAGTGCATGCACTCATGCTCTCTCAGAGTAAGTGAATGTCTTACTCTCTACCTTAGAAAAATTTTTCTTAAAAAAAAAAAAAAAAACTTTCACCAGACAATAGAATATAAGCATAGGAAAAACTGAGACTGTGACCAGGGAGTATTTGCCTAGCATACTTGAAACTTTGGTTCTGTCCTAACTCTGCAAAAAAAAAGAAAAAAACAAAAGGAAACAAGGAGGAGGAGGAGACTTTATCCTGACCAGTCCTGCTTTTACTATCATGCTGGTTTCATAAAGTTCCCACTGGAAAAGACATCAGCATTTCCACTCCACTGAAAGAGGAAGTCGAACCGGAAAGTCAATGTGAAGACTCTTCATGAAAAGCTGAGAGAGCTAAACATGCCATAGGGAAGCCATGAGAACGTTTGTAATGTGCGGTCCCAGCGTCAGCTTTGGGAGATGCATCACAACAGCAAATAGTGGGGATATTTTGCACTGAAAACAACAACCAGAGACACACAGTGGCGGTTCCCTAAGTTTCCCCCGAGGCCCCATGCTAGGGAGTAGCTGTCAAAGCTACAGAAGCTAATGGAGAAATTGTAGTTTTACCAGCAAGAGCTTTCTGGAAAGCCTGAGTTTCATAAACACAGTTCTTTCAGCGTCCTGTATTGTCAGCATCCTCAAGATCCAGAAACACTCAGAATATGAAATAACAACCTCCATTTTGAGGGTCATCAGAGGCCAGGCACTCTGGAAGTCTTTCGTGCATGTTGCTCTTTGAACACATACAGTAGTTCTATGAAATGATCTTTTATAAAAGTAAAGCCTTTTCCTCTGTCCGTTTGATAAAGTTATTGAGCACTTGTATCTCAGGATCCCTGAACATAGTGATTAAGAATGGAAAGGGTGGACTAAGGAGATGCCCAGCAGTTAAGAGCACCTATTCTTCCAGACCTGGATCAGTCCCCAGCACCTATATAGCTGTTCACAACTATCTGAAACTCCAGTTCCTGGGGATCCAATGCTCTCTTCTGACCTCCACAGGCATCAGGCATGCGTGTGCTGCACATACATACATATATGCAGCCAAAATACTCATCCACATAAAAATGAAATTAATAAATCTTGGAAGGAAGGAAGGAAGGAAGGAAGGAAGGAAGGAAGGAAGGAAGGAAGGAAGGAAGGACAGACAAGCTGGCAAGATGGCTCAGTGTGTTAACAGTCACTGCTCAAGCCTGATGACCTGAGCTAAAGACTGGAACCAGTGGTGAAGGGAGAGAATTGACTCTTGAAGAAAGTTGTCCTCTGACCTCCATATGTACCTCATGGCACACCTCCATATGTACTCCATGGCACACCTCCATATGTACTCCATGGCACACCTCCATATGTACTCCATGGCACACCTCCATATGTACTCCATGGCACATCTCCATATGCATTCCATGGCACACCTCCATATGTACTCCATGGCACATCTCCATATGTACTCCATGGCACACCTCCATATATACCTCATGGCACACCTCCATATGTACTCCATGGCACACCTCTATATGTACCTCATGGCACACCTCCATATGTACCTCATGGCACACCTCCATATGTACTCCATGGCACACCTCTATATGTACCTCATGGCACACCTCCATATGTACCTCATGGCACACCTCCATATGTACTCCATGGCACACCTCTATATGTACCTCATGGCACACCTCCATATGTACTCCATGGCACACCTCCATAAGTACTCCATGACACACGGAGGCCCATACAGTATATAAACACACACACACACACACACACACACACACACACACACACACAAATACAGCAAATAAAATTTTAGAAAAGAGTGAAAGAGTTGCAAAGTGATACAAAGCCAATCTTAAAGGTAGTATCTGTATTATTATAGCTGAGTGACATTCTGATAAAGGGAAAGCTGTGAAGACAGGAAACATATAAGTGATTGTCAAATGTTTGGGTCAGGAAAGGTGATGTGAATAGTTGGATCAAAAAGATTTTTAGGATAGTGAAATAATTCTTCATAAAGCTGTAATGATGGGTCCATCACACTAGGCATTTGTCAGCACCACAAAATGCCCACCAAGATGGTTATTAACATTGTACTCATCAGTTGCAACAAATGTTCCACGTTAATGCAAGATCTTTTTTTTGTTTTTGTTTTTATGTTTAAGGATTTTATTTTTTTAGCCGTGCGGTGGTGGTGCATGCTTTTAATCTCAGCACTCAGGAGGCAAAGGCAGAGGGATCTCTGTGAGTTTGAGGCCAGCCTGGTCTACAGAGCACGTTCCAGGGTAGGCTCCAAAAGCTACACAGAAAAACCATGTCTTAAAAAAACAAAAAAAAATTATTTTTAATTTGTGAGGGTAGGATATGTGCAGGTGCCTTCAGAGGCCAAAGGCCGTGGATGCCACTAGAGCTGGAGTTTTAGGTGGTTATGAGCCACCCAGCATAGATGCTGGGAACCCAACTCAGGTCTTCCGGAAGAGCAATATGTGCTCTCAACCACTAGGCATAACTCTAGCCCCAGAAGATTTTTATACAGTGAGTTTCCCTTGCTCAAAATGCATGAAACCAGGAGCATTTCAAACTTCAGAGTTTTTCAGTTTTTGGAATATTTGCATATACATAATGAGATGTCCTGAGGATAGATATCAAGTCTAAACATGAACTTCCTTTCTGTTTCATACACCTTTTATGCATAGCCTGAAGGTCGTTTTTAGCACACCTGAGTTTTGACTGTAACCCACCACATGAGGTCAGATGTGGAATTTTCCACCTGTTGTATCCTGTCAGAACTCAGAAAGTTTCAGACTTCGGAGCATCTGGGATTTTGAATTTCCAGACACAGTTTGCTTAGCCTTCAGTAGGTTAGCTAGAGAGATGGGAACTGGAAAGGTTCTCTACTTTCTACCCAGTTTCCTGAAAACCTAAAGCTGATCCAAATGTGAAGTCCCTCCATTTAAAAAGGGAAGGAGGAAGACCACAACCCCCACCATGTGGAGGGTTTGCAGAGTTTAAGACAGAGTAGAAACAAGAAACTACACTGGGAAGATGGCTCAGGGATGAAGAGCACTTGCTGCTCTTCTAGAGGACCTGAGTTCAGTTCCCAGAACCCACATCAGGCAGCTCACCTACTGCCTGTGACTTCAATTCCAGAGAGTTTCAACACCCTCTTCTGGTCTCCATATGGCACTTTAGTACCACACAACACACACACACACACACACACACACACACACACACACACACACACACTCACTAAAATAAGCATGGAACCAAATCCCTGACAAGCTAGCGTAACTAAGGAAACAAGGCAGCTGACTGTGTCTGCTGATGGAGCACATAGGTCAACCTCTGAGGAAGTGACATGGCACCAAAGACCTAGAGGAACAGTCCCGTGAGATCTGTCTGTGAAGGACCTGGGAAAGATTGAGAGACACGGTAAAAAGCCACAGAGCTGTCAAAAGGTGGAGTTGGCTGAGTCTCATGATCCCAGCGCCTCTATTCCAAATGGCCACTCTCTTCGATATTGAACCTCACTCTTTTTGACAGTCTCCCTATCCCCTTCCCTGTGGCGTGGTGGATAATGTAAACATTACTTAAAATGGGAATGAATTCTTTCATGTCCCTGGCAAGGAGTAACAACTCCACACTTCAATCAGTGGGGAAAATTCCAGAGTTTTATTTCCCCAACTATCTTTACAATTGAGGGAGAGAGGGAGGCTATTTTGCCATTTGGAAAAAAAAAAGTCACCTATTCATTTCTCAAAAACATTTCTTACTCACGTGTGTTCTGAAGCACACCTCTGCACGGGGAGAGGAGTTTCTGTGGTCTTAAATACTTATGACACACAGCTAACCATGCTCTCTACATTGTGCTAACACTAGCTGTAGCTCCAAGCCTTTGTGTGGGGACAGCATGATATCACAGATGTAAGCACAGAAGCGCATCCCAGGCAGGAAACAGCCGTTCCCTGTCGTTTTCTAGATCTGCTCAAAGAATTTGCACATTCCTGAATCAAATTTTGAGGTACTCCTTTTCCTGAAGGAAAAAAAAAAAAGCCCAATGTGTGTCGTCCATATGAAAAAGCATTTCAGAACTAAAAACACGACATGTAAAGAAGAGAGAGGTGAGTGTGTTATTTTCAATGGAAAAAACAGCTGCTTGGGGCAGATAGAAACCAGATGGGAAAGAATCAGAAGAGTGGAGCTGAAACACATTCTGGAAAAAGACATCAGAGGCACAATGTGCTCGCAAGGCAGAGGAGCGGTTACTCCCTGACTTTCTTCCTGTGGTGCTGGACCATGTTTCCTTGTCCAGGAACGTGGAAGAAAAACCGACGTGAATGTACCAAGTGATCCAAGGAACCGGTCCCAGAAACAAATCAGTCACGCCCCACAGGGCTAGGTGTCTTCATTAGAGCTGCTCAGATCTTGGCTTGCTCTCTGAGGAGATGGCTAGAAGCCCCAGAAGTAGGGTATGTCTGTGTGTTCTCATTCCACGCCCTGAATGGAGAAATAAACCAGACAGAGATTCAGGCCTTTTAAGCCTGTGTTTAGAGGCTCTCCCTTGTCACAAGCCAATTGTCTCCTGACAGACTTCTTCGTGGACTGCATGGAGGTTCACTGAGGCCTTGCCCACGGCCCAGGGGCCATCTTGCTGGGCAGAAGTGAAGCAAGCGGGCTGTTTCCTGTGGGCTGTTTCCTCAATGCTGTGTTGTGGCTTTTTCACACTAGTGGAGCATATTATTTGAGTTGCCACATGCTGACCACAGGCTTCCGGCCGCACCACATGCTGACCTCAAACAGAGACTCGCTCACGTTTGGGCTTCCCCACTGAGGCTTGCTGTGGCAGTGAGGAGGCTGCAGTCTAGGCAGCTGGCACAATGTCTGTCCGCACAAAGCTGGAGACATGCCTGCCTCTCCATGTTGAGGGAGTTGCAGTGTGCTCAGACTACAATCCAGATCATCTCTTCATGTGGCCAGGATAATTACTCAGTGGATTATGTGCTTAGCATTATCTCAGCAGCTAATGATGTGTTAATACATCAGGTCAGGAGAATAGTCAGCAAAGAAGTTGGCTAGCCCCTCGCTGTGCTAGGAAAGCACAGGGATGTTGTCTCAAGCCTTCAGGCTCTTGACCTGCATACCCGGGGCCTCCCTGGACCGCAGAGTTACCCTGCTCTTGGCACAGTGCTCCTCAGAGAGTATCCTGGATTCAAGTTGCCCAGGGTTCTTATTGGCGAGTAGAGCCAGGTTAAGTAGCTTGGAAGCAAGGTCTGAGATTAGACATTTCTGTTGGACTCCCAGGGGAGGCCTATTGTTAAGTGTTATAGATGGGGGGCGGGGCCTATAAAGTGTCACACAGCGGGCAGGTGTGGTGGCACATTCTTGTAATCATAGAGAAGCTGAAACAGGAGGATTACAAGTTGGAGTCCATCTTGGGCTACATAACAAGATACTGTCTCAAAAACAAAGTAATAGATGACCTCAAAGACAAACAAAAAATAAAACAAACAACAACAACGAAGGAATAACAGCTTGTTTTCATAAAACTGGTGATCCTAAGCCAATCACTAAACCGCTCTGAGCCTCACATTTATAAAACAGTGACCATAATAATCTATCTCTCGGAGAAGAAAATCAAACGGGATAATTTAGATTAAAAATGGTACTGAGAACAGCATCTTTACAGTTTAAATATGTAAGAGAATTTCGACTTGAACTTGCTTAAACAGAAAAAATAAAAATAAGGATACTTACTGGCTTCCACAAACTGCAAAGGCTCAAAGTGCATCTGGCTTCAGGCGTAGCTGGATCCAGTTACTCAGATTATTTATTCCAGATGTTTACTCTTGCGTTCCCTCTCTCAATCTCTCCATCTCTCTTGCTCAGTCTGCTTCTCTCCTCTCCTCTCCTCCATGCCTTCCTTTTGTCCTTCATTCTGATTTTGGACTCCGCTCTTCTCTAGGCTCCCTTCAGGCTGCCACGCTTTCCCGCCTGCCGTGAGAAAGGTAGCCTCTTGCTCTTCCAGGTAAAATTGTCTGCACAGAGAAAGAGAGACTTCAGTGCATCCAATTTGGGAGGGACTCCGATCAGATCTTCCTGGGCACAGAACCCACCCTTGCGTGTATAATACTAATTATTTACAAATATGGGCATAGAAAGCTGTGATTGGTCAGGCTTAGTCACATGCCCTCTCTTGTTCATGAAGGTAATTTGGGAGACTTTGGGCTCTTTGATTTTGTTTTTTGTTTTGTTTTGTTTTGTTTTGAGATAAGGTCTTACTGTGTAGCCTGGCTGTCCTGGAACTCATTATGTAGACCAGGCTGGCCTCAGATTCACAGAGATCCACTTATATCTTCTTCCTGAGTGCTGGGATTAAAGGAGTGAGCCACCATGCCACATTGGGTCTTCAATTTTTCTCTTCATCCCCCTAGACATCATTCCCTTTCATTCAGTTGTTACTTTAGAGGAAAGGAAGGTAAACTGGTCTCTAAACTGTGTGATCTGGGAGCCGAAGATCTGCATTCTACAGTAAGGTTTGCCTCTACTTGGTCTTGAGACTTGGGTCTAGCGAGTTTTATCCCTTTGTGGTTTAGTTTTACCATCTGTAAGAGCACTGCCTTAGTATCTCAAAGGTTTTTTCCAGCTAAAAGCGCCTGTACTTTTGTCCTTATTCATCACCATTCAGGGGGACAACAGTCCTCCATATCCACAGGTGATACATTCCAAGACCGCCAGTGGATGCTTGAACCCAAGAGTAGTACCAGACCCTGTATATGCTATGTTTTGTATGGATGTGATAATGTTTAATGTATAGTCAGATATAGTAAGAGACCAACAATAATACTAACAAAATAGGGTAAGCTATTAATATAATTATATTAATTCTATATAAAATATATGTTATTAATATAATTAATTGTATGTGTTACATATAATTAATGTAATAATAAATAAATATTAATATAATGATGCACTTGAGAGACTGATGCAGGAGAATTGCCAGTAAGTTCCAGGCTAGCCTGAGCTACATGGTAAGACCCTATCTCAAAACATCAAAAACAAAATAAAGTAGAACAATTATAACAACAAACTGTAATAAAAGTTACTTAATGCTTATGAAATGTTTATTTCTGGAGTGTTCCATTTAATATTTTTGGAGCACAGCTGACGGAGGATAGACTATGGAAAGTCACACCAAGGCTAAGAGGAAGAGTAGCTAGCCACATTCAGCAGAAGCATCCTGGGGTGGCAATTACTTGATGCAATGCATAAATTACCCTCCTATTCTGACAAAAATGTCATAAAGGAATTTGGGGACGAGAAAGTGGGATTCCCTCTCCACCCCCAGCATGAGGCCACACCTAAGTCAGGCTCTCTGAGTGGGCCCTTCAAGTGCATGTGGTGCCGCTCGGTGTTAACAACAGGGCAGAAATACCACCTGGCTTTCCTCTAAGCACACACTGGCTTTCCCCATCCTCTCCCTGCACCATTTGTGCCATTTGACTGGTCCTTCTTCGGAACTGGTTCCAACCACCACCAATGTATCTCTAACTGCCAAGTCTCCACGCAAATTACCCTGCCTTGCTTTCCATCCCTCCAGAGTCCTGAACACTGCTACATGGCAGCCATTCCAGTCAGTGAGCTACATAGAGAAACATTCCCCCGCTAAACATGGAGTGACCCCTGACCTCAAGTTGGCCACCAAAACCTCTTCTTGGGCCTAGCTGGTCTCTGTTTTCACAGTTCTGCCCAGAGAATACGATTGTTCACAGTTCGAGTCTCATAGTGTGGGAATAGGCCTTTCTCTTACCAAGGAGGAAAGGGGTCCAGCCTGGCCTCCAGACCCTTTGGTGATCTGTCCTTCTGTCTCTCCCCCTCCAGTCCTCCTCTTCCACCTTCCTCCACACGGAGCACATTTGAGCTCTCCCGAATGCCCCATCTTTTTCTGTCTGTTTCCTGTCACCTTTCAGATCTTAGCTTAGAATATCTTCCCAAATGCTTCCTCAGCTTCTCACATCTGCACTTCCTCTACGTTGCCTGTTCGCTTCCTGGATCACGTAAGAATTGCCTGTGTCCTCAGCTACTCACTGGTCTCTAAGCTCCACAGTTTGGGAGCTCAGCCTGTCCTGCTGTCCCTGTGACTCACTGGTCAGCCACGTGATCCTGGAAAAATCTCTTCATTCTGATGTGCCTCAGTTTCCTCATAAAATAGTGCCTACTTTTTAAATATACAGGCAGCTTTTGTCTTTGGCTTCAACCAGTTACAGATGGACGCTAGGAAAAAGGTCTATCTATAATGCATATATACAGACTTTTCCTTACCATTATTCCCTAAACAATACAGGATTAATAGATGCTTACATAGAGTTGATGTTACTTTTTGGAGTAGCATCGATTTAAAGTGTACAGGGATGGGAAAGGATGTGATTCAGTAACAGAGTGCCTAGTGTCACATAAAAAAGAAAAAAGAAAACAAGCCATGTTGGCACACATCTGAAATCTCAGCACTAACAAGGCTGAAGCAGGGGGCTCCAGACCAACTAGAGACCCTGTCTCAAAAAATAATATGGAAAGCAATTTCAGGAAGACACCAGACATGCATCTCAGTCTCCACAACACATGCATACACAAGTGCACATACACTAACACTCACATGCTCGCATTGCACACACACAAACAGAAATGTGCACACAACACATACATACACACAAAATTCTTAGGAACACAAGTTGGTACAAGTAATAACAACATCATGAAAAGCATCCTGGTATGAGGATAGGAGTTTCTCGTCTTGGTCACTGTTTTATACTGATTCCTGCTCTGCTTGAATTCTGATTCAGAAAAAGTGGCCCATAAGCATTTATTGGGTGAGTGGATAGATACTGAATTATCCAAATGTGCTGCACACACCATGCTGTTTGGCCTTTCTTAGGTCTGGGTAGACGGAGAGGACCCATTGTGTGAACACCTCCCAGTCTCCTTGTTCTGGTGTGTTTTCCATTGACTGTGTAAGGAGAAGGATTCCATTTTATGAAGAAAGAGGTGGGTAGGAGGGGAGCCTGCTTCCAAAGGCCTGTTTGTTCTCATTATTAATTTTCCTCCACTCTTCCAAGTGGAGTTTGAATGATTTTGAATGTGCACTCATCTGGAACGACACCCTCATTCTCTCCTTTCATGCCTGGCTGCAATTAAAGTCAAAAGCAAAATTTAAAAATACAACTTTATTATAGAGTCAAAGAACTGTTGATTCAGGGACTGGCCTGAAATCTCGTAACAGTTCCAAAAAAAGAAGAAGAAAAAAGGAGGAAGAAGAGGGGGAAAAGACTATCAAGCTGCCAGATCTGGTCCCAGCAGGGACTGGAGATTCTAGAATCAATAACTTGCTAACTTTGCTAGTTTCTAATGCAATTATAAGCACTGGAAAAGTGCCCACATGCTCCGAAAGGAATGAGGAGTCCCCTAAAACACTCCCACCTCTTTTTCTAAAGAAATCAGTTGGGCTTGGGTGATGAAGGCAAAAATAACTGAATAGGGTGAGGCTGGGCTGTTCCCGATTGTCCATCAGAGAGCTGTGGAATTTCAGAGCTGGAAGGAGGCATAGAGGTCACCGTGAGGCCATCTTATAGACAGGTGACAGACCCAGAGAGGGAAGGAGCTTGGGATTCACAGAGTGGGGATGGATCTGAAGGGATCTCCAACTTGACTGGTTCATTGGTGCAAGAAATGTTTCCTGAGCCTTTAGTCAGCCCGGGTACTGGTGCTGAGCATGAGAAATTCATTAGCAAACCAAACAGACATGCTGTTCGCCCATGTACAACTTCCGTGCTACTGGGAAGCCAGATATGGGAGTAAGTCAACCAACAAACAAGTATATAATAAGTGGCCAGAAGGGAACAGATGGGAGTGGTAAAGGGCTATTTACATGGGGCTGTCAGAAGGAGACTCTGAGAAGGTGATATTCTCAGCTGAGATGCGGGAGAAGATAGCCAGAGACCGGGGAGGACTTGGCAAGTGCAGGAAAACAAAGGTAGAGAACATGGCTGAGCACAGCATGTGGCAAGACCCACAGATCCCTACCATGGAATGTGATAGCATTTATCCTTCTCCAAACTAGGGTGCTACTGGCCTAGGGCAGAACTAAGAGGGACCAGAACCCCAACTATCACCTTTCCACTCAGACCTACCCGACTCATCCGTGAACATAGTTTCTCCTTCACAAAGGAGTGAGGGGTCTCACAGACTTTGAGAGGCAGATTTAGTGGCCAGCGTCTTAACCAAGAGAATGCCATAGCAAGAAGAACATGACCATGGGGAGGAAGGACAGAAGAAAACATTCCAGACGCAGAGAAAAACAGTTATAAGTAGAGACTGCATCAGATAGATACCTTTGGGGAGAGTCCAGGCTTGGCCTTTGTTGAGCTGGGAAAGCTGCCTGGCTGATCTGAGCTGCTGCGTTTTTCTCCTCTGCAAAATGGGAGCCTCTTAGTAGAGTTGAGAATAATGGACGAGAACATGTTCTTAGCCCCCGAAGGCTCTCCCCTAGACATATGTGCTACCATTCACTCTCAGAATAGACTGAGAAGGCAACCTCCCTCCCTCTCTCTCCCCAGCAAGGCCTGGTTCCTCAGCCCCACACCATAATCTCACCTTCAGTGGTGATTCACCAGAGAGCTACCTGGATGAAAAAAAATCGACATTCTGAGGTCCAAGAACCTTTGGTATAAGCTTCCCAAGGTTTTCTATCTACTTTCTCCCACCACCCTTCAAATCCAACAGAAGACAGACAGCATCACCGGAATCAATGAGATTTTTTTCAAATTTTTGTTGTTGGTTCTCAGACAGGATCTCATAGATCCCAGGCTGGCCTCAAACTTGCTAGGTAGCTGGGATTATTTTGAACTCTGCCTCCACCTCTCCAGTGTATACCGGGTCTTTCTTTGAATTGCCAGTTCCTGAATAATGACATGGAGATATGTTATTAATTATGAAATCTTGGCCTTAGCTTAGGCTTGTTCTCAACTAGCTCTTAAAACTTAAATTAAGAATTAATCTACTTCCTGCCACATGGCTCTTTACCTCTCCTCAGTACTGCATCCAACTTCCTCTGTGTCTGGCTGGTGAATCTCCTGTGCCTCAGGTTCTCTCCCAGAGTTCCTATGTCTACCCAGAAGTCCCGCCTATCCTCTCCTGCCTCGCTATTGGCCAGTCAGCTCTTTATTAAGCCAGTCAGAAGGTGCCTTAGACAGGTGAGAAAGAACAGAGACACATCTTCACAGTGTACAAAAAGATCATCCCAACCCAGTGCTGAAATTATAGACATGCACCACCACTATCCGTTTATGTGGTGCTGGGGATGAAACCCAGGACCTCATGCATGCTAGGCAAGCCCTCTACCAACTAAGCCACATCCCAAGCTCACAACTGTAATCCTATAGAGTAACACTCTATAGAGTACTTCTTATGGTCTAGGACCACTTTGCCCTCCCCTGCAGCCACTAGCCATGTGGCCACTGAATGTTGCAGTGTGGCTAATCAAAATAAATATGTGTTGTCAGAATAAAATATACACTGGATTTCAATGATACAATAAAGAATGTACATAGTATTTCAATCATTTTCTTATGCTGAAATATTACTTTGCTTATGTTGAGTCAGTAAAATATATTAAGATCAATTCTACCTGTTAGTTGAAGGGTGAATATAGTCAAAACTTACTGTATAAAGTTCTCAAAGAACTACTTTTTAATGAATTCTACCTATTTTTAGCTTTTACAATGTGCCTATTAGAAAATTTGGCGTTTTTAAGCAGAATTTCCACCATATTCCTAGCTGTCAGTATTTCCCTGATTAAGAGAAAAGCATACCTTGTGTTTCTTTGCCTCACAGCCACCTCAAGTAGGAACTATCACCTTGTTACTGCACTTGTATGTGTGATATATGCCCACATGTGTGTGCAGGTGCCCACATGAATGGAGCTGAGGGAGAGTGTTTGTTGCCGCTCTACCTGCCCTTTCTCCTTGAGACAGAGTCACGAAACCCAGAGCTAGGCTAGTAGCCAGTCAGCCCCAACAATCCTCTGTCTCTGTCCTCCCCAAGTGCTCATGCCCAGCTTTTTTCATGGCTGCTGGGTTGAACTCTGCTCGCCTATACAGCCAGTGCTCCTACCCGCTGAGCCGTCTTCCCAACCCCTGGCTGACACACCCTTTTACTGATCATGATAGTGAGATTGCATTTCTGACTTTAGGTCCTCAGGACCCGGAGCACAGGAAAGATTCCTCCCCAGGATTTTTTCCCCTGGGAAGTCTGCTTCATTCCCAAAGCTCAGAACAGTGTCCTTGGCTCGGAATCCTCACAGCTTTCTTCTGTCCACTCCCATTTCTTCCATTCACTTTCCCCCAAATGACTATCGCATTTCTTACTTGTTCCCCGAGATGATGTATTTAATTGGCATTTGCTAGTCTCAAGTCTCGCTGCTGCACATTCACCGACCTTTCTCTTTGTAACACTGTATATATGTTTTCATGACTTGACTCTTGGGGGCGGGTGTATGAGTGTGTCCATGTTGGGGTGTGTGTGTGTGTGTGTGTGTGTGTGCACGAACAGACTGCCTCATGGATGTCTTCTTCCATTTCTCTCTACACCTTTTTTGAGGCAGGACCTCTTCTCTAAACCTGGAACTCGCTGATTCAGAGGCTGGCTCACCAGCAGGCTCTGGAGATCCACCTGTCTCCATCCCATCATCCCAACACTCGGGTCCAGCCATGCACTGCTATACTAGAGTGCTTTGTAAGTGCTGAGGATTTGAACTCACACCTCATGCTTGTCCAGCGAGCACTGCACTCACCTTACTCCCTTGCCCCTCCTGCAGGGTTTGTCTATTCTTTCTTTCTTTCTTTCTTTCTTTCTTTCTTTCTTTCTTTCTTTCTTTCTTTCTTTCTTTCTTTCTTCCTGTTTTGTTTTTTGTTTTTTGTGGTTTTGTGGTTTTTGTTGTTTGGTTGGGTTTTTTGTTTGTTTGTTTGTTTTGTTTTTGTTTTTGTTTTTGAGACAGAGTTTCTCTGTTTAACAGCCATGGCTGTCCTGGAATTCATTTTGTAGACCAGGCTGGCCTTGAACTCACAGAGACCCACCTGTTTCTGCCTCCAGAGTGCTGGGATTAAAAGCATGCACCACCACATCTGGCCTGTGTTTTTTCAAACTATAGGTTATGACCCAATCATTAGTGGAATGTGAAACCTATTTGGTGAGCCATAATGAAAAATCTTTTTTAAGACATGGTCTCAGCTGGGTGGTGATGGCATATGCCTTTAATCGCAGTACTCGAGAGGCAGAGGCAGGTGAATCTCTGTGAGTTCAAGGCCAGCCTGGTCTACAGAGTGAGTTCAAAGACAGCCAAGGCTACACAGAGAAACCCTGTCTTGAAAAAATAAAAAATAAAAATAAAGAGAGAGAAAGAGAGAGAGAGAGAGAGAGAGAGAGAGAGAGAGAGAGAGAGAGACCTTGGCTTTGAACTAGTAATGTAGCCAAAGATGACTTTGAACTCCTGATCTGCCTGTCTAAAAATATGTTTAAATGAAACAGGAGGGCATGAAAGAAAAGAGAATTTTTTAAAAACCAGAGTATATAACATGGTTAATGTTTCTCAATACTGTGAACTTGGCCACAATAAAATTTGTATTTCTACTCAAGCTCAGTCCACAAATCTATGTAAACCCCATGTTAGTAGCTTAGACTTAGAGCATGGGTCCTGCAGTTGGTGTTGGATCTAAAGCCAGGCCTGTACTTGCCATCCATGGGTGATCTTCTCCTGTGAACATTACCATAGTACCCCTGGGGTTGGTGCAAACTTTAAGCAAGTGTGTTCATGAAAGACTGTATATACAGCACATCATGACAGCCATCATGAGCCACTAAACTCATTACTGCTTTTCTCTTTGGAATAATGCATTATTTGAACTTTGCTCCAAACTCCCCATGCATCCTCACTGTCCACGGAAGTCTTCATATCAAGGCCTCCCTCACTCTGAGCCTAAAGCACCTCCACAGCTTTGTTGCTGTCTTGGAAACAATATTTGTTTTTCCTTTCCCTACTGTATCAGGCCTTGTCCCCAAATGATTCTATTTCAGCATTATACTAACATCCCAGAATACTTCTACTCAAACCTACATGATATGTGTCAGTTTCTTGATGTGGCCTCTTGATGAATCAAGAGATGCAATGAGATCAAAGAAGAAGGGGTGGCCAGTGGAATGATTTTTATGTGACGCCAGGGCTTAATCCAGGGCTCTGGGCAAGCATTCTGCCTATTGAGCTACATGTCTCTAGCTGAAAGAATTTGCATTTAAAATTATTTTTATTTATGTATGTGTGTCTGTGTGAATGTATGCACATGTGCATGTGTGTACACCTGTGTAGAAGGCCAGATGAGAGGATGAATCTCTGGGAGCTTGAGAGTTACAGTTGTTTACAGGTCACCTGGCTTATTGCATGGGTATTGGGTACTCACGTGCTCTTGGCCATTGAGTTATCTCTCCAGCCTCTGAAATCACATTGTAAACAAGATCTTGGGTGGTGTTCGTGCTTCAGGTCAGAAGACCTCACAGGGAAATCCTCTGGAAGGATGCTTAAGAACAGGAACTTAGTTGATTGCACCCAGGCTAAACTCCATGTAATTCTAGATAGTACTGCCCACCCAGATGGTTCCTCCTCTGCTCAGAGTTCAAATCTCACATTTTAATGCTAATGTATAATTCATTTGGATGATGTTCTATTTATTCTTTTGAGACCTCTTCACATACACACAACTGGCCAAAAACTGGTATCCTACTGAGACTCTTAAGAGTCTTCCTTTTCCACAATTACAGCCCTAAGTCACTACTGCCATTGCTCTTCACTACCACAAGGGGCGCTGTTGAAGACTAGTCCGGCACCACAGCTTGGGGTAGAGCAGTAGAGGATAGACCCCTAGGTTATCCTTACCAGTCTAGGCTCTAGATGAATTCCATTGAGCATCATTTGGGCTTTACTGTCGCAACCATCCCCACCCCACCGTCCACCCCCGTTGACATTCAAACTTTAATTTGCAGTAACACAAATCCACTGCGCCAGGATGGTAGCTGCCTGGGGAGTTCAGATATCTACACCCTGGGTCTAAACCAACTCACTTGTGTGAGTTAAATCAGTTCGTTAGGATGACTTTATTTAGAAACTCTGGTTGTGCGCTGTCTTGCCCTTAGTGGAACCTTAATTTAAAAAAAAAAAAAAAAAAAAAAAAACCGGCAGATTTCTAAAACTCAGAAGCTTGTAGGTGGGGCCGATGTGGGCAATTGTCGCAGCAGGTTCACCTCTTCCCAGGGATCAGATCTACATAATAAAGGGCAAAGAAGCTTTTAGTAAACCCCTCAAAAGAACAAAAAGATGTCCTTTTCTCTCCCTTCCAAGACAATGGAGCCTATTTACCCCTTCATTTGCATGGTAAAGAAGGCTGTTTCAGGACCTTTTGCTGACCTGGTACTCCAGAGACTTTCGGGGCTACTTGAGTTGAATTTTTGCTTTGTCCACTCTAAACTGATCTTCCCTTGGAGTTTCTAAGGTTTAGCCTGCTCCTAAGTACCTAATAGTGAGTCATAAAAATAAGTTAGTGGATTGTAGCCGTACTTTTAAAACTGGGAGGGGCTGGAGGCGTGGCACATTGGTAGAGCTCTTGACTAGCAAAAGCAATACCCTGGGCTGCATTGCAAGCACCAAAAAAAAAAAAAAAAAAAAGAATAGAAAGTAGAAGGGACAAGCATTTGCACATATTAAAGAATTGATCTATGTATGGCCTAGGGATATAATTCAGTCGGTAGGGTGCTTGTGAACCTTGCATGAGGCTGTAGGTTTGATCTCTGAGACAACATAATCAACTGGGGCGGTGGAGGCAGGAGGATCAAAACTTCAAGATCATCATCTGCTTTATGTCATGCTAAAAACCAGCCTAAAATACAGGCATACTTGACTTTTTTGTAGATAAGTGAAACAAAAGTTTTAAGAATCATTTTATTTACTTGTCTCAAAAACAAATGTCAATAAAATGATTCTTAAAACTTTTGTTTCACTTATCTACAAAAATGTCAAGTATGCCTCTACTAGATTTGTGGTGTTGGGGGTCAAACCTAGGGGCTTTGTGTGCATTAGGCAGGCATTCTACTGTGGGGTTAATCCCCAGCATCTGGAAACCAATTTTAAATTATGATCTAGAATAAGCATATCTGACACATGATTGTCTACCCTCTTTAGACACGGAACTTCCCGAGTGCAGACTTGTCTTTCCTCCACTGTACCTCCACCACTGTGCACAGAGCAATGGGCACTGCCAACATTTGCCAAGTGTTTGCACTTGGCCTTTGTCACCTTCAGATGACACCGGCCAGAGTGGCTATAAACTTTTCTTCAACCTTGCATCTGATCCCATGTGCCAATTTTTATGATTCATCTGTTTTGCCTGGAAGAACTTAAGCCTCTTGAAGATAGAAACTACGTCTTACCCCTCTTGGTGTCTTGGTTTGCCTTTCAGTGATGGAAATAGGCAACTTGAGACCTCAAGAAGCACACTGAACCACTGAACTGCATGCCCAGCCCATTCTCAGACAAAGCCTGGGTGTAAAGGTGGCACTTCCTCCATCCTAGCTAACAGCTGGAAAGGGGCCTTTGTAAGAGGTTAGTCCTGACTCTCTAATAATATCTCAACCCAATCCAGAAAAGTATTGAAGGGCAGGACACATTGAAAAGGCAAGATGTTCAAAGCTGGTAAGACTTCTAATTTCCACTAAGAGAAAAAAAGATCAGTATATACAGAAAGATACGGTTACATGGGGCTGGAGAGATGGGGCAGTGGTGAAAAGCACTGAGGGTTCTTCCAGAGGACCCAGGGTCAGTTTCCAGCACCCATATGGTAGCTAACAATGTTCTGTAAGTCCAGTTCCAGAGGATCCAATGCCCTCTTCTGGCCTCCTTAGGTACCAGGCATGCATGTGGAACACAGACATGCATGCAAGCAAAACACCCATACACATAAAATAAAAATAAATACATTTTTAAAAAAGATTCAACTACAGGAATGTTTACTATGGCATTTATTTATGAAAGAAAAAACATAGAAACAGCTGGACAGTCAACAATCTTACCTTGGTTGGATGTATTTTGGGATATCTACAAGCTCAAAGATGCTTAATCACATAGAAAGAGACACACAATGTAAGTGGAGGTGATGGGCAGAACCTTACAAAGTGCTATATATGTTAAAATTTTGGAACATGTGCCTATATAGTGATGACTTCTTTGAATCCAGAGCCTGATGTATCTAAAGTAAATGTGCTGCCACTGAGTCTCTCTCTCTCTCTCTCTCTCTCTCTCTCTCTCTCTCTCTCTCTCTCTCTCTCTCTCACACACACACACACACACACACACACACACACACACTTTCTAAAACTGAATGTATTTGCCAGTGCAAAGGTATCCCAGGGTGGAGAAGTTGTTTCAAGTAGGTAGACCACAGGAAGGAAGAAAGAAGAAAAAAGAAGGAAGTAGGTAGTGAACGACAAAATGAACTAAAAGGAGGAGGATATGATTACTCCTGGAGTGTGGAGAAGATTCGTATTGTAGATATAAGGGAGAAAGCAGGCAGAGGGAAGAGTCCGGGTGAACACGGCCAGCAGACTAAACCAGACCATGGGAGGAGAGAGGGGGAGAGAAAGCAAGAAAGTTGCTGCTGACCAAGAGAAGCAGCCTGGGCCCAGGGATGGAGAAAGGCCCAGTGTAGCCAAAATGGCTGAGTTGTATAGGGATCAGGCTGGGGGAAGGGAAGGGGAAGCCCAGCCCCCGGAGGGACAGGTTTTTGTGGGGCATAGTAAAAGTTCTGGGAGGAGTCACAGGTACTAAGTGAGACTTGTCCAGGGTTTCTTTGAGACCTAACAGGTAGAATAAAGGAAGGAAGTGAATAAACCAAAAGAAGGAAGCAGGTAAACCAAAGAAAGGAAGTGGGTAGAACAAAGGAAGGAGACAGGCAGACCAAAGAAAGGAAGCGGGTAGACCAAAGGAAGGAAGTGGGTAGCTTAAAAAAGGAAGGAAGTGAGCAAAACAAATGAAGGAAGTGAATAGACCAAAAGAAGGAAGCAGGCAGACCAAAGGAAGGAAGTGGGTAGACCAAAGGAAGGAAGTGTATAGAACAAAGGAAGGAAGTGTGTAGAACAAAGGAAGGAAGTGGGTAGACCAAAGGAAGGAAGTTTGTAGAACAAAGGAGGGAAGTGGGTAGAACAAAGGAAGGAAGTGGGTAGAACAAAAGAAGGAAGTAGAGAGTTAGAGAACTTACATTGAGAATATTCCAAAAACGAATGCCAGAAAATCCTAAGCCAGCGAGTCACAAATTTGACCTGGAACCTTCCAGCGGTTGGCACCAGCAGGAAACCAGGTTAAGCTGCATGACTCACTCTGTCAGGGCAAACGAGGCTCTCCCTGATCCCTCGAATCATTTCCCTTGGAGCCCTCTGAGATGGCAATGATATCCACAGCTGCATCAGCTGGTTTCCTAGAGCCAGCCTGAGCTGGAGCAGTCTCTAAATTACACACCTCCTTCCCAGCCTTATTCTAAGCACAGCTGTAGGTAACCCATTTAATTATTCACTAAGTACCTGCATTTACTAGTGGTGGATTAATTGCTTTATCCCCAGGAATTGGAGACTATTAATAGCTGAGGGGAGCAATTACAGTCTTTCACTGCTCCTTGTGTCCCGCTTCCACTCCCAAACTGCCTACAGCTTCTACGGCTCCTTTCTCCCCAGCCTGGCCCAGCTCTCAGGGACTTACCCACCCTTCCTGGATCCTCCACTGGTGCAAGTTCAGAAAGTAGCTGACTTGATGGTTTCAATGCTAGCTTCTATGTAAAGCCCCAAAGTGCCCAATGAAGCCACATTAACAGGTTTGTTGTTTGTGTGTTTGTGTGTTTCTCTTTTAATTTCAGCCAGAATAGACACATGGGAAGAGGGAGATAAAGGGCAAAAGGGATTTGACCCCCAGTAGAGCTCTCCTGGCTGGAATTCCACGCTTTTCAACTCTGGCTGACTATTTATGACATCTGTGCTGGATGCTGGAGTATGAATGGGAAGGTCACGAGGGGAGGGAGTATCCCTACTGAAGAAGCAGCTAGCTAAGATCATTTCAGCCCCACAGGTCATAGCAGGTTAGGGGTGCATACAGAGACCCTTTGTGAGCTCAGTCGTCAGGCATAGCCTTCTGGAGGAGATGATAGCTGAAATGGGCCATGAAACACAAACACTGAGTGAAAATTAGTAAAATGCATTGTGATGGTATTTTATTTGTGCTCTAATAAATAAAACTTGCCTGGAGATCAGAGGAAAAAGCCAGCCATTATATTAAACAGAAGTCAGGCAATGGTAGCACATGTCTTTAATCCTATCATTTGGCAGGCAGGGATCTATCCGGATCTCTGTGAATTCAAGGTCACACTGGGGAACAGAGCCAGGCATGGTGACACATGCCTTTAATCCCAGTATCAACCATAGAGGTCTGGAGATCTGTACAGACAAACTGGTAGTGACAGAACTGGACTGGAAGAGGAAGTGATGTAGCTGGGCTGAGAGAGCAAATGAGAGAACAGAAAGGCATATAGGCGTGGGTAGACAGGAATAGGTAGGTCTCTTTGGAAGCTGTGGAGTTGGTGAGATGAGGTTAGCTATGGCTTTCCCTAGTTCCCTGATCTCGTGGGTTTTCACCCCTATATCTGGCTTTGTGTTTTTTATTTAATAAGACTGTTTAGAAATTTGTCTACAATGCATGATGCACATGTGTGAACATGTCTTAATAATGCCCAACATTTTATACAATGACGATGTCATAATAACTTGTGTATGTGTGCATTATATGCATGGAGTATTTGCATGCATCTGTGTACAGGTGTGCCTATGTGTGCATGCTGGAGAAGACCAAAGGCCTCTGTGAATTCAATGGCCATTCTGCTCTACACAGCAGGTTCAAGACCAGCCAGGGTTTCATACTGAGATCCTGTCTCAGTTTGAAAGAGAGAAAAATCTTGGACTCTTTAAGCCTGACTTTGTATACGTGGATACCAAGACCAGGTAGATATGTAAACTAATGTAATGGCTTAGGGATACTGGAGAAGGGTTAAGGTGGTAGCAAATCAAGTGTACTGAATCACAGCTCATATGGCCAGATATTTGTGTTGATCATGAGAAGCCAAGATCTAGATCCCTACATACCATTTTCTTTCTTTTAAATACTGGTGACTAGTTCAAACTTAAAACACACCCAGAAAAGAAAAGAAAAAATGTGAGACTGGGTCTGGTATCTTACGCCTATGACCCAGTGTTAGGAAGGCTGGGCCAGTCTTAGTGCCACAATTGAATCTTGCTTCAGTGAAGCCAAAGAGAAGCATGAAGAGGAAAAATAGTTCAAGCAACACATTTAAATAAACGAAACGGTGACGATCTGTGAAGGAGGGAGGCCCCACACTACACTGGAAAGCCTGATTTAACCTGAGAGGCAAGTGTGGTCTATAGGCTGCCAGGCTATGGTCTCTGCCTTACAAAGCAGGGATCCATTGACAGCACTGAGGTCAAGGAGCAGCTTGTGGACTTGCCTTTTCATTGATCTTAAGTGTATAATTGTAAGAATGGGTTCTAAATAGTTCTCTCTTATGACTTCATGGTTTCACTATTAATATGCATTATCAATATTAATATGCATGTATCTGGACCCAGCAACTATCTGCAGGGACAAATACCAGGAAATGAATGGCTGGTGGGGAGCATGGGGCTCTGTGGCTCTGCAAGGGCCTACTGTGTGCCAAACTGCAGGGAATGGCTGGTGGAGAGCACAGGGCTCTGTGGCAAGGGCCTACTGCATGCCAGATCGCAGAAGCAGCCTTAGCCACCACCTGGGCAGATTCTGGTAGAATCGATGAGCATTTAATAAATGGATGAAGCACTCATGACTTGGTGAACAAAAGCAAAACCTCAAGGTTTGTTCACATGTGACCTATCTTGGTCATGTGTGACCTGGGTGACGTTTCAGAGTTTCCTGTAAATTGTTGATGATGGAAGCTCCTGCTGTGTAACTCACTGAGCTCCAAATTCAAATGGAGGATGCCTGGAAGAAAAAACTCTGTAAGAGCCTCAGTGGCTCAGTGGTATGGCACACAAAGAGTATAGAGTGTGCAAGGTCTGCGTTTGAGCCTCGATTCCCTGCCCTCCCTGCACCCCACCACATCCTCAAAAAAGAACTACCCTGAAGGACACTCTAGAATGATTACTATCGCTTGTTAAACCTACCTGTAAGAACAATAGTCCTGAGGGTATAGAGGACACACACACACACACACACACACACACACACACACACACACGGGGGGGGGGGGGGGGGGGGGATTTGAAAACCTGATACTCAAAAAGGAGGCCTCCCAAACCATGCTGACCCACACCTCTTTAAGAGCTTCAGAACCCATTCTCTTGGCTTTCCTTGTGCCAATGAACAATCCTGAGGTCAAGGACTCCTTCCACAGCCCACTCCCTCACTTTCCTGAGCACCATTGAGTACTGGGAGCTAACCATTGACACACTGCCCCAGTCTGAGTCAGCCTTTCCCATGCTAGGGGAGACCAGAGGATAACCTCCGCTGTCCCTCCTCCAGTGCTGTCTACCTCATTGTTGGAGACGAGGTCTCTAAGTGGCATGGACTTCACCAAGTGGGCTTGACTCACTGACCAGTGAGTCCCAGAGATCTACTTGTCTCCATCTCTCCTGCACTGGAATTAGGGGCAAGCACTACCACGCCTGGCTATTTTAACACAGTTTCTAGGGGTGGGACTCAAATCCATGCACTTATGATGAACAGTCTTGCCATGCTGGAAGGGCAGTCTTCCCAAACCTCTCCCCCAAGTTTCTTTTTCTTATACATTGTTTTGTTGGGGAGGGGGTCAACTCTCCCATCTTCTGGACTTTTCCTGGTTGCCTAGAACTGTCTACCCTGCTCCTTCCCCCTACACTGCCTCCAGGAACTTAAGGTTCACTTTTTTTATAATAATATGTCATAGTTGCATTCAATATTTTATGTATTCCACTGATAATTATCTAATATGTCAGTTGTACCAAGAAAGACTTGGATTTTTAAATGATTGCCTTGATTATCTGACTTAATCCTTAAGCAAATGAAAAAGATCTGTTCTAAGAAATCTTTTTTGTTGTTGTTTTTCTTTTTTTTTTTTTTTTTTTTTGGTTTTTCGAGACAGGGTTTCTCTGTGTAGCTTTGCGCCTTTCCTGGGACTCACTTGGTAGCCCAGGCTGGCCTCGAACTCACAGAGATCCGCCTGGCTCTGCCTCCCGAGTGCTGGGATTAAAGGCCTGCGCCACCACTGCCCGGCTTTTTGTTGTTGTTTTTCAAAACAGGGTTCCACCATGTAACAGCCCTGGCAGTCCTGGAACTTGCTCTATAAACCAGGCTGGCCTTGAACTCAACAGAGATCTGCTTGCCTCTGCCTCCTGAGTGCTGGGATTAAAGGTGTGTGCCAGCACCCCTGGCTAGAATTCATTCTTTTTTGCATTAGAAAAAACAAAAGTGCTGAGTGGTACCTACTTAGTCCAAGTTTACATTGCTACTAAGTGATGTGCCCTGGGGACTTTTGATTGCCTCGCAATGGGGGCTACAGTCTCTCTCTGTAAATCTCCAAGCATCCAGCAGCATCCCAGGGCCTCTCTTTTCCCCAGCCTGGAAGCCACTCCCACACTTGAAGAGGCCACCTGCTCCCAGCTCCTAGCTTCCACACAGAGCTCAGTTCAGGATGCAGCCCTTCACTTATCCGCAGCAAATAGGGAAAGCCTGTTTTTTCTGAACTGTCAAACAGAATGTGTGCGTGTGTATACACATACTCGTTCCCAAATCAGTGCTGCATCAAAGGAAAAACCTCCAGTCACACAACGTGCACCTTCTCAGCTGAGTCAAAGCAAAGTAAAGAAGCTGGGCCTTCCTGTTTCAGCTCTCACACTGTAAACAAGTATATTTTCCACGGTCTATTTAGCCCACATTTTTCTCATTTTTACTCTTTTCTTCCATGATTTTGCTGCTGAAAATGGCCCCAACCACAATGCCATTGTCTTGTCTTGTGTTCTTTTGCCTGAGACAGGTTTCTTCAGACATGGGCTGTGTAGTCATTGGGAATGAATCAGCATATGCAGTGAGTAACGAGTCTTTAAACAGAAACAAGGTTATGTGTTGTACGAATCTGTTAGCAATAGTTATGACCTAGACTTGAAAGCCTAACTCCATCTTTCTCCTAGGATCAGAGATTTGATGTCTGCCAATTCATTTAAATTACAGTTACATGACTATAACTACATCAAATATACCCATGTGTACACAGTCAGACATATGTATGCCTACTCCATGCCCATAGGTCCATGGATTCAATTAATTATAGATAGAAAGTATTTGGTGAAAATTATGTCTGCACTGAACATGTACAGACTTTTTCTTCCTTCTCACAAGTCCTGAAGTCATGAAGTATAACAGCCATTTAAATAAAATTTTCAATGTGTGAGGTAGTATAAGCCATCTACAGATGCTCTTGACCATATGAGAGAATGTGCATCGGGTGTACACAAACCCAGCAATTTATGTAAGGGACTTGAATATACACAGGTTTTGGTGTTAGTAGAGATTCCTGGAATCAGTCCCTAGTGGAAAATGGGACACACACACACACACACACACACACACACACACACACACACACACGCACACTTATACTCTCACAAAGTCAGGCACACACACATTCATACACACATACATGCACACACAGAGACACACACTCACATACATTCACTCACACAAACATACACGGGCTCACACTCACACACACATTTACACACTCACATACATGCACACACAGAGATACACACACACAAACCACATGCATGCGCACACACCTTAAGATTGTCCATTTTTTTAAATTCTCTGAAATTAATTAGCTTCATTTTCAAATTAAATATTTTAAACCAGATCTCTATAAAAATTTCACTGAGAAAAAAATGCACCAAGAACATGAGGTGGCATTCAGTGTCCAGGTATCAGATTTTGTTTTCTTTATTCCATTCAATTCAGGCTGAGTTCCTCCCCTGACGCACATGGGGTGCCATGGACTCTCCTTGTTGAGCTGGCTTGGGGCATAGGAGCAGATCTGTTCTCACTTTAAAGTTATTTGGAGCTGAAATATTTATAACTTTGTTCTGCTGACTCATTATGAAGTATCTGAGCAGAAGAAAATTAATTTCTGAAGTTGTTATGCACACTAGGTTTGGAGAAGATTAACCAATTTTCCCTTATTATACATGTTTTTCATTCTGTAGCCCTAATATAAGTAATTTTTATTCTGGGGTTTCCTCTTAATAATGAAAACTAGATTTCCATTTAAAATCTCTGAATATTCTCTTGCCCTTGCAACTAAGGGATAGCATTTTTTTTTTTCTAGAAAGCAATTAAGAAGCATTCCCTTGTACCAGTCAATGGCTCAGGGAACAAAAGAGATTGCTGAGCTAACCTGATGACCCCTGAGTGCAATCCCTAGAACCCACAGTGGAAGGAGAGATCCGACTCCTAAAACTGGTTCTTTGATCTCCACAGGCATGCCATGGCATGGACACACTGACACTCCCAGACACAATCATAATAGTGACTAGAATTAAACTTTAAGAAATCTAAGGAGCGTCCCCCTTTCCAAGGGACACTGTGCTGGCTTAGCAATCAGTGTTTCTGTAAGTAAGAGCGTCTAAATGCTGCCCTCACTCCAGTGTCTCCACATCCACAGCTATTTCTCACGTTACTTTTGCTTTTTTGTTTTCTTGCTAAACATGTTTACAAACTGTAGAAGACTTTGATGAGAAGCCTGATCTGAAAAGCAGATTTAGAAAGCTGGTGAGGTCACACCCTGTGCCGTTGTATCACCTAAGAGCATCCTAAATTCCACCTTATGTTAATGGGAGATTGGAAAAAAATTAAGATTGATTTTATTTTTAATTTTGTGTATGTGTGTGATTCTCTGTCTCTCTGTCTCTCTGTATCTCTCTGTCTCTCTGTCTCTGTGTGTGTGTGTGTGTGTGTGTGTGTGAATGCAGGTGCTAGAGGAGACCAGAAGAGGGCATCAGATCTGCCTGGAGCTAGAGTTACAGGAAGTTGTTAGCTGTCTAATATGGGTGCTGGGAATGGGACTCAAGTCCTCCGGAAGTGTATTAAACATTCTTAGCCATGGAGCCATCTCTCCAGCCCCAGATGTTCTTAAATTTTAAACATGTAAGACTAAAAGACCTTGGCCTCTCCGCTTGATGATGCTTACAAAAGGTTCTCAAAAATTAGTTTTGAAGGGTGAGGATTCACACTCTCTATGGGACCAGAACTCAACCACTTCTTTCTCGGCTGTGAATATCGTTTCAGACATTGAACCTGTGTGACTCTCTCTTTATAAACCAAGTCCTAGCAACTATTTCCTGGCATTCATTAGTGTCCTGCAGTCTTTCAAGGTTTCTAGAGCATGCTACAACATTGACCACATGCTTGATATGTGTCAGCTGTTATTATTAAATAGCACAGAAAAGCCTATTATTAGGCTTCTCACATCAGAAGCCTAATGTGTAAATGCTGACCTATCTGTAATCCCCGTCATTTGAGGGATTAGGCAGGATTGGGAGTTCAAGGCCAGCCTGATATACATAGTAAGAAGCCTGCCCCCATTTCAAAACAAACCTTGTATGGGCTGAGGATATGGCTCAGTGGGTAAAACTTCTTTCTGTGCAAGTGTGAGCATTTGAATTTGAATCCACAGCACCCACTTGGAGATGGATACTATATTGAATGTCTATAATCCCATTGCTCATAAAACAAGACTGGAAACGACACAGGAGGATCCTCCAGAAGTGTGCAGGCCAGCTAGTTTGGCATTTGCAGTGGTAAACACAGAAACCCTATCTTTAGCAAGGTGGAAGGTAGGACCAACATCTAGTGTTATCCTCTGACTGATATACACATACTGTAGCACATGCCTGCCTGTGCTCACACACAGAAACACACACACAGAAACACACACACACACACACACACAAATATTAAAAAAATAAAAACCTTAATGGTCACATTTATAACCAGATAATTATTCTTTTTTTTTTTTTTTTTTTTTTTTTCCGAGACAGGGTTTCTCTGTGTAGCTTTGCGCCTTTCCTGGATCTCACTTTGTAGACCAGGCTGGCCTTGAACTCACAAAGATCCGCCTGCCTCTGCCTCCCAAGTGCTGGGATTAAAGGCATGCGCCACCACCGCCCGGCTCAGATAATTATTCTTAATTAGGGATAAGACAGCCAATTATATTTTGACCAATATGTTGTATTTGATTGTGTACTTTCAGAAGTCCAAGACACGGAATTGAGGAACAAATGCAGGAATTTTCCATTTGAAGTCCTATTTTACCAATGTCCCTGGACAAATTTAGGTTTTTTTTTTTTTTTTTTTAAGAGGAAGGTAGGATAGGCAGGGAAAAGAGAGAGAGAGAGAGAGAGAGAGAGAGAGAGAGAGAGAGAGAGAGAGAGAGAGAGAAGAGAATGCCCCAAAAGAAAGGCAATTCATTGTTGACTTTCTAAATAAAAAGTTGGTTACCTTAACTCTCCATCATCTTCCTGTGGCCAATTCCTGGACACAATCAAGACCTGGTCTCTAGAAGTTGATTCTCCTCGGCTTGCCCCACAAACACAGTCTTGGTTGTGAGAAGAGATAAAAGCCCCTCCCCATGTCCCCACTTGGGCTTCCTGGAAGAGCATTTGTTTGAGCAACACACAAGCATCGTGGGAATGGCTGCCAAGCCCACAGCTGTCCACTCCATTAAGCAGGGATGCCTTCGGACAGCAGTGTGCGGAGCTTCAATGGCTCACAGTTCCAGAGTATAGTATAGGATACCATATGGGGGAGAAGGCATGGCAGCAGGGGCTTGAGGCAGATAGTCACCCTGTACCCACAGTCAGGAACAGGAAGCTGCATGCTGGTGCTCAGCTCCCTTTCTTCCTTGCATTCAGTCTCAGACTCATGAAAAACACTAGCAACAGTTCTGGTGCTTACTTAGCACTGCTCAATTCATCATCGCTTGTAAATGATACATCTGAACATAGTAGGCATCCTTTTGCTGAATAGTTTTAATATCTGAGTCTTACCTGAACACCTGGGTGTTCTTCAAAGGTAAAACGGACAGTTGAGTAGGCATTTCTGTGATCTACTGTTAACTAAATTAATTAAGAAGACTCCCCTTACCCACTCTTATCCAATTCCACCGTTCCTCAGAATCATTGCAAGGTGGCATTGGGCAAAGTGACAATGCACAGGACAACAGTGACATGATGCCCAAAGAGCCACTGTGGGTGTGATACTGAGGGCACAAGAACCAATTCCGTGTTAAAAAGTTGCCTCCATCATTCCGGTATTGATTGCTTCCCGTGGTTCTGTGTGAATCCAGAGGGCTGGCCTTGCCTTCTGCATGCTGCCATTTCACATTAGTTCTTCTGTCAAATAAGCACAAAGGATGGTAGGATGGTGTTCTCAATTGCCGCCTGGATGGAATAGCCTTCTCCAAGGCTGCTGTGGGCCTCCTTGCCTCTAAAATTCTGGCTTGTCTAAATATATGCTTAATAGTAAAGCTTTAATTTGACAGATAATAGTTGTATGTTCGGAGAGAGCATGGGAGAGGGAAGTGGAGAAAGCAGATGAATAGAATAAACAAACAAATGATTTAATGTGTGTGTGTGTGTGTGTGTGTGTGTGTGTGTGTGTGTATGTGTGTCATGACCCATTACTTGGTACGATACTCTAAATTTTTAATAATAAGAAATAATTATGTGCATGGTTCAGGGTGATGTTTTGGTACATTTACACACTGTGTAATGATAAAGTTAGGAGATCCGTCATCTCAAACATTTATCATTTCTTTGTGGCTAAAAACATACACACTTCCCTGTCCTGGCTGTTTGAATTCCATGACACAACACAATTGACAGTAATCACCTTACTGTGCATAGACGAACAGAACTTGTTCCAGAATATAAAGGCACCAGTTATGAATGGGAAGAGAAGTGAATAGACCGACATCAAAGAAAATGATGCCGATTGAGTAGGTTGACGGAGTGAAAAGACAACCACAGAACTGGAACAAATATTCACCATCTGATGAGGGGTTAACCACTATAAGGTAGAAGAGATTCAGATAACATGGTAGGTGATGGCGATAATGGTGGTGGTGATGGTGGTGATGGTGATAGTGGAAATGATATTGGTGGTGGTGATGATGGTAATGATGATGGTGATAATGATTATGATAGTAGTGATGATGATGATGATGATGATGGTGATAATGATATAGTGGTAATGATGATGGTGGTAGTAATGATAATAGAAATGTAACATGAGACATCTTGGATTTAACTCAATTTTGGTGGTCAAGGATCCACAGGACCTCAGGCAGGCTCCGTAACCTCACTTAACCTCATCTTTTCAATGGACTCTCCTTTTATGGTTTCTGATTCTGTTTGGTTCTCTCCAAATCCTGCTCACCTCTTTACTAGCAAAACAAGTGTGCCAGCATGTTTCAAGTTTTGATGCAACTGGGTTGCACTGAACTCTGCTGGACCTCTGCCAAATTTTATGCTCCTTTTTCATAAATACCTGAGTAATATTTCAACCCAAGAAGGCAGAGAAAAAGAAACCAGGACCCTGAGGAGCGAGCCAAGAACACACATGAGTTGTATATTCAGAATGGCGCTCCCATTGTCCTGGAGCATAAATCTTTAGCTCTGCAGATCTGCTCCGCTTTGTAGGCTCCAAGCACTGCAGCTTGACAAACACCCGAAAAGGCCAGGTCTCACTAGGCAGAAGCATCCCATGAACATTTTCTGTCTCATGTAAATGTTCAAGAGCTTGGCACCAACGTGTTTATTTTCGCCATTCCTGGAAGGAACTCTTCTCTTTGTCAGCTCCCTTCTCTGTGACAGGAGACAGGCTTCGAATTTGTCCAGATCTTGAAAATGGTGCAGTCAAGAGCTGTGACCTGGAAGCTACCCCTTTCAACCATGCTGTCTCCCTTCCAGCGTGTCTCTGAGTAACTGATGTAAGTGGCCCCAGAGAACCTGCAGGATCACCCCAGAGAATGCCTTTTCCATAGACAGTTCCTTTTCTGAACTTTATTATTTCATCTTTGGGGTAGCAGCGTCTCTAGTATCTCAGGCTATCCTCAAATTTACCATGTAGCCAAAAATGAGCTGGAACGTTGACCCTCCTGCTCCACCTCCCTAGAGCTCTAAGTACAGTTTCTACAGCATGGGGAGTTGAACCTAGGACTTCCTACTCACTAGGCAAGCACTCTACCAACTGAGCCACATCTCCAGCCCCTAAATTTTAGATTTTTGCAGGTGAAAAAATGTGAATGAGTTCTGTCATGTTAGATGTGGAAAGAATCAATAGATGTACTGAGCATCTTCATGGACCAGACTTGGTACTGGTTGCAAGTAAGACACCAAAGATCCCTACATGGAGTATTAGTCTCAGTGCTGTTCTTTCTGGAGCTTATTAAGAAAGAATTCATGGCCTTCGCTCTTATGTTCAGTTTATTTATAGATTCCTGGATGCAGAAGCACAAAATCTAAGTCTGGGCAGGTTGAAGAAATAAGCCAAGCTTGGCAGTGCAGCTTCTGAGGCTTGCAGGGGGGTCCTTCCCTAGCCCCGCCTCCACCACGGGCCTTCCCTTCTTTCCCCTCCATGAGTAGCCCCAGCTCCTCTGTATCCCTCTTAGGCTCTCCTACCTCTGGAGGCCTGCATTCAGTTGATACTTGATATAGGTGAGCACAGACTCTCCCTGTGGATACAGCACATTAGTCACCATATAAACGTTTAATTGTATTTTATCAGATTTCCTAAGCTGGCGTCTTATCAGAGCTGTCTCCCTCTGCTGCCCCAAGTGCCACTGTTTGAAGGTACTCAGAATGCCTCTTAATCTTTTCTACTTTTGACTTCGAAAAGGACATGACTACATACCAAAAAAAAAAAAAAGCTGCCCAAGGACAGAGGTGATGACTAGAAAGCTTGCAGAAGCCTCCTGGCCGAAATGGGTGTGCCATTCAATGTCCCCTGACAACCTCTGTGTCAAGCCTGAGGACCTGACTGGCTTCCACATCACCTGTGGCTCTACAGTAGGTCCCAGAAATGACTACCTTCACTTTTTTTCATACTAATGTATAGAAAAGCGAGAAAGAATCCCATTCGCTGGTTTTTGCAGGTTGCAATGAGGACAGAATCCAAACCTGCCCAGTTTGCCCTTGCTCTCAGATTCTTTGACTTAACAATCCACCCTTGCTGCTTGTCCATGCTGCTGGGCCCCTGTGCTTGAGGACTTTTCTGTTTCATTGCTGTATTGTGGTGGTCTTCCCGTGACAATACTGCAGTTTTAAATCTATTCTAGCCCGGATGATAGACATTTGGGTAGGTTCATTTGCACCAACTATGAATAGTGTTACTGGAAACAGTCTAGAACATGTCATTTTGTTCTGTTTGGGTTTCGGTTTTGCTTCACTTTTTCTTTTGAGACAGGTTCTTACCATGTAGTTCAGGTTAGCCCAGGCTGGCCTTAAACTCACTATGAACAGACCACCACACCCAACTTTAAGTAACTCTTTCTTGCTCATTTCTTCTAGTGCAGATTGTTGTAAACAACCTGTTGTATTTTCCTTTTGACTTCCGTTGATAATAGGGAGAGTTGTGTTTTTCATTTTCTTTCTGAGGAAATCGCACTGTTTCAAGAGAACTGCAGGTTATGTTCCCCACACTGAACTCTTTGACAGGTAGTTGATGAAAGTTCCTGGGCTGTGGTGTATTTGATAACCTGTCCCGCCCAGTTTCTGGGTTTGTCTTAGTTTGGGTGGGTGTGTGAGTAGAGGTTGGCAGATCTCTGTGGGGACCTGAAAGCAAACGCTGTTTTACGTTGGAGAGAGTCCAGCCAAGTCCTCATGCTTCCCAGCTTAGCAAAAAAAAAAAAAAAAAAGGTTTCTGCTAAGGGGGGGGGGGGGGGCGGGATCCCTGGTCATGTGATCTTCTATTTTTCCTTCCTTTAGTTTCCCACCAGTAGTTTCCTACAGATGAACCTAAGAGATAGAAATACAAATCTAACTCAACTAAGTACCTGTTGATTGCTCCACCATGCACTGGACTAGACTCGTTTGTTTATGAACCTAACTGGAATGTACTGAGCAACAACTTCTGTTGGAATGGTGCTGAGTCCCGGAAATCAAGTGGTGAGCAGGCCAAAGTGTTGACATCCTCAAGGAAAATCTATTTTAGGGCCCCTACCCAAAGGCAATTTAAAATAAATATATAGGAAGCTGGACAGATGGTTTAGCAAGTGGGAGTCTTATGGTTCTTCCAGAGAACCTGGTTTGGTTCCTAGTACCTACACTGGGTGGCTCAAACCGCTGGTGACTCCAGAGGATCCAACACCCTCCCCTAGGGACCTGTGTGTATGAACACACACACACACACACACACACACACACACACACACACACACACACTAAATACATAAAAGAAATATTTTTTAAAATGTGTGTGTGTGTGTGTGATTCTAGATTGTAATATGTGCCAAACAGAAGAGTAAAGCTGAACGCCGAGATGATCGTTCCGTGGTATAGCATTTGCCTAGCATGTGCAAGGCCCTGGGTTTGATCCCCAGCATATCTATTAAATGAGATGCTCAGGAAAGTGACATAGGAACAGCACTTGGAAAGGGTGAAGAGCAGCCATTAAAGATGGTGACTAACATTCCAGGCTTTGAACATTCCAGGCCAGGGACACAGTTCTAGCACCAAGGCCCTCAGACCAGAGCAGGCTGCTACCAGAAATGAACTTGAATCACATTTCTCTCTGCCGCTCCTGAAGAGTTAAAGCTCTGGGCAGATGTAGGGAGAAGCCACTCCTGGCACACAGACTCCCCTTAGGCATTCAGAAGGAGGAAGAGGCGGATCTCTCTCCTCTCTCTGGCTCTATAGGAGAGAAGAAACATGTGCTTTTGTGGCTCCCATATTACACAGGAAGTGAGTGAACTTCTGATTCGATAACAGGGTGCATATGGTGCTCACCACTGGCTTCATCACATGCCTTTCCACACTTTTATATTAAAAAGTCAAAAAAGGTAGAGCTGTGGAGACGGCTCATCAGTTAAGAGCCGTGGTTGCTACTGCAAAGGACCCAGATTCTGTTCCCAGCAGTCACATGGGGCACACAACCAACCATGTGTAACTCCAGTTCTAGGAGATCTAACACCCTCTTCTGAGCCTCTACAGCACCAGGCATGCACACGTGGTGCACATGCATATATGCAGGCAAAATATTTATGTACATAAAATAAAATAAGTCTTTAAATGAAATTTCAAAAAATGTATAAAATTTGAAGTTAAAAAAAAAGGTTCCCATTAACATTTTGCTACTAAGTCACACAGCCCCAGAAATGCATTCAATCATTGTGTCCCCAGTTTCTGTATCCAGCTTACAGTCCTGGATTCCTACACAGTGACCATGCCTCTGATTCTTTTGGATCCCACCTCAATACAATGGAACCCTTGAGCTCAACTATAAAGTCGCTTCCATAATACACCCTTTATAAAATTAAAGCAGGGGCTGGAGAGATGGCACTGGCTGCTCTTCCAGAGGTCCTGAGTTCAATTCCCAGCAACCACAGGATGGCTCACAACCATCTGTAATGAGATCTAGTGCCCCCTTCTGGCCTCCAGGAATACATGCAGACAGAACACTCTATTCATAATAAATAAATAAATCTTTAAAAATTCTTTAAATAAGTAAATAAATAAAAATTAAGTGGAGGAGAATGGAGAGAAAAATTAACAAATCCAAATTGTACAAATATACATATATATGGTTAAAAATTTAAAGGAAACAGAAAATACTGAAATAATTTAGTTAGGTCTAGTCTAAGATGTTAAAAATTATCTATTAAATTTAAAATACCAAATAGAAATTAAAATGAACAGCTATCAAAATTATAAATCAAACTTAATTGAATAAAGCTGAGTTTTAAATTTAATTATCCACAGTTTGAGGCATGAACTGTTCCATGCAATAAATAAAAGATTAACAGAAGTTGCAACAACAAAAAGAGATCTATTTCACTTAAAAAAAATTTTTTGATATAAAATTTGTTTAAGTCAAAAGAAACAGCATCAGAAAACATATAATAAGAACATTTCAATATACAGTGTATACAATTTACAAAATAGCATTTTAACATGCAGTTGGAACAAGGAAACAAAATCTTTTGTTTTTGAACTGTTTTGAAGAAGAACCACTTCTCATTCCCACAGGCAACGTGGAGTTCCAGTTTTCCTACATTCTTGCTAACATTTACTATTGTCGGTCTTCAGTCTTTTTTTTTTTTTTTTTTTTTACTACAGCCACCCATTGTCTGTGAAATGGTACCCCATGTGGTTTGAACTCACATTTCACTTTCACCTAGTAATGATGATGTGGTTCTCTGTGCTTATAGCCTGTCACTGTAACTTCCTTGGCGAAATCTCTATTTACAATTTTTTTGTCCTTATATAAACTTTAATTGTAGAGTTGGAAGGATATCAGGGGTTTTTTGTTTGTTCAGTTTTTGTTTATCTGTTTGTTTTTTGAGGCAAGATTTCTCTGTGTAGCCCTCGGTGTCCTGGAACTCACTTTGTAGACCAGGCTAGTCTCGAACTCAGAGATCCACCTGCCTCTGCCTCCCAAGTGCCACCACACCCAGCTAGATAACAGTTCTTTATCAGGTAGTTTGCCAAGATTTTCTTCAGGTGACTAACCATTTTTGCCTAACAGTGTCATCCATGTGTGTTGGGCGGGCCTGTTTTGTTGCTGGTGGCACTCCTTTGTTTTGGAGTACTGGGGATAAAAACCCAGGGCCCCAGCATCCTAGGCAAACTCTACCACTGACCTCCATCCTCAGCCTTGATTGACACTGTTGCGTAAAGTGGCAACTTTCTGCTTGCAAGTTACAAGTTTTTTCCTCTAAAGGATGGTGCTTTTGGTGTCCTAACGGTAATTTCCTTTTCATTCAGGGAAGGCAATAAAGTTTGACTTGGAAATATGTAATAGATACAGTTTTATTGTCCACCAATGTTGAGTGAACTTCATAAAGGGGCAATGCTCTCCTCCTCACGTTTCGTCCATGCCAGGTAGAAAATGAATCACCAGAACATTTTACTGTCCATGAAGGTCACCCTCCATGGAGTGCCTGCACCTCCCGTCTGACTTCCGGGGCGGGGTGAGTTTGTGCTGTTGGCTTGGTCCTAAAGCACAAGGAAAATACTCCATCTTAAACACAAAGTCACACACACTCTACATATTCATCCTCACCGAGCCACAAATAAGACATCAGAAATAAGAGGCAGTGGAGATTGAGGAAATGAAAAAATAAAGTAAAAAGGGAAAAGAAGGACATGACTGCTCCTAGGTGTGGTGGAGGAGAAAGTTTATTACGGAGATGTGGGAGAGCATAGCCAGAGTCAGAGACATCTGGGAGAGCCCAGAGCAGACAGGACCAGACTGAGCTGGGCCATGTGGGGGAGGGGCAGGAAGAGGGGAAAGAGGGGAACCAGGTGTAGCAGCCAGGAGGCCAAAGGTACAAAAGGGGCAGGTAGCCAAAATGTCTGGGTTATGTAGGAAAGAGCCTCTGGGGGAAGGCGGGGGGGGGGGGGGGGGGGGGGGGGGGGGGGGGGTTTACCAGCCATACCCTGTAACAAGTAGGGGCTGAGGGCTGCTGGTAGTGAGGCTAGGTCCACTTTGATATGTGTAAATAGGCACCTCAGTCATCCAGGGTTTGAAACTTAACATGGAGTATTTGTTATCCGAAATGCTTAGGACCAGAAGTGTTTCAAATTTCAGATAATTTAAAACTTTTTAGTACTTCCATAATGAGATATCTCAGAGGTGGGGCCCAAGTCCAAACAAATCTAAGTTCATTTATGTTTCACATGAGCCTTATTCAAATGGCTCCAAGGTAATACGATATAATATTTTCGCTGTGCCTGCACGTTGAACTAACATGAAGTCAGGTATGGAATTTTCCACATGTGGAATCATGTTGGCGCTTAACAAGTTTTAGACGTCGGTGCTCTAGATGTTTGGATTGGAGATGCTTGACCTACGTCTGTGGGTCAGTGTTGGAGTTCCAAGTTTGCCACTCACCAGCAAGGAGACCTTGGGCAAGTATTTCGTATGGCTAACTCTGGAGTGGAGTTAAGTCAAGGGCCAGCCTGGACAACTTAGTGAGACCTTGTCTCTAAATTAAGTTTTTTTAATGCTTGCTGTACAGGCATGAGGATTTGAGTTTGATCCCCAGAACCTACGTAAAAAGCCAGGCACAGGGCACTCCTGCGATCCCAATGCTGGGGAAGGGGAGGCAGGAGGATCCTGGGGACTTGCTGATGAGCCAGTCTAGCTGAACGGGCCAGCTTCCAGTTCAGGGAAGCAGTCTGCCTCAGGAAGGAAGGTAGAGAGTGGGGAAGAGCTGCACATAGGAAGCCTTCCATTAAGGCCAATTGCACTGTCACGGCCATTATCACTGCTGTCATTAATATTTAACGAGGACCTTCGGGGAAGTGTCAGTGTTCAGAAAGTCCTCTTGAACCTGAGGACTTGCTGCTCAAGAATGCGGCCATCGGGGAGCTTGTTAGAATGCAGACACACACTGAACTGGACTCTGCATTTTGTAAGGGTGCCATGGTGAGCTTCTTGCGTGTTACAGTGTGAGAGACACTAGTATCTTCTAGAATCAGGTGCTGGAGCGAACATCCTGGCCTGTCACTTTACCTCCTTTAAGTCCATCCCCATTTGACTTGTCATGAGCCTTGTCTTTATTCTACAGGGACGGCAATGAAGTCAGCCCTGGCTGTGGCTTACGGCTTTCTGTGCTCAGGGAGAAGAGGCTGGAGAACCCTGTCTTTTCTAGGGTGGTTTAACCAGGTGTTTAGTCAGGGGCCTCTGTCACTCGGGAGGCTACTGTGTCCTTTCAAGAGAAAGGAGCTGATAACAAACAGTTAAGGACAAGGACCAGATAGGGTCAGTGCCTAAAAGTAAGAGGGTTGCTCTCTCCTCCCCAGGGGTCCGGCACAAGCTGACGAAATTCACTCCAAAGATCCAAAGTGCCGTTAAACCTTCAAATCTTTGAAGTGTACACCTGTTTAAACTGCTTAAATCCGAACCCTGGCCCCTCAGACAGTTATTTGTGGATGGAGGCTCGTCCCAAAGTCACAGGCTTTTTTTTAAACCATTGCTCCCAGGATAAAATAGAGCATGGGAAAGACTGGGTCTCACTCTCGTGTGTAGCCCATCTGTTTCTAAGCCCTTGGAGGCAATGGCTTCCAAATGGAAGACAAAGAGCCCCTTCTCTACCTTTTTTTTTTTTTCTTCTTTAATTTAGAAGCCCTAAGAAAAAGTGTGGGGAAAGTCACACCAGAAATCACACATCCAGGATCTTATTTGGCTGCAGAAGAAACCAGGATTTTACCAGGAACTTTCCCCAGCCTGAGTGGGAGACAGAGGGTGGTTGAAGTTAAACGATGAGATCCACCGGCAGCAGAGGAAGGTCTCCCACAGTGTTTATTTTCCATTTCCCCTTGGGGCCAGCAAGATGGCTGAATTCAGTCCCAGGACCCACAGGGTAGAAGGAGGGAGCTGACTCCCAGCGAGTTATGTTCTGACCTCTACAAGTGCATGCTTGTGCACACATGACCACACACCACACACACAAACTAACGAACGAGTGTTAAAACACACGAAGAAACCAACCCGTGAATCTTGCAAGGGAAACATGAGTCAAGAGGAGAGAAAGTAGAGAGCACAGGTTTTAAACGCTGAGATGTAGATGGTGGAGTGTTTGCCTAGTACATAGGAAGCCCTGGTTTCGAACCCCTACACCATATTAACTGGGTGTGGTAGTGCACACCTATACCCGGGAGTTGAAGACCGGATGATCAGCAGTACATGGTCTACCTCTGGTACATGATTCAAAGCCCGCCTAGGCTACATAAGGCCCGGCCTCAAGAGACAGAGAGAGGGAGCTCAAGTTGCATTTGCCACCGTGTGTCTACATGCCACATGCTCACGCCTGGTGCCCACAGAGACCAGAAAATGGCAGCAGATCCTCTGGAACTCAGGTCACAGGTGCTTGCGAATCACCTCATAGATACTTGGAACCAAACTTGGTCCTTTGCAAGGTCAGGAAGTGTTCTTAACCACTAGCCATTATCTCCAGCCCAAGTTCAGTCATTTTTAATATATTCACAGTGCTGCGGAACCATCACCACTATCTGATTCTGTGCCATCATTCACCATCCCCCCCCCATCCAAGTGCCCATTACAGACAGACCCTCCCCGTTCCTCTCACCCCCAGCAACTAACTGTCTTTCTGTGGCAGGACAATGTTATTTCTTTATTTATTTTAAATGAAGAGCCAGACTGCAGTTGAGGAAGTCATTCTTAGGAACTAGTAAACATGATGCCCAAGGGTGGCAGGACCCAAACAAAGATGTGCTCAGCAACCTGCTCCCACCCAGTGAGGCCATCAGGTCAGAATTACCACCAAAAGCCAAAAGTGGGAGACTGGAGAGATGGCTCAGGGGCTAAGAGCACTGACTGTTCTACCAGAGGACCCAGGTTCAAGTCCCAGCACCCGCACGGTGGCTTACAATGATCCTTAACTTCAATTTTAGGGGATCCGATGCCCTCTTCTGACTTCTGTGGGCATCAGGCATGCATATGTGATACACATGCCTATATGCAGGCAAGACACCCATATATATAATATAAAATAAATAAATCTTTAAAAAATATAATAATAATAATAATAATAATAATAATAATAATAATAATAATTAAAGCCAGGAGTGCCTCGTGCCTGTCAGCATTTGAGAGACAGGGACAGGAGGATTGCTGTGAGTTGGAGACTAACCTGATCTACATATCAAATTCTAGGCCGGCCAGAGTTACATAATGAGACCCTTTGTTAAAAAACAAAATGAAAAAACAGGGCTGCCACCATGGTTCAGTGGCAGCGTGCTGACTTATAATTCATAAAGCCCTGAGTTCTATTTCCAGTATGAGAGAGAGAGAGAGAGAGAGAGAGAGAGAGAGAGAGAGAGAGAATATGAGAGATTGAGAGATTATCCTATACCCCTACAATCTGTATTTTGAGGCCAGTCTGGGCTACACAGCAAGACCACCACCACCACCACCCCACCCCACCCCACCCCGCCCCAAAATAAGGTTGAATAATTTGAGTTCTTTCTTGCATTCTGCTTCCTACTGGTCTTTATGCAGGTCTGACAGCTAGCCCTGAGGTGATCAGGATGCAGGCTAACATCCCAGGCTGGTATGAGTCCAACACAAGAGGATACATATAAAAGCTTCGCTCCAAGGCAGTTGTTGGGCATTTGTGTGAATTACCTAATCCTGAGAGGGAACTCCCTCCCTGGACCTAAGAGACATCCAGATGTCAATGTGTCATAAAAATTTAGAAAATAAAGAAATACGGTTAATAGTCACCAGTCGGCCAGGGTCACCTGCTGGGAGGGATCCGCACCTAGGAAACCAGAGCGCTGCCCGGGTCAAATGCTGCCTGCTGTGCTCCCCTCTCACTCTCAGATTCTCTCCTTTGTCTGTCTTTTCAAGACAGGATTTCACTCTATAGCTCCAGGCTTGTCTGAAACTAAGTAGTCCAGGTTGGCCTCAAACTGATACCATCTCTCTCTCTCTCAGCCTCCAACCATTGCCAGACGGCTCTCTCCTAGTCAGTGCAGAACTTAGGTCTTGCACCCTGGAACCTGTGAATGTTTCTCTACTGTGACATTGCCCCTGTATCACAGCATGTTGTCCCCGCCCCCCCACACCCCCACAACACGCAACACTGTGGTAGCTCCCTTTCTAGAAGCCCGTTTGCTCTGTGTTAGGATGCACGACTCAAATTGAAATGCCTTGAAAATATTGAAATGTTCAGATTTAGACCTCTTCCTGGCATAGATGTTCAACCAGAAACAACTTCAGGGTCATTAACTAGACGTAGTTCCAGTGGGCTTGCTCGTATCGATCAGCTTCCCTGGTACTTTGCATCTTGATTTAGTTCTTTTTTTCTCTTTCGTATACAATAGGAAGTTTGTTAACAATCATTACAGTATCCCTGGCCTTGTCTCCCTCCACAAAGATTGAATGTGCCATTTTTCTTTCTCTCTCTCTCTCTCCCTCTTTGTGTGTGCATTGGTATGCATGTGGGTGTGAGTGCATGTGGAAGCCAGAAGTCAACCTAGGGTGTTCCTCAGGAACTGTCCACCATAGGGGTTTTGTTGTTGTTTTGAGACAGGGTCTCTAACTGGAACCTGGGATTCTCTAGACTGGCTGGAGTGCAAACCCCAAGGATCCTCCTGTTTCCACCTCCCCAGCACTGGAATTACAAGAATTACAAATGTCACACACACACACACACACACACACACACACACACACACACACACACACTTTTTACACGGGTCCTGGGAATTGAGTTCTGGTCCTCTTGCTTGCAAGGAAAGCACTTTGTTTGCTATCTGAGCCATCTTGCCAGCCCCAAGTGTGCCATTTCTTAATTAAATAATTAAGGAGAGAGGGCTCATGGTATACTGTCATACTAATGGCTTGTTCAGTTTAGCTTTGGGGGTGGGGAGCTTTTTTTAAAGGTTAAGCAAGTGGGGACTTTCCCCATTATGTTCTTTCTACTTCTCAACTGTAATTTGCCCTCAGTGACTTCAAACCACTTCGGCTCCTAGAGCTGTCCAATTCCAGCACCAGGAAGCACCTACCAGCATCTAGGCCGGTCCTCCCAGCTGCTGCACTAACGGGGACCACTCACTGGGAGGCACTGCCAGGCACTTCCTGCCATGCGTTCCTTAACGTCTTCCTGCACCTTCTTTGTGAAATAGCATATTCACAGGATTTCCAGAGAATTGCAAACTCTGCATTTAAGCTCAGCAAGTTCAGTATTGCCTTTCCCACAAAAATATCACTTATACTCTCAGATTATTTTTCAAAAATGTACTTTTATTACTGTATTTTATGTGCATGTTTTTTTCTCTATGGATGTCTGTGCACCACATGTGTGCCTGGTGCCTGTGGAGACCAGAACTGAAGTTACAGGTGGTTGTGAACCACCAGGTGATGCTAGGAATCAAACCCGGGTCCTCTGGAAGAGCAGCTGGTCCTCTTAACCACTGAGCCATCTCTCCAGCCCGCCCCGCGCCCCAAGATGTTTTCTTAATGAGAAGATGTCATCTTTTGAGAAGTCCAGATTTTTTCCAAACTTAGATTATAGCCATCAGTGTCCAAATGATAGCAACATTCTCTATAAAACATGTCATGGTGGAAAAAAAGTAGTGTGTAATGTCCTGGAGGTGAGTGTTCTTGCTTACTACTCCCTCACTTAATAGGCAAGAAGCAAGCTCGGAGAGGTTCAATAACTTAGTCAAAGGCACCTGGTGGCTGGAGGACTTACCTGGACCCAAAGGCCTGTGTTTCCATGTAACATGTCACAGAATCTAGCTCCAAATACAGTGACGCTCGTGAAGGGTTGTCAAGTGTTAGTATTAATGCTGTTCCCTGGTGCTTCCTGTGTTGGCTTCCTACTGGTGTAACAAATGTCCCCAGATTTAACAACACAAATGTGTCCTCTTAGAATCCTGGAGTGGAGAGCTCTAACCCAGGCTCTCTGGGCTAATACTCCTGGCCAATTTGTGTAATCACGATAATTGCCCACAGACATGTCCAGAGACCCGTCTGGTAGGTGATTCTAGGTTCTGTCAAGTTGGCAGTCAACACTTGCACACCCACTGCCATCTCCTTTCTTCTCGTCTCCCTTCCCATTAGTCCCTTTGGCTGCGTAGAACTTTATGTCTACTTTCATGTTTTGTACATGTGTTATTGATGTATCTATATAAAATCTAGGAACTGCATGTGAAAGAAATATATGATATTTGTATTTCTGAGGCTGACTTCATTAACTCAACACAATTATATCCAGTTGTAGCCATTTTTCCTGCAAATAACAGAACTTTGTTCTTTTCCATGGTAGAAAACATTCCATTGAGTAGATACACCATACTTTCCAAGTCTCTTGGGGCCATTGTTAGATGCCTACATTGGTTCCATAACTCAGCTATGGTGAACAGTGCTGGGATTCACATTAATGAACAAGTATCTCTGTGGTGTGTTGACTTGAAGATCATTGGCTCAATAACCAGGAGCTGGAATAGCTGGGTCACATAGTAGATTCATTTTCAGTGTTTTGAGGAACCTCCAAACTGACTTCCATCGTGGCTAAAAAAACATTCCTACAAGCAGTGCATGGGAGTTCCCTTTTGTCCATATTCTCGTCAGCATCTGTTGTTATTTATTTTCTCAATGACTGGCATCATCATTTCTCAATGATTGCTGGGGCGAGATGAAACCTCCATGCAGTTTGCATTTCTCTGATGGCTGGTGAAGTTGACCAATCGTTTTCTTTTGCAGAAATAAGTAAATCAATCTCCTTCACTTGCATCAGGCACTTTCTCTCCTCTGTGCTTTTGGCCTCATTATTTTCTCTGCCTAGGATTTCCTTTTCTGTTCATCTCTGATTTTATAACTCCTGATGATTTACAGATTCAGTTCAAATGTCACTATTGCCTCACATCCTTCTCCATTTCTTCCCCTACCCATAAGCTGGAAACAATTTTTCTCCTGACTTCTCAGGGCCCTGCCTTTTCCTTTCATGCTGAGCACATTCTTGCTGCTTATTGCTACATAGCGAGTGACTCTGAACTTAGTGGTTTAGTAAGATATCTCCTGGATCAAGATTTTGTTCGGAGCACAGAAAGGAGGGCTTGATTTGTCCCGGGACCTCTGGAGCCTCCGCTGGGTTTCCCTCTGTTTCTCTTACTCCCACTGGACAGCCCATCCCACACATCTGGCTGTTGCTTTCTCAGAGCATGGTGGCCTCAGGATGGAGATTTTTTTTTTTTTTTTTTTTTTTTTTTACCATGGTAGGTGAGGACTCCAGTAGACCAATATAGAAGACAATCCCTTAAAAGGCAAGCATTGGCCAGGCAGAGCATCATATGAGCCTGACTGTATTGCCCCCAGTAGGCACATACCAGATTGAAGGGAAGGAGAAGTAGAACCCTACCTTCTATAGAGTTAAAGAATTCAAGGCCCTGGGGATGCTGCAGTCAGCGAAGTACTTGCCAGCAAGCAGGAGGCCCTGAGTTTGCTCCTGAGTGCCCACGTTAAAAAGCCAGATGTGAGATTTACTTTGAGCTTTTTGAGGATTCTCCACACTGATTTCCACAGTGGCTGTACCAGTTTGCGATCCCACCAACGGTGAATAGAGGTCCCCTCTCCCCACATCCTCTACTGCATTATTTGATCATTGTTTTGTGGATCTTTGCCATTCTGACTAGGCCAAGATGGAATCTCAGAGTTGTTTGGATTTCCATTTTCCTTATTGCTAGGGACAACAAACATTTTTTTCAATGAATATTTTTAAAAGGTATTTCTTAGTCATTTTTATTTCTTCTTTTGAAATCTCTTTCTCCAGATCCCAAGTCCATTTTTTGAATGGGTCCTTTCTTGACTCTTATTTTTTGAGTTCTTTATATATTCTGAATGTTAATCCTCTGTCAGATGTATAACTTTCATGTAGCTAGAGTTTTCCTGCCTGGCCCACAGTCAGGACAAATCTCTCTCACCCGCAAGTCCCACAGCCGCTCAGACCCAACCAAGTAAACATAGAGACTTATATTGCTTACAAACTGTATGGCTGTGGCAGGCTTCTTGCTAACTGTTCTTATATCTTAAATTAATCCATTTCTATAAATCTATACCTTGCCACGTGGCTCATGGCTTACCAGCATCTTCACATGCTGCTTGTCACGGTGGCGGATAGCAGTGTCTCCTCCCACCTTCCTGTTCTCTCAATTCTCCTCTCTGTTAGTCCTGCCTATACTTCCTGCCTGGCCACTAGCCAATCCGTGTTTATTTATTGACCAATCAGAGCAATTTGACATACAGACCATCCCACAGCACTTTCATGCTTAGGTCTTTGATCTATTTAGAGTTAGTTTTTGTCCAAGGTGATAGGTTGAGGTCTAATTTCATTCTTTTGCACGTGGACATCCAGTTTCCCCAGCACCATTTGCTGAAGATGCTTTCTTTTCTCCAGCTTATGTTTTGGAAATCTTTGTCAATTATTAAATGGCTGAAGTCACATGTACTCATGTTTGGGTCTTTTATTTTCTTCCATTGGTTTACATGTCTGTTTCTGTGCCAGTACCATATTGTTTTTACTACTACCACATGACCCAGCTACACCACTTCTTAGCATACACCACAGATGACCCAGCTACACCACTTCTTAGCATACACCTCATGACCCAGCTATACCACTTCTTAGCATACACCACAGATAACTTGATTAGCTATGTTCATTGTTGCTCTATTCACAATAGCTAGGAAATGGAAACAATCTAAATGCCCTTCAACTGATGAATAGACAACGAAAATGTGGTACATGTACACTATGGAATACTATTCCGCTGGAAAGAAAAAGGAAATCATGAACTTTGCAGGTAAATAGATGAAACTAGAAAAGATCATTTTGAGTGAGGTAAACCAAACCTAGAAAGACAAACGTCACACATTCTCTGTCATCTGAGGTTCCTAGGTCCGAATCTTCAGATGTGAGTATATAACCTGGAGTAACTTCAGAAACCAGGAAAGTAAGAAGGGCCTGTGACATGAAGGCTGTAGAGAGTGAAATGGCAGGATACACGTGGTCCAAAGGCGGAAATGGGAAAAACAGGAGAACTTCAAGAGAGGAGGAAAGAAATACCGGAAGAGGAGGACGAATAGTAAAATAGCAGTAAGGAGGTCTTAAAGTCACAAGCGATCATACTATTAGCTAGCTACTTAGAAATACCTATAATACATGTTCATCTTTGTATACAGAAACGTCCATAGTTCTAATGAAAATTTCCCATCTGGCCTAATACTGCTCCCTACCAAGAGCCATAGACTATCTAACAACACCCCACCCCGATACCAGGTATGAGAAGCCCTCTTGGAGTTGGCCAGTGTTGTCCAAGAGACTCCTAAAACCTTGTAGGTTATTGCTGCTGCCCTTTGTTGCACCCCAGAAGTAGAAGGTAAGTTCCTTTTGCTGAAGATATCACGTACTTCAGGACCCAGAAGACCCAAGCTGGATCTGACCCGAACACTCCTCCCTGAGGAGTAGTTTTTCTGAAACCAGAAGGCACTGTGCAAGCTTCCAAAGGAGGGAAGCAAACAGTGGTCCTGCTCAGCTTTGACGCCTATGAGCTAAAACAACAACGATACGATGTTACGATAACCCCCAGGGTGAAAATGGTGGCATATGTACTTTGGTGATAACCAACAGCTCTCTAATTGGACTTAAAGCCTGCTCAAGAACGGGGAAATTGGGGCCAATGCTGGAAACTTAGCCAGCTACCCAGGGCTAGTGAAGTCATGGATCTTAGAGGAGAACCTATAACCACATTACTAAGCCAGCATAATCCCTAATTATATTCTAAACATTTATCCCTGGACTCCCAGATAAATGTAGTTCTCAGCCGTCATCAAGGAAACTTCTCTTTGCAACATACGGAGATCATTACAGAAAACCACAACTGATTTAAACACACAGTTGTGGATCCCAGTCCCAACCAATACATCTAAAACAAACCTAAGGTTTCAGGATCATTTTGGAAAAGAGGGCAGAAAGATTGTAAGAGCCAGAGGAACAGGACGTTTCCTGTGAGATTGTGTCTCCTAGAAATGTCAGAGAGTTTACATCCACGAAGTCTCGTTGACGTGGCTGTGGAAGGCCATGAACAAGGATGACATCATTAGCTATGCTAGTGCAAAAGGGGGAAAGTGTGTGAGCCTCAACCCTCAACAAAGAATTACAGGTAACCGAGGAGTGCTGAGAGCGGGAGAAATAGTCTTGCCCAGCGAAGAGCACACCAGTTAGTTATCCAATGCTAAATGGCCATCCCGGAAAACATATACATACAGGCAACATTATAAAGACTGAGCAGTTTGCATTTATAAGACGCAACAACAACAATTTAAGAAAAAGAGTGGGGAGGGGATGTATGAGGAGGGTTGGAGAGAGGAAAAGGAAGGGGAAAATGATGTAATTATAACCTCAATAATAATAATAATAATAATAATAATAATAATAATAATAATAATAATAAAGCCAGATACTGTGATATGCACTTGGAATCTCACTCCTGGGGAGGTGGAGACAGGAAGATCCTGGTGTATGCTGGTCGGCCAGCCTAGCAGAATCAGGGACTCCAGGTACAGTGTGAGATTAAAAATCTTGTCTCAAAACACAAGGTAGAAGATGATAGGACTAAGGAAGACACTGATGTTGCCCTCCAGGCTCCATGTGCATATTTACATTATGTGCACAGGTACTCACACAAAAAGACAGATATGCCTAAGAATTCAAGGGCATCTTTAAACATCAACAGTAGATGCTTAGGTACATACCTGATTATTTCCCGAAGGCTGTGAGTTCTAAGGACTCTCCTTCAGAGGTAGAAATCTCCTATGGGCCAGTGTTGTGGAATTTTTGGGACTGTGGCTAGGCTAGCAGAAGTGGGTCGTGGGCAGTGGAGGGTGGGGCATTGGAGGTGATATCCATTTCTGGTTCTGGCCCAAGCTCTCTTTTTCCTCATCCAACACCCATGCTTCCCCACAATGAAGGCTCTACACTGTGAGCCAAAATAAGCTACATCTTCCTTGAGTTGCTTTTGTTGGGTATTCTGTAAGACCATGACAGAAGAAACTGCCCTACGGGGTTTTGTTCACTTAGCAGTCTCCAAAGGGCTGGATAGCAAGCTTTGCTCCAAACAGCACACCGTAATTGTTGTGCTGATAAACAAACGTGCTGAGGTGATCTTGCCAAAAGCAATCAGGCCTCATTTCATATTTCAAATAGTGGGAGGAAAAACATGAGGGGGCTCGAGTCTTTTGGGAGCCACCATGTGGGTGCTGGGAATCAAACCCAGCCCTCTACGGGAAAAATGAGTGTTCTTAACCACTGAGCCATCTCTCTAGCCCCAGCATCTTTTTTAAGGCCACAGAGTAGATTTTTAAGTTCTATGTATTTAAAATAGAGGATCATGATCCTTAGAAGCTAGACTGTGAACTTGACTCTATAGTACTTATGATGCAAATTTCTGGTAATCAGCTTGGAGATGTGTTGAACCAATGTTTCTGATTGGATAAGCGCCTTTGTCTGTCCGATTCCAGCAACAGTGGGTGGTGTGCTGCACAAAACCTGTTCACGCCACTCTTCAATACAGCATAAGAGCATGTTGAATTCATCCAAATCTAAGTCTGCAATACCGGAAGGAAATACAGAGCCTGCCACTAAATTGTTTTTAGTCAGTTCTGCTCTGAAGTTTGCAGCACCAGCTATGAGCTGGGAAGAACTTCTGTTTAGCACATTGTTTTAAATCTGTAGCATGCACTCAGCAGCACCTCCACTGTGTCCACCAGAAAAACACTGCCTTTTTTTTTTTTTTAAGACAAGCATTGAACAGGTTTTACTGAAATTTCAAAAATACTGAATAGCATCGATAAGTCTGTGAGAAGTCACACAATGATGAGAGAGGATCACCAAGCTGTTTTAATTTTATATATGTCAGAGGAATTAAAGCCCTGATTGCAGTGCAGGGGATTGAACCCGGGGCTTCGGGCATGCTCGGCAAGCCCTCTGCCAACTTAGCGACATCCCTAGCCCTGAGGTGAAAAACGTTTTGTGACACATAAAACAGACACAAAATATAACCTTGCAGTGTCTATAAACACAGCCATGCCTGCTAGTTTATACATGACCCGTGGTTGCTTTTCTCACATGGTGACCACAGCCCAGAGCTTGTAGTACCTGAAGCTTGGCCTGTTACCTGCCCTTCCAGGTACAGAGAAAGGTTACTCAGGCACAGTGGTGCATGCCTGTAATACCAGCAATGACAAATAAAAATTGTAATTAAAAGAGGAAGGAGGAAGATCTAGAGTTGGAGGCTAGACTACATTACCCAGAAAGACCATCTCCCTTTTTTTAAAAAAAAAAAAGATTTATTTATTTACTATGTATACAACATTCTGCCTCCATGTAACCTTGAATGCCAGAAGAGGACACCAGATCTCTTTATAGATGGCTGTGAGCCACCACGTGGGTACCGGGAATTGAACTCAGGACCTCTGGAAGAGCAGCCAGTGCTCTTAACCTCTGAGCCATCTCTCCAGCCCTGAAAGACCATCTCTTAAAAATGGAGGAAAAGGCTAGCAAAGGAGGGCCAGCAGATAAAAATCACGTGGTGCCAAGCATGACCAACCCAAGCTCGATCCCGAGGACTCACACAGCAGGAGGAGAGAGTTTGCAGAAGTTGTCCTCCGACCTCCACACAGATGTGTGCCGTGAAGGGTGTGTCATGCGAGAGTGTCTGCACACACATACACAGACACACACAACAGACAAAAAGTAGATACCGTTCTAAAAGATTTGAAGGAGGACAGAGGGCCCTGGAAGGGAGAGGAATGTGTGCTAAGTTCTCACGTGGGGATCAGAGGACAGCAGAGGAGTTAGAACTAGAATCTAGCGGAGCAGGCAGCACAAGACACAGGGCACTCACTCTTTGTTTGATTTTTTGGTGCTTGTTTGATTGAGGCAGGTTCTCACTCTATAGCCCAGGCTGTACTAGAACTCTATATGTAGCCCAGGTTGGCCTCAGACCTACAGTGATTCTCATGCTCCAGCCTCTTGGGTGCTGTGATTCCAGATGTGAGCCACCACTCCTGGCAGTCTAAGTTACTTTCTGTTACCCAATGACATGGTGTCACAGGTTATGGTAATAAGCTTTCATCTGTCTCTATTGCAGCTGACAGAGTGCCCCGTCCCTAGCCAGAGTGGCTTGGAGAACCACGAATCTGCCCGTCTCCCGGTCACTTGGGGTAGTGACTTAATAACTAGAACAAGTGATCAAAATCTCAGGCTCTGCTTCTGACTGGCTGTGTGGCCTTCGGCAGGTTTCTTCACCTCTCTGGAACACATCTTGCTTCTTAGTGAAACGGAATGACTCCACCGTCACTCTACCGTGTCTGCGTTGATACACGAAATGACACACAGAAAACCGTGGTTTGCTGCTGCCGCTGTTGTGATAACCTCACTGAGCGCGCCAGTGTGGATGCCTGGCCCTACCTTCAGAAATCCAGGTTCAGTGCATGTGGGTGGAGCTCAGGAATCCGCCAGGAGGTGTGTGAACCACAGGTTGAGAAATAATGCCCCAGGAAGACAGGTGTGGGGCCATCTGGCCTGGCAATATGACCCGGCCCAAGGCACCGATGATCGGTAAATGTGTAGCATTCAGTGGGCGGATAGTCTGGGGGTGGGAATGTTTTCCTCTGCAAGCAAGCCCAAGCCTGAGATTCAGCAAAGCCAGGGAGGTAAAGATCGGTTTGAGAACCACCCACCCCTCTGTGCGCTCAGTACCAAACACTCTCCTGTTGGAGGCAGGGGACTGTTCAGATTAATGCATACAGTAAATACTGCCTTCCTTAATTCTCTGTGGATCTGCAAAGCTGTGGGTTGGGGGGTTGGTGTCCTGTGAGGACAGTTAGGGAGCCCCAGTACTGCACACCCCTACCCTTCTCCCCATAGTCAGAACTACCTGGTCTAGGAAGGCCCATGAGCCAGGCAGGCCTGGCCCCCGAGGGACAAGAAGGAGCTGTGCCAGCTGTGGTGAACCAGACAACACTGGCTGTACTCACTGGGCTGGTGGCTCCCCTCCAGCCTGTTGTTGTTGTAGAAGGAATGCAGACTGAGAGTGGCTAGATAGTCCTGTTTTCCCAAAGAAGCCAGATCCCCAGATTTTTGTGTAGTATATTCCCATTAATGAAGGTTGGCAAGTAAGCCAATTTTTTAAAAACCCCATGCGGGCCAAACAAAACACATCTGCTGGCCGGATCCAGCCTGTGGGTGGGCCTCCAGTTTGCAAACTCTGGTCTAGACTGAACAATTCCAGCCTGAGGAGCTGCGTGGAAGCCCTGCACCCTACCTGGTGGAGGGACAGGATTTAACCTAGGGCAGTCCTACTAAACCTCCACACACACTGAACTCATCCATGGACAAGATGTCCAGGCTCCGTATCCAGGATCCTGACTAGTCCCTATAGACATCCCTAGGTCCTAGAAGTCAGAGCTCAGCTCCCCTGTGTTTGGTGGCTGGAGGGTACCCTAGTTTGAAAGCAGTGCCCCAGACTGGAAAAACATGTGTCTTTTTCTGTTTTCCCTTATCTAGGGAAGAACGCCACACAGTTACAAATGTGGGTTTCTAGTTTCCATCAGCTGCCTGTCATAGGCAGGTGTGTGTGTGTGTGTCTGTGTCTCTGTGTCTGTGTCTGTGTGTCTGTGTGTCTGTGTGTACATGTGTATCTGGAGGCCCAATGTCAGTCTCAGGAGTGATTCCTCAGGTGCTACTGACCTTGTGTTTCAAGACAGGATCTTTTCATTGGGACTTGGGACTTGCTGATTAGGTTAGGATGGCTAGCCAATGAGCCCCGGAGATCTGCCTATCTCCACCTCCCCAGCATTGGGCTCACAAGCACATGCTACCACACGTAGGCTTTTTTTTTTTTTTTTAATATAGATTCTGCAGCTGATGCTCAGGTCCTCCTGCTTGCACCTTACAGAGTGAAGTATCTCCCTATAACCCCAGTTGTCACTAAATTCTTAACAGTCTAATTTAGCATCATTGGATTGAGGTCACAGCCACGGGTCATAGTTTTAGTAAGGGAGGGAAGAATCAAAGCCCTTTGTGCCTTTGACCCCTCCACACAGAAGCAGCATCTCCGGCAGGACAAATGCCTGAGGCGACAGCCAGCAGCCCACTGGGACAGTTCTGCAGCTCAGAGCTGCAGATATGAGGCAAACCACCCCAGTCTCAAACCCCCTGGAGGAAAAAGGTCCTTGGATTTGGACAGGGAGGTTGACGCATGGCTGATGAGTTATTTTTAAGTTTTTGATATTATAAACACATGCTGTAGTAGAAAGAGGGACAGATACACAGAGGCAGAGAGGGGAGAGAGAAAAAAAGAGTTCAGCTGACACAGAGTCAGCGTGCACGGAGCCCCGGCTTCAAACCCCAGTACCACATTAACCAGGCTTGGTGGCGTACACCTGTCATCTCAGTCCTTTGGAGTTGGAGGAAGGAAGATCAGAAGTTCAAAATCATACTCCACTACTTTGGGAGTTCAAGGCTAACTCAGGCTACACGAAACACTGCTTCAAGAAGCCAAGCATGGAAGAAGCTGTTTTTATTGGTTTTCTGTCTTTTGAGGCAGTTCTTCCTCTTCTGAGTCCCTCCCTGTGAGCAGCTGGGGGTCGGCATGGGAGCTAGGGCCACTCAGCTCAGTCTCACACTCCGTGCTGAGTTTTTCCAGCAAGTTCCCAAGTTGTCAGGGTGGTTTCATACAATGGTCTCCCTCACAAGTTTTAATTGGCCCTTAACACACAGGAAGACACCAGGGAGGTTTTATGGTGTGAGCAGGGCTTTTGAACCAGGAACCAGATTCCTTGTCTCCCCGCACCCCCAGCCTGTACACCCTGTTTCCTTTTGAAGTCAACGGGAGCCCTGTTCAGGGTGTCTAGCAGGAACCAAGGATCTGGTCTAAGTGAATTGTTAGGAAAATGTATTAAAGCGCTTCAAGGGAGATTAAGTTACGTGAGAAAACACATTTGGGCCAGAAGCAACTGTAGTCAGAGCCACCTGAGGGGGCTCCCCAGGTCAGAGAAGAGAAGCAAACGTCTCTGAAAAATTTAGTGAATGTCTTTCGCGCTTGGGAAGAAATAAGGCTCCATTGTCCTTGACGTGTTTAAAATATGAATTGCCAATTAACAATACGATTGGCAAATTGCTCTACAATTAAAAACATAGAAATGTTGTTAGAGGCAATTAGAATAATTGTCACATGTTAATTATGGGTTGATGGATTTTGCATGCTGCCAGCAATTACCCTTTGAGCCTGAGATTTTTCTGAACAGAATCCAACCCCATAAAGACATTGATATAATATGAACTGTCTTCCTTGCTGGCATGCGAACTGTCTTTTTAGTGTCTTTAAAGGTATGTAATTATTTTTAATTAGGCTTCCAGAAGAAAATTTCTGGATATACATTTTGCTAGGTCATCCTTAGAAAACCTTGGATCCAATCCGAAAGCGGAAGGAAATAGAGGTCACAGTGGAGAGCCAAGGGAACTTCAGTTTTGATATTTACTGGCTTGCTACAGTGGCTAACACACAGAGCCTTTGGTAGCCTCCAAGTGAAATAAGGAAAGTATATACTTGACGGGCTTGTTAGATAATGTTGATGCATACATCTCTCCCCAGTTACTGTGCGTGATGAAGTAATTGACATTTGAACCTATGTGTACTGTCTTCTAGCCCTTCCGTGCTCTCTCTCAACTCTTGGAGAGTATTGTTCTTAGGTTTCTCCACTTCCGTTCATATATTCTGGTTTTGCCCATTCTAGAACCTTCTAATCTCAAATTGGGGGGCCTCCTGCATAGAGTCATGGAGTCAGCTATCTTCACGTGGCTACTCTGCTTGCAAACAGGAGCCTCAATTCAAATCATGCTTATTCTTGGTTCATGTCTTATCTTCTTTACTGGGACTCCAGTAAAGCCTTTTCCTGCAGTATTGTCTGGGCCTCAGCTGATTTTCCCCTGCAGTCCTCATTTGGCCTGCAGCTGATCTTTGTAGATAGAAGGGTATCTGAATGTAGTTACAGGCAGTCATTTACACACGATTTGTAGCTGTATTTGAGCTGCAAGGACACAAGCAAGTATGTTGTGGAGTATTACTTTAATTATGTAAAGATATGTTATGTTTGTTTATGTTGCAGAATATTATTTTATATAAAGGTGTGTTGCTTTTGTTTATGCTGCATTTGTTTAATTGTGTAAAGATGTGTTGATGTTTCACCTTGCTTGCCTAAGGCACCTGATTGGTCTAATATAAAGCTGAACAGCCAATAGCTAGGCAGTAGAGGGGTAGATGGGGTTGGCAGACAGAGAAAGTAAGTACGAGGAAGAATCTAGGCTCGAGAAAGAAGAGAGAAGAAAATGAGGGAGAAAGGGAGGAAGATGCCCCGGGGGCTAGCCAGCCAGACACAGAGTAGGACATACAGAGCGAAACAAAAGGTAAAAAGCCCCAAGGCAAAAGGTAGATGAAGAGAAACAGGTTCAATTAAGTTATAAGAGCTAGTGGAACAAGCATAAGCTAATGGCCGAGCGTTCATAACTAATATTGAGTCTCCGTGTCTTTATTTGGGAGCTGGTTGGTGGCCCCAAAGAAAGCCTGCTGTACAAGTGTTTTCTGTGGAGACAGTCTGGCCCACCAAGTTGAAAATGTTTACTGCCTGTCCTTTCACAGAGAAAGGTATTGATGCCTATTTTAGCAAGTACCTGCTTATCTTAATTCCAGAGAAAGCTAATACATTTCATGGCCAATCTTTCCTCTCACGCCTTTTATATTAGGGCCAGGAGCTGAGGGATGTCTTTATTTTTTTTTAAAATAAGGAACTTAGGGGCTGGGAACTTAGCACAGTGGTAGAGCACTTGCCTAGCAAGCACAAGGCCCTGGGTTTGGTCCTCAGCTCCGGGGGAAAAAAAAAGATTTAAAATAAGGAACTGGAATTACAGGCAGTGTGTGCCTCTTGAGGTGGGTGCTGGGAACTGGTCCTGGGTCCTGTCTGCTAGCCATCACCCTAGCATTACTTCCTAATAGTGCTCCTCTCATGATACTCAATCTCTTTCCTCCATATCGTTTTTTAAATCTTCCTCTTTTATTATTATCATTAGGAGACAGTATTACAGTATCATGGAGCCCAGGCTGGCTTAAACTCACTATGTAACTGAGGATGGCCTCGAGACCCAGATACTTCTGCCTGCATCTTGCAAACATGGTGCTACCACACTCAGTTTATGTGGTGTTGGGAATCAAACCTGGGGCTTTATGCTTGGTAGACAAGCACTCTGCCAAGTGAGCCTCCCTACTACCCTTGTGTGTGGTAGAAAAGTATTCTAGCCACTGAGCCCCAACCCTACTCCAGCCTTCTTCCCATCTTCTTTATGTAGTGTGTGTGTGTGTGTGTGTGTGTGTGTGTGTGTGTATTTGTACACACTCTCACATTCATGTATGAAGGGGTGCATATGTGTAGAGATCAGAGGACAAACTTTGGGTTGTCTTCAGAAACAGCATCCAGCGTCTCTCAGTGAGCCGTAAATAGCTCCCTGTCTCGACTTTCCCAGCTCTGGGATTATGAGGGCATTGCCACCACATCTGGCAATTTCACACAGGTTCTGGCAGTTGACCTCAGGTCCGGTTTGCCATTTACCGACTGTGTCATCTTCTTGGCACCCTTTCTTCTTAATTCTCCAATGTTTCTTTTCTTTCTCTTTTCTTTCTTTCTTTCTTTCTTTCTTTCTTTCTTTCTTTCTTTCTTTCTTTCTTTCTTTTGTTTTTCTTCACTAGAGGCTCATCAAACTTACAAATGAAATGTATTGCAAAACTGGGTGTGGTGGCTCATGCTTGTAATGCCAGCACTCAGGAATCTGAAGCAGGAGGATCATCATGAACTTGAGTCAGCTCTGGGCTACCTACATAGTGAGCTCTAGGCCATCAAAGTAAGACCCTGCCTCAGAGAGGGGCTGAGGGGATAGAGAAACAAGTTCTCACCGGGACGTCCAAAATCATTTCCCACAATTGATTTAACTCCCATCTAGTTTCTAGAACCTTTATGTTCTCCTCCTGAGGATATTGGGGCTGCACCATGGGGAGAGAACCATGCTAGGGCCCCTGGGATACATTTGAATTGACTGGATGATAGCAGAAGGATTCTCCTCTTGGCAGAAACCCCAGCCTGGTCACACAAATATGTGGCTGGACACAGAATGACCCCTTCATTCTCATAATGCCCCAAGGACTCTAGTAGGGGAAGGATGGGTATATGAAGAGGGTAAATCCTGAGTAAGTGCTAGTCCTCCATGTATGAGCTGTGACCTTGGCTGGATACCTGTCCCTCCCAAGTTTTAGGCTTTTATTCTTAAGATGAAGTTGCACAGATGAACTGATGTTAGGGAATCAGGAACACAGCTGCAAACTGAAATGTCCTCAGGGTGGGACATGACATATAAATTAAGTAGCAGATGCCCATCTCCTACAGGCAGTCAAATCCAAGTTTTTAAAAACAAGCACAACAGGTTAAGTTAATTCCATCTGAAGTTTAAGTGTGGCCCTTCTCTCTTCCTGGGTGGTGTCTGAAACGTAGTCAACTGTTAGTGTTAGATTCCCACCTCAGCCTGCCAGTCCTTCAGTCAGTCTGCTCTGCTTAACGCTTTTGTTTCCTTCCCACACGCCTGTCCTGAGTCTCCTATGCTAGGTGCTGTGTGGGACACACTGGGTCTGAGTCACAGTCCCTGCTTCCATCTCCATCCCTACTGTTGGAGTTTGGGACAAGCAGACTGACTGATTCTAGAAATAATTGCAAACTGTGAGTGGTGTTATGAGGACAAGGGGATGAGATTTTGTAAAAACTAGGGAAGTGGCTGGGAATCACCGGGATAACAGTGATGTATATAGGAATGGTGACTGGAGCAGACAGTAGTCTGGTTCCTGGCTGCACGATCTTGAGTGAGTTACTAATGTTCCTGTACTTTAGAGCTCTGCTCTGCAAAATGAAAATACTAGGTCCCTCTGCACCAGCACACAGCATCTCACTCAGGTTAGCCATGTGCCAAGCAAAGGCTTCTGGGTAAGAATTGGGAAACTTGAGCTCTAATAATGATTACCAACTTGTCACAAGTTTTCTAGAAAATTTTCTTTCTGCATTTTGAGTGTCATCCCCTCAAAAGTTCATGCATTAGAAATGTAAGCCCCCTAGTTCATATGTTCATCTATTGTGGATTAGGAGGTTGGGGTGGTTATTAGTGTTAGATGAGGTCACAGAGTAAGGGGGGTAGATGTGTCATTAATAACTTTAAAATATTTAATTTAATTTCTGTGTGCGATGTGTTTGTGTTAGTGTGGGTCCACACATACCACATGTATGTGGAAGTCAGAAAACAAGTTTCTGGGGTTAGTTATTTCCTTCCACTGTGGATCCTGGAGACAGAACTCAGTGTCCAGGATCTCTTTCACTCACTAAGCCATCTGGCTGGCCCATCATTAGGATCATTATAAGATGAGAAGAACCTGATCTGTATTACTGTGTGATACCACATTGTGATGCAGCAAAAAGGCCATGACCCAGGTGCTGAGCAGACATTAGCACCATACTCTTGGACTTCCCAGTCTCTGTAACTGTGAGCCACATAAACCTTCTTTCATTCTAAGTTATCCGGTATCGAGTACTTCGCTATAGCAATACTGTTAGTACTGGGAGTTTCATGACACAGGCAACTGCATGGTTATGGGCAAACCTGGATGGTTTGGCATCCTCATTCTACTGGAAGCTACTATCAATTGTGTGACTTGGATGAATTTAGACTAAATAGGTGGTTCTCTAACTTTATTGTGCCTGAAACACCTACTGTTAAAACAGAATGCTGGCTCCACCTCCAGGGACAGGGGTAGGGCCTGACTCACTCTGCTAGATAATCACAAGGTCATTAGCCATCTAGAAGTCTGCGAGTCTATGGCCAGCTTCCTGTGACCTGCTTAGAGTCTAGCTGGAGAAAATGAGGTTCCCATATAGAAAACCATGTATCGGATAATAAACAATGTTTATTAAATACCTGCTATTTTTCAAGCCAGAACCGGGGAATTGTGTCTAGAAGTTCTCTGATGGCAGGGCTTGGTGAACTCAGCTTTGGACCCTGCACTGGTCTGGTGCTCCCACACTGTGTAGAGTAGAGCTCTTAACACAGGAGCCAGAAGAGAGTGGAGTAGAGTAACTGCCTAAGGGGGCAGAGGGCCGCTGCTTATGAGGATACATTGGAGAATTCATCTTTTTCTCTTGTGTCTTTGAGACAGAGTCTCGTTTAGATCAGGGTGACCTCAAACCAGCTATGTTGCCGAGGATGACCTTGAACTTCTGATCCTTCTGCCCCCACCTCCCCAATGCTGATTTTAACATCAATGTACCTGGTTTACAGGGTGCTCAAACCCAGGGCTTTGTGCATGCTAAAAGCACTCTACCAACCGAGTTACAGCTCCAGCCCCAAATCCACCTTCTGAGAATAAACTACTGTTTTATGTTTCTTTCAACCTCAAGACAGGAGGAGAGGAGCAATTCTGTGGCCTGCTGAAGAGCCAGCACATATATTACCCAAGAAGCGGTGTGAGACGGTATGAGCCAGTTTGCGTGTGGCACTCAATCAAAGATGGTGACAAACATGTCAGGGAGGTCAGTGATAACACTGATCCTTTGATGTTCCTAATGACAGGTGTATTTGATAAGACTTTCTTTCTTACAGTCCACTCATGTTTTATTGCCTGTCTACTTAGGCACACTTGCAGTCTCGGCTAGCTACAGCGATTTAACAAATCACTCCAGACTCAGTGTCTGGGAGCGAGGTCTGTTTTTACTGGTCGTGATTCTCCGGGTCGAGAATCTGAATGAGGCTCGCAGGAATGGCTTCTTCTGTTCACCCTGTGCTTGCCCTGTTCATGTTCCCAGCTGCACATAGCCAGTGGCCAGATTGGGCTAAAAAGTGCATCCCGGGATGGTTGAGCAGTTTGGTCCACTTGTTGCTCTTACAGAAGACTGGGTTTGGTTCCCAGGATCCACATGGTGGCTCACAAGCCACCTGTAACTCCAGTTCCAGGGGCTCTGATGCCTTCTTCTGACCTCTGTGGTCTCTAGGGACGTACATACCTACATGCAGGAAAAACATACTTTCCCATAAAGGGGACAGTGATCAGGTATTGAGCAAGACACCAGCACCATGCTCATAAATACATCTAAAAAAAACCATTTTACTTTAACATTGAGGCTTTCCTGTCAGATTTCATTATAGTTTTGACTGTTGGCTGTGCCTCTCCATTCCCTATACACGGCCTCTCTTTCCTTATGGTCTCTATTTTTCTGGGCCTCAATTTCTAGGACAGCCTGGGGCTCTTCACATGGTAGCCAGAGTAGGAAATGGGCACAGGGCGCAGCTGCCAGGCTTAGAACTGGTTAGAGAGTGACTTCTATCATAATATACTGACTGGTTAGAGTCAATCACCATGTCAATCACTATCCAAGGAGGGAGGAAAAATCCATCTTGATGGGAAGAGCTGCTGCTGGCTATCTTCGCTGACTACTTGATTCTCTGATTCTTACCCCTCAACGCACTTCTAATACAAAAGCATGATTATTTTTATTGGGTGAGAGTAAGGTTTTTTGGGTGACAAGACGAAAAGTTTTCTTTGATTTCCAGCATCGATATCCAAGGAAGTGTCGGGATTCCCTCGGGGAAACAAGGAAATGTAAATGCTTATCTAAGGAATGTGGCTCCTGGGCTAGAAAGGCAGTGAACAGCACAGAATGTGTGTCTGTCTGTACATCTGTTTGCTTATTTTGCATATGCGTATGTGGTCCATGCAGGTGTGTGTTCGTGAATGTGTGCTTGTGCTAACCTGCTGTGCCGGTGCCTGCAGAGGTCAGAGACCGATGTCTCCCTCAATCGCTTTTCTGCCTTCTTTAAAATTTATTTATTTGTTTGTTTGTTTATTCATTCGTTCGTTCGTTCGTTCGTTCCTTCATTTATTTATTTATTTCATGTGTTAATGTGTGTGTTTGCTCGTGCCATGGCCACGTGTGGTAAGGACAAATTGTGGGACTTGGTTCTCTCCTACCACGCGAGTCCCAAGTTCAAACTCAGGTTGTCGGCTTGGGCGCAAGCACCTCTACTCCCTAACCCATCTCAACGGCTACTGCCTCCATCTTATTTTTTTGAGACAGAGTTTCTTTCTTTCTTAAAATTATATTTAATTTTGGGTGTATGTGTGTGCCTGAGTATATGTATGTGCACCACATGCATGCAGGAGTCCTTGGAGGTTGGAAGAGGCGTCAGACCCCCTGGAACTAGAGGTACAGATGGTTGGGAACCACTGTATAGATACTGGAACTCAAAGCCTCTACATGAGCACAGCCCTCTCTCCAGCTCTGAGAAAGGTTTCTTGATGTTCACCCAGACTTGTTGGCCAATGAGCTCCTTCTTGTCTCCGCTCTGCCCTCAGCATTGGGATTCCAGCTGCACCTTGCCATGCCTGGATTTTTATATGGATGCCGGAGATCCGAACTTAGTTCTCCTGCTCACATAGCAAGCACTTTGCCCATTGAACTGGCTCCCGGCCCCTCTGTCTATACGTGCAAGATAAATTTGAAGTGTGTAATAAACCCAACTGTTCTTTTGGAAACAAATATAACAGGTCATAAAATTCACAAATGCTTCTTATTAATCTGCATGCGGCTCAAAGAGAAAGAGTTAAACGTGGCACAAGAGAAGTTATTTGTTTTTTTGTTTTTGTTTTTTTTTTTTTTTTGGTGGTGGTGGTGGTGGTGGTGGTGTGTGTGTGTGTGTGTGTGTGTGTGTGTGTTTGTGTGTTTTCCAGAATCTCATGTGCAGCAGATGTTTTGAATACTCTTCAGTTTAGGGGCAATAATAGAAACCACATGCTTGCCTTTATTTTTGAAATTGTTTTAGTAAGGGCTTGTGAAAATATGGAAAATGTAAACATGCACCAGCATATACAAATATATAACGTGCAAAGAAGCCAGCCTATCATATAGCAATGAGAGGGCCACGGTGGCATGAGGGATGGGTGTGGTAAACACAAATGACCTGGTGCGTGTCTATCTTTAAATGTGCAAACGAATCGTGACCTAGTTAAAGGCAGATTCTGAGGCTGGGGGTGTTGCTGGGTAGAACATTTGCCTAACAGGCCTAAGGCCCTGGGTTGGATCTCTAGCATCACATAAAACCAGCATGGTGGCCCCCGGCTTGTGAGCCTAGCACTTGGGGGGTGGAGGCAGGAGGAAGAGGAGTTCAAGGTCACCCTCAACTATGTAGCAAGTTCGAGGGCAGTCTGTTCTAAAAAAGGACAGGTTCTGAACTAGTGGGTAGGGGAAGGGGCTGAGGTCACACGTTGAGAGGCTTTATGGATGCTGATGCTGCCCAGGTTTAAACAGTAGTAACTATGTATAAAATGTGGAAAGGAAGGGATTGACAAGTATCTTCCCTTAATGGCTTTAGTGAGCAAATATCACATGTGTGCCTGGAATTGAGCTAGACACGGAATACCACGAACAGATTAAACTTAGTCTTGGGACTTAGTGAGCCTCCAGGTTGGAAGGAAAGGTTAAAAGGAAAGAGAATGGAAACAGAATGATATGAGGAGATCAAGAATTGCCAAGAATTAGCTATGAGCACAGTTTTGGATTCACTGTTTAAGTATGTGAGTTGAGTGAGTTCAGAGTCTCTGTAACTTCATCCAGAAAGAAATGGTGACTATTACAGTTCCAACCTTATAGTTTGAAAAAACAATTTTTAATGCTAAGATCAGAACAGTGCCTTTTTGTGTATGCTAGGCAAGTTCTCGGTTATGGAGCTATGTCCCAGCTCTTACCCTGTGGAAGTCTCATGAGACTTAGGGGGAATCCAGCCATAATGTGAAATAATGCTTAGCAGATAGTAAGTGCTCACTGATTAACCATTATTACCATACGAGTGTGGGCAACTGAGGAAAATGTCCATGTGTTTTCTTGAAAACAAAATTAGCTTATTAATCATAGATAAAATTCTGGAAATCTATTAGTAAGTATAAAAAAAGAAAATAATTATGGCCATTCTTATGATACTGTCAAGAAAGAGGTATCTTGATATATTTGACGAGATATTTACTGAATATAAATCATGGATTACAAAAGAATTTTAAGGTTTTATTGATTCCTGACTTTGTGTGACCACAGCTTTCACATCTATAAAGTGGGAATAGTTACAACTGTAATATTCAAAATACTTGCTACCCAGGCATGGTGACATGTCTGTAGTCCCAGCACGTGGGAGGCAGAGGGAGAAGTGCCACTTAAGTTTAAGAGTTCAAGACCAGTCTGGGCAACACAGTAAGACTCGGTCTCAAATCAAAACAACAACCTCTACTCCCAGCCCAAACTTTAGGAGACACAACTATCATAAAGCATCTAGTGTCCACAGAGCTGGCTTGCAATCCTGGCCCTGTCACTTATTAGCCCATGTGGCCATGCCCATTTCCCTTGAATCCTCCCCCAAGGGAAAAAATATATAAAGCACTCAGCAACGTCACAGACACAAAACAAATGCCCAGGAAAGGACAACTGTGGCTGTAACATGAAATTGCTTTAAACACACAGACACACACAGACACAGACACACATCACACACACACATAACACACGCGGACACACACACACACATAACACACACACACACACACACACACACACACACACACACACACACGGTGTATTACTTCATGAGGATGGTTATTCTACTCTGTGATAAATGTGCTGTTTCCGGTATACATCCAACTGTTTCTTTGGAGTTGCTGGCAGTCCTAACTTGTTTCTTGTTCCTCTGCACCCCCAATCTTTTATGTGCCTCTCCAATCAGCCTCTGTTGACGTCATCAGCCCATCACTGGCAGTAAGGGACTGCCTCTTCTGGTGAGCTGTAGGATTTCGAGATGGTCAGAGCTTTTTGTAACTTTTTAAAAATTCTCTCAGTCAGTCAGTTAAAATTGCAAATTCACAGGTAACAACGGACAAGTGTCCCCAGGATGTGGCTTATGTCAGGGAGTGGACCCCACAGTTGTTAGTTGGTATTAATAGTTCTCAGAGGAGGGCAGGAACCCGTGCAGGTCACAGCTGAGTCACAGACATCACACACTCTGGTTGTGGAGGCAGAACAGCTGCAGTTTGACACGAGCCAGACATTGCACAAGAAACACTTCTTCTCACCTCTCTCGGAGGAAAATGCCGGACCTGGAGGCAGGGGGACATCAAACTTCTCTTCCATCCCATCCCCAGCCTCGTTAGCTCCCTCGCTGGCTTTCTCCCATCCATCTCCTTGACAAGATTATTGGAAAGAAGGAGTTAATGAGCACACAGTTGTGTTTTCCTTGGGAGAGAAGTACAAGTCGGGCTCAGAGCAGGCTGTCATCACTCTTGAGTCCTTAAGGGCTTTACAGGTAATTATTAACTCTTTGTGGCATTCTCGGAAAAGAAAAGTTTGGGGTTGAAAGAACCCCTTAAGATTTTCCATCCGTAGTAAAATCATGGACTTTAGTTGTTTCAGAGTTTAAACGTAGTTAACACATAGAAAAGAAGCCTTTGACATAGGTGGCCCTAAAGTGCCTCTAACACATCTATGTCCTTTATGAGAATGGTATGCTGTGTGAGGATGTGTGTATTGGTGTACTCTCATGTACACTAAGGGTAGGCCAGAGGAGGACTTGGGTGCCCTACTCTACCACTGTCTGCCTTATGCCCTTGAAGCTGGGTCTCTTACTGAATTTGGAGTTAGGCAGACAGATGCCAGGTCCCAGCCATCCTCTTGTCTGTCTCTGCCTCCCATGGCTCTGGGGCTACAGGCACACAGCCAACTTTTCTGTGGGTACTGGGGACTTGAACTCCGATCCTCATGCTTCATAGCCAGTGTTCTTACCCATCGAGCCATCTCCCCAGTTCAAAGTGGATCATTTTTAACTCTCACAAGCACAGAAGGAATTATCCTTTGTTGCACAGAAGGAATTATTCTTTGCTGTTATTTGAGAATACTGAAGCTTAAAAAAAGAAATAACTGTAAAAAGGTTTCTAGTAACAAGGCTAACTGGAACCCAGGTCTTCTGAATTCTGTCCAGGGAACTTTTTTTTTTTAACTGCGAAACTGGTGACCTGTGCACACTAGGCAAGGGCCGTACCACTGAGCTATACTCCTGAGACTCCAGTGCTTTTTAGTGGACCAAATATAATGTAAATTCTCTTTTAATACCAAGAAGGCAGAATTCTGACTCCTTTGAAGTTGGATTTTCAATCCCTGTGATCAACCTGCTTTCCTGACTTTTTTTTTTAAAGGGGGTATTGTGGTGGGGGATGGGGGTATGCTCATACCATATCACATGCATGGAGGTCAAAGGACAAACTTGTCCAGTTGATTCTCCCCTTCTCCCTTTATATGGACTCTAGGGTTGGAACTTAAGTCCCCAGACTTGTGCCTCAAGGGCCTTTGCTCTCTGAGCCATCTTGCTGGCCCCTTTCTTCTTATGGTGTTGTGTGCTTCTCAGTGCAGTTTGGCAATTGAAGTTTCCTAGCTGTGAGTTTAGCATGATGTACTGCCCAGACTTCTGGATGCAAGAAACCTGGAATGATTCTTAGGGGTGTTGATTCCTTGCTGGTTTGGGGCATCAGTTCCTGCTTGATTAAAACTAACTGGAAAATCTAGAATACTTAGATAAATGGTTCAAGCACTAAGGAGGTAGTGGCAGGAGGATCAGGAGTTCAAAGTCATCCTCAGTTACCTATCAAGTTCCAGGTTAGCCTAGACTACACGAGAGAGTTTTTTTTTTTTTTTTTTTTTTTTTTTTTTTTTTTTTTTTTTTTTTTTTTTTTTTAATTAAAGCAGTAGATTAAAATGGGGATCCAGAATACACTGCTCTGTGCTGAAAGGACCATGTTCTTCTAGCAGGTAGCTTTCCTTCAAAGTCTTCCTTGATGTTCTCTTCCTGGTTTTAGGTTGTGGCCACAGATGATTCTTTTCTAAGCTGGATCTCTGCTCTCCAGCTCACATTCTTGCTGCAATCACATGCAGGTTGCTAGTATGTGGGCAGACTTCCATACATGGTGTGAGGAGCAGACATGACTTCATGCTTTGCTGTAGACAAGAAGAACTGCCAAGGCTCAGGCGCCCCGTCCCCCCAAGACTTTCTCTGTTTGGAATCCTCTTCTCTGGTGGTGTGGTAACCAGACCACAGGGGATGCTGTAGATCTGTGGGCAAATTACCTTGCAGATAACCAAATCCTGTTCTCTAGGACTCTGGAGGTCTCAAACCATCTCATAGCTCCACCTGCAAGCATTTGAAAACACTCAATTGCTACCAACCTAAAGGTAATTTTCAGTCTGTTTCAAGAGCTGTGATCAGCTGTATTTATTATGCTGCTTGATGCTGAGGTGGGTGGGGACAACCTGACAAATTTCTTTAAGGAAACGCTCACAAGCATTCTGAATGAAATTACTCTTTTGTTGAAAAACTGGGGGAGGGAGGCAACTGGAGAGATGGCTCAATGGTTAGGATCACTTGTTGCTCTTGCAAAGGACTGGGTTTGGTTCCTAAAACCACTTGGAAGCCCACAACCGTCTGTAATTCCCAATGCCACAGGACCTGATGCCTCTTCTGACCTCTGTGGGCATGCATGTGTTGCACAGGCATATATACAGACAACACACACACATACACACTAAAAAATAAATTAAAAATTTTAAATCAAATTTTAAATTAGATTTGTGTGTGTGTGTGTGTGCGCGCGCGCGCGCGCGCAGGCCAGAGGACAACCTGCAAACTCATTTCTCTCCTTCTGACCTGTGGGTTCCAGGGGTCAAATTACTCTCTTGTTCTACCAATCTTACTGGCCTAAATTACTCTTTTGTCCCCACACTTGGGATGCTGAGGCAGGAGGATTGTTGCAAGTTTGGTGCTGACCTGAGCCACATAGTGAGATGTTGTTTCAAAGAAAAAAAAAGTGTGTGTGTGTGTGGGGGGGGAGTGCTGGAGAGACGGCTCAGTAGTTAAGTACGCCATACTTCTCCCGCAGAGAATTCAGTTCCCAGCATCCATGTCAGGTGACTCACAACTACCTCCATCAGGCTACAGTGGCCTTTGGCCTCCTTGGACACCCTGCACTCATATGCACATACCCACATACAGACAGACAGACACACAATTAAAAATAAAATAAAAACAAATCTTTAAAATGTACTCTTTTGTGTTCATTGGTTTTGAAATACTTAAATACCAAGATAGAGGACTCCTTCAATTTGGGGGTCTTTTATATTCCATCTCCCAGCTTATTTTTATTATTATTTCTACCCAAAGGCAATAAAACAAAGAGACCTGTTTCTCCTTATGTAGCTGGAAGGTGTGTGATTTTGTGCACTGCACGTGTAGTACATATGTTGCTGCTCATGCATGCACATGCATGTGCACACATACGAGTTAAAGCAGTGAGTAGGATGGGTCAGGCACGGTGCTTTCCTGGTAATATTTCTGAGGTATCAATTTGGCTTAATTTACACACATTTGAGCACTGCTTCAATATTGCTTGGGAGATATGCAAAAAAAAAAATTCGAGAGAAATTGGACAGCACTTATCTGGTAGTGTAAGCAATCAGAAGAAAGGGATGATCAAAGTAAGGATAAAAAGAACGGCAAACAAAGTTGGGTGTGGTGTCCACACCTGTAATGACAGTATCCAGGAGGCTGAAACAGGGGTATCACAACTTTGGAGAGAGTGGGCTATATGATGAGATTCAAATTACCGAAAAAGAAGAAAAAAAGAAAAAGAGAAAGGAAGGCAGGCAGGCCAACGATCACTTGACTACTAAATTCAGGTCCAATTAAAAGACTTGAAGGATAGTCCCATTTAGCATCAGAGGAAACCTCTTGAATGTGTCGAATGTGGGATAGAAAAAAAACCCCAAAGTGTTTTGGTTTTGTCTTCCCGATGAACAGCTCTTCTACTCTATTTTTATAAAATGTAAGTTAGATTTAACGTGCTGGAACAAATGTTTTCCAGCCGACTCTTACGGCTTAGCTACCCTGTCTGTTGTGCAGTATGTTAGAAACTTGCATGCTCTTTGGGAGAGATGTATGTGAGACACCAGCAAGTCAAAGCGCCCGGAGTGGCAGGTATGTCTTACAGTGCTAATCTTATCCCCCCCCACCCCCCCACCCCCCCCACTGTTTGTGCGCGCCTATGTCCATGCACTACTTCACAAGGCAGCTATCAACCCGTTCTGAACTGTATAGGCCAAACTTACAGGTTTTGTTTTTTCTTTTGACTGTCTATAAAGAGAATGCCATGGATGGTTTCTTGAAAATTGACTTTTAAAGACTCCGATTTTCAAAAATAAAACACAAGACCTCAGCAAACCGTTTATCCAAGTCCGGAGCCTTTCCCCAAACTATCCAACCAACTAGGGGCGGGGAAGAGGGCGTGCCTTGGAGATTGAATTTCTGCAGTACACATTCATTTCGGTAGTCATGGACACATTTCTGAATTTAAGATATCAAGAAGAACGAGTTCGGAGCAGAAATGAGCTCCAGCATGTGCGAAGAAGAAGGGGCCCCACCTCTGAGGAAATAGCTGAGAAACTCGTGAAAGTTCTTTTTTTTCTCTCCCTCCTGGAAGGCATCTGAAAAAAGGGTGTGCATTTGCTGTGAACCCACCGTGTTGTTTGTAGTCTGGGGGGATCGCAACAAACCTAGGGTCCAGAGAGCTTCCAAACCCGTGCGTTACGGTCCCAACTTTTCTCTCCTCCCCTAGGCTCAAGGGACCGAACCGACCCTTAGGCCACTTCTAGATCCCGGCGCTGGGTAGCCACCATCCTGCAGGGCTCCTTTAAGAGGAGGAAGCACACCCCTCCCTTTCCCCGCCCAGTCCCCGCCCTTCACACCTTGGGTGGGAAAAGCGAGCGGAGGCGGGACCTCGGGGACCTTGCGCTCCTACGGCCTAGGAAACCGACCGGGGCGCCGGTAGCCAATGAGCAACGGGCGGGGCGGGGCGTAACTCTGTAGCCCTGCAGCCAACGTGGGCCGCTCTCCGCCCGCCCGCGGGCCCCAGCGGAGGGGTGTGTGAGGGCGAGCAGCCGGGGCGGGGCCTGGGGCCGCGGGGCCGGACCGCGGCGCGGCTAGCCGCTGATTGTTCACCGCGCCGAGGCACGGTGCGCTCCGGACGCTCCAGGACCGTGAGGCGCGTGGGGTCCACGGCTCGCAGCCCAGAGCCCTCCGTTAAGATGCTCGCCCGCGCCGCGCGCAGAGGCCGAGCCTAAGCGTCCCTCAGTCCACAGGCGGCGGCCGGCGGCGGCTCTCCCGACGTGCGCCCGGGCTCGGAAGGCGACGCGCAGCGCCGCTCGAAGGACGAGCAGCGGCCGGCCGAGCACTCTCCGCGGGACTCCGTGGAGTTCGCCGCGCGCAGGGCTCGGCCCGGATGGGCGCCGGGGTGGCGTTCCCCGCAGGGCGCTGCGAAGCGGCCCGGGCAGAGCGTGCCGGCTGAGCGCCGCGGCCGCGGAGCCGACTGGGATCGGGCGTCCATGCTCGGGTGCGGAGCCTAGCGCCGAGCGCAACCCGCGCCCGCCCGCCCGTCCGTCTGCCCGCTCGTCCGCCCGCCCGCACCTCGCAGCGCTCGCGCCCCGGCTTCGCGGCGCGCTCCAGACAAGATGGCGCGGCCGGGTCCGGGAGTGCTCGGGGCCCCGCGCCTCGCGCCTCGCCTTCTGCTCTGGCTGCTGCTGCTGCTACTGCAAAGGCCGGAGTCGGCGGGCGCCCAGGCCGGCTCGCGGGAGCCCTGCGCGGCCGCCTGCACTTGCGCCGGGGACTCGCTGGACTGCAGTGGGCGCGGGTTGGCGACGCTGCCCCGGGACTTGCCCTCCTGGACGCGGAGCCTGTGAGTATCACCTTCGCTGCTCGCCCGGGCGCTGTCACTGGGACAGGGCTGCGGGTGTGCACAGCCGGGGAGGGTGCGGAGTGCACTCTGTGCGGCTGGGAGACTTGTGGGTGGCCTAGTGGAGGTCGCGCGTGGGGGCCCGGGACAGAGGACTGTGTGTCTCTGCGGTCTGAAGGTGAGCACGAGTATCTCAGGGGATTCCGGAGGAGAAGCCTGTCTTTGCAGTGCGTGTTCTCGTGCACCCGGGTTCAGGACACGAGTGTAGGGGTGACTGAGTGTGTGTGTGCTTCCTGGAGTCTGCAGGCCGGCGAGTGTGGGGTGTGGAGGCGAGCCACCGGATTCTGCCTTGAAGGTGAGTGAGTGTGCCGAGGAGTGCGAGGTGCGTGTGTGTGGGTGTCTGTGAGTGAAGAGTGGAGGTGAGCGGATTTGTGTGCATGCGAGACGGAGGATGGCAGAGTGTTGGAGTCTGTGTCGGGATCGGTTGGGTGTATGTTTCTTTTTTTCTCTCCACTAGCCCAGCTCTTTGCTGTCTGAGTTCCCTCAACTTACCCTCCAGTTGGTAATGAATGAAGGTGACTCTTATCTCCAATGTTCATTCTATTTACATTATTTATTAGTGTGTGTTGCTGTCTCCTGCTCACCAGAGATCATGGTGGCTTGACTTGGCATTGGCCAGGGCAAAAGGAATCCTGCCCTGGAGAACCCAGGAGTTGAAGATCTTTGAGAGTTCTTGGAGATCTCTCTGAGTACGGCTGTTGGCCCTTTTCCGCCTGGCTGGCATGTACAAGAACTGTGTTCCAGATCCTTTCCTGTCTGTTCCCTGGGGCCCCCTTGGGCTTGATGATCCCCAGCGGTGGGTCCCACCCTCGAGTTTCTCCTCCATAAATGGCACAAGTTAGTTGTGGAGTGGTGCTGCTTCAGGAGAGGTTGCCGGGGCCTGGCTGGTCCTCTCAGCCTGTTTCACTCCGCAGAGGAGCATTTCTGTGCTGTGGGGATTGGGGCCTACAGGGGTTAGTGGGAGACTTCTTACAGGGGGTTTGGCAGAAACAAAAAGACATTAGGTTTCTGTAAACACAGTGCAATAGAAAAGCTTTGTTAGACTTCTAAAAACTTAGACCTCAGTTATCAGTAATTAGCATCTCTAGAACTATTAGTACCTTCCAGAACAGGCCTAGCATGAGTAGTCTGCTTCTCACTTGAGCAGTTGAATGTCTTTCCTAGGACATAGAAGAGGTACAGCAGTAACTTCAGTCATGACATTTGTTGTTTTTAAAAAGAGAAAATCGACGACACAGCTTTTAACCCACCCCTCCGGACCTGAGCATTAGACTGCCGTGAAGGGGAGAAGTTAGTCCCTTTTTAACAAGAAGACCCTGTGTTTTCTCAAAGAGAGGCATAGGTCTTTACCTGGATCCCTTGAGCAGCCTGCTGCGTGAGTCCTGAAGCTGGCTGAGACAGACCCTTTAGCTGTCGTGGCTCCCGTTAGGCTTTTTCTCCAGGATTTGCTTCCTCTCTGGAATTTACTAATGAAAATGCATGGTTCTTGAGTGGGGGTGAACACGGTGGCGTTGTCACTTACTGGGAGATGAACACACTGTTGCTCTTCGCTAGGATTTTATGTATTAACAGTTGAGGCAGTCTGGGGCTGTGGTTTTTCTTTGCATGCTTAAGGTAGTTTTCTTTTTTTAAATTAAATAATAGAACCTTGTGGGTAGAATGAGTATAACTTCTTAAGTGTCCACCTGTCGGAAGAGTGACTTGCAAAGCCATGTGTCTGTCGGAGGCATAGTAAGGAAGGCTCTCAGTTTCCGAGCCACAACTTCCTGGAGAGGACAGAGTGTTCTTATTTGCACTTTCCTAGGTCACGAGACCCACCTTGCCTTGCCCTGTTTTGGAGCAGAACTTACTAGTCATTTTTAGGCTTTCGGTTGCCTCCAAGTGACAATTCACACAGCGTAAATACCTTTAAAATTGCAGTCTCTTTTACTCACACAATAAATACCAGACTAGGTATTTTGAGCCTCGGGAGATTTGACTCTGCTGAGGATGGCTTTAGTGGATTAGATTGAAGATTCAAGCAGTGTGGTTTCTGGGTTTAGTATGTGGTGATACAGTGCGCACACACACAAAAGGGTGTCTTTTGAAAAATACTTATTATGAAGGTTTTTTATTTCTGCTTAAAAATGAAATCAAGTATGAATTATCTTCAGATTTCTCATATTGAGGGTTGACCCTAAGGTCTGGAGCATGGTAGGCAAGCATGCTCTCTCCAACTGTATCTCTAATACTAGCACTTTCATTTTAAACCATTGCTTTTATTCTGGGATCTCCATAAAGATATTCGTACTCTGGGCCGTGATCTGGTAAGACAGAAGTGGAGAAAGTCTCCATCTATAACATAATAAAGCATCTTGTATTTTCCCTGACTTTACACCTTCTAAGGCCATTGTGTCTGCAGTTGCTTTGAGCTAGCTCACACACCTCCTGTGAAGTAGGTGACTGCAGCCTGCTCAGTGTCCGGCTGTGGGTTTGAGATCGCAAGGGCCCTGTGGCTTCACGGGACTCCTCCCACTCTTGCAAACAGTACGTCTACTTCTGGAGTTGCTCTTAGGCCAAGAACAGAGAAATGAAAACTTTTTCATAGTAAATAGAAATGCAGTGCGAGTGAGTACAGGTTGGTGTTTATGGAGGGAGGTGGATTCCTTTCCAGGGCCGTGGATGACTTAGGAGTGCTGGAGCATAACTGAGACTCCTAGCTCACGGCATAGGTGAGATTGGCATGCTCCAATCAGAACATTCATACATAGCACCAGACCCTGCCAAGCCTTGCTCCAACTCCCAGAACCTTAGAAGAGGCTGACTTCTTAGAACTTACGTGTTTGCTTTCCTTCAAACTATTTTTGAGAGCATGATTTCAGAAACTGTTGAAGAGGTATTAAAGAGGATTTGCTTTAGAATCTTTCTTACCTGTCTAAATTTGAGCAGAGAGTTTAGTTACCACATACTGTTGGCTTTAACGTCCTGAGAGGTAACTGAAGGCCTATTGGGAATGGGGGGGGGGGGTAGGCAGGCAGGCCTAGGAGGGCAGTCCTTGGATTCTTGTTCTGTGGAGGGAAGTTAACAGGGATTCAAAGCAAGGACATTTAGGAAAGGACACCAGATGTGGTCGTCTTGAGTGCCGGTAGTAAGAGTTTATTGATTTGTTTCTCTCGTATTGGGAGTTTGCAGTAAGTATTAAGTTGGGTGGCTCAAATCTAGCTTTGCTGGTTTGAGCACGTAAGTGGCGGTTATGATTACATTAGACAATATACATACAATCTGTGCTGTCACTGTATAGTTGGAAAGCAAGGAGAACCTCTGCCTTTCAGATTCTGTAGCTGTGCTTCAAGGGCCAAATGTGCAAGGTGTTGTGAATTAAAATTCTGGAAATTACTTTCCATCTTATTTATGCAAATTAGATGGCCACATCCTTTGAGGATCCAAACTGGGGTGTGTGTATGTAGATATGTATGTTTAATGAAGTGCCCAGCTGGCCTATAACCTCTCCTTACCGTTTCTTTTATTTTTATTTTAATTTTTTTTGGTCTAATATCACTTTAAGAGTTCGGCAAACCTTGAACTTGTTTCGATTTGGGGTTGGAGGTTGCTTGGAATAGAGGTGGATTTATTTATTTTGTGGTGCTATGGATCCGAACTCACTGCCTGGGGCATGCTAACAGCAGTGCTTTCCCACCGAGGAGCTCTCCCATCCAGCCCTATGGATCTGGAGGGTACTTGCACCTTTCAAAGTCTTCTCTGTTGTGAGCTCATGTGGAAAAAGATCTGTAAGGCTGGAACCGAACCCAGGGCTCTGCATACTCTAAGCAAGCATTCTACCAACTGAGCCACATCCTCATCACATTGTTCCCCACTCAAGGCACTATTTTAAGAATCAGTGTGCTCATCTCTTTCTATAATTACATATGGTTACTAGATTTCACAAACTTTGGACTTCTGAGTGTATTATAGGCAGTACTTCTTGGCAACATCTTGAGAAGGCTTGGGGACAGTGAAGTATGCTGTGATAAGAGCTTCTTTCTGTCAGATGTCCCTGTGTTCCTGCTCTCCAGCCTCCTCCCTCTTGGGTTAGTTACGTCACCTGGGTTCCCTGGGCTGCTTCTCTGACTAGTTGGGTCGCCCTCTGGCTGACCTTTCTTACTGTCAGGCTCCGTGCTCACAATGAAAGAGTCTCTTCCCTTCGCTGCAGAAGTGTCTCTGGGGTGCGGAGCCTTTTCAGCATACTCCCAGGGTGGATAGAAGTGTCCCAGAGCCCGCTAGGGGCTAGTGTGACTTAACACACCTAGCTCTGGAATATGCACTTGCTGTTGCCTGGAGAGAGTCTGTGAGATAGGAGAGCCGGCTGGTGGCTGTTCAGAGTGGCCTGTGGCTGTTTTAAAAGTGGAGATGGAGAGGAGGGGCTCAGGGAGTTGAAAGTGGCTGTAAGCAGTAAGAATGGCGGCGGCGGTGGTGACTGCTGTTGTCTGTGTCCTCCTCTTTTTCCTCATTTGTTTCAGACAGAAAAGGGATTCTCCTTTGCCCCATAGGTTGGAAGACTGAGTTTTGTGGGCAAGCCTAATTTTCAACCTCATTTTCGAATGAGACTGGTGACATTTGCTCACTGGGGACCTTCCCCGCTCCTCAGCAACTGCAGTTTGAAACCCCGGGAGTCTTTTAGAAGTGAACAGGACTTTGGGCTGTGTTAATATTCAGAGTTGTTTACAGTGGATGCTCTTTCAAAGGCTGAATGCTTTGTCTTGAGACAGGAGGGAGAAAGGGGTGGAGGGAAAAATCCCAGGCAGAGGAGGGGAAATACGAAAAAAATGTCAAGTGTTGTCTGGCCTGTGGGAGGTTTAGGGACCATTAGTAATATGTTTTTACAGTTTAGGGGGGTATTGAACCAATGGGGTTCACTAGGGATGGACCCTATTACTTCCGTTCTTTCTCTGTGCTGGTAACTAGCTGGTTATCTTCTGCTGTTGTGTCTAGTAAAACCACAGATTTGTTTTTATGGACCTTGAAGACCAGAGGTTAAACTTGGTACAGTGAAAATTGCATTCATTTATTGATTTGGCCCAAATAGTTTTATGTAGCGACAGAGATTAGGAGAGTAGTTCAGTTTGACCAGTTAATTGGTCACATACGTAACTGGTGCTAACATGGCCTCTGTTACTAAGCAAAATGAGTAGGTCAACAGAGAACGCAGAATGTAATGAAGATTTCAGTTTTTCATCAGTTAAACTGCAGATTGCCGATTTGTGCCCAGGCGTCCTTTGGTGGGTGTCCTTTTCCTTACCCCATCTTACCCCATAGATGCCTTATGCATCTATGCTGTCATGTTTTGTGTAATTTAGTGCTTCATTGGGGGTTTAAAAAGATTGATTTTCATTATTTTTAATTATGTGCATGCCTGAGGGTCTGTGTGGGGGTATATACCCTTGAATGCGGGTGCCCTTAGGTGCCAAAGGTTTTGGATTCTCCTAGAGCTGGAGTTATAGACAGTGGCCAGCTGCCTGACCTGGGTGCTAGGAACTGAACGCAGGTCTTCCGACAGAGTAGAAAGTGTGCTTAAGTGATCAGCTTTCTCTGGCCTTTATCATTTGCTTTTTGTTTTTTGGTTTGTTTGTTTGTTTGAGACGGGGTTTCTTTGTGTCGCTCTGGCTGTCCTGGAACTCTCTCTGTAGACCTAGACCAGGCTGGCTTCGAACTCACAGAGACCCACCTGCCTCTGCCTCCCAAGTGCTGGGATTAAAGGCGTGCGCCACCACTGCCTGTCTATCATCATCTGTTTTTTGACCCAGGCACATTATGCATAGACATTTAAAACAGAGTTATACAATCTGCTAATAAAGGTTGTTCGAAATTTTCAGCAGTGGTTCCTTCCTTTCCCTGGGTCTTACACTCTTTGTTTTCCTGCCTTGAGTTCTTTGATTCCTCTCTAAACGGGCGTTGGAGACTTGTACCCTGGTTTCTGGTGTGTGATGGGTGGGAATGATGTGGACGGAACTTCCTTTACTTTTACTCTGCTATCTATGTTGGTGCCATTCACCTTGCAGGGGTAGGGGCACCCAGCGCCACCCCCTTCAGTTTGAAGTAGTGATGGAAAGATTGAAAGTTATTTTTAGGGTCCATTTCTGGTGTCTCCCCTCTCCAGCCCCTGGCCCGTTTCTAACCAAGGGGATCATAGTATCCTATCTTGTAGCTGCTGTGAGGACTGTTAAACTGTGCGTGTGTGCCGTTTGCTTCCTCTGTGCTCCATCAGTTCAAGATGGAGGTGGCAGTACGTCCGTCTGTTCTCATGACCAGGTCCCTCCAAGTTGCATTTCCCAGTGACAAAGGCTTTCCTGGGGAAAGTTTACCTTTCTGATAGGAAGGGATCTTTTGGCGTGGGAGTATAGCGTGACTCACAAGCCAGGCATCATTCTCCAGCAACAGTTTTGGTAGTACATGAAAACGGCAACAGGTAGACTCCCTGTGTGCCTTGGGAATCTCAGATGAATGGGCAGGAAGCTGTACACAGTTGCAGTAAATTATACAATTAGCAAAAATTGTTGGGGTAGTTTAAAATCTATTCCAGTTGTATAAATACTGCCTGTTTAGCATTATTCTTTAGGGAGGGTGGGTGGGGAAAAAAGCAAGAAAGTGAGAAGTCCTTAAACCAATCGTTTTATCCCCTTGTTTCTCAGGGTTTCCTTGAAATTGAGCCCTACCCAAATGCAGGTAGCTCAGTAGCTTGGAAGAATGCAGGTGCGCTCTTCCAAAAGAGATTAGGTTACAGTCTTTAGGGCCCGCTGAGCCTCATTACATACCCAGCTCCTTTTGGAAAGACTTGAAGGAGAGGAGGTGGGAAGGGAGATAGTTATTGGCTGAAGACAGATAACAAGTTGCATTTGCTTGGGTCTGTTTGCTATGGTACGGTAACTTGTCGGGGGCACCGACAGCGAACACAGGGCCATCTGAGGAACCTGGCAAGGATGCACCTTGAAAAGCCGTTTGCTATTGCTCCTGGTGCACCTGTCCGTGAGTCTTTCCCCCTTGTGAATGGCCATGATTCACAGCCTTGCCCACATGAACGGCTGCAATTGTTTGCACCCTTATTACTATTTAATCTAACCTAACCGGTAAGGCCCATTGTGCTAACAACCAATCCGTTCATCTCCGTGAGGCTGGATTCATCGATGCTTCCTTGTGAACCAGGATGCCGGTTCCAATCACCGCTCCTTGAGTTTATTTTGGCGAAAGACAAGAAAGGGTGGTTTGTCTTTAAAAGTCTTTGTGATGCATAGGTCTCTCACCTTTTATGATCAGCAGGAATTGGAAATGAATGAGTACCATTTCTCTCACAAGCAGCCCCCTCCCATTATTTTAAAAGCTGGTTTAAAAACAAAGCAAACCCCCTTAAAATTCGCCTTCTGTGGCTTCTTTGTGCAGCAGGGAAGAGTTGCTCCCTCCTGCCTGTCCTTTGACCTTTCTACTAATTTATAATTTGTTGTTCAAACCATTCACTGCTCATCTCAGCAGAGCACACATTGCACTGTTGAATTCTTTGTTCTGGATTACCTGCTTGATGATGGCCGTTTGGGGACCCTTAGGACTGAGCGCCTGAACTGGGACATAGAGCACCTAGGTAGCTCCAGGTCCTGTGGTTCCAGTGCCCTGCCTTTGAAAGCCTTTGCATCTGAAGCATTTGCACTGTGGGTTGGATAACAAGAAAGGGCAGTGAAAACTGTCAGCTGACTGGGACAAGCCTGTTGCCAAGAGAACTTTTATTCTTAGGAGACGATTAGAAAGATTGGCCTTCAAACCACTTTGGAGTTAAGGAAATGTTTGCCTTGAACTAGATGCTTTAAATAAACTCACTCTGTCAATGTAGGGGGTTTTCTTCTTAACATTATTTTATGAAGAGAGACAAGTGGACAGTTTATTAATAATGTCATGAATTCTGGGACTGTCAGCTTCAATAATTACCATCTCGTGGTCTGTCTCATAGGCTCTATACCCCAAATATTCTCTCCCTTTCTACAGTTTTTTTTTTTAAAGAAGTAAATCCAAAGCGTGCGATTTCATCTGTAAATGTGTAGGATTTTCATTTAACAGCTTTTGGGGGACATATCATTCACATGACTACTATTCACTAAAAGATGACTCTTAAGAAATGTGTAAATGAACAAGTTCTGAAAAAAAATTTATGTATTTACAGAATGTTTACTGAGCACATATTTCATGCACTGTGGTTTTTTTATGTTCTCAAATTACATGTTATTTGTTTTCCCTACCTTTGCTTTTGTGGGGAGTGTTTTAAAAGTTCTTATGTTCAAGCTCCTTGCCAGAATGTGCAATTCTTACGAGTTTTCTTCTTTTGCCATAGATCCCTTAATTGGGAGGTTTCTTCCAAGCTATTAATTGTAGATTGGAATCTATTAGTGAGCAAATATGATTACAATGGGTCATTTAAAAGTGGTATTTCAGATATTATTATTATTAAATGTAGAGATAATTAGCCATTGGTTGTAGCTAAGTCTTGAATCTGAATTGAGTTAACTCTTGTTTACTTTGCAGGGCCTGACCCTCCAGCTGTGTCTACTTGAGTCTGCTTTAAATAGAGTTAGAAGCGCCCTATAAGAAAATCCCCCAAAGCTCAGAGCCAGCTTCCTGGAACCCATTGGGTTCCTTTTTAGCTTCACACAGATTAGAAAAATGCTCCCTCCTCCTGGCTACTGAGTGGTTTGTGTTAGAGAAGTCCATGGCTCTGTTTCTCTATTGTCTCTTTGTGGGTTGGAGGAATTCCTTTAAAATAAATCGATGATATTCATATTCTGTCTGTGAAAATCTAATTTTAGGTAAATTATAGAGCGTTTAGTGGTTTAAAAACCCATCCAGCATGTCATTTTAAGTTCACAGATCTGTTGAACATAATTAAACTGCTGTCATATTTGATTAGAATGCCATTTACAGGGGATTCTCTCTGTCTAAAAACACACTGAAGAGTTTAAGAGCAACTTATAGGCAGACGAACCAAGTGTGAGGGTCTGATTGTGAGCTTAAGTTCTGTTTTTCAAATTGGGAGAACTCTCTCTCGTCTACTTTCTGATGTGGTATCTTGGTTCAGCCTCGCGCTCATGTAACTGATTTTCATTTTATTTTTTACTAAAATAATTTCGTGTGTGTCTGTGACTTCCTTTCTCCACCTGGGACAGTGTGAGTTTCTGGCACATGAGTGCCTAGTGTTTGCAAAACTTTATAAACAGCCAGAAGAGCTCGTAGCTTCCAGGAAGTGGGTTGTTGATGCAACCAAGTGATGGATGCTGAAGCCACTACTCAAGGGGGGAGGGGGGATTGTCCCCTCCTCTGCAGGAGAAGAGAGCCAGAAACAAGTATTTTCTGGCTACCAGGACTGTCTCACTTCCAATTCAGTGTTTTCTCAGATCCAATGTCTACGTCTTGTTCACAAGTAATTTTTCCTTGTGGAAGAGGCTGTGCCTTGCCCAAGAGAAAAATTAGGAATTCTGATAGGATTTTTATTTTATTTTTGAAGTGGTTTATTGTCTATGTGTTTCTTGTGTATTCATGTGTTTGTATGCTGTGTGTGTGTGTGCGTGCATGTGCACGCGCGCGCACATGTGTGTGTGCATGTGCGTGTGCCGCGCGCGCGCTGGCGTCCAGAAGAGTGAGTCAGATACCTTGGAACTGGTGTCGCAGGTGATTTCGAGTCGCCCATCATGGGCACTGGGATTCCAAGTCCGGTCCTCATGACTGAGCAGCAGTGCTCTAAACCACTGAGCCATCTCTCCAGTCCCTGAGAGGATTTTTAGATTCTTTCACAAGTCTGTTTGAAATAATATTTAGGAACGGTTTAATTATGTTCAGTTCTGGACAGCCCCCAAATAAAAGCTGTTTCACCTCAAGTATTAATGACTTGGAGTCTGTAGAACTTGGTTTCATGTTCTTAAATTTTCTTGCCTTTTGTTTTGTTTGTTTGACAAGGTCTCTCCACTGTGTAACCCAGGCTGGTCTTGAATTCACAGCAGTCCTCATGCCTCAGTCTCCTGAGTGCTATGGTCACAAGCATGCCACCACCCACCACGGCTGGCTCTTTCCTTGCTTAAACAAACAAAAACAGTAAGCAAAGAAACAATGAAGCTCTTGAAAAGGTGAAGATACAAATTTTCAGCTTCCATAGCTGTCTTTGGGCCCGAGGGGAACAAACAGGAGGCAAGGCTGAGTCCCCCTTCTCAGAAACGCTGGGTACTTAGTGCATCTTTCTGGAGGAGAGGGGCCCAGAGCTTAGACACTTCTTAAAGAAGTTCTGGACTCAACAGGGAGGAACAACTATTGACTGAAAAGAAGAAGGGAATTTTTCTCAAGCTGTGGAGAATAAGAATGTGGTAGAATGGAGACTAGCTTGTGGCTGAGTCTCAGGAGACCTGGGGGTTTTGTCCTGGCTGTGCTATTGACTGGTAGTGTGACCTTGGGCTGGTCCCCTCCTTTCCTGTCTGTGAAGGATGTAAGACCTCATTTTCAGATTCTAGCTAGTGGAGGCAAAGGGGGAGTGAACTTCCTCATTGGATTTGCTGGTGAGTCAATGGGTCTGTGTATAGGATGCTCACTTGAAAGTACTCCGTGGGATCTGCAGATGGGTACCCAGAACAGCCAAAGGAGGGTGGAGCGTCAGGGGAGGGGCCCAGCGAGGGACGCTTTGGTGGGCCTCTGTTATGGCTAAGGAGAAGCAAATGTGCATCTGAGAGCGCAGGTGACCCTTTCCTAGTCTGAAAGTTGAAAATGCTTCAGAATCGGACAGTTTCTGAGAGCTGACATGACACCACAAGTGGAAAATTCCATCCTGGGAACTTCATTTTTCATGTACAAAAGTATTAAAATTAGTGTAGAAAATTGCCTTGAGGCTATGTGTGTAAGGTGTATATGAGTCATAAATGAATTCATGTTTAGACTTGGGTACCATCCTTATATAAATAATCCAGAAATTAAAAAAAAAAAAGAATCAGAGATCTGGAAAACTGTGGCCCCAGACATTCTGGTTAAAGGATTCTTAGCTTCCCTTTCCCCCTCCTGGGCCAAAGAAAACTATGGAAGCTGCAAACTTTGACTTAGCTTTTTAGGAACATAGGTTTAGAGAAAAGGCAAACAGGTATGGAATCATTTTGGTAGGGTTTTTTTAGGGTTGCTGCTAGCCCTCAGTGAGTAGTAGGATCAGTGAAGTTGTCCCTAAGCCTGGCAGTCCTTCAGCTCTGTGGGCCCAGTGTACAGACTCAGTAGCAACAGCTGCAGGGAAGGACACACCCACAGCTCTGTCCTTTGGAGCAAGCTTGCCTGTGGTTCTGTGCAGGGACTGGGCCGGTTTCTGAGTAACTTTAAGCCATTTTCCCAAGGAGCCGTCCAGTGTGGAAACTCAACGGCCTAACATTTGTATCGGTCAGTGATGTCTTTCTTCCATTTTTGAAGTCTTTCTCTTCTTTTAAAACATTATTTTATTGAATGTATTGTTGTTGTTCAGTGGACACCAAATTTCCCCATCTGTGGGGTTCCTTTTGATCTAACACTGTTTTTAGAAAATCTTGATTCCCGCCAAATAAGAGTGGTTCCTAAGAGATTATACTTATCATGCAGAACCTAGTAGCTTTTGTTTTCTGTGTTCTGTATTTTTAAGTTATTTGTGTGGGGGTGGGGGTGGGGATGGGGGAGTCTGGAGGCCAGTGTTGGGTGTCTTACTGCTTGCTCCCCACCTTATTTTGAAGTGGTATGTCACTGGAACTGAAGCTCACCCTTTTGGCTAGCTTGTGCTGCTGAAGGCTTCAGAAACTGTTGCTACCGTTCCCCTGGTGCTGAGGTTACAGGCACGTGATTCCTCCTCCATCTGATTACATGGGTGGTGGGGATCTGAACTCAGGTCCTTGGGTTTGCACAGCATGCCTTTTACCAACTAAACTATTCCCCAGCCTACCCGTTTTCTGTGTTCTTCATAGCCACCCTCCTTCTCGTGGAATTTGTTGTCTTCACTGGAGATTCTCAGACTTTTCCTTTTATGCGTTCTTTATTGTGTACATTTTCATGAAATGAGGCCTTAGGATGCTTTTCTGTTTTTTTCTTTAGAGCATGCTCTTGGAAGTTAGAGCTTTGTTCAGGACTGCAAACCCGAATAATGGAGTGAAGTTAGAGGCGCCGTTAGTGGTGTTTGGAGCCTCCTAAGTTTAACAGGAATTAGAGACTACATCAGGACTGAATTGTCCAAAAAGCTACTTGAAAATTTTTTTGCCCGGCGTGATGGCGCACACCTTTAGTCTGTTTCAGCACTGTGGAGGCAGAGGCAGGTGGATCTCTGTGAGTGTGAGGCCAGCCTGGTCTACAGAGCAAATTCCAGGACAGCCAGGGCTGCGCAGAGAAACCTTGTCTCGGAAAACAACAACAACAAACAAATAATTTTTCATTAAGAGCTGAGGAGATGGCTTAATTATTAACGCACTGCCTTGCAGGCATGAGAACCCGAGTTCCATCCCCAGAATACATGTAGTAAAATCCAAGCTAGATGACTTGAAATTCTAGTGCTGGGAAGGTAGAGACCAGAGGATCCCTCGGGCTCACCAGGCAACCAGTTTAGTCTACTTAGTGAGTACCAGGCCAGTAAGAGAGTGTCTCCTGTCTCCAAAAGAAAAAGTCATGTGATACTTAATGACACATGAGGCTGTCCTCTGACCTCCACATGTATGTGTGCCCCCCACACAGATACGTACCTGTGCTGCCTTAAGCCTGAAGTCTCAGCCCTGGGAAAGTGGAGGCAGAAGATTAGGAGTTCAAGGCCAGATAACACCTGTTGTACTGTAGGCCGAAGTGGAGGCCAGTCTGGACCAGATTCGACCTTGTCAAAACAAACAAAAGACCAAAACAAAAACCACCACAACAAAAAACCAAATCCAAATGTAAGCCTTTTCTGTTGTGTTAAGATCAGTATAGGCAAAATGATTTCCCATCCTTCAGGAGCTTCATGCACAGTGTCATTTTCTGTTACTCCTGTGACCTTCCGTGAATTTACCCTTTAACCTTCTCCCGAAGGATTCTCAGTCTAATTAGGTCACTTTTCACCTCACTTCGTCCTGAAAGTCATAGGGACTGTTGAAGTTCATATCCCCCGGAATCACCAGACATGGTGTGTTGGTTACCTCTAGACTTTTCTCTTTTGGGGGTTGGTGCGTTCTTTCCGGGCAGGAAGGATCCCGTGGCTCCTTGCTCCTGCAGGGGCTTCAGGCTAGCTTCCAGGTGTGACTGTCTCAGGTCAGCCTGTGTAGAGGACTGAAGGGACGTGGTTCGGGGTTTAGTGGAGAGTGAGGCCCCCCTCGGGGGTGGAGGGTCTGGGTGGCCCTCATGAGCTGGTGAGGTAAAGGGGTAGCTGCAGCCTTCCTCAGACGCAGTGCTTTGTATCCTGAGTCAGACTTGTGATTTGTCTGCCTATATGTGAGAGAGAGAACCTTTGGAGAGAATCTCTGACACAAAACAGAAATTGTGGAGAGACCTTTTCCTCCTTCCTTATTTTCTACTTTCTGCTTGAGAACCAACCACTTCAAAGAATCAGATGTGTTGGTGCCGCAAGCTGAGCAGTTATTGTTGAAGAATTTGGAAATATAATTGAAAACAAACTGTTGGGCAGAGCAGATTGAAGCAAGTTCTAGCTTTGAGAGAGGAGGGAATTCCAAGTTCTTCCTCTATTTGGAGCTGATGTCTCAGAACACTTGTTCTGTAGATGAATCACCAGTGAACTCTACATCTGGGAGTTATATCTTGGGAAACGGCATTCTTTTTAAATGTGGAAGAGACATAAAAGCTTAAAGTTACAGTGCAGTTGGAAAATTGTAGTCAGAGCTTAAAAAAACTAGCATTGAGGTGAAAACAGCCACGAGATTGTGATACTTAAAATGGAATGTCCATATCAGGGAGCAGTACTACAGCCAACGTACTTATTGGACCTCTGTCCTTTGTTCTTGAGGCAGATAACATTTTAAGAAATGTCATAAAATCCAGCTCTTCAGAATCACTAGTGACTGCAAGTGTGACTTGGAGTCTGAGTGATCTAAGCCTTTGTTTTGAACTCCTTAAAAAAGTTGAGCTTCTGTTTGCCAGTGAAGGCCGGAGAACAGGTCCATGGCTTGGGGTCTGTGAGGAGAACATGCGCTCTCATCTTCTGTGAGCTCCTTCATGTCACAGGTTGTGGTTAAGGGGTGGGAGATGAAGCGGCCATGTGGTTTCTGTTAAGAGCGGCATCCCTGGAACCTGGCTACCTTCTGAGTGACTTTGGTTAATGTGCTTGGTTTCTCTCTGTCTTGGTTTCCTCCAGTAGAATGAGGATGACTAAAGTGCCCACCTTATTGAGCTAGTTTAAGGACAAAAAAAAAAAAAAGGCAGTGCCTACCACATGGTTGAAGTACTAACAGTTTATCTTCTTAGAGCAGGATACATGTGTTAACTAATTTGATCATCATCCTGTTGAAATACACCATGAATGTTTTATGCACCAGGTCCGGGGTTGGTAAAGGACTGGTCAGGCTCTAGCAGTTGCTGGAGGTAGAAGTCTAGTCTGCATGCACATGATCATAGTAGAAAGAATACTCTAAGACCAGTCCTGGCCCTTTTTGTTTTCCTTTCAAGTCTGACTTCCTTGAGGCCAGTCACTGACTCCTCTGCTTTTGAGTGGCTGGAGTACCCAGGACAGTTTTGGCATACAGTTGGTAGTCTATTAATGGTGTCTGAAATGTGATTTTGCAGCACAGGCTTCTTCCTGGGCTGGCTTGTGCTTTGCAGACTCTTTGGTGAGAAGGGTGGTAGCATGCACATATGCCTTGCCATCTGTTGTTTATTGTTTCTGTTAGGTTGTGGTTTGTGTTCCTGTTGCGTGTTTCTTTGGTTTCTGGAGCAACTGCGAATATTATATGCTTGGGGATCAAAAAAAGTAAACTATTTATAAACAGTAAAGTACCCTTGGGTTTGGAAAGTGTTTTTCTCAAATGCGTGTGTATTTGGTGGCTTTATTATAATCTCACTGATGTATCATTAGACAGTTTGCAGATTGAGGCTCATCTAAAAGATGGGCAGGTCGGCGTCCAGCCTTGTGTAACCAGCACACAAACAGCCTTGGTGATAAGGCCCTGGTGTTAACGCTGACCCGAGCGGTGTATTTTTAACTCAAGAACATATAAACAGTTTAGCCTGCTGATGGAGTTTATTCTTGCCTGAAATCCTTGGCATGCCTTGGTTTGGGTGTTCTGGGGATACATGTGGTCTTAGGAGAATGCTGTGACCACCAGTGACCCATGGCCCCCAACCCTTCATTTTAGAAAAAGGAATGCAGAGTTGGAAGGAATGAAGGGAGATGCTGGTTGTTGATTCCTCTGGTACATTTTACATTGAACTTTAAAAAGTACCTATTCTCTGGGTCGTGGAGACTTGAGGCAGGAGTAGAGAGCTGTTGACTCACATCTATTTTGTCCCTGCCTTCTCCCTACCCCTCTGGAGCTACAAGGGGTCTTTGCAGAGTCACAGATTAGAATAGACTGCCTGCTGCTGGCTGTCCACTCACTCTTGAGCGTCATAGTGCCTCCCTACCTGGTTCCATCTGCCCATGCTACCATGCCCAAGCCTTTTCTAGCTTCTGTACTGCCTGTTTGTCCTGTATGTCTGGAGGAAGGGTCTTTGGCTTGGAGGCTCCTGTCTGTCCTTCTTAAATGTTTCTTCCCCTGGAAACTGTTGTTTGCGTTCCCTTTATCTGGAAGACCCTGTCTTACTGCACATAGGCTTTTCAGTGTGTTCATTTGGTCCATATCTGGCACCCTAAGCTGCCTGACAGCGAAGACCAGCTTCCTTTCTAATGCTTCATTGTTTTCACAGAATCTAGCATGAAGTCTGGCGCACACAAAAATGCCCGGGCAGTACCAATGCAAATGTAGACAAGGGCATTGACATTTGTTCTTCCCACTCTGGCAGGGTCCTAGATAGCCTAGGCTGGCCTCAGATATGCTAAATAGTAGAGAATAACCTTGAACTTCAGATTCTGCTTCTGCCTCCCAAGTGCTGCCATTCCAGGTCGGTACCACCTCACCTGCTTTATTCAGGGATAGGGATTGATCCCGGGGCTTCATGCCCCTTAGACATTTAGCCGACTGATTGAGCCAGATTCTTTGTCTCTGCTTTTCTAAGTTCAATAGAGATAATCGGACAGAATTGCTCAACAGAATAGCTCAGACTTCCCAGGGCTCATGTATCTGTCCATTTCCTACTGACCTATTTGTCTGGTAGTCCCCTTGATCTTCTACCAAGTGCACGTGTTGAAAATTTAGAAGAACAGGAAGGTTTTGACACCTTGAAACCGGAATTTAAAAGCGGATGGACAGGCAGTGGAGGCACTGCATGGGACCTGTCTCTCACATGGGGTCCCTGGACTCCACTTCCTTGCTGGAGTCTTCCCCATGGCTGTCCTTGGCAGGTGGGCTAGACTGCACAGTTCTCTTCTGAGTTGTGCTTGGCCAGGGCACCCACGGCGTAGTTCCGAACTGTTGACACGGTCTCTCATCTGCTCTTTTGCCAGAGCTGCCTTGCCTGGTGGAGTCTGTTTTGGGGAGGGTTGCTTCTCACTTAGACTAAGGCTGTCTAGACACCCTTCCCCTTGTGGTTATTCTGCTCAGTTTATGCTGAGCCCTCGCCAGGCAGCTGGTTTTGGTTGCCTGAGCTCTTGGTTACTCTGCTAAGACCTCCCCTGACAGAAAGCATGACCAGGCCAAGGTCGTTTTTCTTCCTCTGCTCTTGGCAGAGGGAAGGGTTGCTCTCCTTGACGGGATCGAATACATACGCATTCAGGGCAGATTACTGTACCCTCAGGAGACAAAGCCAGCATGGCAACACAGATTTGTAGGGAACATGTACAACAGGAGTCTGGCCCCATGGACTTGTAAATCTGACCCTTCCTGTGTAGCCCTCAGGTGTGACACTTTAGCCCCTACTCCATCCTCAAATACACAGGTCCTCTCCTCATGGCAGAGGAGTCACTGCTGACCTGGCTCAAGGTGGGTCCTCACTGGGCACTTAGTTTTGCAGAGATGCTGCTAACGGAGGTCTTTGGGAAGCGGAGTCTGCCATGAGCTCAGCCTTGTGTGTTAGTTTTGATGATTAGAAGGTAGGTCTTGGACTGGGGTTCTGCAGGGAGGCTTTTGTACCTGCCTGAACTAGGTGGGGGAAGGTGCTTTGTGAGGAGGCTTTGTTCTGTTGGGCATCTCTTAATTTTTAATTTATATGGTAATAAATGTTAGTAATTATTAAATCAGAGGAAAACTGCAAAAGAAAGGATAATTGACCTCATTCAGTAATAAATATCATTTTGTTGTATAAATTTGCACTGATGTTTCAATTGAATACCTGCTTCAAATTATGGGTGTTTGTTTTGATATAATGATATGTTGTACAGTCCAGGGTGGCTTTGAACCCCACAACCTTCTGCCTCAGCCTCTAAAGTGCCGTGCTTGACTCTAACTATGGGTTTTGGGTTTACTTATTTATCTATTTATTTTGTTGTCTTTTTATTCTTTGATATTAAACTATAATTACATAGTTTTTCTTCTTCCCTTTTCTCCCTCCAATTCTTCCATACACTGTTCTCTTCCTTGCTCTCTCTCAAGTTCATGGCCTCTGTTTCTTTAAGTGAGTGTGTGTGTGTGTGTGTGTGTGTGTGTGTGTGTGTGTGTATGTGTGTGTATATTTTAAGTATATGAATACAACCTGCTTAGTCCATATACTGTTACTTGTACTTGTCTGTATGTAATTGCAGGGCTGGTCACTTGATATTGGACATCAACAATTTCAACTTAACACTTTAAAGACTCAGTATTATGAATATTTCTCTGTGGTTAAACTTTATAAATAGTATGGTTTGAGTCATAATAAAACCTTCCCTGATATTGAGCCTCTAGGCTTTTCAAAACCCTAACTGTTGCTGGTTATCCTTTTGCGCATAATAGTTTATATATTTCTTGGTTCCCTAGGCTGAGTTACCAAGAAGTCTAGGTTGCTCTTGATAGGAAAACTCTTAAGACTTGCTATGACTTCCCCCAAGAAAGCCGCTACCAACCCACAGGGGAAGCTCGTGCTTGCTTTTCTCACACTCTGACATTCTGTTACCATGTACCAGAGAATCACCTTACACTGTCTTCGTCGTCTTTCTTTGGATGGTAAGGCTGAAAACTTTTCACTGCTCACCACAGACCCTTCCTTTGAAAGTTTCCTTTTTATGTTCAGTCCAGTAGTTACCTTGGTGTCCTTAACTGTGGACTTGAGACTTGGGCACTGTTGAACTCTCTAGAGCTGGTGTTTCTGAGACAGGGCAGGTCTAGTTCTATAGAAAGCTGTGCTCCTGGTAGCCCTGGCATAGTTTTAACCCTTAAGCAGGACATGCTTTTTTTTCCTTCCATTTTCTTTTCCTTTTTATAGACTCGAGTTGCTCTTATGTTCCACAAAGGGTATTGCAGTGGCTCTGTGGCTCCCAGGCTGCTGTGGCCCCCATGGAGCCAGCTCGGCCCACTCAACCCTAGTACCCTGTCTGTGGCCAGTGTGCCTGGTACCTACAGCTGGTAGGAATCAGAGCAGATTAGCGTGGCCGAGAACCCTTCAGGAACAGCTTCCAGCAAATGGAAATTATTTTAAAACAAATTGATGTGGTTTTTCTGTCAAACCTACTTGGAACATAAACAAGGTTGGACCATAAGCTGCCCCCCTTCTACAGACAAGCCTGTGTTTAGAATGTGGCTTTCAGCAAAGTAAACACGGTCTCTAAAGTGAGTTGTCATTGTGTCTGATTTGAAAAGTAAAAGTGGCAGACTGGGGCAAGGCTGGCAGACAGTGCTAATACTGTGCCTAAGACATCCCTCGTCCATTTCTCGTCCTGCCACCAAGATACCACTTCCTGGAGAGGTTTCTGGAGTGAGGAGTCATTCGGTGTTAAAAACATTAAGGGGAAAAACACTAGGGCAATTTCTGTGGCCAGATGACTGTTTCCATTTTGCCCCTTTGCCATGTGGGAATATCAGAAACATCTTGTGAAATACTTAACTCTTGTGTGCTTGTGAGTATGTACCTTGCACCCTTTCCCAGTCTGTGTGTCTTTGAATTCTCTGCTGGGCTCAAGATGGTTCCCCCAACCTAGGAACAGTGTCCTTTTAAATTGGCCACAGTCTTCCTAAAAGTCGAAACAATGCTTTTAATGTTCTGATTATGTATTAATGAACAGCCAGGCCAAGGGGCACTTGCCAAAAAGGTTAGAGTGAGAAGGCCACCAATATCAGAGTGAACTTTGCACTCTGGGAGTGTGAATGATCGTGGGTGAAAGGAGTTTATTGCACAAGGGGAGCAAGTGGAATCCCTTTGATGTTGGCTAGCATCCTGGCCCCATTAGACTCAGGGCTTCCCGGTTAACCACATCTCTGCTGGCTGCGGTGGTGCTGGAGTGTGCTGTCCAGGGTGGCCAGGACCTTGCTCTTGACTCTGACGGGGCAGGTACTGTGCAAAGGGATCACTGGCCACTCGCATAGAGACTCTTCCTTCAGCCAACTTCAGTAAATGCTAGCCTGGCTCCAGAACCAGACAGCTGCACCTCCCAAGTTTTCCTCTGGAGGGAGTTTTCGAGAAACAGCATGCTATTATTCTAAAACCTCCTGCCCCAACCACAGAAAGAGGTTAGATCCTAATCTTAATATGACTAATTTATTTTCTCCCCAATGCACTGACATTTCCTCCTGCCTTCTGGCTTCTTTTTAATTTTTGAATGGCTGGCCATTGGGAGCCCTGCTTCCCATAGCTTTATTAAATAATTACTTAAAAGAAGAAATAAAAAAAAAAAAAAAAAAAAAAAAGCTCTTTCAAAATCTAGAGACTGTGGGAGGGAGGATCAACTCCAGCTCAGATTTTGTGCCTAGAGGATTGGCTGAGCCTGGGAGTGATCGTGTCCTTTAAGAAGCAGAAAAGAGGTAATTTGGTGTGAGGAGGCTGTGACGGAGGTATCCCAGGTTTACCATCATAAATGTGGGTACTTTGGCCTCTCCTCTATCTTCTAGCATGAAAGGAAAAGGTTATTTGTACATTGTTTGTGGTATTGAAGTGAGGTAGCATTTTCAGTCTGGAATTTTCAGTCCTGAGGTAGTGAGTGGGCTTTTTTTTTTCTTTCCCTTCTCCTCCCCTCCTTAGCCCCCTCCTTTCTTTCTTTTGTTTGAAACAGGGTCTCACTATATAGCATTCACTGTCCTAGAGACTCAAAGAGACCCCCCCTGCCTCTGCCTCCTGAGTGCTGGGATTAAAGGTGAGTGCCACCACACCCAGCAACTTTTTTCTTTTTAATAAATGGCTTAATTGAGATAGAGTGTGAATACCACAGTCATCTTTTAAGTGTTGAGATTCTTAGTTTTTAGTATGTCCAGCATCATGCAGCTGCCACTCCTAATTCTTGGATATTTTTATAATTTGTACTTAATGGTTTTTAATTTATATTTTATATTTTATTTATATTTGTGCTGGGGCACAAAACCTCAAGCTGGTTGATGTTTTCATCTCTTCCTCCTTCATCCTCTAGGAATATCTACTTTCTGTGTTGATTTGCCTGTTTTGAATGTTGGCTGTAACTGGAAACATACAGTACCTGGCCTGTCAGACCTGCCATCTTCTTTTGCTTAGCCTGATGTTTTCCAAGTTCTTATGTACATATTATTCCTTCTGCTTGTTTCTTAAAAGGTTATCTATTTATTGGTGTGCATGCATGTGCACACACTCTCATATGTGAGTGCTCAAAGAGGACAGAAGAGAGTGTCATCTCCCCTGGAGCCGGAGTTACAGACAGTTGTGAGCAGTCTGATGTGAGTGCTGGGAACTAAACTGGTTCTCTGTCAGAGCAACAAATGCTCTTAACTGAGCCATCTGTCTATCATCTTTACCCCTCTCAAAACATCTGAATAATACTCAGTTGTTTAGATATAACACATATTGTTTATTCATTTATTAGCCAGACATTTGGGCTTTCCCTACCTTTTGGCTAGTAAGAATAATGCAGTTATGATCTTTTCCCCTTCAGACGAGGTCTTGTTCTGTAGCTCTGCTCTGCCTTCTGGACGCTGGGGTGGTGGTAGGCATGCACCACAAAACCTGGTATGAGTGTTGATGTGTAAGTTTTTGTGTGAGGGTTTATGTTTCTTGGATATGTACATGTGGAATTGCTGGGGCGTATGGTAAGTACATGTTGATTTTTACGGGGAGACATTGCTAGGCTATTTATGAAGAATCTGTGTGTATCATTTTTAAAAGAGACGAGCAGTGTGATTTTAGGTAAGGTTTGGGTTGTTCCCCAGGGATGTTCCTCTCAGGTTTGTTGTCCTCAGACTTTTAGAACTCTTGGGGTCTTCTCATAGAAACAAACAGGTGTTACAGATGCTCATTAACTCAGTAAGGTAATATCCCACAACCCATGTTGAGTTGGAAACAGCAAGTTTAAATTGTATTTGCCACCGGTAACTTGTAGCTTAGCAACACAATGAGTGGTTGTGTTGGTTGCTGGGAGCTGTGGCTCGCTTGCTTCAAGACTAAAGATCAGACCACACATCACTACTAGCCTGGGAAAAGACCACATTCAGAATTCCAAGTGTGGCTCCTACTGAATGTGTCTGCCTGTTGAACCATCACAAAGTCCAAGAAGAGTAACTGTCCGTGCCTAGTGACCTGCCTCTTGTTTGTAATCCCAAGGAAAGCAGTAAATGTGGCAGCAAATGGCAGTGGTTACTGCGGGAACTCTAGGTGCCGGAGTCTCTGCAGGATGGTTGTCAGCGCTGGCCGCTACCAGAACAGACGAGGGGACTTGCTTTCTTGCAGCCTGCTGAGCTTTGCTGTGCCTCTGCATCTATCTGGGCCTGCTTTGGGGCAAGCCTGCTTTGCCAACTGAGTTTAGCAGCTATAAATTTTGACAGAAATGCTGTATGGAGGCTGCCCAAAGGTAGGCAGGGTAATTGCTCTGGACAGGTTTACAGTAGAGAGGTGTGAAGTGCTTGGTGGAGACCGGAAGCTGGGGGAGGGACTACAGATTGAACTTGAACAGTTTCTGGGTGATGGACTGATGCAAGTAATTGAAAACCATGGCTCTGGTGGCTTTTATTTGGAAAGGAAGCCACAGCTTTCAGTGGTTTCTTTTAAAGCAAGAAAACAGCAAAATCAGCTCGCTCGGTTACTCAGGAGGTTGGTTTGGGATCTTTTTAAGGCAGTGTAGAACCTTGGGTAGGCAATGATATTCTCTGCTCTTTGCTTTTGTTTTCCCATGTGGTCAGAACTGAGTGGGACAACGTGGTGGGGGCGGGGACATCCTCGTGGTGGCAGTAAGCTTTTTAGGTACACTTTGGAAGCACTGACAGCCCCGCTCTTAGAACCTCATTTTGTGAGGTTAGTCAGTGGGTGCGCCTCCCTAAGCAAGACATAGTTAACACAGCAGATGTTTGGGTAGCCAGTAGGCTGAAAAAATTACTAACAAAATATAACAACAAATTTTTTTAATGGACCCCGAACTCAGAATTAGGATGGTGTGTGGGCTGGAACCTGCATTTTAAAAGCTTCAGGAACTTTCTTTGGATTCTTAGTATGAGAGTCCCCTGTAGAGTAAGTATGCGTGCCTGAGCTCAGCTGACACGTGATCAGTTGCTTAACTTCTTCTCAAGCCAGCTGTGTGTGACCCTTGGCTTTCCTGATGTGTTCTCTTACTCAAAACACTGTCTGTTCCTGTCGTAGTTTATTAAAACCCAAACCAAGGACTAGATTCAGTTTCATCCTTTTCAAACTCTCTGAAACAACTTGCAGAAAGTCCTTTCAAAAAGAAGATATGAAAAGTGTGTGGGGAGTGCTGGGCAGTGGTAGCACATGCCTTCAAACCCAGGGGCAGGTGGATCTCTGTGAGTTTGAGGCCAGCCTGGTCTACAGAGTGAGTTACAGGACAGCCTGTACACAGAGAAAGCCTGTCTTGAAAAACCAAAAATCAAAACAAAAAAACCCCAAACAACAAAGAGGTGTGTGGGAAGTGGGGATGATAGTTTTCCTTGAAGTGCAGCAGTTCTCAATCTGTGGGTCTCAACTCCTTTGGGGGTTGAATGACCCTTTAGCAGGGGTCACAGATATCCTGCATAACAGATGTTTACATTACGATCCATAACAGCAGCAAAATTACAGTTATGAAGTAGCAACGAAAGTACTTTTATGGTTGGGGGTCAGCACAGCGTGAGGAACTGTATTAGAGGGTGGCGCATGGAAGGGTGAGAGCCACTGTTGAAGTGTGTGGTGGTTAATGGTTAATCAGTTAACAAGGCTCAGGTGGACCTCTATGTCGCCTTGCAACTAGGATGGATTCATAAACCCACACAGTGCTGCCAACTCAGACTCCCAGTTTCATTTCCTTTGGTTGGAATAACAGCCAGCAGCTGTTCGGCCATCTCCTAGTCTTCAGCATGTCGAAGACACTCAAATAGTGGCTGGAGCCTAAGGCATCATTTGCACACAACTTTAGGTTTCATGTCCTGGCTGTAATGTTTCTTTGAAAAATGAAGGAGAGTGATTTTAAGTGAGACTGAGGAAAGAGTGTCAGAGAGGTCAGGGTGTGAGGGTAAAGGGGATGGGGTGATGAGGCACAGAGGATGTCTTCCTCCGTGATAAGAAAGGTCCTCTGAGGCCCAGGCAGCTTGTCTCTTGAATGGTGGTTATTCTAGCCACACCCTTGCCTCTGTTGTGCCCTGGCACCTTTGGGGATTGTCAGTTTGGAGGTCCAGCTTAGAAAGAGGAAAGCGTGATTGCAGTAATGTCTCCACAGCAAATAGCATCCATGTGGTGTATTATTACATTACTGTAACTGTCTACCTGCTCTGAGAGGCAGATGCAGGGCAGGTCTTGCACACTGTGGAACCCAGGGGCTGAGGAACCCGGGTAGTGGTATGTCTGGCTTCACCAACAACACTTTGAAGTGCTACCTGCTCCTAATGGCAACAGAGCCAACAGTTAAATATGCAGCTGTTAAGAACAGGAGTGTTTGCACAAGCAACCTTCAAATTTTCTGATCCTTGATGAAAGCTAGTTGGTTGTGAATTATTAACTTCAACATGCATGAGGAAATACTATCCACTTAAGTGTCAGGTGTATTTTTATATAAGAAAAAAATAAAACTGACCACACCCTCAGCTGTTACCATTTGGGGTTGAGAATCTGTGTGCTCATCCCGCAAGTGCACCGGGCAGCATATTTAAAGCAGGTTGAGGAATGTTGGTGCATGGTGTGTGGTAGCTCTTCACTGGCCATCACATTCTGCTGGGAACAGGAAGAAGGGAATGGGCTCTGTAAGCCACTGGGATGTATACAAGCATTGGGTATCTAGAGTCACAGAGAGGTATTTGGTAGGGGTACTCCTTCAGTTGGGAAACACATTATATGTCTAACATCAAAAGAGTATGGGTAAAAGGGTTGGCTTGAGAAATTGGCCCCAGTGTCACTTGGCTAGCAGTTTTTACAAGAGTATTTGAGGCAGGTCTTTAATCTGTCACTGGGGAGCCGTCCTTCCTAAGTTCTTTGATTCTGGTGCAGTCAGTGCTGGGAGAGCTGACAGACAGAGGGAGCTACAGTGTAGCGTCCTCTGGGGACTCCGGGTTACAAGAAGAGACTGGGAGATAGCCATTGTGAGTCAGAAGTCCTTAGGACCCCTTGAATCTGATATTGACGGGGCAGTTATCACTTCTATCATTTACCTGGGAAGAAAAATTGTGATTAGGCTTTCATTTGGAGTAAGAGTGGAGTAAAGTGGGGGGAAAGGGTGAGAGAGGAAGGAGTTTGGGAAAACCAAAGCTGACCAAAAGGGGCCATTTCATAGCCCAGGTCTTCCTGTGAGCTTCACATGGCTTTGAGTAGTGGTGACTGAAATGGTGCTGTGGTGTGAGTAATGCTTAGAGGTGCTAGACGTGATTCTTGGGGTTCAGTTACTTCACTGCAGGCCCAAAGCTTTGCTCATTTCCAGGACATAAAGCATGCATGCCGTGGGAGGGAGAAAGCAGGTGCTTTGCCGTCCTCCCCTGCCTCTTTATTGTCCTCAGGTGCAGTGCCATTTGATATTGGCAGTTCTGAAATACATTGAGCGCATTGTTCCCAGGCTGCTGGGATTAGTGCTGACATAAACGGTGGGTCCTGCCGCCAGCCTCCTGTATGGCAATGGAAGAGAAGAAACTCAAGCTGTAAATGAATCTCTGTTTTGGGGCTTTGTAGTGGTAAATTACACGAATGTCTGAATTGAAAAGGTGCCTGGTTTTATACCATCATGAATACCCAGGCCTTAGATAAATATTGACACCAGCAGTGTGACAGGTCTACCATTTGTCTCATGCCCCTAGGAATAAAAGCTCTTTTCTCAGGTGCTCATGACCTTATAAACCACCCTGACGAGTTTGTGCAGGTGCTCTTCTGCACTGGTTCTCGAGGTTTGAGAGTTGGTTTTTCTCTTTGTGCGTGTGCAGGTATAGGCTGGCCTGATCTCAACTGGCTCTGGCTTATTGACCATGGCTGAGTTTGCTGCAAATGAGGGTAGTCACCAGTACAGTTTTGCAGCCATCGGGCTGACCTGGGATCAGAATGCCTTTTAATGACGGTCGTTGGATTTGAAGACGGAGTGTGGGATCATAATAAGAGAGGGAAAACTTGTATAGACCTATCTGCTGCATAGATGTGGAGCTCAGAGCTGAATGCCTTCTGAGTAAACTGCCCGAATCACAGACCATACTTTGATCCCTCTTATGGAAAAGAACTAGCCTGACACTTCTGAAGATAATGCTGATTTTGTTAGTGGGAACTGTGCAACAAACCACCTCCCTATCCTCGAATGTTTCTGGGCCAGGGAAGTCCTGGTAGGGTTGTGATGTAGGATGGGGTGATGAGCAGGTTCATCAGCTTTGGTTTGGTAGCGTATTTGAAAAGGTGTGATTGGTGGGGCTGGGGATTGTTTTTACACGAAAAGTTACAGGTGGAAGTTCTAGCTGTTTATGGGGCAAGAGTCTCAGGGGACCAACCTCATGAGTATCTGGGTTTCATGGGACCCTGGGCTTTGATTTCCTGCTCAGATAGGAAGAAGCTCTGTGGGGCGACAATTCTGCTTTTCCTTGCACACACAGGATACAGAGGATCTAGATCTGTGGATTGACTAGTCTTTGCACACACAGGATACAGAGATCTAGATCTGTGGAATGACTAGTCTTTGCACACACAGGATACAGAGATCTAGATCTGTGGAATGACTAGTCTTTGCACACACAGGAAACAGAAGATCTAGGTATGTGTGTTGTATTTCTTGGGATTTTTCCTTTAAGTAGCATTCCAAAAGAGGTCATTTATGTGTGACTTTTGCTAGGACTTCTAATCAACTTGGCTGGCCCCTTCCCATAGTTACAGTAGTGTATCATTCACTTCTTGTTTAGTTAATAGAGTTGGCTGCCCTTACCAACTCTCTAAGACCTGTCTTTTGGGAGCAAATGACCTAGAACTGTTGAGTTTTGCATGGGGAAGGCATGACATGCTACTGTGAGCCTCACTGACGAATGAGTAAAAAGCAAAGATAGAAATATTTGTTATATAGCCAGCTTTCCATTAGATGTGGTAGAGTTTCGATATATTTGAGGAGAGAGGTCTCAGTATACGTCATCTGATTCTCTGCACTTGTAATCCAGTAAAAAGGAAGGTCCCTGTTGTAACAGCAGAAAGCCACCTATGAATGGTATGCACAGAAATATTGCTGTTCAGACTCTGACTGTGGATCTTGTCAGGAGCTTCCACACCAGAAGCAGGGTGATTTCTACTGCCCTCTTGCTTCTCAAGCAGAGAAGGTAATGCTGTTGACAGTCTTTCGTGTTCATACTGTTTCATGTTCATAGTGTTTCATGGTGGTCTACTATTGCAGAAAGAAAACTGGCTTTTGTCTTTAGCTAGGCATTTCATAATATACATAAATTTTAAAAAGTCCCCTGGAAAGCTGGACAGAATGAAATCCCATGTCTATCAGCTAGTTAATAAAGTTGTTAACTGCTGGCCATGCAGCTGACCTCTTAGAACTGTGTCTTCATTAAAATATTTAGCTAGATACTCCCATGCCTCCCTGTGATGCAGAAGATGGATGCTTGCAGAGTTTTGAGTCTCTTCGGTCTTCTCATTTGGTTGATTTACTTCTGGGTTTCTACTTTTTGCATTTGAGTAATCTTCAATTTTAAATTTGGGATAGGCAAGAAAGAGGCTGTTGATCTAGGAAATAATGTTTGCAGGTACATTACACTTAATTCCGTGTATAATGAGGTACATCATGGTAAATTCCAGTAAATGTGGGCTTTTATATTTGGATTAAAGATTCTGGATGCTTGGACTTCATAAAGACTCATAGTGACATCAAATAAAAATAATAGCAAGCAGTGGGTGTAATTTTAGTTGAAAATTCAAGGACACATGTATGCAATGGAAGCTGACCGTCCACTCGGCCAGGATTTTTTTTTTGGTTTTGGTTTTGGTTTTGGTTTTTTCGAGACAGGGTTTCTCTGTGTACCTTTGCGCCTTTCCTGGGACTCACTTGGTAGCCCAGGCTGGCCTCGAACTCACAGAGATCCGCCTGGCTCTGCCTCCCGAGTGCTGGGATTAAAGGCGTGCGCCACTGCCGCCTGGCTTTTTTTTTTTTTTTTTTTTTTTAATGAGAAGTTGCAACATGGTAAAGTTGTTACACTCACTTATGTCATTTGCCTAGTAAAGCTTTTTATATGGCAGTGAGAGGAAAGAGTACTGATAACACTAAGGTGAGCTGCTGTTTGTACAATTGTATTTGTTTAAAACAAACCACTTTCATTTCCTTCTTCCTCCCTTTTAGTGGAGGAAGATAGGCAGCATATTATACACTGTTCCTTTGTAAACCAGAACATATTTGCCTAGAATTATCCCTCTAACTACTTACTTTAAACATGAGAAGAAGCTGTAGAGATGGCTCAATGGTTAAGAGTACTGGGCTCTTCCAGAGGACCTAGACTTAAATTCCCAGTACCCACATGGTAGCTTACAACTGTCTGTAACAACAGTTCCAGGGCATCTAACATCCTCTTTTTATATCTGTGGGCACATATATACATGTAGTCAAAACATGCATCAAATAAAATAAAACTAAATAGTTGGGCAGTGGTGGTGCACATCTTTAATCCCAGCACTTGGGAGGCAGAGGCAGGGGAAATCTCTGAGTTAGAGGCCAGCCTGGTCTACAGAGTGAGTTCAGGACAACCAGAGCTACACACAGAAACCCTGACCTGAAAGAAAACCAATGAATGAATGAATGAATAAATACCAATAACTCCTGATCATTACATGTCAAGAAGTGAGTCAGTATTGAAATTTTTTTCCATTCATTTCTGTGATAGGAAGTTTTGTATAATATTTTCCCTGATTGGTTTATGTTAGGAGGTAGAGTTAGACTTCTGTGTGTGGAAGGCATACAAAATATCTGTCATTTCCTGGTTCTAGAAAACTGGAAAATAGGGTTTAGGATGGTATGTGATGGGTGGCCCAGATTGAGAAGTTTTGTTTGTTTGTTTTGATGTATGCCTGTTGTACTCAGAGGAAGTAATGAATCATGGAGCCTTGATTCTTAATGTATGTTTATACCTTCTGCCAGAAAGACAGGCGTGGGATGTGGCCACCCTGTGCAGGAGTGCTCCTTATGGAGCTGTGCTGAGATGGTTTTCTTAAGCAGTTGTCCTCTGATGGCTCTTACTGTAAACACACAGATGTGAGTCTCTGGGCACGAAGTAGAGAATCGTTTTAGGTGCTGGAGCAGGAGCTTGGTCACGGCGCTGCTGTGGGCAGTGGTTCTGCCAGACTTGACAACTAAATTCTGTGACCCATTTAAAGTGTCCATAGGGTAGCCAGCTTCCATCTTCCTGTGCACACCCCAACTTAGTGAATTTTACAGCTGTCTTGTGAGCAGCACAGGAAACACACTCTTAGAGTGGATGGCTCTGTAGGAAACGGATCTCCCGAGAGTGCACATTTGGTGAACCTACCAAAGCACTTAGAGAACACAGGATTCCAAATTTATTTACTAGAGGAATACTTTTTTTTATTTCTCAGTCTCACCCATCCCTCATTTCCTATCCCTTTTGCCCACCTGATTTTTGTTGCTCTGGAGGCAAAAGTCCATTTCCTGCTTCAGTAGAGCATTTGGAAGACTCCTCCTCCACGCTCTCCCCAGGAGCATTACTAACTTCAGAGTAAGTAGCCAGAAGTGGACACTCTGTCCTCGGGTCTGGTGGCCATCCTGAGCTGATAAAGTGCCCAGCTCTGAGGCAGACCCACACTTTATACTCCACAAGGTAGGCTGGGGCCCAGGGGTGGCTGTAGTACAGGTGATGACTTTTTAAAGCCCTGTAGAAATTAGACTCTGGAAGTGTGAGTGTGTGGCTCCTCTATAGAGCTGATAGGATAGGGGAAAGGCAATTCGGAGGGGCTAGACTTGTGACTTGCTTCCCTCTCACTCCCATTTCTAAGTCTGTTTGAAGCCCTTCTCTAATGGTAAAGTCAAAATGGTGGCCCTCGGTACCTCATCCCACTTTGGTGGTCATGGTGATGCTCCTCTGGTGGTAGATTTGTGGGATGGTCAGGCCTGTGGCAGGCAGCCATTCCCTGCTCAAATGAATGCCTTTTGCTTAGAAAGTATCCACCAACCACAGCAATCATGGGCTGGCATGCACCTTCATCATTGAATTCATTCATCTGCAGGGGTTAATGGTGTACGGACCATGTTAACAAATGACTATTAAGGGAAAATTGTGGGCTTCTTCTCAATGTCAGCCTCCACCAAGGATGCTTAAATAATAAAATAAACGTACCTACTACTTCTCTCTTTGTCCAAGCAAAGATTTTGTAAGGAAAACAGATTCTAGAATCTCCTGTTGTAAAGTATGATGCCGAAAGCAGATGCTGACGGTCTGCAGTGATGGCAGGAACACATGTCAGGTGTCATGATGCTTTAGGTTAAAGTGTTTCCTGTAGGAACAAGGAGCTAATTCTGTTCTGTGGAAAGGACCTTAACGGTCCAGTGCTTGACATTCTGAGACCAGTATAACCATTGACTCACCTGCTTGTTGGGTGGGCCAGGAAGCTCCGGGCTCCCCCTTTGCCACTTTGCCCTTTTCTTACCAGGTCCTTCCTGATCACTTGGCCATTTTACAGTTGCTTTACTTTTTACTCCGTGGCATCTTTGCTCCTCTAGTCCCCCTTCCCCGGAAACCAACTTCCTCTCACCTCCTCTTTCTGGCTTAGCTTTTTTTTTTTTTTTTTAAACCTTTCCCACCATAGCAGATCTACCTTGTCCTGGGTGCTTCTGGGCTTTATGTACCCATCATAAGGGTGCTAGATTTAAGAAGGGGCCAAGCAGATAGAGTATAGAGGGTGTCAGCAAGAGTGGTGAGGTCTGTGGTCACTAAACTGCTTATAAATACACATAGCCTGTTGGTACAGAAACGCCCAAGAGAAGCTGCAGCACACTCATTGGTAAAAACTTTAGGGTTGTTGTTGTTGTTTGTGTGTGTGTATACATTTATTTATTTCTATTTATGAGTTCAGGTATTTTTCTTAGACCTGTGTACCCCATGCAGTGCTGCCAGTGGAGGCCTGAAGCGGGGGTCAGATCCCTCTGGAACCTTTACAAATGGTTATGAGCTTCATGTGGGTGCTTGGGATCATTTCTCCAAACGTTGTTCAATCAGAAGTAAGCACGTTTCTCTGCAGCCCAGCTTTGGTTCAGTCTGCTACTGTGAGACACTTTCTGAGAGCTATTTGGTCAGGAGTCCTACCTGACCAGTAAGTTGTAATCTTCAGGCAACAGAGAACATCTTGTCCTAATTTTATCAGGATTTGTTTGTTCATTTAAAAGTTACCTTATGTGTACGGATGTTTTGTCTGCATGTATGTCAGTGCGCCCCACGTGTGTAATGTCCCCAGAGCTGGGAGAAAGAGCCACATTCTTGGAGCTTGAGTTACAAATGGTTGTGACCTGCTATGTGAGTTCTGGGAATTGAACCCAGATAGATCATCTGGAAGAACAGTCAGTGGTCTTAACTGCTAAGTCATCTCTTCAACCCCATGTATATGTATATTTATGTATATGTACATGTGTAATTAGAATAAATTGCAGAAGGTCTTATGATAGGCATATGCTCAAACATTTGTTGAATTTGACTATTATTGGCTACTAGAGGAAAAGGACGTATGTCTCTATCAGAGTAACCGTGGGGATGATGTGTATACTTTTAGGACAGAGTACGTACAAGGCCTTCTGAGGTCATAGAGGCAGCATGAGTTGGCTTTGGAATTCAGAGGCTCCCGCCTGTAGATGCTGCTTGGTAGAGTGCTTGCCTAGCAAGCATTGAGCCCTGGGTTTGATCCATAGCACTACATAAAACAGATGTGGTGACACATGCCTGTCATCCCAGGTCTTGGGAGGGAGAGACAGGAAGGTCAGAAGTTCAAGGTTGTCTTTGGATATAGCACTTTCATGGCCAGTTTGGGCCACATGAAACACTGTCTTTAAACAAAACAAAACAAAACAAAACAACAACAACAAAAAAAAACCCAGAGGCTCACACTAATGAATTGAATTGATTTACAGAGAAATGGGTGAACTTTATCCTTATATGGCTGTGCTGTTACGGCTGTGTTCACTTCTCTTTTGAGTCACCTCTTAGACCTCCCTTATTCTCAGGGAGGATGGTCTGAGTAGTATGTTTAGAATTGGAAATGATCGCAACCCATGACTGCCTTTCTGAAATCAAATTAACCAGAAACACACAATGAGCTACATGTATTTTGTTGGGACAGTATTCACTTCTTATTTTCTTATTCACAGAAGGTATTCCATTGCTAAACCTCCACTTGGGAGTATGTGACTGTGGCTTATTTAAGAGCAAGGATGTTCTGTGTGAGAGCCCTTGGGTGTGGACTCCAGACGATGGTTCTAGCTTAATTGCAATTGTATTGTTAACACTTAATATAATGTGTATTAACAGGCCCTTCAGTGTGGGTTTGGGAAAGTATCTACATTGGAAAAAGAGATAAAGGACATGTGATGTCTTGGATTTAAAGCATTTCCTACATTCACAAACCTGGCAAATTGATGTAGGGGCCACAACAGTGATTTCATTGGAGATTGCTGTGTGACATGTGATTCCCCAGAAGGTACAAACACAGAAGAAACAGCCTAAATGCTTGGGGCTCAAAGGGCTTGAACAGTTCTTGTACTTTAGAGTTCTTGAAAGGACCAATCCTGCTTTCCTGGCTCCCAGCAGGCAATTTCCTCTTTAATGGGTGACAAACATTGCAAGTTCTGAGGTTGAAGACGAGATGAATGGCCAGAGCATGAAGTATCATGAAAAATGATTTTCCCAGACTAGCCCTGGGGACTGGCTGGTACTCAGAAGCTGGCCGTTGGGTTGCCTATAACCTTCACATCCCCTGCCCCCTCTTGCTGTGTTACTCAGTTTAGCAAACATCTGAAAGCTTAAACTACGAAAAATTCAGTGCTGTCCAGGAGCCTAGCCAGGGCTGAGTAATGGGAAGTAGATTCACTTGGAAACCAAACTGCGTAGGGAAACCTCATTCTGTGGGGAATGCTTGTCACAGATTTAGGACCAGTTCCTTCTGCTTGGAATTCTGGTCTGTTCACGTTGAGAACCGGAAACACTTTTTGCTGTGCTTCACTGTGAGTTTGCCTGTAGAGGCTTGTGTGGGGGATGAAGTCTGCCCGTTGTGTTGTCTAGTAAAGTGGGGTAACCTCCTCACCACAGCTTACTCAAAATGTAAGTGGCACTTTTTGTCACTCAGCTTCCAAGAAGTCAATGGATTATTGTTCGCCAATGGGGAAGAATGCTTGCCAAGTCTGTAACATGTGGTTCAGGCTATAATCCAGGAAGGTGCTACTCAGATTATGTAAATACCGATTAAGCCTATAGCATTACACTGGAGCAGTTTTTATTAGAATCACCTTTCTTCAAGGGACTTGAGCTTTCCACTGTTCCTTTCCTGCTGAGATAGTTAAGAACTTGCTGGAGAAGAACTTGGGAGCCAGGCTGGTGGTGCATAACCCAAAACCTGACACTTAAGAGGTGTAGGAAGATCAAGAGTTCAAGGTCATTCTCAGCTGTTTAGTGCACTGAGGCCAGCCTGAATTACATTACCTAAGACCCTGTCTCAAGAGAAAAAAAAAAAGAAAAGGAAAAAGAAAGACCTGGATTCATGCGTTAATATCACTGTACATTTTAAACAAAGCTCTTGTGTTATTAGGAAACGGATTTGTAGTGCTGGGGATCAAACCCAGGATCTTCCGAGTACTAGGCAAGCACTCTCCCACCGAGTACCCCCACAGCCCTGAACTGATATCAGTATCATACTGCTTGGTGTTGGGGATCAAACCCAGGGCCTCACACATGCCGGGCAAGCACTGTCCCTGAGCCCCTGAGATTAACTTTGAGCATCCATGTTTCTTTTGTAGCTGCCTTTTTACTGGGACTATTCCCTGATTGGCTAATGATTTAGAAGCCTTGCTTGCTTATGGTTCATTCCCATACAGTGTAACAGAAATTTCAGCAACAACTGAAGTGCCCCTCCTCCACACAGTGCACATGTGTCTATTGAGTGCTGGAAATACAGTTAATGTGATAAGGAGCTGAGCTCATGCTTTCTGATATATTAAGTAGTTAATACAAGGCCACACGGTTAGTTTGGGTGTACATGGTGGTAGCGATTTCTCAGCTATTGAAATTCTCTGGCTCAGAGAGGGGAGCTTGTTGGGAAACATGCTTAGTGAGCACAGAGTTGTCGTGTCCTGTTAAACAGTGTGCTTTTCAGACACGCCTGAATAAAACTTGAGCTGTTCTCTGCAGCCCTACCTCTTGTGTGTTCTGCAAACGGTGGGCCGCACGGCCATCTTTCAGCAGATTAGCTGAAAAAGTATCTATGTCTGGGTTCAATTGTTCGAAGATCTGCTTGCTCTTTGTGCAAGAACAGGGGCGATTTGTGTTGTGACAATGGCCGATGACGCTCAGTGAAAGCTGCAGTTGGCAGGGACTAAATTCCCTGAGGTTTCTTTCCTTGCGAGCTCTTTGCTCCCTAAAGGTCCAGAAATACTTTTGACAGTGTGTGTCTTGCTGACAGATGGATTGTTTTGACAGGAAAATCTGAACCCTCCACTGAAGACCCATTCACATGTCAGGCAGGAAGGGGCAGCCGTGCTCCCTGAAATAAGTGGGATGCTTTAGATGTGTGTGCACATCAGCTGCCACCTGGAGGAATGGTTTTCAGTAGTTAACCCTTTCACTGTTCTTGGGGTGGAAATAAAAATTCATACTCTTTTCTGCTGGCTTCTTGGCCTAAGTTTATTTCCTTAATGTTGAAAAATGAATGTTAGTAAGTATAGAAGGCAAAGGGTTAAAAAGACTTAATTTTTTTAAGTTGTTAAAAAATACCTGGTGCTCATAATTGCTTTATTTATAGCAGCCAAAACTAGAAACAAGCTAAATGTCTGTCTACAGTCAGTAGATAAGCAAAATGTTCATCATCAAAAGCAGTGACAACTTTGGCGTCTGTGATGAGATTCATCTATAGCCTTGAAAGCATTGTGTCCAGTGAAGTAAGCCAGAAACAGAAGGTCTTACGATTCCACTGACACGTGGTACCTAGAGAAGAGTTTATAGAGACAGTGATGGTTGGCATATCCAGGGCAGATTGGATTGGGGATCTTATGGTGAAAAAGTTGATACTGGTGGTGGTGATGGATGTGTCTGAGTGTATGTGTGTTCACTGAGCAGCAACTTACACATGGTTAAATGTTAAATTTTATGTTACATACATTTTACAACAGTGAACAAGTAGTGTTGGGAATTTGTATTTGGCTGATGTCTATTATTATTTTATTCCTTGTTATATTTCCACAGAGGAATTATGCTGTTTCCCCCTTTTCCTAGTAATGCATTTGAGGTCGCACAGTTTGTTCAGGGATTCAGGACCATTTTCAAACTTGAACGCTAGAATAGCTCTGCCCAGGGACAGTGGCTGTGAGCTGTGGCACCTTCGCTGTGTGCTGCCCATGGTGCCATGCGAGAGTGGCCCTTTCTAGGCAGTCCCTGGGCACGTGTGTTGCTCTGTGGCTTTTCCGGTTCATTGACTACCCAGGCTGACCCAGTGAGGGCTAACATACTTGGTGTCTTGTCCTTGGAGTTGCTTGCTGTCACCGTGGTATCAAGTCCCAAGATGCTTCTCAGCTCTGGATTACAGTGTGTCCAGAACAGTTGTTTCTCAGTCTCCTCTAGGCAGACCTGATTAGCATTTCTGAAAGCCGTGGGCGTCGGGCTTTAAATGGACATGTGAGGGTGGGAAAGGAGAGACATGGTTTTTATCGTAGAATGTTCAAAACAAAGCCATCAGTGAGCTGTAGCAAGCCTGCTGAGCCCAGCCCCTCCCTTGGGGGTTGCCTTCTGAACCTGTAGCTTCAGGAGCCAGGAGTCCAGGTCCCAGCAGAAACCTGTGCTCCTCAGGCCAGGGGTGGCTGGCAGAGAGGTTTTGTTTTACCCGTCCTTGGTAACTTTTTTGTTTTTGTTTTTGGAACTGAAAAGGTTTTCTCATAAGAATTCAGATTTTGAGCTTCTTTGGAAAGCCTAGCCTGGTGTTAGCACTGGCCCTTGTCTCTGGTGCCTGTATGGGTAGGTGGGCAGGCTTCCATGTTAGTCTCGGTCCATCAGCCACCTAGTCTGCTTGCTCTTCCACCTGCTCTGGCTTCTGAGAGCTTTTATTAAATTCTCTTCAGTATGCCCATGCCAGTTCCCTGTGATGATGTAAGCTTTGTGTTATCTTTACCCCCTAAGACAGTATTCCCATACCCTTTTGGATAATCTCATCAAAGCAGAAAACTGTAGTCCAGTCAGCCCTTTTACTATGTAGGGAATTCTCTCAAACTGGATTTTCTTTCCCAGGTCTAAGCTGTTATTGTCTCCATACTCATTAATAAATACCTCCCAAGCATAGTCAAGCTCATACTTGACTTCAGTGTGTGGTTTAAAAATTACCACCTTCAATCTTTATGGTAACTTAATCTCTGGACAAATTGCTTTTAATTCAGACTGTGCCATGAACACAGATGGGCCATTAGTTTCAAGTGCAGTTTGACTTTTATTTAGATGAATGTCTTTGAGTTCACAGTGAAATGGCTATCAGCTCTAGGGTAGTATTGATTGAAATGTCTCTGGAGTAAGTTAAAAAGATAGTTGCCATTTATGATTGGTGGTCTTGTTAATTGGCATTAATGTCGATGGAACTAATAGCCAAGATGAAACATGTCACCCTCTCCCCACACGCGGGCCCGCGTGGACTTGCGGCAGGGAAAGCTCATCTTGATCACCTCCAGTGGCTTCTGTTCGTGATGGATCAGGCTGGCTGTGCTCAGCCTGTGCTTAAAGAAGCTTAGCTGAGTGAACATTGCCAAACTTGCTCTGTCTGCAGCGAAGGCTACAGGTTGGCAGTGCCAGGGAGAGAGGCCCAGTTCTGAACAGGATGGGTGCTATTATCTGAATACTGTACCTCTGTGGCTTCCCTGATGGGGTTATCCCCAACATACATCTCTACCAGTTGACTTCCCTCTCTTGTGATTGTCATTCCTAATTTTATTCATTGGTGGTAGGCATCCTGTGTTCATACACAGCCTTACTATTCTGAATCTTGTAGTGTTCATTTTCTAAACGTCACTTGAACTTTGTCTATTCTCCCGAACTTTTAAAGTTAATCTTAAATTCTTGTTCAGACCAAGTACTGACCCTGAGGTGCTGGATGCCTGGTTGTGGGACACCGACTGCTTGATGTGGCAGGATGTTTGAGCAGCTCTAAACTACAAGATCTTAGTGCCGCCTTCCATCAGTGCTGACAGCTGAGTATATCTCTAGACATTGCCGTGTGTGTGTGTGTGTGTGTGTGTGTGTGTGTGTGTGTGTGTGTGAAATCACTCTTGGTGGAAAACTGCTGGCTTAGAATGTGAAGTGCTGACAACCTGATCTCTTTTTCTGTAACTAGTTCTTGATGTTGATACTTTAGTTAAACATTAATTTTTGAAAAGTCATTAAGGCCCAGCTTGATGGTGCGCTCCCTAGGAGAGGCAGGCAGGCTGATCTCTTGAGTTCTTGGGCCAGCCTGGTCTACATAGCAATTTCCAGACCAGCAAGGGCAACATAGGGAAACCCTCTCTCAAAATAACAATAGGAATGTGTGGCTTAGAGCAGCAGTGGGTCACAATGCGGGGGATGTAGAGTGACCCTTTCTCAGGGGTCATCTAAGACAATCTGGAAACACAGATGTTTACATTATGATTCATAACAATAGCAAAATTACAGTTATGAAGTAGCAACCAGAATAATTTTATGGTTGGGGTCACCACAGCATGAGGAACTGTGTTAAAGGGTGGCAGCCTTAAAAGTGCTCATGGTTGGCTCTGACCCCCCCCCCACACACATAATAAATGTAATTAAAAATATTTATTTTATATGTGTGTGTACCTGAGTATATGTATGTGCATTGTGTGTGTGTATGAGCCTGCAGATATCAGAAGAGAGTGTCAGGTCCTCTGGAACTGGAGTTACAGGTATAAGCCTTGTAGGTGCTGGGTACTGAACTCAGGTCCTCTGCAAGAGCAGTAAGTACTCTTAACTGCTGAGCTCTCTAGTCCCAGTAAATGTAATTTGAAAAACTAGATGGCCCTGGACTTGACACAGTGCAAAGCATTTGGACTAGGACTGGCCCACCTTAGTTTTTCAAGTGTTAGGTAGCCAGTTGGGCCTGTTGAAGCCTGCATGAGTCCACTTAGCAGTGTGGGTTCCCAGCTGTGCTCTGTGCACTCCTTCAGTGTGCACTGAAGCAGGCGAGGAGGAGGGGTGTGTTTACAAAGCTCAGTGTGTGCTACTAAACAGTGAACAGGACGGGAGGTCACTAGGCAGAGGGAATGGGTTTCTTTTGAGGGACTTGGTGAGTGAGGAAAGGTTTCTTAGTCTCTTATGCAATGTCAACTATTAATTTATTGTTTTTCACTTTCTCTTTTATCAGAAACCTGAGTTATAACAGACTCTCCGAGATTGACTCTGACGGTTTTAAGGACTTGACGAATCTGCAGGAAGTGTGAGTGTTCCCCTAAACCTGTAGGGATGGAGGGCAGAAAGATCTGGGGGAAATCCTTGCATATTGTACTGTTCTCACTCTCCTGGGTAGGTGGTCTCAGCTTATAGGAAGGGACATTTGCATATGGGTCTTTACTGACAAATGGCACTAGGATGATCCCTTTTTTTAGTTGTTAAAAGTTTAGTTATCCATGGTTTTAGTTGCCCACAGTCAACCAAAAATTCAAAGTAGAAAATTCCAGAAGTAAACAGTTGATGAGCTCAAATTGCACTCATTATGAGTAGTGCAGTGGAGTCTTGCGTTGTTTTGCCCAGGTCACAAATATCCATTTGTCCAGACTGTGTACACTATCCATGCCACTTGCCCAGTTATCAGATCGTCAGCCATGGCATTGTGGTGCTTATGTTAAGTAATGCCAGTTTTCCCTAGTAATGATCCCAAAGCACAGAATTGGTGTTATTGACAGTGGGACATGCCAAAAAGAAGCTCTGAAGTAGGTCCTTTAAGTGAAAAGATGAAAATACAATAAGATTTTGTGTAAGAGACTGAATTCACATACATTTTATTTTGTAAGTATTCTTTGAATTATCGTTGTTCTCTTACTACAACTTACATATGGAAAAAGACTATATGTGGGGTTCTAGGTATCCTTGTGGGCCGAGGAGTGTAGCCCTTGTAGATAAAGTGGTGCCATATTAAACTTCTTTCCCTTTGCCATAGCCTCTGTGTTTTTTTTCCTTTCTTTTCTTTTTTTTTAGTTTTTCGAGACAGGGTTTCTCTCTGTAATTTTGGTGCCTGTCCTAGATCTTGCTCTGTAGACCAGGCTGGCTTTGAACTCACAGAGATCCACCTGGCTCTGTCTCTCGAGTGTGGGATTAAAGGTGTGTGCCACCACCGCCCGACTCACAGCAGCCCCTGTTTTCTATGAAGGGTGTGCTGTAGCGCCAATAGGCATACTGAAAATCATGGTTACCGATGGTTGTGTACGAGAGCGCCCTTCGATGGAAAGCCCTGTTGACTGACTGGGACCCAAAGCTGTCCTGGTACTTTCTCACAGGTCCCACAGAGGTGGACTAGTTTAGTTGTGATACCTGGTGCCAGCCCACCGCCTGTGTTTCCCATGAATCTGACATAAAAGCATGGGCAATAGAGGCTCACCTTCCCTGTACCTCCTAGCAGAGCCAAGCATCACTGCCATTGAACGCCAGGCTTACTACCTCTTGGAGCATCCTTTAATGCAGTCCCCAGTCATTCTTTTTCATTTGTTTGTTTGTTTGTTGTTTTTGTTTTTGTTTTTGTTTTTTTTTTCGAGACAGAGTTTCTTTGTGTAGCTCTATCCAGGAACTAGCTCTGTAGACCTTGAACTCATGGAGATCCTCCTGCCTCTGCCTCCCTAATGCTGGGATTAACCGTGTTGCCACCACCACTTGGCTAGTCATTCTTTTTATTGTAATGAATTCTGCTTTGATACATGCACTGGGATTATCAGGAATTTTAGCTCTGTAGCAACTTTACAGAAATTTCATGTTAGTTGCACAGAGTCAGCCACTGTGATTATTTTCTGCAAACTACATACATATATACACATAGTTTTAGAATCAAAATGTATATTACAGGTTTTTTTGTGGGTTTTTTGTTTGTTTTGTTTTTTGAGACAGGTTTTTGCTGTGTAACCCAGGCAGGTCTCAAAGTCACAATCCTTCTACCTCAGCCTCCTGAGTGCTTAGAGTTACAGGTGTTTATAGTTTTATAACTGGCTTACTTACTAATCCTCACATTTAAAAATATATGATTTAAATTTTCCCCTCATTATTTGGAGACTTTATTAGGCTCACTTTCGTATATTTTAGGATGTTTCCACTGCACTAGGTTCCCATACTTCCCCTCGAATGCCCCTTAATCGTAGCTGTCTCTCCCTACATTCTCTCCCTCAACCCCATCTCCACCTACCATCTGATCCTCCCGTTCTAGTCCCATCCCATCATGTCTCTGTCCCCCCCAATTCCCAACCCACTCATAAAGTCTGTGCTCTATATGAATATTTATATAAAACTACTATAAAATTATTATCAAGTTCTAATGTTATAGATATTTCATCGGATTATTAAGTTCTTTGTATTTTTACTACAAGCAATTGATAAAAGTCCTTGTGGTTGTTCTTCTGTTCCATTATAGCATCTTAGCTAATGAAACCTTAACTTCTTTCACTGATACAGTTTGCAAAATAGCTGCATTCTCTATCCTCATGTTCAGACTATATGGTTTTTATGTCTTTTTACAAAGCATAGACTTCCAGAGCTAAACATCAGAGTTGGAAGGAGTGTGGAAATACCTTGTGTTGGCCTTTCATTTGCCCATGAGGTCAGTTAGTCAGGGGTGGGAGGATGAAATGTGAAGAGGGCCAAGACCCCAGTAACATCCCACAGGCTGCTGGCTTCAACAGCACAGACTGATCCCAAGCCTGTAGGACCGGCTTTTCCTGTGCTTTCTCCTTTGTTTGCGGATGGTTGCCTGCTGTGGGATGGTCTGTATGTCAAGTGTGTTGCTGATTGGTCAGTAAATAAATCACTGATTGGCCATTGGCTAGGCAGGAAGTATAGGCGGGACAAGGAAAAGAATTCTGGGAAGTGGAAGGCTGAGAGGGACACTGCCAGCCGCCATCAGGACAAGGAAGATGTGAGGTACCAGTAAGCCATGAGCCATGTGGCAAAGTAAAGATTAATAGAAATGGGCTAAATATAAGAGTAAGAGCTAGACAATAACAGGCCTGAGCTAATGGCCAAGCAGTTTAAATAATGTAAGAGTCTGTGTGTTTATTTTATAAGTGGGCTCTGGGACTGGCGGGACTTGGTGGCGGGAGCTGGAGAGAAATTCTCCAGCAACAGTTGCCTCTTGCTAAGTCTTCACATAGTCTAAGTCCTTCACATGGTCTTTCCTCTGTGTACATGGATTCTTGGTTTCTCATGATGTATCCTGATTTCCTCTTATAAAGACACCAGTCCCATCATTTAGGATCCACTCATATGACATCAATGATATTCTCCTATAATTGTGCTGGAGATTGAACACAGAGCCTTGACCCTGCTAGCCCAACATTCTACCACTGAGCTGCAGCCTCAGTCTCCTTAACACTGTCTTTAAAAGCCCTCTTTGTAAATATATCTATGTTCTGATGTCCTAGAGGTTTGTGCTTCAACACACTAATTTGAGGAAGACGACACAGTTCAGCCAGTCCTAGTTATCCAGGTTGATAAGCTTAGTCTATCAAGAGCCAGTTGGCTTTGTAACTCAGTGCTTTGCTTTGGTCTGGGATGTTGTTGACTCTTGAGGTTATTATATGTTCAAATTCTGTGTCAGTCTCAGATATTATTATTGGGAGAGATTTAAATGATGGCATTTCCTGTGACATCACAGGCTTTCATTTGTACTAATTTACATGTCTGCTTTATGTTAGGTGCTGTTCTGGGTCAAATGAAATACAGAAATAGGTCTGTGACTGGGGTGAGGCAAGTGACGGCCTGTCCTTAGGCACTGATGTCACAAGGGCACCAAAACTTACCAGCCAAGAGGATGGATATTTTGATGTCATACTTTCAAAGGCAAGGTGAATGTTTTAGGAAGTTCACATGAACAAAATCATTAAAAGTCTAAATCAAGACAGAATCGATGTTTCTGGTGCTTTTCCTTTTACCTCAGAACCAGAATGGCTTGATCGTGCTGCTTTTAATCCATCTTGTCTTAAACTTTTAAATTTGATCATTGTGGACTGTGTTTTGCATTCATTTTGACACATATTTTAAAATTCTGTTAATGTATTCTGTGTCCTGTCATTCATGCATGTGGTAAGTGCTCCGAAGAGCACTTCCTGTGTTTATCTCCCTCCGTCCCTGTTCCTTGCTCATAGAGGCTTTCTTCTTTCTTGTTTTACTGCCTTAACCCCCAGATGTAACCTCCATCAACCCCAGGTTCCTAAGAGTTGATGCTCATAGCTAGTACAGGCAGCATGCACCACAGCTCACTCAGTGCTCTGTGGCCTCCTGGTGGGGTAGCAAGAGAGCTGGACTTGAGGTTCTGGTTCTGGATCTGTTCCTGCACAAATGACGTGGCTCTTCAGTTTCCCTTTCCCCTTTCTGTGGCATTGATGTAGTGACCATGGTCATTCCTGTTGTAGTTCCTGACTTAGGTGGATACGTGATTCCTTCCTGCTTTTGGAACTCTGCAGCCCCCATGCTGAGTGTGTTGTTTAGTGACACATCCTTGAGGCTGACAGGTTGGACTTCTTGCCACTGACGGCCTCCTACCTCTGCAGATGGTGACTTGAATTCATCATGCCCAGAGCAGCAACACTAACTTCTCACTGGTGGAGACCCAGGGCTTCCCCTAAGAGAATTGTATAAAATCCTGGTGACTCCAAGAGGTACCAGCAGTGAGTGGTGGGAGCTAAGTAAGAATATGGAAGGAAAAAGCCAAAACCAAAAGAACACAACCTGCTGTCAACACACCAGCACTTCCAGATGAACTTGGCTCAGGTCAGTTCTCCCAGACCTTGCGGTCTTCGGAGCCAAAGGCGGGCGCAGTAGTTGTGGTGGCTTAGCAGTGGTTTAATTTTGGAGGCTCTAGAACCACATAATGTTGTGGGTTGGGTAGAGAGAGAAAGCAAGCCCTTTGGAGGCCCCTGGAGGACATGGCCTTGTGCAGCTGCTTTCAAGTCACAGTCTTCACTGCCTACAACCCCGAGGAAAGCCCACCAGGGCGTGCCTCCACCAGAGTGCTGGACACTGAGTCCTCTAATAAGAGGGCTATTTATACAGTCCTCTGTGAAAAGGCCCTTGGATCACATTACCACGGGTGGCTTGGGAGTGCTTGCTACTCTGCTGCTGTGCCCCAAATGCTTCCTGGAGAGGGCAAGGAAGCCCTGCCTTTGGGTATTTATGGCTCAGCTCTGCTCTGTCCCAGGCTGCTGCCCCCTCCCTCACCCTGCTGGTGTACATGTACAAGCACACGCCTGGAGGGTTACGATGGTTGTATATGTAAAGGAAGGTTGAAGTACTGAGGGATGTTCTGATGGTCTGCTTTTTTGCTCCTAGTACTGACTGCTAAGTATTTCCCACTTTTAGATTTATTTCTTCTGGCTCCTGCCCAAACCCTGTGACTCTGGTACTTGTATTATTTACATTTCTCAAAGGAGGAAACTACGGTCTAGCAAGGTTACATGGCACACTAAAGGTCATTTGATTGGTTAGAAGTAGAAGAACCAAGCCCTTTGTAATTTAAAAATCTGTGCTGTCTGACTTCATGCCCCAAACTCCCTGCTCAGCTGCTTGCTAACTGCCTTTGTTTCTTTGTTAGAGGTGGATTTGTAGTAGAGTGTACTCCTGAGGGGCTGGTGTGTTATTCAGGCTTTGAGCAGAGCTGGGCACACACTAAGCATTGGCCCTTCTTGTCATATGTGATTATTAACTTGAAGCAACTAGTTCTTCATATCCATGGATTTATCATCTGTAGATTCAGCTAACCTCGGTTTGATAATTGAAAAATGTGTCTGTTTGGAACACATACAGATGTACTTAGTTTCTTGTCCTTATGTCCTATGTAGTATAATCTAATGGTTTACCTAGCGTTTACATTGTCTTAAGGGTGCTAAGTAATATAGAGATGATTGAGGGTTCCCAGGACACATTCAGGTTACAAACGGGCACTGTATATATTTCTATAAGGTTCTTGAGCAGATTCTGCTATTTGCAGGGAATCCTGGATCAAACCTTCATGGAACTCTTGCGTCAGTATTATTCTCCAGTAACTGAAGCCCTGATTTAAAACCTGTGTTTGCTCTGCTAATGGATTTTTCCTTGTAAAAAACAACCAACCAAACTCTCAACCTGACTCCTATGAACTGCAGCTCCATCTCTGTTAGGAGATAGCCCACAGCAGCCACTCTGTCTACAAAGAGCCAATTGGCTAAATTAGTTAGTAAGTAAACTCTGCTGGTGGTCAAAAGAAGGTCTTCATGATATATCCCTAAGGGGAAAGCAGTGTTGAACAGTATGTGTCGTATGTAAGTGTCTGTGTGAAACAGAAACATGCAACTTTCTCATAACTGTCCCAGAAGCTTTCTCTTGGGCAGAGCAGGGCCCTGAAGTGTAAGGAAGCTTTCTCTTTCACTGAATACTCCTTATATTCTTCATTGGAGTGTTTGGAACTCTGTTATGTGTCCATTTCAGCTATTCAGTAAATAAATACGGTACTAACCCACCCCACCCCCATAGCCTCCAATTACTCATTTGGTGGGTTTTAAATTGTTTATTAAAGCCAAATTTGATTACGTTAATAAATGATGATGCTGTACTGCAAATTGCCCTTTATGATACTGCACATCTTGCACCGTGCAATACTCCTTTAATAAGCTACTTATAAGTAGAAGCTTTGAGAGAAAGCTGCAGGATCAGAGTGTCCCAGCTGATCTTAAGGGTCAGTGGGAAAGCATCCCACCTCCAGGTTCTGTCCTGGGGTCAGGCAATCTGTGTATCTCATTGACCCTACTTACACCTCCACCAACTCAGGGTTGGGCCATGATTCATGCTCTGGTCCTGAATCATCAGGAAAAGGTTTATAAAAGCTAGGCATTTCAGGAAGATTTGTAGTGCTTTGAGTGGAAGTAAAGTTTTTGGGGTGGGGGTGGGTAGGTGGAGTCAACAGGGAGCTGCTAGAGCACAGGGCATGAGGAATGGAAGAGTGTGGAACCCTAGATAGTGAAAGTATTTCATCACACACTTTCCTTAACCTCTAAAATGCCTGTGTTGGTGGAGACTGCTAACCATCCAGAGCACCTCCTTTCCTTCAGTGCTGCAGCAGTGCTCTTTTTGATCAGTCTCTATTTCAGTCTGGCAAACAGCTCTTCATGTCTCAGAGTGAGATTGACGATTTTGCCTTCTGAGGATTGCATTCTCTTTCCTGCAGTACAAACTGGGGAGCCAGTAGCGATGGAGCCAGCAGCTTACATTGAACTAGCATTTAGAAATGTTCTAAAAGTTAGCTAGCTGTGCGCTTAGTTCTTCTTTGGGCTCCAGGGGTCCTCTCCATAAATCAGGCAGCCCTGTTGAAATTAGAGCCTGCTATTTCTGACCGAGCCTGTTGCTCCGAGACTGCTCATCAAGTCATACAATTCCCTGTTAATCTTTAGCCCCAGTCGACTGTTCCTGCATAATCCACTTCCAGTAGGCTCATGGAGATGTGAAGTGCTAGCCTCACTCATTTAGTTCTGTGGTATGTATCAAGTGAAGTGATGTGTCATATACATAGCAGGGCTGGCCTGAGACCAGGTTCCTCAACTGAAGTTTACCTGCATTGAATCTCATACTCTTTGTTTCAAGTTCAAAATCAAGTTATAATAAGCAGTAAGGAAAACAACCTTGGTGTTACCTGAGGGATTGTGAGTGTTCAAGCCTGTCCCATGCTTCCTAGCCTGTGAGCTTGTTCTTTTTTGACTTGTCCATCTTTGTTCATCTCCTGGCTGTGTCGTACATGTGAAGTGCTAGTGTGGGGTCATATGACCCCAGGCTAGGTATATAAATGGACTTAAACTTACTATAATGTAGGGAACAACAGTTCCTGGTGTCTGACTCAAAGTAGCTGCTAGGACGAAATTATCTAATGCGCATGGTATTTGGGTTGTAATTACAAAGACGCAATGGGTAGTTATTAGGAACCTAGATCTTAAGGCTTGACTCCCTAAGCCGTTATGTATTGTGGTGACCTTGGTCCAGTTCCTTTACATTTCAGTGTTTTGGCTGCTTCATTGTTGTGCTGGGATGTTCCTGGGACCTACATCTAGGTATCTAAAGATGAGGTGTAATGCATGGGAAAGCTCCTAGAATGGACCCACCTCAGTAAGTGTCTAGCAAAGCACTACTATTGTTTGTACTACTACCTCCACCCTCTGATTTCCAGTAATCCTTAGGAATGACTTCTTATGCAGGATGACTTGTTGGCAACAGGCTCTCGGCAGTTTTTCTTGCTCTGATAAGATGTGAGGGTCCTTTCTAGTAATCAGCACACTGGTGGGTACTAGAAGATTTATTGGTTGAGATTAGGACTGATGAGAGTTTTCAGTACTTCCACACTGTGATGGGAAATGGCAGGGCAGGAAGAGATAAGGAGAAGCAGAAACTATGTGATTTAAGGGGCAGTCAGATAAGAGACTGTTAAAGTAATTAATTGTCTATTTCCACAAACAAGGGCTCTTTAAGTGGAGAAAGGATTGGCCACATGATACAGACCTGCCTTCTCCCTGCCAGATGCTTCAGTCATGGAGTTAGTGAAAAAGGCATTCTGTGTCCCACAGTCAGTAATTGCCAAGCTTCATCCCTAACTGACTTCGGCACTGAAGAAAGCAGATGAGATAATTCAAGCCCCGACCCTTCTATTCATTTCTGAAAAGATGGCAGACAGCCATATTCTTCACACAAGTATCCAAGCTGTGTACTTGTTTGAATACAGCTGTCATCTCTGTGGTCTTGTCTTCAAATGGAATAAGATGCTTTTTGCAAGATACACCTCCCTTAAGAAATTGGGAACAAGAGCCCATTTTTATCCCCTCAATTCCTCTTGTTAAAGCCTATTTCTTTCTAGCCTATCCTCCCCAGAAGCTTGACTTTGTGCCCTGGGTTTCTTATGGCATTTTGGACTTACATTGGAAATCTGACTTGGGATTCTCTTCCCAGATTTAGAAATGCATGCCCATGTCAAGAGGCCAGATTGAACAGCCTTTGTAGACAGGCAGGTTGTGCTTTGGTTTGTGGGCTTTCCCTTCTGTTAAAAGATACTAACTGTGGAAATCTGGATTTAGAACATTGTAATGGGAGGGGATCCTGGAGAGTGAATCCCGTCTCCAGAGGAGTTTCAGAATGTCAGTTTGCAGAAGCGCGGTACATTTGTTTTTGTTTGTTTTCTTCAAACGTCACTGAGAGGCTTCATCAAAGTCCAACTAAGCTGGAACCTCAAATAGATGAGGGTGTGAGTCCAGCCCCCTTGATATGTCAAAGGAGGCACACTGAATGCCCCTGGAGTGCCATAGCCGGGAGGGAGAGGCTCCAGACCTCATTCTCATGTTGCCCCGTGCCTGGGACATAGAACCAGAGTAACTAGGAGGACTCTCTTCTTCCTACCCCCCAAATCCTTTGTGACTACTTTAGTTCATCAAGACCGTTTCTGTTGATGGTCACGGGAACACATTTGACCAGGACCCTCACCATGGCCAGTTTTTACTATTCCTGTTTGTCTGATCTCTGAGCTTGATAGGAAGCCAGAACATAGTTCCTCTTGGTATTTATTTCTTACCAGAGAAATGATAAGTGGTTAGGGTTTTTTTTTTGTTTTGTTTTTATTTGTTTGTTTTTTTGGTTTTTTTAAACTTTATATAGCTTGTCTCTCTTTAAAAACTGATTCTAAATTCCATATCTTTTATCTCACATCTCATTGTAGCCTTACTCTAGTTAACTACAGTACTGATTTCTTATTTTTCTTGTATGTGATTTTTAACTGATTTAAATGCTCCAAGTGATGAATTGCTTCTTGTTCTTACAGGTACCTCAATAACAATGAGCTGACGGCCATACCATCCTTGGGCACTGCCTCCACGAGTGTTGTCTCTCTCTTTCTGTAAGTGGTGCCACCTGGAGACCCTGGGCTGTGTGTTGGGGGCATGGTGCTTGCTGACACTTGCTAGCAAGAGTGTGTGTGATCCTGTGTTTTCTGGTTAACAGTGGCCTTTCTTAATGGTGCCTAGTAATGGTCATAGCAAACACTTTGTTTTGCTGTTTGGAAGCTTATAGTGTTAAGTTGGAATTTTTGCTTCATTTCTAACTTGGGGAAAATTAGTCCATCCCCCTGCCACACCTGCTAGAGGTACATAGAATTAGATCTCTTGCTTTTAGTAGTTAAGTCCCAACTTGACTTAATAAAGTAGATTCAAAGAATGAACTATGTCAGTCTCATCTTTGTGCAGTGGATTTTGGTAAACCCAGTTTACTACCCATAGAGCTCTGGAATCATCTTAGCATCAAGGAGTTGTCTGTCACTGCCAGGTGTTAGCTGAGACAAACCTGTGTATGGTAGCTGCCTGTGCATCTCTGTTACAGAGCACCTGGGGGAAGAACCTGTACAAGGAAAGATTGATTTGGGACCGAGGCTTCAAAGGGTTGACCCTTCATAGGGGATGCAGGTAGTGTAGGGAATTAGTAGGTTGCAGTCAGAGCTTGTGGCTGTCCACATGGTGCTATACCAGAAAGCAAGGAGGCTAGAAGCAGGGTCCTGGTAACCTCCACAAGCCTGCTCCTGGTGGTATGCTTCTGCTACATGGCCCTTGCTTCTGTGAGTTTTGCAACCTCCCCAACAGTACCGTCAGCCCGGGAACAAACATGCAAAACCTGAGTTTGTGGGGGACATTCAAACTCAAATCCTAGCGCCGCGTGTTACTGTAGACAAAACATTGACAATGAGAAAAGGCATACAGGGGCTTAACCAGAAAGGAAGAGGAGGGAGCTTTGGGGGTGTTATCATTTAAGCTGCTCCTAGCCTTTTCTGGGGATTATGCACCTGGCTCCACCCCATTCCTGTGGCATCAGATGAAGTGCCACTGGTTTAAGCTCACTCAGTGGTCTTTCCACATATGCCCTGAGTCATGAATGATCGCTACCAGGTCTCATTGGCAGCTTCCCCAGCAGAATACTTTGTTATACTGAATTTCCCATCTCCACTTTCTCCCTGCATACCTTTAATTTGTTGGTTTTAGGATTCATTGTCCCACCTGTATACATCGTTTTCTCAACACAGGCTCAGCAGACTGAGCAGAGGGACTTAGCGGGAAGTTAATAAGATTGCTGGTGTAGCTTGCAGATCTGATTCTGGCTGGCCCCAGGCACTGTGTTCAGGGGTGCTGTGTCCTGTGAACTTTGCCCTGGAGCTTAACCCTTTATCAGGCCTGGTAGCTTGCAGGAGAGCCTGGGGAGTAGAATTGTGACTCACTCTCTGTGTTCTGGAAAAATGACTTGCCCTCTCAGAACCTCTTTCCCCTCATTTACAAAATGTGTTCCTTATCCTTTACACATTCCCCATGAGCAAGGCCAGGACTAACGGGGAGTGGAACGAACATAAAGCATTTGTTATCCCATGAGACGTAATACATGGCCACTGCTTCTGACTGGTGGTTAGTCACAGCTCTGTGGACCTTGGTGAACTCTCACTTTTAGGACCATGAGATATGTGAATCAGCCCTTGTTCTGTGAGGTGCTTTTGGGAAAGCTGTATCCCTTTTAGACAGGCAAAGCCTGGTTTTCCTTTGTATCTACTTGGCCTTTGTGCACAGCATCTGGAGAGTGTTTAATTGCTGGTAAATTAGGTCAGTTAGCCTTATGTGAAGCTAATTAGGGATGTGATAATCCCTGTGTGTCCATGAAGCACAGCACTCGAAGATGCTTGTAACTTGTAGCTTCTGGAAGCCCAGGTTGCAGACTAGCAGTTCCTGTCAGCTCTAGGCATGCTGGAGTGCAGAGCAGCAGGCCACACCCATCACAGTCCTTACTTAACAAGGCCACATGCCCACCCACTAGCGCGCAGGTGCTGGTCTCATTCCGCCTGCTTCTTACTGAGGAAGCCAGGGGGAGCGGCTCCCCACAAGTCGTCTTAGTTGCAAGACAGTGGTAGAACCGAGGCTGGACGAAATGCCCTTACAGATGATCTGAGCCACTGCCACCTCTTCCAGTGGCAGGGGTGCCCCTGACGTAGTCTCTGGGCCTGTGGCTCTTTGAACTTCTGTTGCTCTACTAACGAGAAATCTGTTTCTATTCTTCGGCACCAGTGCCAGGGAGCAGTTGGGCTGCTTGGCCCTGTGCCTCTTCTTCCATTAGACTATGCTGAAATATGTAAAGAAAAAAAGCCTCCCTTTCTGTTGTGATTCGGTGTGGAAAATGCAGGTTCATGCTGGCAGCCACCTCATTGGTTTACTCTCGTTCCCATCTGACTTGGGCAGTAATTGCTCTGAAACTAGAAGTTTGTTCTGCAACTGCATTTCTGGTGCCTTCAAAAAGGTCAGTTAGCGGTCTGGGGAGCATGGTGATAGGCTATTTTGCTCCCAGCAGATGAGCAGAAGGCCCACAGCCCCTCCTGATGGGAACAAGCAGGGAAGCCACTGCAAGTCATGCAGACTTGGAGCAACATGCATTCTTAACCTCTGCTGTGTTTAAGGACTGCAGAATTAAAAGGTATCAGCATTCTGTAAAGACGTAGTGGGGGCCTCCTTGGCTGCTCCTCTCTTCTGTCTAGAGCTTTCCCCAGATGCTGTGCATGAAGGTATGGCAGTTTATAGACACTTCTTGTCCTTACCTCGCCATTCTTTGTTTAAGCAATGTAATTTTTGTAGTACTGGGGATTAAACTCAGAACCTTAGATATGCTAGGCAAATGTCTGTCCAGGTATACCCCTAGCTTCTTTAAAATATTTGTGTGTGTGTTTGTGTGTTTGCACAGATGTGCATGTGGAGGCCAGAGGCTAAGTGCCGTTTTCAGAAATACCATCTACCTTCTTTGAGACAGAGTCTCTCGTAGACCTGAAGCTTACTAATTAGACTAGACTGTCTGGCAAGTGAGTCCACAGATCCTCCTGTCTCCACTTCTCCCAGCACTGGGATCACAAATGTGCACTGCTGTGCCCAGCATTGTTATATGGCTTCTGAGGGTCGAAATCAAGTCATTGTGCTTGTAAGGAAAGCATATTACTAACACAACTCCAGTTCTGCCTAATACCAGAACTTTTAAGACATATTTAATTGAGACAGGGTCTTACTATGTTGTCTGGGCTGTTCTTGAACTTGAATTCTCCTGCCTCAGGATTTGGAGTAGTACTACTGTACCCTTTTTTGAATAGATGAAGGATCTGTGGAATAGAATATATGTCTGCTGCAGCCATTTGAGTTAGGGAAGCTTGGGCAGCATTCTTGGGGTAAATTTGTCAATAAACATATCAGGAAAGCAGGGACCAGTTGTCTGCATGTCTCTCATTGTCACTGGTACAAGTGTGGCCTGGGACAGGTTGCTTCCCCTCCCCCACTTACATGTTGACTGTGGGAATTGAAACATGGTAAAGTATCCTCCTAGCTTTTCACTTTCCTCCTGTGACTGGAACTTGAGAAGAGGGCAATGTTAAAACAAACACATTTACCCCTCTGCTTGAACTCCTATTGGTACTTGAGACCTTAAGTAGTGAGTTTGTGACTTTCAGGGCAGACATCTGCCATTCTGGATGCCAGCCTTAATGTGTCCTCCTTGTCACTTTTTTACTCAGGACTAGATTTTCAGCTCATAATTCCCTGCCCTTCCTTGGGAAGGCCTCGTGGAGGAGATTCAGTTTTGTGCCTTTGTTTAATATCAGGGCATCAAAAAGAGTTTGAGACTTTGGGGAACTGGGATCATCCAGCACACTTTCAATTGGTTATTGCTTTCTGATTGAAGGAATCAGATTCAATTAAAGTATTTGTCAAAGAACAGGTTTATTTGCATTAGTGTTGAGGATCATGCTGAGGCCATTTGTCTTTAATAACAAAAAGCATGAAAACCCAAGGAAAGCTTTTAATAGGATTGGGTTGGAGTGAGGGAGCTTATTTCATAAAAAATAGATCTCAGAAAAAGAAACAGACTTTAAAAAGGAATAGAATCTGCCAGCAGATTTTTATGTTCAAGATTTAAACTTTTTTTGGGGGGGAGTACAGGAAACTCAACTTTTGATTCTCATGGCAACTGTACTTTTGTCTGACAAATCACCATCATTTCTGCTGAGGGAGGGCTTGTGTTTTCCCTCCGCATTGCTATATTGAGACCACTGAGCAGTGGAAGTGGTTCCTCTCTCAGAGCAGGGAGCGTTGCTGAGCATTGCTATATTGAGACCACTGAGCAGTGGAAGTGGTTCCTCTCTCAGAGCAGGGAGCGTTGCTGCCGTAAAGTGGGCTCTGACTGCCGGGCAGCAGCTGCAGCCGACTTCCCACGTGACCCTTGTAGGGCCCGCCTTACTCCTCCAGGGGTGGAACACTTCAGACCTTATTTGTCACCATGCCATGCTCTTTGCTCTTCTGGACCTGTGTCCTAGCTAGACAGGACACCTGAGCAGCAGTTAGTTACACACACTTGTTTGCGACTTTATAATACTGCTGTTTAAAGTTTTCATTGTTGCTTAGAAATACTTCTCTTACATTTTTAAATTATTTTAGTTCATGTGTATGCTTGTTATGTCTCTGCACAGTGTGCATGCCTGGTGCCCACAGAGGCCAGAAGATGGCATCCCTTCATTTGGAACTGGAGTTACAGGTGGTTATGAACTGCCATGTGGGTACTGGGAGTCAAATCCAGATCCTCTGGAAGAGCAGCCCATGCAGAAATCAGTTAATAATGAAAGTGTAATTGAGAAGGAAACCTTAAAGGGGAGAGAGCTGTGATCTACAGATGCCTTCCTTCCCTACCTTTCATGAGCACGTGCCAGGAAACCAGGGATACAGGGATTTCACTCAACTTTGCAAATTATTCCTGGCTTCAGGACCTGAGCTATGAACATTGGAAATTAGGCTTGAAACACAGGTGATTGTATACTGAGTGATAATTAGCTGCTAATATCCTTTTCCTTTTTCTTTTTTTCCCTGTGTATTGTGTTTTTAGAGACAGATCATAGTTCAAGGTTACAGGTGTAACTTTGCTGGATGTAGAACTGCATTGCTAATAGTCTTGAAGTGGGGTGTGTGTGTTGGGGCAAGAGTGCTTACCTCTCATCTGAGATGCAAGAGTAAGTAAGGCTCTTACCTTGTTTTTCCTTAGCTTTCTTTCAAACTTCGTGTGAGTGTATCCCCTGAAAGGCCGGCATCAGGCTAGTCATCAAGAGAAGAAAGACAATTGGTGTTGAAGCTGGTCCTGTCTTCCGATTCAACAGTTCTGTATGGGACAAGACAATTAGCTTATGTCTTCCTAGATGCTGTTGTCCTGCCATGGAGGACCACTGCCTAAGTTTATATGAGATATGGGAGAGAAGCCCCAGGGCTCAGGTGTCCTTCCCAAACTCACTGGATTTTGGAAGAGACTAAATCAGGCATTTCCTGATGTCACCTGTGTGGTGACAGGCACTTGCCTGGAATATTGGGCTCCAAGCAGTCACTGCTCAGAGTTGAGTGGCAGTAGACAATAAGCATAGTACCACGGATATACTGAGCATGCTTGAGACCCGTGGCTGTTACCAGTGTGTGGCTGCTCAGTTTGTTGTTCATTGGTGACCTACTTAGGGCTCTCCAGCTGACTTTCCAAGTTACTAGAGAGGGAAGGAGACAAGGAGCACCCTGCATAGCTTCACCTGGCGTGAGACTTCACCTGGCAGGAGACATACTGCTATCTGAACACTGGTGGCTGTTGAAGCTTGCGCCTCCAGGCAAGAGTCAGCTTTAATACCACTTACCCTACTGCTGACTATCAGTCACCAGTGTCTGTTAGATCCTGTCCTTACCTAAGTCTTGAGAGCACTTCTTTGTTTCATGTGGTCGTTAACAAGGGGTGTTGGGGAGGTATGCAATTCTCTCCTTGCTCTAATAGGTCCCTCTCTTGTGTGTTCCCAGCCTGGCATTGTGCATATAACCATTTCTTCCTGCTACCACAACCTCTGCCCTGGAGAGGCTGTAGTCCTGATCACCAGTAAGCAAAAGAGATAATGAAGAACCAGCATGCCTCCATCTTAGGCTTAAAAGCAAATTTATAGTGAAGACAAACTAGGTTGATTCCTGTTTGATTAAACCTTTGTTTCTCAGGGATTGCGCCAAGCCCCACCTGTAACCTTAACTACAAATGGTTCTGTACTGCCTGTTCCAGGAATGGCAATCATGTCTTTGTTTCAAAAAGTTCATAACTATCTTGCAATCCTACCTTTGTTTCTAAAGGGTTGTTATGGCTATCTTGTTAGGACTACCTGTTGTTACGATCACCTTGCAATCATGTCCTTGTTTCAGGAGGTTGTTGTGACTAACTTGTTATGCTTATGACCCTGCCTATTTTGCCTACCAAACCCCCCATTTGGAACCCCCCTGCCCCGAGCTATAAAAAGCCCTGTCTTCCTCACACCCAGGGCTGCTCTAAAATCCCAACTTAGGCTGGACAGCCAGCTGGCCAGTCCCAGGTGCACCTCTAAAATAAAGCTTGCTTTATTTAGGCACTTTAATTAGGCACTCATGGATATGGTCTTTCTCCTTGCAGTTTTCAGGCTTAACAATAAAAGAAAAGCAGTAAGGTACAGACTGGTTTGTAATGGACTCCAGAGTTGTACATTAAGGCTGCCATGCCTCCTGTGAGGCTCCTAGGAGGGGTCCAGGAGAAACTCAGTAACAACTGGTCTAGGTCATCTTCTCCTAAGCAACTCCATCTAGCTGCAGAGAAAGGTGGACAGATAATCATCATACCAGGGCTGAACACTGTCTGAGGTCCCTTCATGTTGCTGATGGACACATGACAGGAAAGGTCTCAGATAAAGCGTCATTTTACCAAGGTCGTGGCAGTAGTGTATGACATAGAGAAGTAGGCATCAGAGATTAATGCAAGCGAGGAAGCCAGTTGGCAGACTGGAAACTCTTCCCTGCCTGGCTATATGAAACAGAAGTTCAAGCAAAGCCCATACAGTCTTCAAGAGAAGGTAGGTGTGATGGCAGTGACCTGCAGAGGGTCACCAGGCTTAGGGCGGGAGGCTTTGACAAAAGTCTCAGTCCTGCCCCAGCTCTCTAGCCCATTCCCATTCTTGGGAATGCCTTTCTCTTCCTTAATACACGCTCCCTATTTCTATCACTGTCTGTGTGTTTTTGTTGTAATTCTTTGTTCTAGGACTCAGGAATTTGGAAATCTCAGTTGGTACCCTGTGGACTCTGATCCACATCTCTAATATTAGACTTCCGTTCTTCCTCCTCCCCAAAGTGGGTGTAATTTACCACTGTTCAGCCGGCACAGTGAGACCCTGGGGCATTCACGGGTACTAGCAGGACTAACAGACATGGCTAGCTCCATTTTGGGGACAGTTTGCCTTTCTGTCTTTTTTCTTTGTCATCAAACAGGCCATTAAGCAAGCCAGCAAGTTTCTGCTGAAAGGCTGAGGAGGACCTGTGGTCTCAGAACTGCAGCCTCATTGGATGCTGGGTACCACCACCACTGAGCCTCAAAATAGAAAATTCCCACTTTGCAAAGAGAGCAGCCCTGTGTTCCGGCAGCTTCCTGGGGATTCTGCAGCGCAGACGTCCTTTTGCCCCCAGTTGAAGTGAGCCTTTCTCTGGGAAAGGAGCCGATGTGGCCTCCTAGAGAGCCTGCCAAATCACACACAGTCATGACTGGTCCTTTTCCTTCTCTCTCCCCTCCTCAGTCTTTGAGAGTGGGGGTGGTAAGCCGGGGAGATGAGAGGTACATCTGCAAGTTATTTGCTGAGAAAGTGAAGGAACACCAGCTGCAGAGCTGGGGGAGCCTAGGCAGGGGAGCACTTGTGGAATACCAACTTGGTCATGGAAGTTCCTGCCTTTTTGGGAACCCGGCAGCTGAAGTTGTACTGCTGAGTGTTGGCTTTTGTTAGATGTTTGGGTGGTGTTCACCCCCCCTTCCTCCCTCCCTCCCTCTCTCTTTATTCCTCTCTCTCAATATAGTACAGGATCCAGTGGGAATACAGGCTGCGCCTGATGCTTGAGAAACCAGGAAAGACTTGGAGGGAGGAGCCACTCCTTCCAGCAGTGGGCTCTGAACACCCTCCAGGGCTCCGTGAAATGCAGCTTGGAAGCAGAGCTGCTCTGGTTGCACAACCTCCCGTGTGAAAGGGGCTGGCTCCTGCCCATATCAACAGACTCATTCCAACTGGGCCATTTCCTTCTCCCCTCCTCCCCCTCCCCACTTCCTGCAGGTGGCTTCTGTAATCCAGTTAGCACTTGGGGAAGCCTCTTGTGCACATGCACCTAATCCGAAAATGGTCGGCTTGACTTTGACCTGCAGGATGACCTTGCAAAGAAGGCAGAGCCTATTGTGTCTGCTCACACCTGGGAGCCATTTTCAGCTGTTCTAGCCCAAGTGGAAGAAATGTGTGTGTGTGTTTATGCCAGGCCTTTCTTTCACAAGGCCTGCCATTGTTGGGCAGTATATCGGGAATACAGATTCAACCCATTTGTGCAAAGGTTAACAGTTTTCAAGATAGGCTAGCTAATTATTATATTGACAGGCATATGAAATGGACATTTCTGTAAATAAAGAGGATCAGATGTTATCTTAGCGTCCACCCTTTTAGATATCTAAAACAGTGACTGTAGATTTGGTGTATGTAGGCATTGTCCTGTGTGCCCTCTGAGATGCAGCTCTAGTCTGAGATGCCAAAGGCACAGAGACTGCAGGTGTATTCCTTGAGGTCACAGAGAGACAGAGACCTCAGAGTGTGGGCCACGATGCTTCTGCCCAGCTTATTCCTGCATGGATTTGCTTTACAAGCATCTTGTTGGCCTCAGGTGAGCTCATTTGGAGCAGCTGGTGGTATCATTCTCATTAAGGGTTGCAGATCCAGGGAAAGGCTTCCCTGTGCCTGCAGTTCAGGCTGATCCTCCCGATCCTCTCATGTAGCTGGTCATTCTGAGGGGTTGACACATCCAGGGACGTGATCTTGTTGCCAGGCCTCTGCAGAGCCCCAGCCTCCTTTGTGGTAGTGCCAGCAGAGTTGCCCATAATGGGGACCTGCCCTTGAAGACATCACTCTAGGGCAGATTCCTGTGCCATTTCCTCACTTCCTGGATGCATTTCAAGCCCAAACAACTGAGGCAGAGGTGCCAGCTTGTGGTTTCTCTTCCCACCTTCTTCACTGGGCGCTGAACGTGATTGTGGGGAGGCTGCAGCACAGTAGTGTCAGGGCCTGTTCTCTCTAGAGCCACCAGCATCTGCCCAGATGTGTTGCTACAGAACCTTGGGAAGATAAAAAAAGATACTGTCTTTGGGAGGGCTGCTGGGAAGTTACTCCTGAACCACGTGACTCTGTGATGGAGGTAAGTCGGATCTGCTTGCTTCATATTGTCACCTGTAGCCTCAGGGTTGGGGTGACATGGGTTTTGCCTTGCTGCTGTGCTCTGGGGGTGTTGGTTTCTCAGGTGTCCTGGTGTCAGATAGTGAGTCTGCCTGCCCTAAAATTGATCTCGTTTGCAGATATTTCTTCTGGATGATCTCTCAAAAACCTGTTGGAGCTCACAGGCGTGTGTGTGTGTGTGTGTGTGTGTGTGTGTGTGTGTGTGTGTGTGTGCGCGCGCGCACATTCTTGGCTTTCTGGTATATTAGTTCCTTTTTGGGGAGCTGTGACCACCTAGTGTTTTGTTCTTGTTATACTTTTTACTTTGGGGTACTTGTTGATTGGTAAGTGGCTATGAGAAATAGAAATTCCCTTAATATCTTTACCTCAGTGTCCTCAGTGGCCCTATCTTGTAAAACTTCTCAACCAGGATGTTGATATTGATACAGGGAGACCCAGAACATACCCATCCGCACTAGAGTTCCTTCTGTATGGACATACCTACTTCCTTCCTGCTCCATACCCAGACTGCTAGTCTTCTCCACATTTATACTTTTTCTTTTTTCATTTAAAGTGTTATGGAAATGGAAATGGGACTGGTCGTTATGCTGAGTGTAACTCTCTGGAGGTTGGTGCAGTTGTGTGTTGGTACTTTGTATTCCATGGTGTGGATATATCATACTTCGTTTAACCTTTCACCCACTGAAGGCCTCCTGTGGGTCTTCCAGTTCTTGGTTGCTCTGGACAAAGCTGCTGTGCCCATTCATGCACCAGTTTTTGTGTGAATATAAATCTTCATTTCCCTGGGATAAACGTCTCAAAGTGCAGTGGACAAGTTGCATGGCAGCTCATGTTTTGTTCTTTAAGAAACTGCTGGACTCTTCCAGAATGTCTGTACCGTTTTATATTTCCATCAGCAAAGTATGAATAACTCAGTCATTTTTTTCCGGTCAGTATTTGGTTGTATATTTTCATTTTTTAGTTCTTTGGCCATTCTGGTAAGTACTTATTAGATATATAGATATAGTTCATTGTGATTTACATTTGCATTTTTCTGGTGGTTATTGATGTTGAACATTTTCTCCTACTTTATTTGTTACCCATGGGTTATTTTATTTCTGCTGGTTTTGATACAGGATCTTGCTGTGTAGCCCCGGCTGACTGGGAGATCTCATTTCTCAGAGGGGTGCACCCCAGTGTCCAGCTAGTCTGTGAGTCTTTTTGCTGAAATGTTGTCAGACTTCTTGCTTATTGTCAAATTTTCAAACTAGGTATTTTATTTTACTTTTTGGTATTTGTGTTTTGTAAGGTCTTTATATATTCTAGATACTTTTTTTTCTTTTTTGGATGTGTGGTTTGAAAACATTTTTACCTAAATAAAATCTGGTATTCTATTTAACAAACTTGTTCACATTATAATTACCTTGAACTTGGGGATAAAGTCCAGTTCATTCATTTCTTACCTTATGGATTGTGCTTTTAGGGTCAAGTCTAAGAATTTGCCTAGCCCTAAGCTGAAAGATTTTCTCCTGTTTTTTCCTATATGTTTTGCAGTCTTACTTTTTGCATTTAAGTCCACAATGACATGCTTTAACAGCATGTGTTTCCAGGAAGAGCAGAGCAAGTGCTTGCTCTTGTGGGAATGCAGAGCAGACTGGATGGGGGACTGGTGGCTTGGGGATGTGGAACAGTGGTGCTGACTGGTGCCGCTTTGATGGTGTGGCAGTCTTGTCATCTATGGGGTGGATAAGGAGGACGCCATTAAAGGGCCAGCTCCTAATCCCATCCTTGATTTACCAAGTGCACTTAGTTCATATGCTGGAAGGCTTGGGAAATTGCGTGGTAAGAGATAGTCTAAATCATATGATCAGATCAAAAGTCTTCCAGATGAGGCAGGAAATAGGCCTGATTTTATTTTTAAAGGCACATCATGGTATGACTCCCCAGAGGGAAAGGACTTTGTCTTAGAGGCTGCAGCCAAATGCTGAAACAGCTTCCTCCTCTGCCCGGAACTGTAGGGCTATTTCGAAGCTGGCATGTGGATCTAGGGGAGGTTCCAGTGGCAGGTGAAGACAGGCGGCCCTTTGGTGGCCCCTGAAGACATTTCCAGAACATCCTGGCTCCCTCAATCCCCTCTCTGTTCTCTTAGCCACTGGCTGAGTGATCCAGCTTCCCGTGCTGCTTCTGCTCACAGGACAGCACAGCTAGGAGTCTGAGAACACCTGGGCTTGCACCCTAACTGGCTGGATGACTCCCAGCCAGGGTGTAACCCCTGAGTTAGGATCTGGATACACCTTGCTTGGCATGGTTGGGAGCAGAGGGTGGAAGGCTTCTCCTTGGAGAATGCTTCTGTGCCATCATACTTCCTGCCTAGGAAATGAGAGGCACGCTCCTCATGTGTGTAGACATGGGGAAGCTGACCACCTCAGTCATGCTCAGTGTATATAAGGGAGGTCTGGTGCCCTAGAGCAACAGTATGTTAGAGCTTGTAGGCTAAGGGCCTGGGAAGATCCTTGCAGGTGTGGGGGCCATCATTAGGAGACTGGGGTGGGGGCGGGGGATATACAATGTCTCCTAACTTCACTTGCTTCCTCAACATCTGTACAGACAGGTCCTACCACTGTTCTGACCACACACTGGCCTAGCACAGGGGATGCTTCCTCCCCGGTGGGAGTTCTAGGTTCTCTCCAGTGATGATCTCTTCCCTAGGAGTCCGACTATTACCCACCCCCATCCTGAGGCCATTCCACATCACTGAGATTGAGATTCACCTGTAAAGGCAAAATGGGGAGGTGAGCCTGACTGTGGGCAAGCCCCAGTGAGTTTAATCCAGGTTCCAGCTACAATGGCCCTCTAAAGTATCTGCCACCTGGAATAGGCTCACATACTGTGAGACTGTTAGGGTACAGGGCACTGGGAGACTCCAGACCTCAGTACCCCAAATCTTGGTCTGTGCCTGATGCACAGGTAGTAAAGCGGTGAACACCATGCCCTGTACATACACTTTACCTCGGCATTTCCAGTTAAAGATTGGGTCCTGTGAGACCTGGAGGGGTGGCTTAGGCTTAAGAGCACTATCTGCTTTTCCAGAGGACCAAGATTTAATTTCCAGTACCCACATGACAGCTAAAAACTGTAACTCCGGTCCCAGGAGCTCCAATGTTCTCTTCTGTCCTTCACAGGCACTGCACATACTTATACAGACATATATATTCAGGAAAAACACACACACACACACACACACACACACACACACACACACACACACACACATATATATACACACACACATATTTTATAAAATATATATATATGTAATATATACATATATAAATAAAATCTAAGAAAAAAACTTTTTGAAAAGATTGGGTCTCACAGTTCAGCATCTAAATTCACATCATTTTTTAAAATAAGCTTATTTACCTAATTGGCAAGCACATTGATATTGTGCAAAATAGTAAGTGCGATGATTCAGTTACTTTCAGGCTCTAGGTGAGAGCTACACCCTATTTTGTTCTGTCTAGGGCTTTCAGAATAGAAGTCATGCACATTGATAACTCATACATCCTGCCTTTTGGCTCACCACATTGGATGGACCTTCTCCTGGGTATACTCGACATATAAGGATAGCACGAAGTATGGCCATATGAAGGAGGCTGTGTTCCATTAGGGCATGTGGAATGAGGTTACCATGTTGTTTCTCATCCTGGATGGTGAGGTCACTAGGAAGAAGGACCACAAGAGTTGGGGACAGGGCCCGTAGGTTTTTGGACTCCTGGTGCTCCCCTCACAAACCAGCATTTGTAGGTGGTCCCTTCATGGGAACCCTTGCTGGGTAGAGCCTTAGTGGAGAGAGACTGCTCCTTACGGCTGCTTGCTCGGAGTAGCTGGGGTGTGTTGCTGACCTCAGTGGGTCCCCTTCCCGCCTTGTCATCTCCTACAGTTTCTCCTCCCTCACTCACTCCCCCCTTCTCTCCCCCCTCCCTCCCTCCCTCCTTCCCTCCCCTCCTTCCTCCCTCCCCCTCTCCCCTCTCTTCCCTCTCTCCCTCCCCTCTCTTCCCTCTCTATCCTCCAACAGGAAGAAAAATCCATTTAGTAGTCTGCTAGGGGCAAGGGGCCGGGTAGTAACATGAGTGTTGTATGGCTTTGTCTGATTTTGTTGTCCAGAGACAGCTGCCCGGGCCTGGGGGCTGGGAGATCTGTTGCTCCTCATTGTTCTGTGTTAGGAGCTTTCTTTCCTACAGGCATGGACCATGGCCTTGACTGTGTAAGAGACTGGCCTTAGGCTTGCTATTCTAAGTCAGGCAAGGCCAGGCCAGCCTTGCAGTAGCCCTAGCTGTTTGGTTGAGCAAGGGCTAGAGGCTTGACAGTCTGGTGCTCTGCTGACTTACAGGAACACATGAGGGCTAGGGTCTAGTGGAGGGGAATGATGTGGTGCACAGAAGCACCATGGGTGTGCTGGGGTCTGTGAGGTAGCAGGTGTATGTGACTGGGGTCTGAAACAAGGAAAATAATTTGGGGGAAGATAAAGCTGAGAGAGTATCTGGTGGCCAGGGTGGCCTTGACCAGGAACGATAAACACTTGTGGCTTTTCCATTTAAGATGTCTGTATGTAGATGGAAATTCTGATGGAAGTGACTGGACTTGCCTTGATTTCTGTCTCCTGACTCCAATTGATACCATGTTGCCCTGCCAAGATGCCAGGACAAATTCCATTCCTGCAGGCATGGAAGGAAGTCCAGGCCCTCAGAAATCCCTGCCCAGTGTTGGGGAGGCTCAGCCTGTGTCCTCAGGGATAGAGGCAGATGTGGCCTTCAGAGCACACTGGTCAGTGGCATCTGATAGGCACTCTCCTGAGGGAGTGGAGAGACATTGTTTAGGTGACACTCAGATGACCCTTAGCTTGCTGTCCCAGAGCCAGGCAAAAAGAAGCACTAGGCAGCCTTTCTTGACCTAGCAATGTCTCAGCCTTGCTAAGCATCCATGAAGCTCAGTGTCTGGGGCTTAGTGATCACCGGAAAGGTATAAGGACCTCAGAAACTCACTTCTCCCTACTGTTTGTTTAAGATTGCCTGCAGGTTCCGTACCTGAAAAAGACAGTTCATTCTCTGCTTTACTTTTAACTCCTTTTCCTTGTTAAAAATGTTGGATTGGGTGGTTTTACCTCTGTTTTCTTCTATGTAGTTGTCAGGAGGTTGAGCTAGAGTTGTAATTCACTTGTTTGCTCAACAAACTCTGGTGGAGAAATTTCTATATTCTAAGTGTTTTTCTGGATACTGAGGATGTAGCAGTAAAGAAAGAAGTGAAAACTCACGGCCATACATCTGCTGTGACCTCAGGACTGCAAACTACTCCAGAAGACTTTTTGAGGTGGGGGCAGAGATTGAAGACAGGGTCTCACTTTGCAGACCAGGCTGACTTTGGACTCACTAGGCTGCTTCAAGCTCAGTCTTCCTTGGCGTTCTCTCCGGAGTGCTGGGATTATAGGCATGAGCCACCCATATCTAGCTGAGATTCTGTTTTAATTAATACACTTTTAGAGCAGTTGCAGGTTTGTAGAATAACTAAAGTACAGAGCATTCCTGTACCCCACCCCCACCCCAGCCTTTGTTTCCCTTGTCTTCCTGTGGTTCATTGTTCAGACCTGATGAACCAACACTGATTGAAACATTACCCCTAACGAAAGTGTGGAATCTATATTAGGATTCACTCTTGGCGTTGGATATTCTGTTGGTTGGAAAAATGTGCAGTGACTATCCTGAGGCTCCAGTGTGACCTGTCCCACCTTCCTCCCTATCTAGCCCTCTTGACAACTACTGTTGACTTGCTGTCTAGGTGTTTTTAATTTGCTCAGAATGTTCTCCTTCAGAAGTGTGTGTTAGGAAGCCTTTTCACCCAGCAGTGACATTTTCCTCAGGCCGTTTCTTTGTTACTGTTGTATTTGTGCATCTTTATATGGGATGCAGCAACAACCCGACAGTTTGGACTGTGTCTTCATGAGCCAATTCTCCCCGGGCTGGTCACTCTAGACTTAGTGCTGGCTGCCACTTGATCGTCCTTCATTGCAAACCTGAAGCTTCTAGCTCAATACTTGGAGGCTGATGACCGCAGAACCAAGTGGGATCTGCTGCAGCAGGGTCCCTGGAACATGCATTTACATGGGCTTGAGGCATCAGGTGTTTTTTGGTTTTTTTTTTTTCAAAGAGTTAATGGAAACTGTCTGTTGAAGACCCCCAAGGGGTCATTGGTCCTGAAGGAAGTGAGCCGCCTGGGAGATTGGTTGACACAGCCCAGTCCTGCCTTAGGAGAGTTGACCCTGCCTGGTGGAGGCCGTTTATCCTGCCACTGGGCTGCTCTTGTTTTTTATCCAGTCTCCACCTGAATAAACAGATCCAGAACGTCATCTGCAGCCAGACAGAATCTGCCAAAATTCCCCAGGGAACGGGTGATTCACCAGAGCAGGGGAAGGAGAGGCAGTGAGCAAGAGACCTGCTTACGCTGCTTCTCACTTCCTGTCCACCAGATCATCTGAACTGGGCTGTCTCTTTCAAGACACCAGTGTCTTCAAGCAGGTGGTCAGTTGGTACAATGGGGCAGATGGTTTTGGTTTTCACTTTAGGAAGATGGTTATAAACCAGGCTAGTGGGGGCAATGATACTTGTGATTGTCGTGTTGCACTTTGCTTTAGGTTGGCCTTTCAAAGGTCTTCTGTACTCACTTGGTTTAAGACTCTCCTGGGCTCTGCGTTCAGGATGCATATGGCCATTTATCTTGACATTATTCTTGCCAATTTATACCTTACACTTGTTATCCTCATTTTCTGCTCATTAGGTCATCATCTAACAGCTAAACAAGATGATTAAATTGAACTTGGCCATATTCTGTGGCCCTGAGCTATATTCCTAATACTTAATTTTTTTACACTTACTCAGAGATAGATAGATAGATAGATAGATAGATAGATAGATAGATAGATAGATTGTCTTTCTTTCAGGAGCCAGTAGTCACTTTCCACCCTGTGGGTCCCAAGGATTGAACTTAGGTGGTTAGACTTGGCTGTAAGTGTCCTTATCCACTGAACCATATCACTGGCCCTTGTAATATATTTTACTGAGAGGTGTGGAAGTGGGGGTGGGTGAGCAAGGTATGACTTCTGAAAATGGTTAAATGAAACAGCATGAAATGGGCACTTGGAACAAACCGTTTCTCAGGTTCATTTCAACCTTGGAGAATTTAGTCTAAAAGAAAGCTACTAGTGTCAGTGTGAGGCTAGAGATGTGCATGCCTGCCAGAGAACACACAGATACGCATCAACAACCATGTTCAGAAGACTCATCTGTGTTCATGGTTATGATTTCCACACTAGTCCCAGCTGGAAATACCCCAGTGCTGCTTAAAAAATGCAATGAGAAAACAAATTTCTGTGTATTTCTTCAATGGAAATAGCATGCTGAAGTTGGGATGGAGGCATGTGCCTGTGATCCCAGGAGGACGGATGGAGGCCCAAGCTTTAGGAGAGAATAGTGCCAGCCTGGGCTACACACCCAGACTCTGTCACACACACACACACACACACACACACACACACACACACACACACACCCAAAACTCTGTCAAAACACAAAGACACGCATGCACACACACTCAGTAGGAAAGAACAGTCTGGGTGGGTCTCAAAATGTGAGTGAAAGTAGCCAGATATAGATGAATTTATGTGGAGTAATTTTGTGTATATAAAGCATTAAAATAGGCACAGTTATTCATGACTGGAAGAAATTATAGGTTTGGTTTGAGAAGAATAACAGCTAAGAGATCAGGAGGTGGCAGTTTTCTGTTGTGATCTGAATGATGCTCTTGTGGGTTGTATGTGCACCTTTTATAAAAATACATTGAACTCTGCATGTATAATTTATGCATAAAAGTCTCAGTGTGGCTTTTATAGCGTAAAAATGTTTATAAATAAATAGCTGCTAGTATCATGTGGCCTGCCCTGTTTGAACTCATCATCTGCATTCTGTCTTTGGTGTGGTTTACATCATGAGGCATTTGAATGCAAATACCTCCCTAAGTAGCATGAGGGCCACTCAATGCTGCACTAAGTTTTACCCTCAGTGACAATCTCCAGATACTCACATTGCGCCAGTTACAGGTACAATGTGTTAAGCTGTACTGTAGTTGCCCACGGCACCTATGGATGGGTGGGTGCCTTCAGTTGTTCAGACCAGACTTTGAGTGCCTGCTACATGTGCGTAGTGAGCTGTGTGCTACCTGGCAGTCCCAGAATCCCAGAGCACCACCATGATGTACAAAGTGCTCTAAGCAGTCAGAGCTGCCCTGGTGGAGAGTTTGATTAACTGTCTCCCAGGATCCTGTGGTGAGGGCGGGCTGGAGGTGAGAGAGCCGGAGGTATGCTAGGTATGTGTTACAGTTTTTTCCTGTTCAGGTCTAGATTGTGTAAAAACTATGTTTCCTTCGGAGGGTCAAGCAAAGAGCTGTAGTTTGGATTTTGCTAACTTCAGTGATTTAAAATTATGGAAGATTTTGTATTTCTTGTTAGAGTCCACAGTCAAGGAATGGACTTTACCATAATGGTTTGGAAGAACTAAAGGTCATCCATGATTGAATGTGAGGACTGGTGAGTTGGCCAGCTTCGGTCTGCTTCAGAATAGCTGGGAGAGTTATAGAGGAGAGACCCACAGGGTGGCTCTCTGTATTCTCCACAGCAGCCTCATTGGTTTGTCTCTTTCCACTGGCTCCAGGATGTAACCTGGGTCATCTCTGAGGAACATACAAAGCTGGTAATTTAGGTTTCATTTTACTTTCTGAAGAGCTAGAAAAGACATAGGCAGTAAAGTGTGCAGTAGTAATGCCATCGTAGTGACATGGGCAGAGGAAGAAAGGGAGGGTGTCTCTGCAGAGGGATGTTCAGCCCAGTTTTGCAGGTAGCCAAACCGGGTTGAGAAAGCAGATTGACACACAGTTACAAAAACTGATTGCCCTGCTGTCAAGAAGGTGGTCTGCCGAGTATTTCTGTAAGTCAAGTTTCAGTGGAACACAACCCTCTGATTGTGTATTGTCTATGCTGCTTAGACACTATAGCAGCAGAATTTGAGTAGTTGTGACAAAGACCACATGGCCCACAAAACTTAAGTTATTCACCACCTGGCCTATTATAGAGTAAGTTTGCTGGTATAGACAATAGATGCATAATTTCAGGGACCAGAAATTTCCACTCAACATGTCCCTGTGCCTTTGATCCACTCACCCTTTCCTCCTGGCTATGATCTGTGACATAAGATCTTTTTCACTACTAAGGGGACCTTGTGAACTAGGCTTTCACAGGGTGTAGTGGAACAAATGCTCATGATAAAAAGTTTTAAGTGTTGGTTTTGCATGCCTCCATCTGCTTTACTGTCTAATATCAGCTCTGAAAATGTAGCCAAGTAGAGGGAGCTTAGCATGCCTGCCCTCCTCCTTTGAAGACTGATATTATTTTTGAAGCCTTTAACAGGTGTTGCTTTAATAGACTTCTGCTGTATTAAGTTTTCCTTACCCCAGAGGGCAGCCCCGGGGGTAAACTGACACTGGTTGGAAGTGAGTGCCATGTGACCAGGCTGCCACCCGCTACCCGAAATTCCTGGCTGCAGAATCACTAGCTTTGTGTTCCTTTGATGAGGCCATTGACATTATTCCTAGCACAGTGCTGTCCCCTGTCCTGGCCTTTTGTAAAACTGAAGTGTGTCCTTTTGCAGCTTCACCACCCCGTGAGGAGATGGATGTGGTCCTCTGACAGCAACTGGGAGAAGGTGTTCTCTGGGTGTTCCTCCCTCCATTGTGGGGCCTTTGCTTCCATCTGCCATGCTTGCTGAGGCTTGGTCCCACAGGTCCTCTACCACATGCTATTCATGTAGAACCCTGGCAAGTTGGGGCAGAGCTGGGCCACCTGGTGGAGGCTGGTTTACACAGACCCATCAGAGTTGCTCAAGAAATAGAACATACTAGGAGAACCTCTTGAGTGGTCTAAGCCAAGAGTCAAGTTCTTCTGGGTTGGCCTCTCAGCTCCTCCTGCATCTTAGCTGTGACCTCATTCGATTTAAATTCCAACAGAGCTCTGAGTTCATTGCTTTGAACCATCTGAGAAGAAGTGGTAGCCATAGTTACCTGATTAGGTTGCTGTTTGGTTTCACTGTTTTGCCTCGGGCCAGCTATATGACATGCAGCAATTGATCAGCTACGGTTAAGAACTTGGAGATGAATAGGGACCTTCTAGGGAAGTGAGCACTCAGGTTAACAAGTGATGTAAAATGACTTGTTTGGATATTCATTAAGAACAGTGTGTCTTCTGACCTGGGCTCTAAGACTGTCTTAAGCAAAGAAGCAAACAAAAAGAATAGGGAGTTTTGTGAAGTAGTATGCTGTCCTGAGTGGGGGCAGCAGATAGGCTCTCCAGGCCCTCTGCTTTCAGCGGGGAGGTGGGATGGCTTTCCTGTGTGATCTGAATGCTGGTTATTTTCTCTAGACTTAAGGATGGAGAGCTAGAGCGAGAGCCAGCGACTAAGAAGAAATGGGTTTGGGGGTGTTGGCACTCATGGGTCAAGGATATGAGCTTGCTGTGGAAATGAGAAGGTGATCTACCCCAGCTGGTTGAGGGCAGTCTTGAATTTGCTTTGAAGTCTGGCTCCCTGAGTCAGCTTGGTTGTTGCAGGGGCTGGGGGTGGCATTCTGCAGCCGAAGCAGGCCTGGTTCCTAAGTGGAGCTGAGAGCTCTGACTCAGTCCTTTGTTCCTGAGGGGGAGCCAGGCTTGCCCCTGCATTGAAATGTTGCAAAGGGGTTGAAGGGAACCAGTCATCCGCTCATTGTTCTCACTCACTTTTTCTTTTCAAAGCACTTCCTGTGGACTAGATCCATAGCTTGCTTCTGAGGATACAATGTGACTCATAAAACAAGGACCTTTTTATTAAGCAACTGCTGGTACATGTCAGGTCATATCAGCCCATGGTTATAGGATCTTCATACTCCACTTTACAAATGGGACTCTTGAAGAGTCACACCTAGTGGCACCACTGGGTTGTTATCTTGGGTGACAATACTCACAGCACATCTTCAGTAGGACTGTGCCGTGTTTCAGAGCAAGAGATGCCAGGATTGTCAGATCTCATGCACACAGATTGTCCTTCAAGAAGTGTGCAGAGTTCTGCAGGATCAGAGCTTCAACATCCACATTCTGAACTTGGACAGGTGTTCAGGAAAGGTTGCTTGGGGCCCAGACTGTAGTTGACAGCAGCAATGAAGGGAATATGGTGTGTGTTCTCAGCAGCTGGGCTGCCTTGGACATGATACGGGTGTTTGTAGCTGGGCAGGGCTGTCACAAGATCTGTGCCATGGCAAACTCCTTTCTGCTCCTGTTGATTCTGCCTGGAGTTCTTGGCTTGGACAGTTTCTGCTGCAAGAATACTGGTGAATCCCATTTGTATGCTCACCCTTAGTCCTTTTGAAAGTAGGTGCATTCACTCTTGGGACCTATATTGAACATCTGTCCTGCAACTTGTACCCTTCTAATACCTGGAAGCAGTCGGGCATAGAGATGTGTCTTTCTTCATGGCACCATGCCATGGTGGGAAAGAAGATGGTGAACTAGATAAGCAAGTACCCAGTTTATCAGATAACAATTAGAGCATAGAGAAGGACAGGGCAGATGATGGGAGGCAGTGCATGCAGGTGTGTGATTCTAGAAAGAATAGCCAGGAAAAGGCCTCACCAGAAGATGATACTTGAATAAAGACAGGGAGTAAGGGATGAGACAAGTGGACCCCTGGAGAAGCAGCATTCCAGGCGATAGGAGCAGGAAGTACAAGGGCCCTGTGGCCTGCCCAGTGTTAGGACAGACATGGGGCAGAGCATATGAAGTGGAGGAGTAGGTTGGGCAGGCCTGTGGCAGGTATTGTGCCTTGGAGGCCTAAGTGAGGAACCATAGCCATTTGTTTTCAGCAGAGTCTCATGAACCAAGAATCATTTTGTTTTCCTTTAAAATTGTGATAAAATATATATTAAAAAATTAAGCAGAAAATTTTAGTATTTTTTGTTGTTTTTGTGCAGCCTATCTTGAACCATTTCCTATCTTGCAGTACTAAGACTCCATGTCCATTACCAACCAATCTTCATTGTCTTTTTTAAAAAGCCCCTTACTTTGGAACCATCTTTCTATTTTAGTTTTTGGTGCCTGCCTGCCCTCCCTCCCTTCCTTTTTGAAACATGGTCTCGTCATGTAGCCCAGGGTACCTAGAACTCTCTAGAACTGCTGTGTAGTTGAGGCTGGCCTCAAACTTGCAGTCCTCAGGGTTAGGGTTAGGGCTAGAACTTGGATCCTAGTATCCATGTAATACTCAGCATTCTGCAGACACCTGTAGCTCCAGCTCTGAGAGATCCAGTGCTCTTCAGGTCTGCACACATGCACAGGCTTGCATACATCCACCACACATACACATGTGTGGACACACACAAATAAATCTTTTTTAAAATTTATAATTGGGGGCTGGAGTGATGGCTCAGTGGTTAAAAACTGGCTGCTTTTCCAAAGGACCCCATTTTGATTCCCAGCACCCACATGGTGGCTCACAACAGTCTGTAACTCTAGTAACAGAAGACCCCACACTCTCTTCTGGCCTCTGAGGGTACCACAAATACCTGTACACAGACATGTATGCAGCCAAAACACTCATACACATAAGATAATAATAAAGTGAAATCTTTAAAAAATATATAATTGTTAGTGCTAAGAATGCCATTTTTATTATGTTGTACAAAGTGGTAAACGTATGTTTAGGTCCATGCTCAAATTGTTGGAAATTCTATCTTAATTTAAACCAAAATTCACTGAACAGTTTTTGTGTGTGTGTGAAACTGAAGTCAGCAACTGAAACAACAATTTAAAAAGATGTAACATTTGAATATAACTCAGAGATACACTAATTTGATACATGCTCAGTAGTGACAGGAAATTTAAGTCTTTGTTTTTAGAATCAAATGATTATGTGTCTATAATAACAGAAAACTTACACAATGGTGGGCATTAAATGCTTATTTTGTGTACCGGGTGTATAAAATAGGTACACAAATTAAACATTTACCGACAATAATACATTATTTTGAAACATTTCTTTGGTATATCTATAGACAGTACAGTAAACACAGGTTTACAACAGACAGTGTTTGGAATGTGAGCTGTTGTGTTTCCTTGGCATGTCAACATATGCAGCCCAGGTTTTTGTGTGTTCAGAACCTCGGCTGCAGTGAAGCCCTGTGAAACGCCATGGGCCAGTGCCATCAGAAACAGTGTGGATCCATTACACATTCAGTTTTGAATTAGTATTTTGTCATTGTGCCTTCAGAAATCTACTACCAAACGTTTGCAGCCTCCATACATTGTCATGTGACCCCATATGAGGCGATACACATAGTTTAGGAAGCTGTAGTTTATATCCCGTTTTCCTTATCTACTCACCTGCCACTGGACGACATTTGGGTTGTTTCATCTTTTGAATATTCTGAATAATGCTTTCTGTGAACACGTGAAAGTGTCCGTGAGATCTGACTTCCGGTTTGGGGGTGTGCTAGTGTTTTAGAGAGTTAACTGTTTTCTAAAGCACCCTCACTCCCCCACTGCTTGCCGTAGTCTGATTTCTCTACACTCTCATGTACATGCGTTCCTATCGTAACTGACCTATGTTTCCATACAAACACTGATACCTGCTGACCGTTTGTGTATCTTCCTTGGAGAATGTCTAAGTCCTCTGCTGATTAAAAACGTTATTTTTCTTTGGTGTGTGTGTTTGTGTGACTGTATTCATGTCCCAGGGTAACTGTAGAGGCCATAAGGTGATATTAGATCCCCCGAGCTGCTGTTACAGGCTGTTATGAGCAACTAACGTGGGTGCTGGGATCTGAACTCAGGTTTTCTGGAAGAGATCTGAGTCATCTCTCCAGCCCCCTTTGTTGATATTTTAATCAGAATGTTCTGTTGTCGAAATGTAGGGGTTCTTTATAGATACCTTACCCCTGAATGCTTCAGTTCTGTATGGAAAACAATGCTATATTTTCATGGACCTGTGTACAGTTCTTGAAGTCATCTCTGAATTAGGTTTAATAGTCAAGAAAGTGCAAGTGCAAGCGCTTTGTAAACCGTTGTCTGTCTTTGTGGTTTCGGGGATGATAAAAAGAAAGTTCGCACGTGTGCAGTGCAGGTCTGATTATTTTTTCCTCCTGAGTGTCTTGTGTGACTGCATTTGCTTAAATCTGAGGTGTGAGATCCGCAGGATCCAAAAGTTGACCCTCTTCTGAGCCTTCACTCCAGTTCCCAAACTTGGTCTTCAGGTGTCTTCCCTGTTCCAGTAGGGACCCTACTGGCTTGTTAGACTGCTGGGCTGGGAACTGACTGCAGGTGGCACTGCTCACTGGAGGTCTTCCTGACCAGCCATGCTTCTCTCCGGGTGGTGCAGGTTCCCGAGGCCCTTTCTAAATCCCTTGTCCCTGTTTCTCTCACTTGGCCCACAGAGTGCCTCTTGGTTTGGTTCAGCCCGACAAGCCAGCTCTTAAGTCTGACCCAGCTCCTGATCTCCCCGCCTGGCTTCCTGCCTCAGTCCTTCTCTCAGGCCTTTCCTGGATACTTCTTCCTGGCTCATCTTCCCAGAGCTCATGCCTCACTCCCACAGTCTCTCCATCTCCATGGCTGCCTTCTGTGCTCAGTGGGGAACTTTTCCACTGTGTGAAAATGTCTTGTCCTCTTCACAGTGGCATTTATCCAGAATGGGGGCCTAGAATGCGGTTCAGTGGATAAATAGACTGCCGAGAAAGAAGAAAAAGTGTAAGACAAAAGACAAAGACAGGCGACAGAGAGGAGGTGTGGGGGAGAGGAGAGGGGCTAGACTGTCCCCGGGCTTGCTTGTGTAAGGCCTCGGGTGCCAGACGCTTTGTGTGGAGCCTGTGCTTTCTCTGCCCAGGCCCTCTGTTCCTGGCTCCCTGGTACTATATTCAGAGTTCCCGGATGAGGCCCAGCACTGTGTCCTTTATTTCTTGTTCTTTTTCTTCCCATACTTTACATAATAAAGCTTCTATTTTCCTTTTGGAGTCAGCAAACTGAAGAGACCGCCTTATTAAAAACATTAATGAAGAACTCAGGAAGTAGCTTGGGGAGGGGCCAGGAGAGGTAAAGTTTGTCTCTCCCTCAGCACAGTTGTGCAAATGCATTTTGAGTTTCAGGGCCTGGGAGACTTGTGAAGAGAACAAAGGAGCCTGAGAGTCCCAGAGCTTCTGGGAAAGAGGTCCTTGTTTATGCCTGTTGGAACCGATTTGGTCAAGTGTTTGTTTAAAGGAGATGCCACTTGGTAAGCAACACCAGGCTCTTTGGGGTTTTGTTCCAAAAGGTTTTTGATTGGTTGGAGAGCTGCCCCTGTTTACTCATAGCTGGCAGAGTGTGTGGCTGGGATGGGCAGTCCCAGCACTACCTAACACCCAGCGAACTTCACTGTGACCCCTCCAGGCAGAGCCAAGCCCACATCAGTGCCCAGCCCTCACCCCCTTCCTGGCTGTTGCTAATGCTCACTGGTTAGGTTTTGGTTTGGCAGAAAGAGGATTAAAGGTGAGAATAAGTCACGGCAGGAAGTTAAGCACCACAGTGCCCTCCAGGTGCTTTAATGTGGTTTCAGGGAGCAGGCTGCCTCATCTCTCAGATGAGAAAACTAAGGCCCAAGGTCCCCAAGGGTGGGGATTCCAGGATTTGGTTCCAGCTGGGCCCAGCAATGAGCTCCTGTCTCACTTCAGTCAGGTTTGGCCATCATCATCTTTGTATTCTTTGCAGTCCCTTCTGTCTTCATGCCTGGGATACAGCACATGACTAGAGACTTAACTTGTGTTGTGACTATTCAGTAGGATTAAACTGAGCTCTTGGGATTTGGGGGGTGGGCTGGAAAGATGGCTCAGAGGCAGAGCCAGGCAGATCTCTATGAGTTCAAGGCCAGCCTGGTCTACAGAAAGATGGCTCAGCAGTTAAGAGCACTAACTGCTCTTCTACAGGACCTGGGTTCAATTCCCAGCACCTACATGACAGCTCACAACTGTCTGTTACTCCAGTTCCAGGAGACTTGACACCCTCACATAGACACACATGCAGGCAAAACACTAATGGTCATAAAATAAAAATAAATAAATTAAAAATCAAACAAACAACTGAGCTCTGGTGCCAGCAGTCTTTAGTCATAATGCTAGACTAGGCACCAGAGATCAGAGATGGGGTGGGATTGGGGCGGCTTGGTGTACCTGCATGTCATCTATCGCTGGGCACTGGGCATGTCAGCACCCTATGTTCTTCTCTTGGGTGGAACAGCTGAGGCAAAGAGCTTATTCTGCACAGAAGAGCCTATATATAACACCGAGCCAGCAGATGATAATGCAATAGACAGAGGAATAGATCACATATTGAATGTCCCTGAATTGTAATTTTAGGTCAAACTAAAATCACAAAACAAACAGTGGGGAGGATAAGAGTTTGTTGCCTCACCCCCTGCTCTGTCTCAGGCAGCACAGGATCCACAGTGTGGGAGGTGGGGGCTGAAGTCTCACCCCCTGCTCTGTTTCAGGCAGCACAACAAGATCCTCAGTGTGGATGGAAGCCAGCTGAAGTCGTACCTGTCCTTGGAAGTTCTGGATCTGAGCTTGAACAACATCACAGAAGTCCGGAGCTCTTGTTTCCCGAATGGCCTGCGTGTAAGGGAGCTGTAAGTGTCTCTGCCATCCATGTACCCCAGCTTCCAGGCCTTGTAATGACTGCCCTGGTGCTCAGTCCTAGACACAGGATGGGTGCTTGCTTCACTCTGGCCCTGGCTGGGCTAAGTTCGTGAGGTTGTGCAGACCTTTGGCAGGCCAAGAGTGGGGTCTACCCATGGTCCCTTGGGCACCCATTTTAGAGCATTTTCCAAACCCTGTGGTGCCCTATGGCTGTCTAAGGAACTTGCCTCTCACAGTGCAGAGCCCAGAAGTCAGGCCCAGTCTCTCTGCTCACAAGTCTAGTTTTGCTCTCATGCTCTGAGCTGTCTCCCAGAGAAACTTGGAGGGAATGGTTGGGTGGTGAGTGGGTGTGCATCCCAGGGAGACAGGTTCAAACACAGTGTATCATCAGAGACCTTTCGAATAAGCCATGTTGTGGCTGGCTCCTTTGGAGAGGGCAGTTACTCGGCTTTGTAGTTGTTTAGGTGTCTATTTTTTTAAAAACATGTCTCAGTACCTGCCTCACACTGAGTGGATGGCAGACAGGAATGAAGAAGCTAAACCTCTGTAATCCACTCGCTGCAGGTAGGAACACACTGCTTGGGGAGGAATTGAAGACCCAAGCTAAAGAGACAGTTCCTAGTTATGAATGCATTTCATCTCCTGTCTTGCTGCTGCTTCTGAGTTATTCTGCAGCTCATTTGCAAGGCTGCTTTGGGGCTCACTGTGACCCATCTTCTCAGGAAGGATGACACATGGTACATCTTTTCCAGTCATTCTGAGACTCCAGGAAGAGAAGTGATTGCTTTCAAGGGTTCATCAAGGCACAAGTATTGGGAACAAGAGGCCCTGACTTCTATAAAGCCCTGGGAGGGGGCTTTCAAAAGGTGTCCAGCTACCACCTGGTGCTTCTTATGTGGCACAGAGAAGCACTGACTGCTACCCTGGGTTGCATTGTCCTTTCCCTGCACAGATGCAGAGGGCACTTTCTGTTGGCGGCCGTTGACTGCCATGTCGTCATCACACCGATTGCTCTGTAATCTGGAGAGCTGAGAACAAACAGTCCAGCCCCATCTACAGAGTCCTTATGTGCCCTGCTCTGGGCTGCTGCCTGATGGCGGGATCCGAAGCGCCTCACCCCCTCTTGGCACACAACCATTGCGGTTGAAGAGTCTCTGTCTCATTTTCACTCAGGCTTTTGTCTGGGGATGGCAGGAAGAGAGGTGTGCAGTGGAGTGGCCTCTCACGAGGAGACTATATCGTTGGCTATGTCTTGTCCTTTTACTTCTTGATAGAATTTGTTCTGGGAGCTGCTTGCATCTGAGTACACTGCCCTGTATTTTGAGGAAGAGTCCCCTCCTGGGTGGTCACAGGAGGCTCCCCTGACACGTATAACGTGTAGCCCTGTGAAGATGTATGTCTTCTTTTCTAAAGGACTCACAGAGGTCTCTTAAGTGCTTCTTGAAGGTGTTAGAATTATTTAAATGAATGGTTTGCACATTTTCATTATGTAAATTGTACAGTCAGAACCACTTCAGGATTAAATAAAGGCTGTTTCTCCGAAGTGTAAAACCCACTGATACTGGCTCCTAATTGACTTTTGCTTTTAGGGCTTTTCTGTCCAGTGTGAACTAGTTGGTGGTGAAGAAGGAACCCACAGGTTCTCTTGAGGCAGGCCTTGTGCTGTGCTGCTGGGGTGGGGAGAGGTTAGTGTCGTCCCCACCAGCAGAAGTGTGCTGAGCATGGTCTGCCTCGGTGTCTCCTCACCAGACAGTCTGCTGCCAGCATGCCCAGGTTCCCTGTCTTGAGTCAGGATGGGCTTGGCAGCCTGGAGATAAAGGACTCAGTGGAGATCTGTCCCTCTGGTGTGTCTTAGATGGTTCCTAGCAGCCCCTGCTGGGTCTGGGGCTGTGAGGAGTGAGGAAGGCCTCCTACTGCCACAACATTTTCTCTCCTGAATCGTTCCAGCAACTTGGCAAGCAATCGCATCAGCAGCCTGGAGTCTGGAGCATTTGATGGTCTGTCACGGTCGCTGCTGACTCTTCGTCTGAGCAAAAACAGGATCACCCAGCTTCCTGTGAAAGCATTCAAGCTACCCAGGCTGATACAACTGTGAGTACAGAAACCTGCACTTTAATTAAGGTTAGCCAAACTTTATGGGGGCCAAATTTCCCCAAGGACCCTGTACCAATCGCCACCCCTTCCTCACCCCCCTCGGTAAAGCTCTGCATAAACTATCATTTATGACTCTACTGCAACACCTAATAAAAGCAAATTAGGAGTTGGGTCTGGTGTCAGCAGGCTCCCTGGGATGGCCTCGGAAAAGACCCACACGCTTGCATGCATACTTGTCCTCGCTGACACTGAGCTTCTGAAGTGCAGTCCCTGACTCCTGCTGATGGCTTTCCCTCTCTGAACTCCAGATCTTCCTACTCAGCCTCCCAAGTGCTGGGATGACAGGCATGCACCACCATTCCCACCTCAGTTTCATTCTTAGCTCAGGTTTTAGTGAGGGTTAAGGTACTGAGGCAGTCTGTACCTTGGACATGAAGTTATCTGGACCTTCTTGAATTGTTTGGTATGAAGCTAACCTGATCAGAGGCAGCCCCCTCTTCATTTCCTAAGTTTTAGAAGGTTATCTGGTTTGTTTTTGTATAAAAGCATGTATTCATGTGTCTCTAGATATCATAAATAGCAAAAGGTTGCTAGAAAACTTACACTAACCAAAACTTCCCAGCCAGTGAAAGATATTTCAACTTTGTTTGTTTTTCTGTGTCTTCCTTTTAGCAGAAGAGTGTATTTCAGGAAAATGAGCCAAAATTCAAAATGTGGTTTAAACAGAATGGGGCAGGTGCAGGTCAGGCTTGCCCGAGGTGGAGTGTGTCCTGTCCACATGCTTCTGTGCCCCACCCCACGGGTGCTGGAGCTTTGCTTTGCTCTTTTCCGTCTAAGAAGCTGGAGACGCTGTGTGTGAAGTGGAGTCATGAGCCACTGCAGAAATATCTGGGGAAAACCAAGGGCTTCCCAGTTAGTGCTGTGTTCTCCCACCTTCCCAGAGTTGCTGATGGGGTCCAGCTGACCTAGAGCCCTGCTCTCTCTTGTCAACTAAGGCTGTTCTGCTAGGACTAGGGGCCAAGTGTGTATGCTCCTGTCCCCCACGCCTCCATGAGCAGTCACTGTCAGATGCCCGAGTGGAAGGTTTGCTGCTGTGTGATACCCAGTGGTTAGGATTTTCTTGGGTTGAAGCATCTGGTCTGGATTTCTGTTGCTGAGCACCTCAGCTAAGGAATGCACCTCCTGAGTCATGCCGAGGGCCTGCTGCAAAATCATAAATGAGGACTATTTTCAGGGAAGAGATGTGGGTGCTTCTGCTCCCACAGTACCAGAGCCAGCACAGAGAGAGCTATACAGTGTTCACTGTACTTCGTGTACTGAGTTACCCATGCTGTTGACAGTGTCAGTTTGCCGGCTGAGGTGTGCCCTTGCACACCTCCTCCTCCATAGTTTCCACGTGGACTCAAAAACCTGCTTGAACTTCTGGGAATGGTGCTGGCCAGATGTGCACATGGGAGGTTCTGACCTGATGGCTTCGTCTCCATAGGGACCTGAATCGGAATCGGATTCGGCTGATTGAGGGTCTCACGTTCCAGGGGCTCGATAGCTTGGAGGTGCTGAAGCTTCAACGGAATAACATCAGCAAGCTGACAGATGGTGCCTTCTGGGGGCTGTCTAAGATGCATGTGCTGTAAGTGCGGGCATCCCTCCCGGGCTCTGGGAGGACATGGGCATGGGCTCTTTGGAGCACGTATGCACTCACACATTCATTCAGCTGGGTGTGGTGGCTACCTGGACCGAGTCCCCTGCTCTTTGGGCCTTTTTCTGCACAATGGACTGAACCCCAGATTGTCTTCCCTGCAAGGTAGGAGGAGGTTCTAGTAGACACATGGTCAGCTAAGGAAGTGGAAGGAGATGGACTGCTCCAGTCTGCTGGGCCTACTCTCCACCCCCCACTTCCTCCACGAACCTAAGACTCCAGAGTGATTCCCTCCCCACATCCTCTCCACTCACACACTTATAGGAAGTCCCTTCCTTCCTCCCTCACGCTGGGTCGATGGTCTTTCTTGATGTGCAGGTGGGCCAAAATGTAGAGTTCATCTTGGGAGATTTATTTCTGTCTTGTGAGCTAATCAAGACACGGAGTGCAGATGTGCAGCTTTTATCAGGGGAGTTTCCAGCCAGATGTGTGTAGCAACAGAGCTGTCTGCTGCCAGAATAATGAAAGAGAATAACAGACGCAATTACTGATCTTCTGATTTGAAGCCTCTGCGGCTGTTGGAATCTGCACAGCTAGGCAGGGAAGGTGCTGTCGTGTCCCGAAGGCGGTCACTCCTTACCCGCTCTGCCTTTGGTTCTCTGGTTTTCAGGTTTGCCAGTGGCTCCTTCCAGATTAACACAACTGTACCACTGTCTGTACCTGTGCCTGTCCGTGCTTCAGCTGGCCAACTCCCTGACTCCCTGCTTCCCATGCAGATTACATCACAGCCTGTACATCTGCTGTAATCTTTGTAGCTGAAACCAAGGCCGGAAGCCTGGGCCCCCAGCCACCAGTGTGTTGCCCGTTCTCATCCTCAGAAGCATCCCACTGCCTGCCCCTTCCCATACACTCACTTTGTATGGCACGAACGGGAGGAGCCTGCTGCTCCACTTCTTGCTGTTCACACTTTCCACTTCGGATTAACCGGATGTCAGTTTCCTATGTTCATTTTGGAATCTGAAATCTAAATGGTCACTTGCTGAGATCAGAGTTCTCAGAAGAAAACTGGTTACCCACCACTTGGTTTTATGTTAAATTTGCAAATAAGGAGTGGTATGTTTCTTAGGATTTTTTTTTTTAATACACTAAGCACTCATGATTTGAATAGCGGGAGAAAGTCAGATGGACCAAGGCAAGTGCCAGTTGCTTAAACTTCCTCTCTAATACCGAACAAAATGTGCATACTTCTCCGTTCTGTTACCTTCTCTGTGCTGAGGACCACATCTGATATGGACTGGCCTCCTGCTTGCTGTCTGTGTGACGAGGGGATGGCAGTCTCTTCATCCTGGGTATCCTTCTCTGCAGGCACTTGGAGTACAACAGCCTGGTGGAAGTGAACAGCGGCTCCCTCTACGGCCTCACGGCCCTTCATCAGCTGCACCTCAGCAACAACTCCATCTCTCGAATTCAGCGTGACGGTTGGAGCTTCTGTCAGAAGCTGCATGAGCTGTAAGTCTAGGGCAGCGGTCACTCACAGTACCTGGTGAAGCATCTAGGAACCACTGGCCCGCCTCACCCCACAGGGTCCTGATGAGGAGGCCACCCAGAGGCAGGTGATCTGTTCAGGAAGAAAGACCCATGCGGAGCCACTGCCCCCAGGCCTTAGGCTTGGAGTCAGCAGTGAAGGAGAGGATGTGCCAGAGAACAGAGGCCTAGGTGTCATCACAGCACTTCTGAGTGACAGTAGTTCATGTGTATTTCTTGAGTGAAAAAGTCCCATTAGTGTAGGACAGCAGCACGGAAAGATGGTGACATGCTGACAGGGGGGACCTCCACCATCCTTTTTTCAGACGGTTTCTCAGGACACTGGGTTCATTCCTGCCCCATCTGTGTCCCAGTGCCTGATGGTGGATGTATGGAGATGCAGCATCCCTTAGGTCCTTTGGGAAGTTCTGGGACAGGGTTCCCAGGTTGTACCCTTGCTCCTGAGAATAGTAGTGACAGACTCCCCTGATGGGGGGCATGTGGCCTAGGCATCCCTTCACAGAAGACACACTATAGTGCCAGAGCCCAGGACTCAGCAGACATCGTGTGTCCCTTTGTTCCTGCCCTCTGTCCAGTCATTATTCCCGTTTAATAGATGCCTTGTAGTCCAGGAGGTTTATTTGGGGAGGTCCAGAGGTTGGTTTTCTTCCTTCCTTCCTTCCTTCCTTCCTTCCTTCCTTCCTTCCTTCCTTCCTCCCTCCCTTCCTCTTCCTTCCTTCCTTCCTTCCTTCCTTCCTTCCTTCCTTCCTTCCTTCCTTCCTTTCTTTATTTTATTTGGCTAGGCTTGGCTACAGGATCCACCAAAGCAAATGATTGGTAGGAATGCCACACCTTGCTCAGCCTCTCTTGTGTGTTTTGACTTCACCGGGCTTCCTTAGAGACACTTCAGCCTGATGCTGACTCTCGCAATCTGTGTTTTCCTCTGGTCGTCTCTACTCTGGATGCTATCTATGGCCCTCAGTGTATATGTCTCTCCGTACCCCATACTTCCACATAGTTCAGGGTTTAGCTGGTCCCTGTCTTTTGTAAAAGGCCATAGTCCCGCCCCGTATGTACTTTGTGTTCATTGCACTTAGAGCTAGTGTTCATTCTTTGGGTTTAGCTTCCTGCTCCCTCAAGAAGATGCTGTTGACCACTGCCCATGGTACCGAGTGCCATTGACCAGCCCTTGATTTGTGGTTTTCTGTTGGCGGCTAGGAGTCGTAGGGAAGGGAGGGGCCTTATAGGTATTTAGTCTAGTTCCCAAGCAAGGACAGTCCTCTGGAATACACCAGAAAGTGTTTGAGCCCCTGGAGTTGGGGCCACATGGAAAGGTAAACTGGGCAGACCCTTGCGTCCCCTCCTCCTGTTTCTGCCTGGCAGTATGACACTCTCTTGTGCCCTTTAGAGAAAGGGAAGGATCTCTCGAGTGTACTGGACTAGTCCTAGTAATTTGCTCCATATTAGAAAGCCTCAGCTAGATGAAGGATTGCTTTCCAGCAAGTTCTTGCCCTTCCTTTAAGCTAAAGGTCTTAATTGCAGGTGAGGATGTAATTTGGGTCTCCTGTCAGTCTTTGCAACTGATAGACACTATGACTTAGTTCTCTAAGAGGGACAGAATAGTGTTCACTACCACCTTTAAAACCACATTAACCTTCAGTTAATTCAGTTTGCTTCTTTTTGTACCAGTCCAGGCTTAACTTTCTGACTGTAGATAACTAATACGTCACATAACCAACCCAGTGTTGTGCAGTAGTGATGGGAAGAGCTGGATTCTGACAGAGAGGCAAAGTGCATGCTTTGGAGCATGATCCCTGTTGACTGGTGTAGTCTTCACAACCAAGGCTTTCTGTGTCATGCTCTTACCCTGCTAAGATGGGAGGTCCTGGTTTGGCTGTCCCAGGCAGTGGCTCGTGGTGCCCTCTGCTGGCCGATACAGGGAGTGTAGCTGTGGCTTCCTTGCACAGTGTAGAACCCTTCCAGATTCTGTTTACTGGGTCAGTCTCTGCCGAGAGGGGTCTTTCATTGCCTGAACCAGGACCTGCAGTGGAGGGGCCTGGAGCCTTGAGGTCTGGGTTGTATGGCAGGTGTCTACAGTGTGTATAAACAGTAGTCTTAGTTTTGTGGCACTGGTTTCATGACCTGCATAATCATTTCGTTATCAGACTAGATGAATGTTGACCTGGTGGGTTTCTTTCTGTATGGCCACTTTTACTCAGGGCTCCTGAAGACAGTATCCCCTTCCTGGTGAGGTCAGGCCAGTTGTGGCGTGACTGCTTGAGAGAAGAGGGCATCCATTTAGCTCAGTGGTGACATTTGTCTTCCTCTTCCTCAGGATTCTGTCCTTCAACAACCTCACTAGGCTGGATGAGGAGAGCCTGGCCGAGTTGAGCAGCCTCAGTATCCTGCGCCTCAGCCACAACGCCATCAGCCACATCGCTGAAGGCGCCTTCAAGGGACTGAAGAGTCTGCGGGTCTTGTAAGGATTTTGCTTTTGAGGGTGACAATGAAGGGTACCCAGGTGGAGAGCAGACCACAAAGTGCCTGCTTTGTTCAGATTCCCCTCTTGCTGGCTGCTAGTCAGAACTGGACCCAAAGCTGGCCTACTGTGGGAACATGCACTCGAACTTTTATATCACTGACAAAAAAGTAACCATTGAGCAGAAAAATCTTTACTTTCCCAGGATGGTGCCGATAGAGGGATGAGAACTCTTTAAAAACCGTTATTGTCAGTAATTCTCAGTACATGAGGCAGGACGGGGTGGGAGGGTCTGGAAACGCATGTCTACACAGGGTACCTGCAGCAGCAGCCAGACAGTGCTGTGTGTTTCTTCTCCAGTTGTCTGGCTGTGACTTCTTATGTATTGTTCTTTCTGAGCAGGGAGGGTGGTGGTTTTGTTCATTGGCTTTTTAAGGCAGGATCTCTGTAGCCCAGGCTAGTCTCAAGCTCCTGTAACTGAGGCTGGACTTGAACTTGTGGCTATCTTCCCATCTCAAGCACTAGGATTACAGGTGTGTGAGCCTCTGGGCCTGGCTGTAAATTTGGAGGATTTTTTTCTCATGTTGCTGTAGCTCAAACCCTGGGGCCTTGAGAATGATAAGTGTTCTCTCTTCCACTAAGCCACATCCCCAGCCCTGACTTCTGTTTTTAGATCCTATGTGTTTTTTTTTTTTTTTTCTCCAAGTCAGTGCTATGGTCACTTTCCTGCTACTTTGAAGCTCTTCAGTGGATCTGGTATCCACGAGAGAGGGAAATGAGGTCTGGTGTCCTGCGTGAGTCTCATTAGGGAGTGGTGTAACACAGAGGAAGTGAGAATGTCATGTCCTTTAAAGTGTCCAGTTGGGTGAGGCGGCTAGAAGTTGCTGAGGGTGCTTTTCTGGGACGTTTCATAGAACTTGTCAGTGATAAACATTAGGCAGATTCCTAGCAGCCCTGAGCCTGAAACTCCCAGAAGGGCCTAGGGTTCTCAACAGACAGGAGGAGCAGCTTCAGCTTCTGCCTTCTCCAACATGGTCTTCTACTGGGAGAGCACGCCTGTCATGTGCCTGGCGGGAGGCCTCCACACTCACACCTGGCAGAGTGGGCTTTAGTGAGTCACTGCTGGCGAGTGTGTCAGAGCTAGAGCCAAGCCATTCGACCGAGGTCAGTCTGCGAGCCCTTGAGAGGCCTGGACAGAAAGGCCAGGAACACTCAGGCTGAGCCGGCCAGAAGGAGAGGGGGACTTTAGTAGGAAAGGCCCAGAGCAGGAAGACAGGCACACAAAGCCACAGCCTGGACCCCTGCTGGACTCGGTCTAAAGATGACCAGGAGAGGGGAGGTCCCTTCCAGCAGCATGTTCTCTTAGCTTCATGCTGGAAAGGGAAGGTCACAGCAAGCGTCTTGCACTTACATCCCAGCTCCACTCCCCACTGGCGGTGACTTTCCAGCTTTTTCCCAGAGCCAAGAGCTGCATCCCTCTCTGTTCTTAGCCATATCTGCAGGGATTCTGGAAAGGGATTGCAGAGACCATGGCCCTGTGAAGATCTGGAAAGAACAAAATGTGAGGAGAGTAGGGTCTGGCTGCCTGGTGTGGTATGCTGCTGGGCACTGTGGCCTGTTCTTGGAAGCTCAGGAAGGAAGCTGAAATACTAACCTTGTCCAGGCAGTCTGGGGCTGAGGAGGTGGCTTTATTTTTCCTGTCCTGGCAAGTGGGTCACAAGACTGACTCAGCACCCAGATGTCTGCTCTGGCTCAGAGTCTGGTGCTGCATAGGCCTCATGAGGAGCAGAGTGCCGGCCCGGACTTAGAGCCAGCCTGAAGGACACCAGGGCCGAGCCCCATCCGTTTCTGTCCCTTTCTTCCACATACCTTTCAGTGTCCTGGTTGAGCCCTGAGAGAGAACTGTGGTTACTACAAGAGTAGACAGGAACCACAGGAATCATTTGGGCCAAAGGTCCACTTGGTGGAAGAGGGGTACACGCCTGGCTTCTTTTGGTGCCGTCTCTACTGTTTCCCTCCCTGGAGCCAGCCAGAGTACTTGATGGGTATGCTGGCTTCCCTGGAAGCAGAAGCAAGGTCACACTGCAGAGTGTGCAAACGGGTCTTCTCCAGCCACACTTCTCGTGGCAGTACGTAATGCTGGGCCCTCTGGGGTACACTAGATGCTTTAGGCCTCCTGGTGAAGGCCTCAGTGTGGGGCTGGTCTCCCTCCATGGTGAAGAACGAAGCCAGAGCTCAAGAGGGAAGGTGAACTTGTCTTCTGTCTTCTTCTCAGGGACCTGGACCATAATGAGATCTCAGGTACAATCGAAGATACCAGCGGTGCTTTCATGGGGCTTGACAACCTCAGCAAACTGTGAGTATTTCCGAATGTGCAATTCTGCAAGCTCTGGGGTGCACTCCTGCAGCTCCCTTGGGTCTCCGTGGGCCCACAAAGGCCAGCAGGAGGCCTTCTGCTGTGTGCCGAGAAGAGGCGGAGGGCTGGTGTGAGGACTCCATAGTGCTCACAGGCTGCTCTCCGTCTTTGTGCTGTCCTGTGTGGTGGTCCTTAGGCTGCTGGTCTTGGTCCTGTTCACAGCCCGTCCGAAAACACTAGATGTTTTGTCCTTTGCACAGAAGGGTGTGGCTGCCTTCCTCAATTTCTAGAAAATGTGTGAAGTATCTCTGAGTAACTTGATAGTTTCGAGGCTCTTGTTGGTATTTTGCTGTTAATTATGATCTCTAGTAAAGCAGCCATGATTTGAATTTGAATTCAACCTTGGGAGTCTTTGCCCTGCCCTCCTAGGATTTGCTAGTTGCTGCAGGAGGCTCATGTCTGTGTGGGGTTCCTGGTGATCTCATCAGGACAGGTGAGTCAGGTGAAGGGACTGACCCCAGACCTTGCAGGTGGCAGGTTCAGGTCTGTGCACCTGGCTGTGGAACTGGTCTACTCACTCTCTTGCCTAAGTGTCAGAATGGCTCTGGAGTTCTGCTTGTGAGGGAGGGAGCGTTTCTGGACCTCATAGAAGAAGTACTTAATTAGAACCTGAGTGACGTGTAGGAGAAGCAGTACAGCGCCACACTGTCACCTCCAGTTCCACCCTGGCACTGCTCAGGAGGAAAGGGGACTTCTATGGAGGGTGCTCATGAAGGGAAATACGTGGGGTGTAGAGAAGTGGGACCTTGGCCTCCTGCCTGGATGGGCACTCCATATTGGGAGGAAGGTTTGTCCATGCCATGGCTCCTTCCAAGAACATGAGTACAAGGCCCACCTTGACATGTTCCCCCCACCCTGCACACACTAAGGTGCTTTTGTGGTTGCTTTAGCAAGCAGTGAACTGGCCTTTGGGAGCCTTTGGCTGGGCTGGCCAGATGTGTAAGAGGGTTTAAGAAGTGACATCTGAGGTCACTGTCTGATCTGAGTCCTTACTAGGGGGGTTCAGGCTAACCACCCCTTCCCTGGAGCACCTTCCAGCCCAGGGAGCCATCAGTAACTGCTAGCTTGAGAGCCACACCCCACATCACCCCCAGGTATCTGCTGAGAGAGGTCAGGGCCTGTTTCAGCCTATCAGCAGAGTGATTGGCACTGTGTAATCGAGTTTGTTTTATTGCTGTTACCACCATTAGAACTAACAGCTGCCCTCACTGTAAAAGAGGTCAATGTGACTAATATTTAATGGATGAAATAAGGTACAGCTTTTCCCTAGATCTGGTTTATGGGAGATTTCACTAAACAGCTCAGTTTGTTTTTACTGGGACCTGGAGCACATGGTGCCCTGGCTTGTGGGGATCTGAGTAAGTGCAGGAATTGGCAGTCTCGCAGACACACTTGGGGTTCAGTGTCCCATGAGCTGTTAATTGCTGCTAGTTTTGTGGCTAAGGAGCCAAAGTGAACATGGCCACTGGGTTTCTGGGCATTTGGTTTATTTAAAGTAAGAATTTCAGATTTCGAGTTGTGGAAGAGTTTTCGGGATGAGATTGTTTTTGTGTCTACACAGACCGCCCCTGAGAGAAGGAGAAGGTGGAGAGGTCATTGGCCTGCTTGCCCTTCACCTTACAAAGTCTGGAAACAGTAGGCTTTGCCTAAAGGCTGAACTGACTGCTGGGCCCCCCGGGGCAAGAATCTGTTTCTAAAGAAGCCTCTTGGTGTGGTTTGGATACCCTTGGGAGCAGGTGGAACTGGCACCTCTGTATGTGTTTCTTGCACTGTTTGGGCCTGTTCTGGGATGTAAGCCTCGTGGTGGGTGATGGCTAGGCCATGGTGCAACTTGGGCTTTCCAGGCATCACGTCATCTTTCATTAGCTTCCAGCAGCAGGCTGGTACTTGTCCTCCCTGTGGCCTCTGTCTTCCATAGGTGGAGGATGGCCAGCCTCTAGTCCAGATCATATCCCTGATTCTTGCTGGGATCCTCACCAAGAAATACCTCTCTCTTAGGAAGAGTTGAGCCAGACTAGGTTTGTCTAGGTGCTTTTTCCTCTGTCTACTTAAACACTGCTGCTCAGCCTTGTGGATTTTGACATTTCCCAGGCATCTAGCCTGCTTAAAGATGACTGTTAGAAAATTCTGGAAGACATTAAGATTGAGGGGCAGAGCTGATGACAAGCATCACTTTGGGCTGTCCTGAGAGATGCCTCTCATCAGAGTCCTCAATAATAAAGGAAGGAACTCTGTATGTAATTGTGGTGCACTCTAGGGTCTCCCTCTGGTGGGAGCTCTGAGCTCAGTACCCAGAACAGGAACACTCTGTGTATATTAAACTGAATATTCACTGCTGAGGCCAGGATTAGAACTGCCAAAGTCCTGTCCCGTGCTCAAAAGCCTAAAGGTACAGACTTTAGTTACCTGGAAAGCTGACTGTGACATCTCAACTACCTGGGATTTAATGAACTTCTGGTCTACTGCATATAAATTCTGGGCTCTTGCTCAGGAAGCCGGAGTACAGGCCCTCTTCTCCAGGCCTTAAGGGTAACGGTTAAGATCATGACAGCTGCGTCCTGGCCACTATAGTGCATGACAAATGCAAAGAGCTATGAGGCCATCTGGATGGATGCCCACTTTCCAGTTCTCTTTCTGGTCATTGTGACCCTTTATGCCCACAGTGCAGTGCATGGAGGTGGATGGCAGACTTTAGTACCAGTTTACACTGCCTTCTGACTCACTTCTCACTAAAACAGTAACCAGCCTGTTTTTCCTGCAAGGCTACCACCCTGACAAACTTCCTACCTCCCTGGGTGGTCCTAGGACAGACAACATGGCATGGCTATGGTGGTTTTCACTTGACACTACAAGGGGTCTCTTGAGACTGAGTGGAATATGCAATTCCAGCCTGTCATCAGCATGAAATTGTAATAAAGCTAGAGGTATTTCATTTCGGAGTGGGGATGGCCTGTGTACTGCAGCCCTGTAACCCCACACAGGTCAGCACTGCACCCGCCTCCCTAGACACTTGTCAGGTAGCACTGCCCTAATGGTGTGTTTTCTTTGTCCTAATGCTCCTTGGTCCCCTACTCCTGTCTACCCTGGGCCTGGATGTTTGGAAACTACAGAACTCTGTTTGGAAACAAGATCACATCTGTGGCTAAGAGAGCATTCTCAGGGCTGGAAGGCCTGGAACACCTGTAAGTATCCTGCCAGACCCTGCCTGCCTGCCCCACAGGCCTGCTAAACATGGCTGCTGGAGAAAGTCTGCTAGCAATTTAATCACTTCTTTGTAAACCGAGAAACAGGCTGTTTGGAAACACCATCTGCTTCCTTCTCATTATAAGTCAGCTTCAACTTCAGCCTTTATTTTGCCCATGCCAGGAACACTCACAGAGCGTGTAGTCTGCTGGTGTGCTCCCAATTAACTCAGTGGTATTTGAACCTTCCTCCCACCTGCTGGACTACATCACCCTGTATCAGACTCCTCGAAGAGTCCCTGAGCTATTGCTACTTACATAAAGATACTTATCTTGGCAAAGCCAGGCAACACCCCTCCCCTTTAGCAGCTAAGCCATTCCTAGCACATGCTAGGAGCTTTTCTACTGGGATGCTTGCCTAAGGGACCTTGGAACGAAGTAGGCAGCACTAGTCCTGAGAGGTTTATGCTGTTGTTGGGAGTGGATGCCTCTAGTGCCTGGCTCTTAGTTTTACTCTTCTTTGAATCAAGGTTAGCCTTTGATCTACTGGGTAAATTTTTTTTCTCTCAGATTTCTACCTAGCTTCAAGCCAGCCCTTATGGTTGGCTTGGTCCCCAAGTCATTCTGTGTGCTTGCATTAACAAGAGAACTGAGAGCCATTCCCAGTGGATCTGGCACATAGGTGTGGGTAGCTCCTGTGGGTCATCTGTAAACCAGGGCTGGCCTGGAAGATCCCTGAGTGTCCTAACTCGGCCCCAGTTGACAGATACCCACAGTTCCTGTGCACCAATTGTTGTGTTCTCTTTCAGGAACCTTGGAGAGAATGCAATCAGGTCTGTCCAGTTTGATGCCTTTGCAAAGATGAAGAATCTTAAAGAGCTGTGAGTACCTGGGAATCCAGGGCCTGATTGACATGAGTGGAGACTGAGACTAAGCAAGACTTGTAATTGTATTGTGCTCACTTTACGTGATAGCTCTGATCATTTATAGATTAGATGGAAGTTATCTTTAAAAGAAAAATGCCTCATGGGGCTTAGCTCTGGATAAGGGTGGCAAGTTTTTTTCTGAGATGCTGACATAGTAAACATTTGGGACTTTTGGGGTCATAGGGGCTGGATCATGACTCTCAGATAGTTATTACAGCAGACACAGTAATAACACACAGACACATGGGTGCAGCTGAGTGCCACTAGATCCATACCAACAGAAACAGTGGGCCTGCAGGCCAGTCTACTAAGTGCTGTTCTGATATGTAATAGAATCTCTTCTCTAAATGGATCCTCACCTTTGTAAGTATACCAGTTTCGATCTTTCAGGTTTGATTTTGTACTTGAGAGGGGTTCCTGAAGGAGTTTGTTGGACTGTGAGCAAGGTGTCTATGGCCTAATTCTGGAGCCTCAGCCTTGCTCTCCTGCCTGGTTTCCCATCGACTGCTCTATGTTCTCAAGCCATGGCTGGCCCTGGGCCCAGTCCTCTGATTGGAGAAGGAGGTTCACTTTGCTTGGTCATTTTCTTCTCTATCAGATCACAGCAGGTTATTCTGTGCCCTTAGTCAGCCTTTGGGTAAATTTCCACAAGCCAAGATTAGAAACACACTTTGAGTTGGAATCATGAAAATGCACAGTGTAAGCCAGTGAAGAACTGGGCTGGTTGGAGCCATGGAAAATACTGCCTCTTAGTGGTGGCAGAGCAGTTTTGCCTGAGTGAAGAAAAGACTGGACTCTATAGGGCCCAGGACAGCTCATGGTCCTACCATCCAACCAGCCCGGCCTTCGCCTCTGACTATGAGATGCCATGGTTGGTGTCCCAACTTCCTGTGTTCTCTGAGCTTCAAACTCATCATTTAGGAAGACTTTCCCATTTCTAGTGCCCATGTTTTGCTGGGTCTAGCCTGGCCTCTTTCCTAGGGTGGGCTTCACTAAAGACCTTAATGCTGAACCCAGTAGATATACTGAATGTGGTACAAAGCCTGATTCTTTCTACATACATCTGATCAAAGGTTGAAGTGAGATTTATTTCCCCCAATTTGTTCTTATGACTAAAATTTAAATAAACTGAAATACATCCCTGTCCTGTCTTTAGCAGTGGCCTGGCCCTATTCTCTAGGCCTCTCCTATCTGTTGTGCTCTACCACACAGAAGTATCTTTTGATGAGCAGTGGTTCTGACGGTGGGAAGTTCCTTCTGGTCCTTCACCTGGCCTCACACAGCCAGCCCACCACTACCCCGGGCTCATTCTGACACTTGCCTCCTTGTGTGGTGTATGAATTAGTCACTCTCTCATGGGTAGTGCTGCTGGCCTTCTGCTATCACAGTAGCCCCACAACAGGACAGCCCTTAGAGATCTCGCAGAACACAGCCTGCCCATCAAATGAAAATGTTCTCTGTTTTGGTTGGAGCCTCACAAAACCAAAGTTGAGCATTCTCATACCTGCTGGGCTACAGTAGTTAACTCGAAAGCACTGCCCTCCACAGTAGTGCTGGTGTGATGGTAAACACAGGCAAGAGGAAAGTGTGCTGGTGAGGCTTGGGTTTGTTAATTAAACATTTACAGTTTTGCCAAATAAGAAGGTAACAGCCATATAGGAAAGGATTTCTTAGGATTTGCTGCAGAATTTAAAGTCTGCTTCAGTTTGGAAGTTCCATACAGTTTATCAGAAATGTGGAGAGCCAGTGGTGGGCAGTGCTGTTCCCATGTGGAATGCATTCATGATCACAAATTAGAAGGCATCCCCAGGGCGACAGGAGCTTTGACCCCTTAGGACATGGGTAAACTCACAAGGTGCTGCTGTTCCAAGTGTGGTCTTTGGACAAACATTCCGAGTATCTCTTGGGGGCTTGTTAGACACACAGCATCTTGGGTTCTGCCCTTCCGACTCTATCAGAAGCTGTACTCCATTTGAATCTGACCACATTGCATGAGCTGGTCCTCGTCACTGGAGAAAGCCATGAGGAAAAGCAGATGCTCTGACTTCTAAGCTGATTGGTTGCCGTGTTTTGCTCTTTGTATAAGGGAGTCCCCTCCCTTAATGGACACATGTTAAGTGTCTACCTCTTGTTTCTCTTTCAGCCACATCAGCAGTGAGAGCTTCCTGTGTGACTGCCAGCTTAAATGGCTACCCCCATGGCTCGTAGGCAGGATGCTACAGGCCTTTGTGACAGCCACCTGTGCCCATCCAGAGTCTCTGAAGGGCCAGAGCATTTTCTCAGTGCTGCCTGACAGTTTTGTGTGTGGTAAGGTTATCTTTGAGATTTGATTTTGTTTGTTTGTTTGTGTGGGTTGTTGGTTTGTTTGTTTGGTAGATAAAGGGCAGAGAGGCCAGAAGGAACTTCTCATTGTGAGACTCACTCCTATGACACAAGCTAATGTAGTCCATGGTTACAGATTAGCTGCTGGGTGCAGTTTATTTCCCACGGAAACCACATGTATTTACTGTATGGTGCCTCATTATGTGGTTCTTGGAGTACATGCATTTAATTAGAAGGGAGTAAGTTCAGCTACAAATCTAAATCATTGGTTGCAGGGAGATAGTTGTAGTCTTTTCAGAAGGGTCCTAGTGCCTGGGTTTGGCTGTGAATTCACACAGTGCATGAGGATGGGGGTTTCAATGTGGATTTCTTTCCAGCCCTAAGAACGAGAGGTTAAACACAGGAAGAATGGGTCTCAGGAGAACAGCCACTGTAGTAAAAATAATTCCTCAATGTTGACTTGCACTCTTGCTGTGTGTCCAGACCACTGAAATGTGCACTGGTGAGAGGCTTTCTTCCTCCAGACTGCTGGAACATAGCTGTCGCCATCTTTTTGACCAGGGGTGGTCAGGATCCAAGTTGAATTACAAAGAGCACAGAAATGCAGAACGGCTGAAACATACACATAGGCTAGCCAACGAAATGGACTCCAAGAATGTGAAGTCTTTTGAGGTCCGAGCAGGAGTGGGGTGTACAACCCTCTTGTCAGTGGTTCTCTCTGGCCTCACTGAGCTTCAGGATCTCTTCCTGGACAGTGCTCATTATGACCCTGTCTAGCAGCATGGGTGTCCCAGGGCCACTTGTTCAACCCCTTTTTTTAATTATGCCTGCTGGAGGTGAGACACATGTCCTCTTATCTACTCATCCTCTACTTCCCACCACATTAGTTCACAAAGCAGGTTTGCTGACTTCTCGGGGCTTTGACTCCCTGGGTAGAACCCAGGGTTGTGCAGAGGCCCCCTAGTCATAGAAAAGCAGGTCCACTTACAAGGCCAGTGCTAATCGAGCCCACCACCATTAACTTGTTTGGGCTTTCTGAAGCTAAGTAGTCTGTGGCTTCCTCCATCTGTCCTACTGGAGGGCAGTCTTCGTTTGCATGCACCCACGGGACTCAGGACAGGCTCTACCTGATCCCTAGCTGCTGGCCTTGCCGCACGTGGAATCATAGCAAGCCCCTCATAACCACCCATGAGAATTTGAGAATCACTACAATCCTTGATAGGAAATCAGAGGTTCAAACTCTTCTTGGTGTCTCCCACTTGTGTGTTATTTCTAAGAAACAGAAACAGACACCTTACCCATGCAAGGAGGTTAGCATGAAGCTAGGTGAGTGCCAGTAGTGATGATGATGGAGAGGTCCAGCCCTTTGGTGCTGCACAGGGAACGTTACTATGTAAACAGTACACTGAGCTACAGGGCCCACCCTTGCGATACATGTAAAAGGATGGGAGCAGCTCTGACCAAGCGCTCGCAGAATCTTCCTTATAACAGCCCAAGCTGGAGCTACCCAGACACCCATGAGTAGATGGTAGGCAGGGTAGCTGTCCAGTGGGACATCAGGTCAGTCAGTCCATCTCACAGCATGGATAGGCTTTGACAATGATCAGCCAAGTGAATGAAGTCACATGGAATGCCTAGAATAAGGGAACTCTGTAGAGGTAGGAAGAGCATGTTACCAGTTCCTTTGGGCTGGGGAGCAGTGGAGATTGAAGGGGAAGAGCTAAAAAGGTCAGTCTTCTCTGTTTGAGGTGATAAAAATGTTTCAGATTGATTATAGTAGTGATTACAACTATTTGTGAAGATACTAAAAAACCACTGAATTGTATATTTTACATGGGTAGACTATATAGCTGAATAAAACCTTTTAAGAGGAAATACAGTTTATATACTGTAAAACTTTACCTTCTTAAAATGGCTTTAGATAGTCAAAATTAATGCCACTATCACTACTCATTTTATATTTTTATTGCCTCTAAAAGAACCCCACCCCCATGCTATTAAGCTGCCTCTGTCCCAAGTCTATTCCCAGATCCTTTGAAGGCACCAGTCCAGCTGTATCTCAGATCAATCTCTTATGGGCAGCTGACATAAACAGAACTATACAAAAGTTTAGCTTGCTCCTTCTGGCAAGTTGTAACTGAGTTCTCAGTTCTTCTGTTTGGATAGTGCTGGGGTTTGACTTCAGGACCTGAGGCATGCTAGGCAAGCATTCCAGCACTGAGCTATGCCCCAGTGTAGAATTCCTTAACATGTACTCACTTAATGGCATTATGGCCTCCTGTTGTATAGATAACACAATTTATGTATTCATCCATCAGAAGTTGGGCGTTAGGTTGTGAGTACTCTTTGGATATTTTGAATAATGTGCTGCACACAGTCAGGTTTTTATGTATGTTTTCTTGAGTATACCTAGAATAGAATTGCTGAATCTGTTTTTCCAAAGGGGCTTCATGATTCTACATACCCACAGACAATATATGGGGATTCTAATTTCCATAGGACATTTGTTTTCACTATGGCTTAGTCACAGTGGAAGCAAACTGTCATGTGCTTACTGAATGAATGTGTCTCTTCTTTGGAAAGCTGGCCATTAAAATCATTTGTCCATGTCGTGTCTTTTCTGTTCCTTAGCTGTAAATGCTTTTTTATATCCCAGACTCTGATCATGTATAGGGTTTGCTAATATGTTCTGCTCTGTGAGGTTTTTTGTTTTTTGTTTTTGTTTAGTTTTGTTTTTTTAATCAATTTTGTTGACAGCCAAAGAGCAAAAAAGTCTTACAATTTCCTAGTTTTAAGTTCTCCACACTCTGTTGTTTGTGCTGTGTCATTTTTAAGAACTAGTGAGTCACACAGGTCATGATACCTTACTCCTTTGCTTTTTCCTAAGAATTATAGAACTTCAGCGACTCCATTTTTGTTCTTTGTCAAGATTATTTTGACTATTATGGGTCCCTTGCCATTTCTCTACAAGATATTAATTTGTACATTTCTTTAATAAAGGAAGCTAGGATTTTGGCATTTTACTGACTCTAGATTAAAGTGGGAGCATGGCCATCCTAACTGTGTTGTCTTCCTGATGCATAAACATGGTGTTCCCACTTCTCAGCTTGCCATTTATTTACTTATTTTTTCTGTTATTCTTTCAGTCTTGCTTTTATAGCTTGTAGTGTAAAAATGTTACTCTTACATGGAAACAGAGATGCAGTTGAATGTGATAGAAACTGGAATGCTGTATATGGAAATGCAACTGGTTTGGATGATGACTTTGTATCCCATGACCATGCTGATATAATATATTCTGGTTGGTTTTTGTTTTGTTTGTAGACTTTTCTGTTGTATGCGTGTGTGTGGAGGCCCGAGGTCAACCTCAGATGTCATCCTCAGGACCTCTCCACCTTGTGTTTCTGAGACGGATCTCTCACTGGGAACTAGGGCTTCACTTACCAGTTGCACTGGGCTAACTGACCTGTGTTGATTTTATACCTGTGTAATTCCCTTTACAGTGTTTGGATTTGTTTTGTTTGTTTTTTGGTGTTTGGATCTAGTCTGAAAGACACACCCAGAATACATGCAGCATAGGTCTGGAAGCAAGAAATTCTCTACTGCAGATTACCCTTTTTAGAAAAAAATCTGGAAATGTTTAAATTATTCCCTCAACTTTGGAGGTATTTTTGATGGCTATGGGGATTTAGTTGATAATTTCTATGTAAGGACTTTGGATGTGTCTTTGTACTGTCTTCAGCCTCCCTGATTGCTGATGAGACGTCTGCTGCTGGTGTTTTGGAGGCCCTTTCTAATGTGATGAGTTGACCTGGGCTGTTGTGGCATTTAGCAGGTTGACTATGGTGCATCTTTATCACAGTGTGCATCTGGATGTAGCTCTCCAATATACCCTACTTGTAGTTCACTGAGCCTGGGATGCATCTTTCCCATCAGACTGCGTGTGCTTGGGCCTGTTTCTCTGAAACCTTTCTCTCTTTTGTCATGGTAGTGTCTGGTTAATCTTCATGTTGCTGTGCCTCTTGATGTTGTGGCATAGGCCTCTGCCATCTATTCAGTTTTCTTTTCTTTCTTTTTTCTATTGGTTTTATGGAGTAGATAATCTCCATTGATCTGTCTCAAGTTCATATTCTTCTGCCAGCTCAGTTCTACTATCAAGCCCCTCTTAAGTGATTTTTTAAAATTTGCTTATTCTACTTTAAAACTATATTTGGTTCCTTTTTATAATGTGTGTCTTGGTTAAGGTACTTATGGTCTTTAATTATTATATATGGTTCCCTTAGTTCTTTGACTATTTTTATAGTAAGATACAAAAAGGTCAGAATCTAGGACTACTCAGATAGTTTCTCCCAACTGCCATTTTTCTTATCTGTATATTTGCTACCTTTGTTGTTGAAAAGTGGGCAACAAAAATCACACCAAATGAGGAGTGTGAGGATCAGGTTCTCGGTCTGCTGTCCTTCTGGGCTGGTTGCTGTTGTTTATTAACTGTTTGTTTAGGGTTGTCTCCTGGGCCCAGGCCGTAAAGCGTGCTCTACACAGCTCCCTTGGGTTTCTGCTTGGTTATTTTAGTGATTCGCTAACAACTGGACACAAACATCCTTCCTGAGTCTCCTGTCCCCTCCCTAGGATTCCTGTAGGTGTTGGGTTTTGCCATCATTTTCTGTTTGTGCAGATCCCCCAGCCCAGTTACAGGAAAGAAGTTAGAAACCCTTCAAGCCTTCCCTGGGTGTTTGCATAGCTTGAGAGACCCATGTGGCCTTCTAAATTCCCAGGACTCTGTTGGAGGTTTTCATTGTCCATTACTGTTGTCTTCTTCATCTGATTCCCTTTGAGAGTTGCTTCACCAGCTGCCTGAGTGCTAGGGTGGTCCCCTGAACAGCTGTGGGTTAAACAGTGGTGCTTGACCAGTTCATCAGTTGCTCAGCAATAGGGTTTCCTCTGCCCTGCGTACTCCTGCAAGGTCAGAGCTCCCAGTTGCTCCAGACAGTGATGGTTCTCGTGGAGCTGTTGAGGGAGCTGGCCCTTGCTGGTTGCTAGCTTCTGGGTTTCAAGTTTGTCACAGACCTGGGGACATGGAATGAGACCTAGATAGATGAAAACACTGCACTCTCACTGTCCTTACTGAGGTGTGGCCTTTTTCTTGAATCAAAAATTCATGGGTTGTTATTAAACACATGGTTTTCCACAAATTGGAAAAAATTATTTTTGCCATTTTTGTGGTATTTTACTTGTGTGAATAGTAGTGTGTGTTTGAGTCCTGACACTCAAAGTGCATTGAACCCCAGTTCTTTGGGAACTAGGTCTGCAAGTATGGCTGACGGTGCCTGGAGATTTAAAGCGGGCCAAGTGGGCAGAGTTGCCGAAAGGAAACGCTAGGCTCGTTTCTAGCCGAGGCGGCAGGGAGGCCTGAGAGCATGGCACAGTGCTCACCATGTCTGGTGGAACTAACTGTGCTGGCACTGTGACCAGAACTGACCCAGTTCCTTCTTAGCTCGACTGGCAGCCGGCGTACACAGAGAGCAGGGTGCCTTACGGTTGGTTCTCTCCCCAGATGACTTTCCAAAGCCACAGATCATCACCCAGCCTGAGACGACCATGGCTGTGGTGGGCAAGGACATCCGTTTCACGTGCTCAGCAGCCAGCAGCAGCAGCTCCCCAATGACCTTCGCCTGGAAGAAGGACAACGAGGTCCTGGCCAACGCAGACATGGAGAACTTTGCACATGTCCGCGCACAGGATGGCGAAGTGATGGAGTATACCACTATCCTGCACCTCCGTCACGTCACATTCGGACACGAGGGCCGCTACCAGTGTGTCATCACCAACCACTTCGGCTCCACGTACTCACACAAGGCCAGGCTCACCGTGAACGGTACGGAAGTGGCAGCTCGTGCTTCTCGGGCAGAGTCCCACAAGCGACACTCTTGATGGTCTGTCTGTCACTGGTGTAGGAGACACAAGCTGCTATGGTGTATTGCTGTATTGCGTTGCACCATTCCTTGGGTTTGTCACAGACCAAGTTGTACAGATTGAATCGTTCTTTCTGGTTTGGGGTGGGTGATTTTTAAAGTCCAGTTATGTAAAGTGACATTACGGAGTTAAGCCTTGTATTTTTCTGTTCATTGTCTTCTACAAACCAAGAGATGCGGTTTCCAGACTCCAAGCACCCCTAGATCCTGAGGAAGCTTCTGCTCTTAGAGTAGATGTATATCTGGGAGCAAGGCAGCTTGGGACAGGTGCCGGTCCCCATCCCTCTAGACAAGTGTGACCCTTTAATTCAGTTCTTCATGTTGGGGTGACCCCAACCATAAAATTATTTTCATTGCTACTGTATAACTGTAACTTTGCTACTGTTATGAATCAGTGTTAATATTTTTGGAGATAGAGGTTTGCATAAGGGTTCGAGACCCACAGGTTGAGAACCAGTGCCCTAGAGGCTATGGAGATTAGGTGTGGGTTGAGCCCCTAGCCTGATGATCCAGTGTGCAGGGAGGTTGTGACACAGCCCATTGGGTGCCTTGCTTTTGGACTACTGTTTGATGTGGTATGTTGGGAAGTGAGGACAGCATGACTAGGTTAGCCGTCCACACCAGGCTGATGAAGAATTGGCTTGAGGGTGGCCTGAAGCACTGCCTCCATCCTCCAAAACAGTCTTTACCACAGTCGGCAGATCGCCTGGGCTTGCCTGAAGAGGCCTGGGTGTTTCCTGGACACTGAGGCGGCTGTTAGATTCTCCACCACAGTGGCTTGGACATCAAGTCTGGATACTGTCCACTGTGTCTGCATTGATACTAAAGCTACAGAAGCTAGTAAACTGCATATCTTGGCTTAGGTGTGGCTGATAATGTGGCCCCTATAGGCCCCAACCACAGTGGGTTTCCTCAAGAGAGGTGAGCCAGCCCATTGGTTCCTCCATGGTGAAGACACGCGGCTTTCTGTAATAGCGGATGTCTTGTTGCCCAGCTCTCTCCAGATAGCTAATTAAAGCAGGTCAGCCCCAGACCTCGACTTCTGGAGGGCCCTGTATAGTGACTATTGTGGAGGTTCAGGCAGACTGTTCCATCAAAAGCCGTACCTTCGAGTGGTTAGCACCAGCCTACAGCAATAGGAAGGCTTTCAGTGTAATGGGTGCAGTGTTGTGCCTGGGATGGGGAGAAGCTGGGTACCCCTGGAAAGGTTGGAGTAGCAGTGAGCTGAGGCCTGGACATAGTGGGGATATTTGCCAGGAGTCTGCTTTTTCATGCAGCTAGCCCATATAGTTTTACCTGATTTTTTTTTCCAGTGTTGCCGTCATTCACCAAAATTCCCTATGACATTGCCATCCGGACTGGCACCACAGCCCGCCTCGAGTGTGCTGCCACGGGCCACCCTAACCCCCAGATTGCGTGGCAAAAGGATGGAGGCACTGATTTCCCTGCAGCTCGTGAGCGACGCATGCATGTCATGCCAGATGATGATGTGTTCTTCATCACGGATGTGAAAATCGACGACATGGGGGTGTATAGCTGTACTGCCCAGAACTCGGCTGGCTCTGTTTCAGCAAACGCTACCCTGACTGTCCTAGGTTCGCTATTGACAGTGGGTGGGGTGGGGTGGGGGCAAAACTCAAGTAGTACAGGTATCTGCTTTCTGGAATAAGTGTGGTAGACTCTGCTTAGTTTGAAATTCGGGGCTACTTTTAAGCAAGCTCATAAAAGACAGTGAGCAAGGAATTCAGTCTGGACAGTACTCAGCTGGCTGTTTGTCTGAGTAAGAATTCCCTCTGTTCGAGGGGCATGGGTGGGTGTGATTTTGGTCAGGAATAGTGACACAGGTCTACACTAGGACAGTTTGGTGTAAGGTAAGGCTTTAGGTCTTTGCTCCGTTGAGGCCGTTCCTAGAATGGCAAGGATTTAGTCACGTTTGGCCTTCTGAAAAGCTTGGAGCACCAATAAAAGATCTCAGATGGCATTTCATTACTATATGGGATTGTCTCTTGTCTGGAAAACAAGTAGACCTCCAGCAAGGAAGACCCATAGAATAAGTGTGCAATCTCCATTGCCTTCCTGCAGAAACTCCGTCCTTGGCAGTGCCTTTGGAAGACCGTGTGGTAACCGTGGGAGAAACGGTGGCCCTCCAGTGCAAAGCAACTGGGAGTCCCACACCGCGCATCACCTGGCTGAAGGGAGGTCGCCCACTGAGCCTCACCGAGCGGCATCATTTCACTCCAGGCAACCAGCTGCTGGTTGTTCAGAATGTGGTAGTGGAGGATGCAGGCCGGTATACCTGTGAGATGTCTAATCCCCTGGGCACCGAGCGAGCACATAGCCAGCTGAGCATTTTGCCTACCCCTGGCTGCCGGAAGGATGGGACCACCATAGGCATCTTCACCATTGCTGTGGTCTGCAGCATCGTCCTTACCTCGCTGGTGTGGGTGTGCATCATCTACCAGACCAGGAAGAAGAGCGAGGAGTACAGCGTCACTAACACAGGTCAGCAGTGTGGCAGGCTCTTCTGGGGCAGTGGAAGTAGTGAGGGCTGCAGACCGGCACAGTGACACCAGGCTTGAGCTTTTGTCTGGAATCTAGGTTTCCAGAATCTTTAGGAATAGGATTCTGTCTGTAGAGTTGAGGCTTGAGCCCCTGACAACATGTTAACGCTGAAGGACATAACAGGAAATAGGAACACTCTCAAATTCAAGCACCTGCTGGGCCCTGCAGTTTCTGGTCTCCATGGTGATTCAGAGGCACCAGGGCCCTTCGTGTTGTCATGAATCAGATTGTTCCCAAGCTCTCACCGTCTTGTGATTTTGTTAGGTCCCCCATCTTTGTGGACTCAGGTGTCTGACTGCCATGATTTTTACAACAGGATGGAAAGGAGGTTAATGAACAGAGCTTTCAGACCACTGTTGTGGACCACTGTTGTGACTGCGAATACATGGCTGTATTATTGTTGTGGCAGCCCTGTTTTTCATCATTGTGTTTCCTTGCAGATGAAACCATTGTGCCTCCAGATGTTCCAAGCTACCTCTCCTCTCAGGGAACCCTTTCTGACAGACAGGAAACTGTGGTCAGGGCTGAGGGTGGTCATCAGGCCAGTGGGCACATGGAAAGCAATGGTAAGTTCCAGAACAGTGAAAGAGACTGATCCAGCTGTGTCGGGGACACAGCTTTACCTCCTCCCTGGGGTAGGGTGGGCACCTGTGTCACATGTGGTGAACCAGGTCTCTGACAGATGTTTTGCTGGTGTGTACAAGTTCTGCGGTTTTAACATCTGGTTTGCCAGAAGTCCCTGCACTGGGCTTAGCACTCTGTCTCCTAGTCAAGGTAGGATTGCCAGGAAGAATAGATGCAAAGAACATTCCAGATCCCAAACCAGCTTTCCAGCACTATTGGTGCTTTACATGTGGTGGTTCAGTCAACCACAGATTGAAAATATTCAGGAAAGAAAAGTTGTATCTGTGCTGACTATGTATGGAGGTTTTCATTGTTACTGGGTACTAGGGGTAGAGTCGACTTAAGGTCTATCCGAGGTGTACAGTTTGTGTGCAAACAGCATCATTCACAGAAAGGACTTGACCATCCTTGGATCTGGGTATCTCGAGGAGCATAGGAACCAATCCCTGCTGGATGCTAAGAGATGGGTGCTGCGAAAGAGCTGTAGCCTGTCCATTAGGCTGAGAGACCTAAGAGGTTTCTAAATTGTAAGGGGCTCCATTTCAGGTGTGTGTCTGAGAGACTCAAGCCTCTTCCCAGAGGTCGACGTGCACAGCATTACATGCCGGCAGCCCAAGCTGTGTGTTGGATACACTAGAGAGCCGTGGAAAGTGACAGAGAAAGCCGACAGGACAGCTGCTCTGTATACGACAGGTAGGAGTCACTTGGATCAGGGAAAGCCATTGCTTTTGACACTGAAATGGGGGTTGACTTTGATAAACCACTTACAGGCAAGGCCCACAAAGCATGGAGGGAGCATCCTTGCACCCAGACGGTCTTGTCTTGTTCAGACAAGGGTTCACCGTGTAGCCCAGGCTGTCCTCAGCCTTCTGAGATGCTAGGATAACAGGCATGGCCTACCACACCCCGCCATTGGCCAGAGGTTGCTGTCTGTCCCGCAGTCACTCTCCACCTTATGTATTGAGCAGGGCCTCTCACTGAAGCCCAGAGTTCACTGATCAGTTATTCTAGCTAGCCAGCTTGCTCCAGGATTTCCAGCCTCTGCTTCCCAAGCCCTAGATGACAGATGGGCCACCACACCGTCCTGGGGACCTGAATTCTGATCCTTATGCTCATCAAGCACTTTACCTGCTGAGCCTCCTCCCCAGTCCAGCTACCAGGAGTCTTTGAGGCTTAATGTCTAATTGTTCACAAGATCTGCCACTATGTGATGCCTAATGCAAATCTTCCCTTTTACTTTCCCGTTCATCAAGGAAAATGTGAAATTCTAAATCAATTTCATGTGGACATTAAGCACCAAAGACCAGGACTCCGCATGTGTACATTCCAGGGAGGGACAGGGTGGTTACAGAGGCAGTGGAAAACAGGACTCGGCTTCCCGTTGGGCCTCTGAGAGGGGCTGGAGACTTGAGTGGCTCTGGGTCCAGTTGACCTTTGGCTCTGCTCTTCATTCAGCACACAGTGGCTCCGCTGTATGCAGTGACTGTAACACTGACACGGACAGTCAGCCCAAGGAACAAGCCTTCCATCCCCAGCCTGTGTCCAGAGAGAGTGGACAGCCAGGAACACCAAGCAGCCAAGAGCTCAGGCAGCATGATCGAGACTGTTCTCCACACCATCCTTATACTGGGACTGCTGATGGGCCTCCCACCCACTCTGGGGGAACACTCTATCCGAGTAACCATGACAGAATAGTGCTGTCTTTGAAGAAGAGGGCGGCATCCCCAGATGGGAAAGGTAAGTATTGTGTTGGAGGTGTGTCTGGGTGGGTTGGGAGCCCTGAGGGGGTTAGTGTGCCCAGGCTGACGTGCCCTCTTATTTTCAACAGGAGGTTCCCCTTGGACTTTAGCAAAGTTACATGAACCAGACTCCATAGACCTAAAGCCTTCTCCTACGCTAACGTCAGGCAGCCCAGAGCTCACAGAAGATGCCGTATCTACTGAAGCCCAGCACTTGCTTGTTTCCAATGGCCACCTTCCCCAGGCCTGTGACTCTAGTCCTGAGTCTGTGCCACTGACGGGACAGCTCACTGGGAAACGGAGAGGACCACTGCTCTTGGCCCCGAAAAGCTAGGCTTCATCTACCTCAGCTCTGTTAAAGCAATCGCTGCAGGAAAGAGGTAGGAGAGGCTGTGGGAAGTTGGTGTCCAAACGTCACTCTGGACACAGTTTTAACTTCTGTGTGGAGTATCACTTGACTAAAGGACTTGGCATCTGGAGCACAGAAATGCAAGAGACTATTTGTGTACAAAAGGCAGGAAGAGTATTTGATACCACTGTACATAAGAGTTTTCAGAGATTTCATATATATTCTATATCTTTTACAGAGACTATTTTAATCCTTAGCGCATGGGCCCCGCTTTCAGTGATATTTTCACATTAGGTTGCTATCTAATTTTGGAGAGGGTCAGGAATAGTTTTGGTGCCTTAACGCACAGCTGAAATTCAGGTAAAACCACATTAGCTGTTGCTAGTGGTTGGAAAGGAGGGCATCTTGGCTGTGCTCACTTAGTCAGGTTCAGGTGCATTGTTCTGGCGGCCTCACTGTAGAGCTGGGGTGCACGCGTCACTTGCCTTTCTTCTGGGTTCAGGGTCTGTTTCTGAAGAAGAGGTTGAGGGTTGTTAACCCACCAAAAGCAATGGTTCAGAACAATCGAGCATGGCATTTTGTTTGTAACTCACTCGGTAAAAGCAAATGTCTTGTCTGTCTCCTTCAATGGGTCTTTGACGCTTATTAAGGCAGAGGCTGCCAGTGTTGGTACATCTGTGGATTTTCAATAGTGAGGGATAGTTCTACCAGCACCGCATTGCAGTGGGGGTAAAAGGAAGAGTCACTTCTAGGCCTGTCCACCATGTTCCCTCGCACAGTGAAACTGGGCTTGGACTGTACAAGACTGAGTCCCAGGCCTGGGTGTATTTGCACTTTGGGGCCCTGTTGCTAACCATCTTGTGAGTGCCAATGTATAATTCAGTAAAAACTACATGGAAACAAACTTGGTCCTTACAATCCCTGGGAGCTGGAGGGAAGTGTTGACACAGTCATGGCCAGGGTCACAGTGTACTGTCATGTCATAGGTCATCACTGCGCTCCAGGACAAAGCACAGTCAGACGTTTCTTCTCCACAGTTGGCTGATTAATGTTACTTCCACAAAATATGTGAATTTGCTGCTTCTGAGAGGCAATGTGAAAGAGGAAGTATTACTTTTTATGTACAGAGTTATTTATTTATAGAAATTTTGGTACAGTGTACATTGAAAACATGTAAGATATGAAGTGTCTAACAAATGGCATTAAAGTGTCTTTAATAAAGGTTCATTTATAAGTACCGAGTGTGTGCTGTGGTCATTGTTCTAAGTACACTTATTCTGCTTTTAATAATATTTTTCCCCACAAGGAGAATACTTAAGACAGAGCATCACAGACTATACACTGTTGCCTCAGAAGACGCGCTGGTGCTACATTCCTAAGATAGCTCACTAAGTTTTTGCCACCTGGAGCTGGTTAGTTCAGCCTTGTGCTCCCCAAATATGCTGACCCTCCCACCTCCGGCAGCCAGTGTTGCTTGCACACACTGAGGAGGAGCAGCAGCTCCAGATGGTCCTCCTGGAGGACAGTGGTGGTCATGGGCCTTGCTTCCCTCAGCCATGCTCCTGACTGAAGTCACTTGGGCCCACCCACTCGCTGGGACTGCAGCTGTCTGCTGTCTCCCACACTAGGCATTTGGGGGCACTGTGCTGTAAAATAATATAATCGTGTGTTTTTATAGGAGAAATACGAGGGTAATTAAAAACAGCAGGCTCCTTACCAGAAAGAATGCATGCTATGCACCTGCAGTGCATGCTTTTTAAACAAAGCTATAATCTTACACAATAGGAATTAGCCCAGGGGAGAAACACCCACGCGTACAATTCCTGCCCCGAGCCTCCTTCCTTCCCCCTGTCTACTTGTTCACTTCCAGTTGCAGGCAGCTTGCTTTTTAGTGACTAAATAGAGAGCAGGAAGCAGAGGACAATGACCAAACAAGAATGCCGAAGGGCCTGGCCTGAGCTTACCAAGAGGATTTATTGAGGGGTCTGAGATGCTGATCTGAAGGTCCACTCAGGACAGTTTCCTCAGGGGCAGCCTGTGCCTCGGACGACACTCAGGGCTGCACTCTGCAGCACTCCTCAAGGCACCACGCTGCAGCGTCAACTTCCTTGCTTGGATGACTGAGCCAGTCCCGGGAGGACAGGGATTGCACAGCAGTCCTCTTCTCCAAGGATGCAGTGTCCACTTCACGGGCTCTTCCTGCCCACTTCTAACAGCAAGCTGCGGGTCTGGTCATAGGCACCCAGAAAGATGAAGCCTCCCATACTGATTGCTGCCATTCGTGGGAAGACACCTGCAAATAACCTAGGGACAGAGCCATGGTTTGCTCACTTCAATACACTACTTGTCAAATCCCATAGAAGACCACTAAGTAACGTTCCCAAGTATGAGTGAGAAACTAGAGCCCAGTCTAGCATGGCTGAATGCTGCACTGTCTACCTGATACACTCATGTTAAGACAGTAACCACTGTCCTAACAGCTGTGCTCTAAAAACGGAGTCAGGGGATGAATCTGAGGTAAGGCTGGTAAAGGTATATCCCAATGGGACACCTGAGGGACCTCTGGGTCTCAGTTAAGGAGGAAAGGAAGTTCTTAAACAATTCTGCTACTTTCTTGTCCTGGTGACTCAGTTGCATTTTGTTGGAGTTTCACAAATGTGATTCTACAAGAAGGAAATGAATCTTTGTGGATCTTTTTTTCTTGTTCAGTCTACATGAGGACACCAGAGGCACATGACTGTGATGGAGGGGGAGCACCTCACACATGTCAGTCCTGGACACTCAGGTGCCCCATCCCAGTCCAATCAGAACCACAGTGGTGTTAGCAAACCACTCTCTAGATCAGTGGTTCTCAACCTTCTTGATGCTGTGACCCTTTAATACAGTTCCTCATGTTATGGTGACCCCAACCATAAGATTATTTTCGTTGCTACTTCTTAACTGTAATTTTGCTATTGTTAGGAATGAATCATAATGTAAATATCTGTTTTCTGATGGTCTTAGGCAACCCCTGTGAAAGAGTTGTTCATCCCCCCAAAATAGGTCAGGACTCACAGGTTGAGAAACACTGCTCTAGAACTCAGGTATTCTTCAGATATCCATTGGATACTGTATGGTATTGTGTTGTCTTTGAATTTTTTGACTGCTGAGGAAGGAGCAACAGCTGCTAAGAGACATTATAAATGCTGCTTGATTAAACCAACCTATGTATTTTGAAAATGTCTTGACTTCAAAATGAAAGTCAAAAGATACATTACTTTGGAAAAGAGGTTCTGCTTTTATTTCCATAGAAAATAAAAGACTATGAATTCATTCAAAGTTAGTTGAAGATGATCAGGTTTACTTGAGGAAGACCCCCTGAAATCCTGACTACAAATAAAGAAATAAACCTATAAGAACTACAAGACATGTGATGTATATTTTGCCTGCTCAAACATAAAACAAAAATCATCTTTGGCTGACTTGTGTACAGTGCACAATCTGTACTTGTCTTAATGCACATATGTATGTTAGCTTTAAAAGTTTATGTATTTTCAGAATGAGGAGACCAAACACCAATGAAAACAATTGACCCAGATGATCCAGCATCTCAAAACGCCTCTGTTGAAGTTCCCTTGGAGTTCTTCATCCTGAACACCTTTAAGGCTGCTGGCTCAGATGGTCCAGCCTCATAAACTACTCCAGCCAAGACTTAACCATAATTCTAAATTTTCTCAGGGTCCCCCAGTGATTACCAGACTCTCAATCAACAGGAAGTAGTCTAGAGAACTATGCCCACATTCCCAAAAGATGGATTATGGGTATTTATTAGCATTTAAGGGGGGTTGGTTACAAGATGTTATTAGTAATGGTCAAGAAAAAAGGTAAACAAAGGAGATTAGATTCAAGGATCTTGTTCTCAAAAGAAAAGGGGAGGATATAGAAATGATGGGATAAAAAGGTAGATTATTGAATCTACTTTAATCAAAAAAACCAACAATCTTAAATATTTTACATTGGTATGGATTTTGATTTATTGTTAAAAATTTGAAATTTTGTTATACTGTATGTATATTTCTACTCGTTTAAGGTATTGTGTTTATGCAGCTCACTTAAAAATGTAATGTATCATTAAATACAGATTAATAGTCATCTATAATAGTCAACCTTAGTCATGTTAGATATGTTCTCAAGTTCATATATTTAGATTGACAGATGGTCTTCAAACACTTCAAAGACCTACAGAATATGACATTTAATATGTTTAATAGCCTAAGGCTTTTCATGACAGTGAGATGTGTCTGCTCCTGGCAGCACCAATCTACTTCAAAGAAGATGACGGGCATCAAAGAAACTCCATGTGGAGTTTGTTTTCTTTATGGCAAAAGCTAGCCATATGGGCAAAGAAACTGCCCTTGCCTCAATTGCTGATAATATACTGTCCAAACTGGACCAGTAGGATACAAGAAAGGTGACTGCCAAACTTTGCCAAGAAAAGGTAGGACAGTCCTTCAAAAATCCTGCTTCTCAAAAAAGTCTGTCAGATATTCTAGGCTTGTGAGCCAGAGTTGGATGCCTAAATGTTACAGTGGAACTGTGGGTCCAGAGAGCCTGTGGTCCCTGTCATTAGGTAATATTTCATCTTCTGGGGTCTTTGATGGAGTTAAAGACTAAACAGTTAGATAAAAGAGTATTTTCTCTAATTTTGCCAAATACAAATAGACTGGATATTGTAACTGTAATTCTTACCTGATAACTGTTTTTGTTGTATATAATTTTACTATGTTAAAGTTAAAACCTTCCTTTTATTTGACAAAAAGAGGGAAATGCTGTGGAATAATCCTTCTGTACATTGTGTGACTATATGTCACTATGATTGGTTTAACAAACAAGCTGACTGGCCAATAGCTGAACAGGATAAAGTTAGGTGAGAATGATGGGATGGAGAAGGGCAGAGTCAGAGGATTCACCAGCCAGCCAGAGAACGAGTGGGACACACAAAATGGGATAGAGGTAAAAGCCATAAGCTTCGGGGCAGCACATAGACTAATAAAAATGGGTTAAGTTTTAAGAACTAGTTAGTAATAAGCCTGAGCTATTGGCCGAACATTTATAATTTATATTAAGCTTCTGAGTGATTATTTGAGAGCAGCTGCAAGACACAGAAACTTCTGCCTACAGCTTTTGCCTATGAGAACTAAAAGCAAGATCTGCCTCCAATCTACTCTGAGAGTATCAGGTTCTTTGGTGGTGGGGGCTGCTGGGATATGTGCAGACTTGGTCAGCTTAGTGCAGGGCAGGGGACACAGAAAGTGGTGGCTGTATCTGGAGCTGCAAGAGGAGGTGTACTGAGCCACCTGTTCAGGAAGGGGGCAGTTGTTTTCATTTGTTTCTTTGTCCAATCATTTATTGTCTCTGAGTAGAAAGGCTGGAGCTGGTGTATATTCACTCACAGGCATTGCTGCCTGGAACATGCTGTTCAGTGATGCCCTGTACAAGGTGACCAGAGTCCAAGAGTGGAGACTCAGAAGATGAGCCAAAAATCTAAATTAACTTTCAGTGTTAAGGCTGGGTCAGAACAAACACACACCCTTGACCTGTTCTGCTTTCTCTCTTTTGCCTGTGGTTCTGGCATTGCTTAGTTTGAGTCAAGTGTGTGTCGTGACCTGGACAGGAAAGGCTGGTCTTGCATCATCTACAAAGCAGTGGCCATGGTGGGGCACTGCACCATCCATCCTGCCATCTCTTGTCACTACTTTCTCAACACAGGCAAATGGGCTGCAGCTCTACAACACTGTGGTCAAAGGCTCGGCTAAGTCACCACAGAAGCTAATATGTGGAAACAAGACTGAAATCTGGCAGGTGGCCTTCATGGTGTCGAAGGCCAATGTCACCAGCTGCTGCTTCTGTGGGCCAGCCACTGCTTATCTAAGAGGCATTAAACAATGCATATGGTGCTCACAGCCCATTTTTCCTCCTCACTCCATTTCTTTGTTCAATGTTGAATTAGTACCCAAATGAATGACTAATGTGTTCTTATTTCCTCAGGTGTCAGCTATGAACAACAGACTTCACTGCAAATGCTACCACCATGCCTTCCCTGTGCTCTGAGACATCATGAGTGTTGTCAGTCAGTCCTGTCCACCAGATCCAACCTGTATCTCAGACCACTGGAGCTGACATTCAGTAAAGCCACTAGCTGCCACTTTGAGCTGGAAAACTCAAACAAGACAATAGGGTTTGCTATCGATCTAACAAAAAAAGCTTGCCTGGAGATCAGTGTGTGGGGCTAGCCACTAGTTAACCACAGAGGCCAGGCAGTGGTGGCACACACCTTTAATCTCAGCACTTGGGATCACATGCCTTTGACCCTAGTACTTGGGAGGCACACACCTTTAATCCCAGCACTAGGGAGGTGGAGACAGGAAGTGTTATGGCTGGATAGAGAGGAATATAAGGCAGGAGGAGACAGGAGCTCAGCCCTTTCAGGCTAAGGAGTTGGTGTGGTAAGAGGTGGCTGTGGCTGGCTTGCTCCTTTGTCTCTCTGATCTTTCAGCATTTGCCCTGATATCTGGCTCTAGGTTTTGATTATTAAGACCAATTAGGATTCATGCTACATCCCCCAGACCACCAGACAGCTGAAATTGAAAATGCCAAAGTTACACAAAAATGGCAATCAGTGATCTACTTTGGCATGGGGATAAGACGGGCAGCAGTGCCCAGGGAAGAGGCTTCGAGCAGGCAGGGCTCAGCTGTGCACACAGTGCTGCTCCCAGCCATCCCAGTGCCAGCTCACCCTCCTCCCCTCCAGAGGGAGGCTGCTTGAGTACTCTGCACAGCATATCAAGAAGGTTCCATATAGGAAATCCAACTTTGCTAACATCTCAGCATTTACACAGCTTCAGAACAACTCTATGGGAAGTCAACATGGAGTAACAGCTGTTTAGGACATGAAGCAAAACATTTTGAGGCACACGGGCTGGAGAGATGGTTCAGTAGTGTTCTTGTTACGCAAGCTTGAGGAACCAAGCTCAGATCCTCAGCACCCACATAAAAGCCAGGTGCAGTGGCATACACCTGTAACCCAGCACACAGGGAAGGAACAGGCAGATCTGGGGCTCACTGGATGGCTACTGTAGCCAAAATGGTGAGCTCCAAGTTCAGTAACAAACTCTCAGAAACATAAGATGGAGCATGATGAAGAAGCCATCCAACCCCAACCTCTGGCCTCTACAGGCATACACGTGTGCAAATATACCTGTTTGCACATCATAGGCAAAAAAAAAAAAAATCCAGGACAATAATGCCCAATTGAGGCCAACCACTGTGGAACAGACAGTACAGTCATGAGCTAGGTAACGCTTCAGAGAAAACCAGACTGGTCCTGTAGGATGATGGCGTGGCTGGAAACTTCTCACCCCCCAATAGCTCTTTTTCTATTTGTTTATCTCTAGATACACAAGTATTTACTACTGTTACAACTGTCCACGATCTCCAGGGTAGTCACATGTACTAGCCGCTAGACGCCGTATTCCCTGAGTGTGTTTGCGCAACGACAAAATTATCCATCAATAAAATAACACCTACAGATGCACAGCACATGCCCATCATAAGGCCTGGCTACCAATGGCTCTAAAGAGTGGTTACAAACACCCAAGCCCCAAACACTTTCTTCTGCCTCACTTGTCTGTCTACACTGTATAAGTAGGGACTTATTTGTATCAATGCTGCAGCCCCAATACTGCTGAGGGTCACACATTTGCATGTCATCCATGGCAGGCACAAAGACTTGAGGAAGAGCCAGTGGAGAAGAGGCAAGGCAGCTGAGGGCTGGCTTTGTCCTTACCCTGCTAGTCCTTGTGAACGCCACACCCTGTGCATGGCAGAGAGCACATTCCCATCAGCAGTGCTGGAGCCCGCCTGCAGAGGATAGGGAAGGAATAAGGCTGTTACCTCCTAGTGCTCTGAGCAGGCTCCCCTCACCCTCATTCAAGGCACGCTCTGGGGTTGACTTGGACATCTTGCCTACATTCAGGCAGGCAGGCACCTCAGGGAAGCCCTTTCTCAGAGCTCACCTAGGAACTAATGGCAACTGTTAACAAGAAGCTGATGGGAAGCAGTAGGCCTGGCCTGGTCAGGGTGAAGGTTCCAAATATAAATGGGTCTAACTATAAAGCCTGGTAGGGATGAAGAACGCCGCTTTCAGTTTTAAAATGAGCCCATCCTCAGAGCTATGGACTAGAATTCTGCTCACACTGCTCTGCTTTCTACAGAACTGGACCTGAGAGAATGCATGTTCAGATATGTTATTGGAATTCCTTAAAGCTCAGCCCGGAGTTTGCTTTGTTGTTTGTTTTTCTTTTTAACGATTCTGACAATTGCCTTAACTGGTCACAGCCAATCATGACCGAGGAACATGGAACTAGTCAAGCTCTGAGTCTTCGATCTGAAAACAGCACCAGGCAGAGGCCCTCCGATCTTATCAGCACAGCTGTGAGAATGCTTGTGCAGTGGAAGTGTGCTACACACAGATCCATCACGGCGACGGCTGCAGATCTGCAGCAGTCATGACAATGCTTCTCTTCCCCTGTCAGTGGTACTGAGGGCCCGGCAGGTCCAGGGGGCGCTCGCTGTATCCCTCAACTCTGCCTGCTGGCAGCCATGGCATCGGATCTGCACTGGCTGATACTTACCTTTGCCAGCATGATCCTTGTCTTAGCCACATCCAGAGGGGTAGTAACTGCAGCTGCAAACCCACCTGTGTGCAAGACCCAACAGTCAGTCGTGAGCTGTCTGGACTGGACAGTACCCTCATCGTTTCTACATCTGGGTCATTTCTTCATCATCACTCTGCTTGACTGTGTTGGAAACAGGATGCACACATGACGGATTTCAATCTACGTCGTTCATGTCTTTTGCAGTGATACAGCAAGGAGGTGGAAGATACTACTTTTCCACTTGGGTTAAGAAGTGAGGCCCTACAACTCACCTTGCTCTCTCACAGCCTGGTACACTAATCCGAACACATAGGACATGTGAACAGCCAGATGTGGATTTTCAGGGCTCCCAGTGGCTTTGGGGACCATACCTTTCTACGGGCTACCTGTCTTACAGCCTCTATAGGCTTTGGTTGTTTCTGTTCTGCATGGGCAGGCTCATGTGTGTCTCAGGAGGACTTCTGAATAAACAACCAGACTCTTCTGATAACAGACAATGCATTCTCTAGTTCCCAGGCTCGAATGACAGGGAATAGTTACGTTTCTACCCTCTTTGCATCACCTTAGAGTTCCTCTTGCTCTGGCATGCATTCTGCCTCAAGGCTTCCTTTCCATGTTCTCTCCATGTTTTCTTTGTCTAAGTACTATAATGGCCAAACTGTCCATAGCTTTTAACAGTGTTCCTATTTGTGGACACAGAAACCAAGAATTTACTGCTAATATAAACTATAGTTTATGGTCTCAAAAGGTTTTGTTTATTTGCTGAAGACAAGGTCTCATTATGCTCCCAGAGCTAGCCTGGAAACTGCTATGTAGTAGATCAGGCTGGCCCCACACCCACAGAGCTTGCTTCCACCTCCTTGTCCTGGGGTTAAAGGCATGTGACACCACCACACCAGGCCTGATGTCAGTATTTTATTCACTTGGTGCAGATGCAGATGAACCCCTAAAAGGCCAGAAGGACAGAGAAACAAAAACCCCTAAAAGGCTTTGGGGAGGTTCAGCTCCCAGGAGCTGGGGATGAGCAGCAGATGATGGGGGTTTGCAAAGGAGGCTCCAGACATAGCTCCAGGCTCCCTGTGCTGTGGCATGTGGACAAAAGGGCATTTGATGTCTGACAAACATCTTTCTAAATACGGGGCTGAAATAAGGTCATCACAGTGACCCTGGGCTACAGGGACATCTGTTCAGACACTTGGGGGAAGGCACACCCACTCCCCGTTTACGTTCTATTTTTGGTCACCACGATTGCCACACACCTAAGGCCTGTCAGCACCCCCTTTGTTTAGAACCCCTTCCTTTTCGTCCTTTTAGATTATGAGTTTGTGGGCCAACATGATGGCACAGCAAGTCAAGAGCATTTGCCACGAGTCCAATGCCCAGAGTGCAAGGCATGGAGGGCACACGGCGGAAAGAGTGAACTGGCCCACGAGTGCCTTGACTCCCCGTGCACACGGCATGCACATGCCTTCGCCCACCACCACCACACACTAAAGGGAAAGAAATGTAAAGCACTTTAAAAGGCTCTGCTCAGTGCAGAGCTCAGATCCGTTCTTAAGCACTTGGCCCTGGTCCCTGCTGCCTCAGATGCTCATCTGTGAAGTGCAGGCAGCCATGTAGCAGATTCCTTTTGTTAAAGGCCCATGCAAGTGTCTGAAGTGGTGTGGCCCACAGGAGCACTATAAAGGAATCTGCTCCAGGCCAGGCGGGCACTGTGTTGGTTAGGTTAGGTTTTTGCTAACACAAGATGGAGTCGTCTAGAAAGAGGGAACATTAACTGAGGAACTACCTCCACAATAAGTGGCTTCTGGGCAAGTCTGATTTTCTTGATTAAGGACTCCCATTGTGTGGAGTACCACCCCTGGATAGGTGGTCGTCGGTCCTAGGTTGTGTGGAAAAGCAGGCTGAGCAAGCCTGTAAGGAGCACCCCTCCAGCGCCTCTGCTTCAGTTCCTGCTTTGAGTTCCCATCATGGCTTTTCTTCAGGATACACTATAAGCTGAAATAAACCCTTTCTTCCCCAAGCTGCTCTTTGGTGTTTATCACAATAGAAAAAGACATGGGTAGAGAGACTGGGTGATTTTCCTTCCTATCTCAAACTAGTGCACACAGTAGGCACTCAATATGCTTAGTGGGTGCCCCACACAAGTCTATGGTTTTAACAAACTAAACATGTGAGCTCATCCTGTAAAAGGCAGGGAAAGGTTGGCACGAATGCCACCCCTTGCTTACTTGCCAGGCTCTCCAGAACTATGCTTATACCATCACTAGCATCCACCCATGGCCACACAGCAGCTAGCAATGAGCTAGGAATGAGATCACATGTATCCTGACCCCTAAAATGATCTTCTTATCACACCTAAGGACTGATACCACAACTCATTAAATAAAATAAGCCTGAGCATTGAACTTCATCCTCCTATGTAAAAATATTCACAAGCTGCCCTAAATAATTTATAAAGCTGACAACACATAATAAATTTGGATAGCTAAGTCAAACTTGCCCTGGCCACCAGTGGAGGTTAACCATCCTTTCCTGTGGACACCTGCATATCCTCCAGAGATCTGTGCTCCATAAAAGAGTCCAAGATGAACTCAAAACACACAGGCCCTTATTGTACTTCCATGCTGAGACCAGTATTTTACGTAGGCATTAGTAAATCAATGTGAAGACCCTCAAATATCGGACTACTTTCTTTGTGTAGTCCACTTATAGGGTGAACATGAGGAGCACACCGACACATCACAGGAAACCACCACGGGCACGGCAGACCTGGGCTGCTCTCGTGTGTACCCTTCTCCTAAGGGGGCTTTACTGACTGCTCAGCTGCAGCTTTTGGGGCCACCTTCATGGAACTGATTTTCACAGGAAAACTACTTGCTGCTGTGGGGGACAAACGTAATAATAACCCTCTAATGGGCGAAGGAACCCCCTTCTTTCTGACAGCTTGGAGCTGCTCCCTCAGAGCAGAAGCTAGGAATGTTGAGGGGGGCAGTGAGGAGGAGGAGGCCCCAAGCCCACCCCTGGCAGCTCCGCTCCTCTCTGCTCCTGGAGCCTCGTACCTGATGCATTCAAGAGCAAGGGCTCCTTCCTGCCCGCCTCCCACTCAGGCTCCAAGCAAGGTTCCAGTGAGAGACTCTGCCAGTTCTCACCTTTGTCTCACACACAATCCTCATCCTATTCTACAGTTCAGGGATGAGAGCCTCCTCTCTCCCCGTACTTTCTCTCTTAGGAGAATATAAGGATGTTTATAAGTATAAGAAATTGGCCAGGTGGTGGTGGCACACGCCTTTAATCCCAGCACTCGAGAGGCAGAGCCAGGTAGATCTCTGTGAGTTCGAGGCCAGCCTGGTCTACAGAGCAAGATCCAGGAAAGGCGCAAAGCTACACAGAGAAACCCTGTCTGAAAAACCAAAAAAAAAAAAAAAAAAAAAAAAAAAAATTGATCCAAAGATACCAGGAGACCAAAATAGTAGTAAACATTAATACTCAACATCGTTAGATTTAAGATCAAGGCCTGGAGTGAGAAGGCTGGCAAAGTCCTTCTTTTTCCTTACTTTAACCCTGACCAGAAGCCAGGGGAATTTCTAAGCATGACAAGCCATCAACACCTCCAATCTCAAGAGACATTTGTGGGTATTTGTGCCAAGTATCTTATGAAATAAGCATGGCACAGAAGAACGCACCGAGGACGGCACAGCACACAAAAGAACGCCCTGAGGACGGCACAGAAGAACGCGCCGCCGAGGACGGCACAGAAGAACGTGCCGAGGACGGCACAGAACACAGAAGAACGTGCACAGAACACAGAAGAACGTGCACAGAACACAGAAGAACGCACTGAGGACGGCACAGCACACAAAAGAACGCGCCGAGGACGGCACAGCACACAGAAGAACGTGCACAGAACACAGAAGAACGTGCACAGAACACAGAAGAACGTGCACAGAACACAGAAGAACGTGCACAGAACACAGAAGAACGTGCACAGAACACAGAAGAACGTGCACAGAACACAGAAGAACGCACTGAGGACGGCACAGCACACAAAAGAACGCGCCGAGGATGGCACAGAACACAGAAGAACGCGCCGAGGACGGCACAGCACAGTCCTTGGCAATACCCAGGCCAACTGAAACTTGGAAAAGCGCATGTGGATGAAAATTCTGATCTCTGACATGAGGGCAAGTTTGATCATGAAGAGCAGGGAGTTGGTAAGGCTGTGTGTAGATGTCTGGACAGCGCTGTGGGTAGGAGGCCATTCTTCATCTCCCCGGCTGTGCAAGACAGGGCTGCAATCTGCTCTTGCAGAACACCAATTTACTCAATTTGGACTGTTTTCAAATTATGTTTATCCTACAGCTATGTTTTCAAAATAGTCATCTTGTTTCTCTAATGTTAGTATCAAACAAAATTTCCAAAGAAAAAGAATATAAACAAGAAATATATTTCTTTTCTACTAATATATAAAGTTCTGTTAACAATGCATCCCCCGCTCCCCCATAGGCCTTAAATTCTTTCACTAACAGAATCTCCCCTGAAAACAATAAGATGACTGGACAGAATCTACAGGCTCAAATAAGAAACTATGCTTTGCAATGCCTTCAGATCATGACATCTTCCAGTGCCGTCCCAGAGATGAGTTATTATGGGGACAGCTTTCCGTTTTGGGGGCATTGCTTTTTCTTCTGGAAAAGTAACAACTCCTTACAGCTGCTCAGTTTTACAGGTCACGAGGGCCAACGCAAGTATCATGGGCTCCCTCGAGGGAGGAGTGATTATTTCTATGCTACAGGTCAGGAAACTGGTGCTCAGAAAGCCCAGGTCTCCTCCAGGAAATGGCCTAAAACAGAGACTCATCCACTCATCTCATCTGTCAGACAGAAAGCCCAGCGAGGCTCTGAGCACCATCTTCCCAGCTCAGCGTCACAGCATCCTCCGTGATTCACTGCCTTCCTGAAGGGCCCGGACGGCGGGTTCCTACCACATCCCACATGTGACAGAAACTGTCCTCCTTTCCCCCTTTGACAAATGTTAGTGCCAGGCAGAGCATTCCTCAGCAAAGAGGACGTATAGAAAACAAATTCCCAAATATATAGTATCCATGTGTCTGCATGTAAATCTCTGGAATCATGATTTGAGGGACATCTTAGGGTTTCTATTGCTGTGAAGAGACACCATGACCATGGCAACTCTTACAAAGGAAAACATTTAATTGGGGTTGGATTACGGTTTCAGAGGTTTAGTCCATTGTCATCATGGCAGGAAACATGGCGGCATGCAGGCAGACATGGTGCTGGAGAAGGAGCTGAGAGTTCTACATCTTGATCCACAGGCAGAAGAAGGAGACTGTGTGGCACACTGGGCATAGCTTGAGCATATGAGACCTCAAAGCCCACCTCCACAGTGATACACTTCCTCCAACAAGGCCACACCTACTCCAACAAGGCCACACCTATTCCAACAAGGCCACACCTAAGAGTTCCACCCCCTATGGGCCAAGCATTCATACACATGGGTCTATGGGGGTGCATTCCTATTCAAACTACCACAGGGGATATACCAGAACATGCTTACTTCTTACTTGAAGGCAGAGAAGCTTTAAAGTATCCTACTCTAAGAAGTGGTTTTTCTTGTCCAGGGTGAATAAATTTCCATGTTTACTCAGTGTTCCACCCCCAACACCTCTGCCCCAGCCAAGAAGACAGTCAACAAAAATACATACTTCTCCAAAGGGTGGGGCAGCAAAGAATCCTGACCTCTGAAAGATGAATCAAGACCCCTTCATTAACCCTGCCACCTACGATGCAGGTGTGGAAGCTATCACCCTCCCTGATCTGCATGCCCTGATGCCTTCTCTGCAGGAAAGTTCTTATTTCTGGTAGTTCTACAACTTACATGGGTTTAAATTATTAACAAATGAGCCAATAAAATGTATGATTTCTGTTTTCCTAATCACTACATGAAAACAAACAAAATCCAACAACTGTTACAGATATTGGAAGAGAATCATTTTCCCCAAAGCTGCTGACCTCCAACCTACCTGCCCATCTGTTCACCAGCACTGCATCTAAACACTTTGCAATTCTCTGGCCAAGTTCTGCTTTTACTGCAACTATACTTACCTGTATTTGTAATGACAAAACAGACCTTTCTCTTCAGCTTCTGAACATGCCTACCATTTACTACATTCTTTAAAGCATCTGTGTTCTCAGCACTTAGTGACGGACAGCGCGGTCCTGCACGCTGACATGCTGCTCCTGCTGTAAGGTCTCGAAAATACCCAGATGTTCACAGGGCCATACTTCTCGCCCAGTGCAGTTCAGCCTGCAGTAAGCTGGGAGTAGCCCCTGCCCTCCCGATACTAATTAATCTCCTGCACTGTCAAACATGTCACACGGGCTGTGAATCTTGGATTGCCCGCAGCACTGCGCCCAGCAGACAGCTGCACAGTGCCCCCCCCACCCACCCACACACACACAGAGGGCTTTATAAATCATGCTTAAAATAAGCCAAGGGCCCGAGTGAGGCTTTAATAAAGATAAAAAGAAAAAGGGAAATTTGTCAAAAACAAATTGGTTGTCATTCAACCAGACACCTCTTTAGCAGGTTTTTTTTTTTCCCCCTCTAAGATAATTTCTTTTTGCAAATAGCTAGTGAGGCTCTGTCCATCTAAACGATCTGGAATTCCTGAAGACTGCTGTTCTGCACAGATAGAGTTTGCACAGTCTCCCCCACTTCGGTTTCCCAGTATAATATAATCCCTCGCACCTGCAAAAGCTCCACAGACTGCTGACTGCCAAGAATCCACCACATGACCCCGCCGCCACGACCAGAGGGCCTGTGGAAAGAAAAAGAAAAAGACAAGTTATTCCATCTTTGAGTTTATCAGAACCTGCTGTGGGTTTAGCTTGGGATGGGAACTTAAGTGAGAAGCTATTTTGGTAGAATTCTTCAATGATGATGTAAGTGATTTTCCCAAGGACTTAACTGCATTCTAAAATTAGTCAAAGAAGTAAGGGTGACAGCCACATTATGATTCTCAAAGGAAATATTTTCAAGGAGGATTTCATACACACAAATTAAAATAAATATAATAAATTTATGACAATGAAATATTTTATGTATTTCTCATATAACTCTAAGCATATAAATACTATAGTTCATAATTATTCCAGAACAGTGTATGCCAAATTCCTTAGTTCTTTGAAAAATTCTTATCCACACCTAACCTTTGAGAGATACTAGCTGTTACCTGAGCAGTACTTTAATGGAAGGGGGGCACGCTTTGAGACAGAGTCTAATGATAATCCAGGCTATCCTTGAACTCAGGATCATCCTTTCCCAGTCTCCTTAGTGCTAGGACTAGGTGTGTGCCACCATGCCTAGTATGAATTTAGAATTAGTGAAAACCTGTTTGTGCTGTTCACATAATAAGCCAGGATCACACAAACACCCACACCAGGCGTAAGTTGGGAACGTGGCAGACAAGGTGCTTGGCTCCCTGGACACTTACTGCCTTGTGGAAGAGATGACTGCATCTGCACAATGCTTAAGTCTCTCATCTTCTGGTCTGCGGTCTTCTCAACAATTCCAGGAGTTGGATCCTATTCTATCTAGGCTTCTGAGGCACAGCCTTGCATAATACTCTTTTCCTTCGCTTTACTGAGGGATCATCTAACAAACAACATATATTTAAAGTATACAATTTGATAAATTTGGGTGGACACACATACACACACTACTGCTACAACTGAGACACAGACTTACTTATGAGCCAAAAGTTCTGCATCCCTTTGGGAACTTCTCTCCTGAGCCCCATCTCACTGTCCTCTAAGCAACCTGATATTACTGTCACTTCAGACTGGTTTGCCTATTCTAGAATTTTATATAAATACAATACCATTAACTTTCTTTTCTATGCCTTCTCTTGTAACTATTCTGTGTTTCATCCACATTACAGACATCAAGACTTCATTCCCTTCTTGCTGATGAGCAATGATCTAGCACATAGGTACATCATCCTTTGTTTTTCTAGTTTGGGGATGTTACTGATAAACCCATGTGAACATCTGTAAACAGACCTTTAGATGGAAAATGTCTTCCCTTCTGCTCAGGAAATAACTAAGAAGGAAGTTGCTAGGTCAGAGGTAGGGGTATGTTTAACTTTATAAATCTGCCAAGCTATTTTCCAAAAATGGCTGTACATTTTACATTCCCACCAGTCCTGATTTGTCCACATCCTTCCCAAGCTTGGTTGCCAGCATTTTTAAGTGTTCACATCCTAGTAAGTGTGCACTATGTTTCTGTTTTGTTTTTAGATTTTAAGTTCTGTATATATGTGTGTGTCCCTTGGAGGGGATGGTATGAGCACATGAGTATAGGTGCCCAGAGGTCAGATGATGTCAGATGCCTTGGAACTGGAGTTTACAGGTAGCTGTAAGCCACTCACATGGGTGCCAGGAACCCAGCAGTACATACTCTTAACCACCAAGTCACCTCTCTGGTTCCTTTACCATGGTTTTAATGATGGTGACCTTCTCTTTACATACTTATTTGCTATCCATGAATTTTCAAATATTTGTGTACTTTTATTGGGTTGTCTATTATCTAAATAAAATATTTCAAAGTTCTTGATATATTCCGAGTACAAGGTATTTGCAGATACTTTTCCCTAATCTGTGATTTATCTCTTCATTCTCTGGAAAATGTTTTTCAAATAAGCATTAAATTTTGATTAAGTCCAAATTATTTTTAAGATAATATACTATTCATATGTTAATATTCCTTTTATAGATGGAGGAGATTTGTTTGATTTTGCTTGAGACAGGGTCTCACTCTGTACTTTAAGCTGACCTGAAACTCACTACATAGATCAAGGTGGTCTTGAACCGGTTTTAATCCTCCTGGCTCTGCCTGCTCATTGCTGAGATCACTGGTGTGTGCCATGGTGCCTGGATTATGAATCTTGCTTTTGGTGTCATTTGTAAGAAAACTTTGCCTATTTCAATAGTGCAAAGATTTCTCTCCCTATATGTTCAGAAATCTTAAGTTTCTTTAAACGTTTTACATCTTTACCTTTGAGTTAATTTGGTACGGTATGAAGGCTGGGCCGGTGTTCTTTCATTCTGTTTGATGTATGAAAAACACCCACTATATCTAGTGTTTGAAAAATATAGTTCTTTCTCCAGTGAAATCCCTTCTCCAAAAATCTACTCTCTAGCTGGTCCTCATCTATAGATGCTAATTCTTTACTTTCTTATCACAGGTTTTAATAAAGTTTGAAATTAAGTAGTTTCAGTTTTCCAGATTCTTTTTTAAGTTGTTCTGACTATTTTAGGCTCTTCACATTTCCATATGAATTTTTATATCAGAATACCAATTTCCATAGAACACCCTGCTGAGAGCTCATCCAGCTTACATGAATCCATGGATTGTTTTTTGGGTGAAATGGATACATTAACAACATTGATTTTTTTTCTGACTATTTCATCATAAGCATTTAGTTACTTTCCTTTTGCTGTGAAGAGACACTGACTAAAACAACTCATAAAAGAAAATGTTTATCATGGCTCACAGTTGCAGAGGGTTACAGTCCCTGACCATCGTGGCGGGGAGCATGGCAGCAGGCAGGCATGGCGCTGGGGCAAGAGCTTAGAGCTTACATCTGATTCACAAGCAGGAAGCAGAGAAGAGAGAACTACAAGGAAATGGCATGGCCTTTTTGAAAGCTCAAAGCCCACCCCTAGTGTCACACTTCCTCCAACAAGGCCATACTTCCTAATCCTTCCCAAACAGTTCCACCTAGGGAGGAAGTGTTCAAACACATGAACCTATGTGGGCCATTCTCATTCAAGCCACCACAGTGAGCATCTCTCCCCTCACTTAGCCTTCCTAAAATTCCTCTCAACCCTGAGCTAGAGCTTCATAGGCTTTGACCCTGGTTTTGTCAGATGTATTTTTAAGTACTCCACATGTCGTGGAGCTATGTGAAGGGTAAATTTTAATATGTAAATTTAATAGGAACTGATTATCAATACAAATGATTTTAGATATTTGTGTTCTGCATCACTGGCCACTCAGTGGTTCAGCTCTGCTCCAGTGGAGACACCATCAACTTTCGTCACCTACATACAGTCAGGCCTGCTTCTTCCTTTGTAATCAGAACATCTTTCTGCTTTCTCTTATCCCACAACAGTGGCCACACATGGTACCAAAAGAGCTCCTGACTATCTTATCGTAAATGTTTACAATAGTATACTGACATGGAAGTAGTGTCGCTCTGGGGAAATACCCAAACAGCCCACATGAAATAGGAACAGCTGACCCGGCACCCATCTCCCATCATGGGTATTTATTTCCCCACTGACAACTTCCTCTGGGAGGGTTACAGGACGGCTAAAGATCTGATGATGTCATAAAAATAAATCAAGATGCACATGGCCCTGTTTACCTTGTCAAGTGTAGGCTGCCAACACGGAATAACAGATAAGATACATGCTGTTCTGGGATGGCTCCCTTCTTCCCAGCCCTCTGAGGAAGAGGAATTCTCTGAAAGTGTATTTACTAAATCTACTAGGCTAAAAGTCTACCTATCAAACAGGCTCTTTAATCCTGCTTATAAAAACAAATAGGCTTTAAGAATCTTTGATACAAATGTGTTTCTAAAGTCTGTAGCTCTACAGAACAGAATTTGGTAGATTTTGAGGAAATGCTTTAATGTTTGAAAATGAATGTGTACCTTTGTGGAAAGCATTATTGTCTCCATTTCTCTATAAGCATTAGAGACCCAATGGGACACAGTAAAGAGGAACAACTTGTATCTTTTATAACAATCTTTATGTATTTAGCCATACATTTGATAAAAATGTCACAAAGCGTTCATGTTATATGCCCCCCACCCTACCCCACCCCCGTGTGTGTGTGTGTGTGTGTGTGTGTGTGTGTGTGTGTGTGTGTGTATGCACGCGAGCATGTTTGTATGGTGTTTGTGCCTGACTTGCTCATGCTAAGCACGTGTTCTACTACTGAGCCACATCCCCATTCCTTAACGCCATCACTCACTTTACAGGCTGACTGGAGAAACGCAGACAGGATCCACGTTTCTTAGTGAGGAGAGGTCATCTTCTATTCATAGTCTTCTGACATCTAAAGAAGACATTATTCCAAACACTTGATTTACAGCAACAGTAAAGAACGAACAGGGAAAAAGGACGGCACAGAAGGAGAGGTCAAAGACACTATGGAGTTCATGAATGCAGCAAATGGTCAGGGACTGCCTCCCAGGGGTTTCTTGCAAGCTCAAGGGAAAAACAAAACAAAGAATAATCCGTGAGGGAGGTATATATGGTAAGCAGTAAGTCGGGAGAAGGAGGTTATGAAATGGGGTGGGGTTGGTGGTGGAGAAGCTTCACACAGGCGCCTGCTGTGTTCTAGGAAGAAAGGAAACCTGGTCCAAGGGAAGGAAGCAATCAAAAGAGACTCCGATGTCTGAAGACTGTTTGACAGCAACAGGCACAACTCCAGCCACTACACACTCCTCACAGTAGGACCCTCACCACAGTCTCCTGAAGTGTGGGCAACTGGCAGCATTCGGCCATCCTTTGGACAAGGACACTGAGGCTTGAGGACCTTCAATCACTAGTGAGCCTAGCAGTGGAACTGGATCTGAATGGGACCACATGGTGTGGCCTATACAACTGGATATAGATCTACAGATTGCCTCTGTCTTCAAAGGGGAGAGGTATATTCCACAGGGACCATAGCTGCCACTGCAATGATACTGAAATACCCAAGTGAGGTGGCTTATGCCTGTAATCCCAGCACTTAGGAGATTGTTATGAGTTTGAGGACAGCCTGGGCTACACAATAAGTTCCAGGACAGGCTGGAATGAGATGACTCTCACTTTAAAAAACAACAACAACAAAAACAGGCTGGCTGACTGACTAAGTAAATAAATAAAGCACCATACTATGCCATATTCAAAGCAATTTGCTTCGGTAAGTTTGAGGTTTTTTTTTTTTTTTTAAGTTAATAACTGAATATAAAGTCTTGGGAAATTAATATTAAGAGCGACCAATCTAAACAGATGAGAGCAATTTACAAATGCTGCATTTTGGAGTTAAGAAAACAAGAACAATAAGAACTGTGCTGATAAAAAGTATTACATATAGGGGCTGGAGAGATGGCTCAGAGGTTAAGAGCACTGTTTGTTCTTCCAAAGGTCCTGAGTTCAATTCCCAGCAACCACATGGTGGCTCACAACCATCTGTAATGAGATCTGGTGCCGTCTTCTGGCCTGCAGGGATATGTGCAGACAGAACACTGTATACATAATAAATAAATAAGTCTTTAAAAAAAAGTCTTAAAAAAAAAAAGTATTACATATAAATTAGAAAAATACTTGAAATTGTATCTTAGCCCATGTGTTTGTAAGGACAAGAGGATGGGTACTCACTGGAAAAGCTAGGGAAAGTCACTCACAGAAAGACTAAGTATTGCTTTTATTTAAGGAAGTTCAGAGCACACTGGAAATACAATGAAAATAAACACAGCACGGGCAATGGGTCACATGATTCCTACTGATGCTGTTGGATAGCTCACTAGCGCATCCCAAGTGGGACATTCAAGATTTTACCAGATCATCTTCTTTAATTTTGGAAAGCCTGTATAACCACAACAACAGGTGGGTGCAGAGGCTAGGAGTGTTGAACAAGCTGCCCGAGGTCACATGGCGGATCCAGCGGGCTGGTCTTGCTCTGCACAAAGCCACACCTTGTAACAGACAGAATGGTCTATGTGTGCTTCTCCAGGTTAGTCACGACCTCAGCACAACCTCCAGGGGAGGCACAGTAGAGCATGCAAGCCGTCGAGAAAAATGGCTTCATCCCAACAACATCTGTTTAATTACTGGAGGTTTGTAACAGGGCTTTTTCTGGTGTTCTGTTTTCTCGCCTAAAGGGCCTTTCTGAACACACATACACACAATTCAAGCTTCTGTAACATTCTCAACCTGAGTAAGTTTTTCCACTGCCACATAAGTGTGACTGTCACTCCCACCAAGGCAGAAGAATGACTGGAGAGGTCAGGAGGGACAGAAAGGGGCCCAAACACGAAGAGACAATGTTGGAGTCTCCACTTTTAAGTTAAGTAAGCATTTAAACATAGAGGATCACATATCCCCAGGTACCTGAATCCTGATCTCAGTTCCATGTTATCTCCTTTTTCTCAAATAAAAATGAAATTGTATGATGACTCTACAGACATTTATTTATATCAAAGAGAAATTCAAGTTCGAGGGTTAAGACTGGCCATCAGAATGTGCTTAACATCTTCAGTTTTCCTTAGGTAACCCTCTCTTAACAGTGTGGTAGGGAAGGAAAGATTTCTAACAGCATATGCAAACAAATTCATTCTAAGATAATCTTAGGTTTACAGAAGAGCTATAGAAACAGTATGGTTCCTATGTCCTCTCCCGCCAGCGTCCATAGCTCAAGGCTCAAAGCTGACCACAGAAATCAGAACAAGCCTACTAATCTGCAGGTCTTAACTAAATTTGACAAGAACTGCTACTGTGTAAAAGTATGCAACTTCGGACATTCACCTAGCTCCTTCCCACTAGTGCTAACTCAGGCATTGCTACACAAATAACCAAGTTGTTTTCATCCTCTAAGATTCTTCACTATTTTTTCTTTTGAGATAATGTTTCACCTTGTACACTGACTGTCTAGAGCTCCATATGTAGACCAGGCTGGTCTTGAACTAAAGGCATGTACCACCATCTAGTTTCAGCCATTGCTGAAGGCTTATTTGAGGAAGAAGACTATGAGAAACTCTGGTCCTGCCATCCCAGCAGGGCACACCCCAGTACCAGTATTCACAAAGAGGTACAAACAGGCACCATCAGGAATGGCTTGGAGTACTAGTGTGGGCAGCTATCTTCCATTAACCATACCATGAGGAGCTCGGATTTTGACTTCTAAAGACCTACCCAGATCAACACCACTGTCCAATGAAGCCAAGCGGAAAGAAGTGATCCGGCTCCAGCCTGGAAAAAATTCATTGTGGGACTTGTTCATGTGTCTATTCATATGGCTTCTAATCTCATAAGATTATAAAATTTTACTATGTGGTTTTCATGGGTACATGATAGGGTATTTCAAAGTCATCTAATCAATTCCAAATTAATTATGACTAAGACAACATGAAGGTTTTCAAATCTCCACAGCACTTGGGATCAGCTCTGGGAGACTGACAGTTGTGAATCCACCAACAGGTTTTGCCACGCAGCAGAGCCAGCACATGCCCACTTCCTGGAAATGGTCCCTTCCGGAAGCTGACCAAGCTACTGTGTAGCCTTGCACAAGCATTCCTAAAGCTGTTCGGACAGCTGCCTATGACTCCTGTTCAGGCAGATGAGCCATCCTGTGAAGTGCTCATACACTAATGTGTGAGGTGAAGATTTCAAAATAAGCTTTGGAAACCAAAAAGAACAGGAAACACAACAGGGAGACTGCAGTATCACCAGGTAGCTGAAGGCTAACAGGGACTTCTCAAAGTTCACATAATGAAAACTGGATGCACCCAACTGCTAATTAGGAACCATTCGGAACACAGAGGCTGACTTCGGCTGTAGCTGCAGCTGGACCATGCTGTGGGTGGGATGTACAAGCAACCATCTCCTTTGGGTTGATCTACTTTGGGTAATACTGAATTTAGGCTGGCTGAGGCTTTTTGATATATCTTTCCAGAGAGTGAAGAAAGTTAACAATAAGAATTTCTAAGAGCCCTGAACAGAGAAGGTGATGTTCTGGGGAAAATGTAGAAGGGGCTATGGTACCACACTTGCTTCTTAAGAGTTAGGGACTACTGTTTACATAGTCATATTTTTGGATTATGTAGATAGGTCTTTGGGGGGACATTTATTCTAACTAGGAGGTTCTCTTGAGTTTTCTGTATCTGTCATTTGATTTTGTATTAGTTTTGTTTTGGGTTTTTTATTTTATTTTATTTTTGGCAGAAGGGAGAAGAGGCCTATTGCAGTCCAGGAGGCCAGCTCTCAGAACTGCTCCGGGGCAGTGAATAGAAGACCTCAGAGTAGTGGGTTGTTGGGAAACTTCTTTATCTGGGGGTATTTAGAAGCAAGTTTCTATCTATTTGACAGGTATAAGGAAACACACATGCTTTCTGATGACAACTTTCTCTTTTACTTCATCTTAAAAAATCTCTTTCTCTGAAAATCTGTCTCCATACAGCTACATTTCTTTACATACGGCTATATATCTCTCTTTACATACATACACCTCAGAATGTCTCTCTGAAAATCTCTCTTGCTCTCTCTCCTGTCTAGCTACTCATCCTCTCTCCTCAGCTTCCTCTGCACACCCACACACGCACTGTAACAATCCCTCACTCCTCATCCCCTCTTCTCCCTCACACTTCTTTCTCTGGCCATTCAGCTGCATCCCTCACTCAGCACACACAATGCCTTCACATCGCTCCTCTACATAGCAGCTCTTTCACACAACTCTCTCTCTCTCTCTCTCTCTCTCTCTCTCTCTCTCTCTCTCTCTCTCACACACACACACACACACACACACACACACACACACACACTTCTTCTACATCATTCACCCACTCTTTACTCACTCACCTCACCTTTCTCTCTCTCTCTCTCTCTCTCTCTCTCTCTCTCTCTCTCTCTCACACACACACACACACACACACACACACACACACACTTCTTCTATATCATTCACCCACTCTTTACTCACTCATTGTCTCACTTTACTCTCTCTCTCTCACAGCCAAACTCTGGACAACTATATGTTACATTTTCAGGGTCCGACCCTGAAAAACACAGTTTTTCTCAGGCTAGGAAGGTCTCGCTGATTGGCCAGTGAGTAATTCTTGGACAAGCATGTAGCCTGAGTGGTTAGCATTCCCAGACAGAGCATAACACTGAAGTTCAGGACTTAACAAGAACAGTTAGTTGGCTGAACCTTGAGTGGTTGGGGTACATGCAGAAAGAATTACTGCAGGGAGTTATGTCTACCAGAGTTGCTTCAAGTCTGACCTTGATTCAGCAATAAACACCTGGAACTTAGGTTTGTGTATTCTCTGCAGTGGCAGCTAGTCTGTTTTTGAATTTGTTCTGAAATCTAAAATGAGTTGTCTTTGTGACTAAGAATACTGTTACTTTCCTTTATCAGTTATTAAAAATATTCTAGTGTTATTTCTATTCATCAGAATTATACAGCTTAAGTAGAAATCATCTTCCTGACCATCCACAGTTATAAGTGTGCCCAAAGATGTAAAACACACACCAGTGGGCTGTGGAAATACCCCACAGCTGTTCTTTTTAGGGAGGTAAGTGGTGGCCCCTGAGAAAGTTACAGACAGAAAACAACTGGTTTCCACACCAGTGACCCACAGACTTTGCCTAGTGGGGCTCCCCAACAGAGAGTTATTTTTCTGGTGGGTCAAACTGTTAAATACTAGTTGTCACCTGCTGTATACTCCCACGGCCTCCTACAGAGGTCCTAGTCACTGAACAGTACCTCAGTATCTGTCTGAGTAATAATCACAATAAAACAAATCATAACTGAGGCTCACGATCCTTCAACAAACGGCACAACTGTTTTAATACTCCCACCTTCAGAAGAACACCTGCCTTCCTGTTTCAGGACGGACCAATCTCTTTAAAAAGACTGTTTACAAGATGGGTACTGTACCAAATGCCACACTGACCCCTATACATACCAAATCATTAGATGACAATTAAAACTAAAGTTTCATAAAAGATACATATCAAGTTTACAAGGGGAAGCTGAAAGACAAGCCCAGATCTCTCCCAGCACCAGAAAACACAAAGCAGTCGCTTGTGAGCACCAGCCTTCAGCAGCTCTCAGTGCTCTGTGCAGCCCGACCGCAGCTGTGCAATACACAAGCAGCACCAGCTACAAAGGACCCACTGCCTTCATCTCTGGGGTGCCATAAGCCTAGCAGGCCATCTTTTTGTTGTTGTTGGTTTTTGTTTTTGTTTTGTTTTGCTTTTTGAGACAGGGTTTCTCTGTGTAGTTTTGGTGCCTGTCCTGGATCTCACTCTGTAAACTCAAACTCACAGAGATCTGCCTGGCTCTGCCTCCCAAATGCTGGGATTAAAGGCATGCATCACCACTTCCTGGCTCACAGGCCGTCATTTTTAAGAAGCAGGCAAATACTTAATGCCTACATGAATACCTGAAGGGCAAGTGCTTGATAATTTTACCTTGTGTAAATATGAGGGAACATGTGAATTGGCCAACCATCAAAATTCCTAATTCTTAAGTTTGGCTGAGAACACTGTAAAACAGGAACAGAATGTAGGCCTCACATCATGGACTATATGGTACGGCATTCTGGTGAGCTTCCCAAGAGTGTGAGTTTGATGAAATGTGGGCTGTGTGATCAACTAGTGATGCCTGCTAAGATATAGCATACACATAGTGCATTGCATATCTAACACCTGAATGTATCCCCAATAAAACTCACTGGTTCACCAAGGTGGACTCTGTTGGTATTCACACTCTGGCCTGTCATTGGTTCTGTATCTTGGGTGATTAGACGTCTGCTCACATCTCCCAGGAATACTGTGAGACAACAGGTCTCTGTTTCAGTCCCTGCTTTGAGCTCTTGCCCTGACTTCTCTCAATGATGGGACTGTAAGCTGAAATAAACCTTTTCTCCTCCTATGTTGATTTGGTCAGTGTTCATCATAGCAATAGAGAGGCAAACGAGGACGGCATCTTAGACTCAAGTCAGTGACTAGGAAATAGACCCACTCTGCCCTTACGTTAAGACTTCTTCCTCCACACTGACCCGACATTGGCATGGTACTAATCATACACATGCACTTTACTCTCATCCGTACCATCTCAACCTCCCTGTACTGCAGACTGTTCTGAGCCAGCAGGCCTATCCATGGAGACACCACTCTCTCCCAGTCTCACAAAACAGCACCTATGGAAATGAATGATATTATTACTCAATACACAAGAGGCATTGCTGTGGATGTGATGTGGCAGATATTTAGCAATCACTGCATCAGAATCAAGAGCAAAAAGTTACTGCTCTTTAACTTGAAAACATAGTTTTTATACAGTACTGCTTCTGTATGGTACTTATAACACACGAGAAATATCCAAGTAACTACCATACATAATGCCTCTAAGGGAAATGAGGGTGTACTAGCCCCAGTTTCCTATTTCAAGGCTTCATTCAATTCCATCCTAAGAAGCAGAGAATTACATCACAGGCTCATCCACATAAGCTGATTTATTTTTGCTTGGCTTCAAACTTCATGTTTTCATTTCTTAGTTACTACTATGTAATTCTGCAACACCTTGTAGCTGATGTAAACTATGTAAATCTGGAAGTAATTAGCAATTCCCCTCCTGCACTGTGAACTGCTGTTTCCTGGTTTTTGTCATTGTTTTTAAACTTGACCTTCCTACAGGACAGTCAACATACCTTTTAATAATATATTTACTCTTCATCTAAACTCAGCAAGAGAAAACCTGCAATCCTGCTGGACTGAACAAGGTCTGACCCAGTACAGGGGCAATGAAGACGCAGCGCTGGCTTAAACCACACTGTAGATGTAATTCTGAATGGTCTTATTAAATAAGAAACACAGAGCCAAATGCAGAGTTAAAAGCCCCAGAGGTCAGAGAGCAGTAGCTAAGAGCTGAGACCAAGATGGCTTCTTACCACCCGCTGCCAGTGCCATCCTTGCCCTGAGAAAGAGACCTACTTCCTGTGTGTCTGTCTTTTTATTGACTTTCTGTTCTGCCTTCTCATTGGTTGTAAACCCAACCACATGACCTCCTCATCACTGCCTGTCTATACAGACCTCCAGGTCTCTATGGTTGGTATTGAGATTAAAGGCGTGTGTCTCTAAGATGGCTGTATCCTTGAACACACAGACTCTGCCTACCATGTGATCAGATTAAGGGCATGTGCTACCACTGCCAGATTTCTGCTATGGCTTGCTATTAGCTCTGACTCCCAGGCAACTTTATTTATTAACATACAAATAAAATCACATTTCAGCACAAATAAAATATCACCATACCACAATGGCTGCCTATGCCATTTGTCTGCCAGTGGAAGGGTCCTTGGCCTTATCTGAATGCTCTCATTTGTTCTGCGACATCTTCAACACAACACAGCAAGTACAAAGCAACTGGAGACACAAGCATCAGGGAGGCGATGGTGTGTCTGCACAGCCCAGAGCAGACAGCTTTGAGCAGATCAAAACCTGACTAAACTTTGAAGGGTGCATCCCATCTAGATCCATGAAGGTACATTCTGGTGGTCAGGGGGATTTCTGGAAAAAGAGATACAACCTCACATTTACAAAGTCCTATCACTAACTGGGGGACCAGCCTCCAGGCAGTACAGGCTCAAATATACTCAAATGCTCTCTTGATGGTTTCCTTCTTTATTATCCGTTTTCTGTTCTTCTGTTCTTTTCTCTCCCTCTATAGCTTATATACCCCAATAAACTCTTTCAGGCAATACAGGAGTCACAAAGAGGTTACATTCCATTTAAGTGAATGATTATAGGTAAAAATGTGTTGGTTTTTTTTTTTTTAATCTCCCTTACATGATTAAAAACAGTCATCCTGACAACCCACATACAATATATCTACATAATCTGTCACAGATTAATAAACCATGAGCAAGCAAGGAGCATATTTTCTCAGCCAACCCTTTTGTTAACAGGCTGCAAATTGCAGTTACAAAGAATCAATCACTTTATTATCTATCTTGAGAGAGGTAATCTTATAAGAAATTTTAAAGAAGTCACAAATCTAAACTTTTATACATTAAAAAAAAGTCAGTCAGCTAAACTTTAAATCTTCAGGGTGCATACCCACATCAGAAAATTGAGGTCAGGAATGGGTGCAAAGAATTAACAATCAGGATGTTTTGTATTTACAACTAATTTAGTCTAATGAATCAGACAGCTCAGCTATGTGTCCTTGTGGGCTTTAGATTGTTTTTCTGGGGTTATGTATCTTAAAAAACATTAGCCAGGCATCTGTCTAACCTGAAGTTATTTTGAAACTTTGTTTCAGCTAATGGTGTACACTGAAACCCATGACTGCATCTTTTCAGTATTAAGAGAATTAAAGCCAGCCTGGCTCCTGGGAAATTCAATTGTTTTCCTTAATCATGAACCTGAGCTGTGATCTAAAGCAACTCCTAAGTGGAACTCATAGGCCTTAGTTATGAAACATAACCTTGTATTTACTTTTATTCATCAAAACTCTGTATAGGCTATCATTCTTTTTTTTTTAATTTTTATTTTGCAATACAATTCAGTTCTACATATTAGCCATAGATTCCCTTGTTCTCCCCCCTCCCGCCCCCCTCACCTTCCCCCCAGCCCACCCCCCATTTCAATCTCCTCCAGGGCAAAGCCTTCCCCACAGACTGAGATCAACCTGGTAGACTCAGTCCAGGTAGGTCCAGTCCCCTCCTCCCAGGCCTAGCCAAGCGATCCTGCATAGGCCCCAGGTTTCAAACAGCCGACTCATGCAACAAGCACAGGACCCGGTCCCACTGCCTGGATGCCTCCCAAACAGATCAGGCCAATCAACTGTCTCACCCACTCGGAGGGCCTGATCCAGTTGGTGACCCCTCAGCCATTGGTTCATATTTCATGTGTTTCCGTTTGTTTGGCTATTTGTCTCTGTGCTTTATCCGACCTTGGTCTCAACAATTCTCGCTCATATAAACCCTCCTCATTCTCGCTAATTGGACTCCCAGAGATCCACCTGGGGCCTAGTCATGGATCTCTGCATCCAGATCCCTCAGTAGTTGGATGAGGTTTCTAGCACGACAATTAGGGTGTTTGGCCATCCCATCACCAGAGTAGGTCAGTTCGGACTGTCTCTCGACCATTGCCAGCAGTCTGTTGTGGGGGTATCTTTGTGGCTTTCTGTGGGCCTCTCTAGCACTTTGTTTCTTCCTATTCTCATGTGGTCTTCATTTACCATGGTCTCCTATTCCTTGTTCTCCCTCTCTGTTGTTGATCCAGCTGGGATCTCCCACTCACCCAAGCTCTCTTTCCCTCGACCCTCGCCCTTCACTACCCCCACTCATGTCCAGGCTGTTCATGTAGATCTCATTCCATTTCTCTGTCATTGGGCGATCTCTGTGTCTTTCTTGGGGTCCTGTTTTCCAGGTAGCCTGCCTGGTGATGTGAGCAGCAGTCCAGTCATCCTTGTTCCACATCTAGTATCCTGTTATGAGTGAGTACATACCAACCACTTTGGAAATCAATATGGCAATTTCTTAGAAAATTGGGAATCCATCTCCCCCAAGATCCAGCTATAGCACTCTTGGGCATATACCCAAGGAATGCTCAACCACACCACAAGAGCACTTGTTCAGCTATGTTCATATCAGCATTGTTTGTAATAGCCAGAACATGGAAACAACCTAGATGCCCTTCAACTGAAGAATGGATAAACAAAATGTGGTACATATACACAATGGAATACTACTCAGCAGAGAAAAACAATGACACCATGAGGTTTGCAGACAAATGGATGGATCTAGAAAAAATCATCCTGAGTGAGGTATCCCAGACTCAGAAAGGCTATCATTATTTTTATCAATTAGGGAGGAATCATCTTGACAATCCACAGATAAAAATGCCCAGTAGATCGAGATGCTTTCATGAGATAAACATACTACATTATAGGCAGTGGGGATCTCCCCACATCCACTCACACTATGCCAGATACCAAAGAAAGACTCTAGCAGCAAACATAAAGTCACAGCGGAAGCAAAAGACATTCTGGAGTCTGGAGTCCTGTGGCCTTGCCTAAATAAGAGTCACCCATCAGAGTTTCCTCCTGGTGGGCTGACACCTTGAACTTCAATTGCCACCTGCTGCTCCTCTGACATGCACACTGTCAAAGTCCTAAGTTTATAAGGTCACAAATGCTACTTCAAAAAGGTAAAGAGCTGTGAAGAGAGTTAAAGTACCTGACACATAAGCATGAGAACCAGACTTCAGATTACCCAGAACCCACATGGAAGCCTGGCAGGGAAGGTGGCTACCTGAATACAGGCACTTGGGAGACAGAGACAGGGATCTTGGGGCAAGTTGGCTAGTTAAGACAGCCAGAATTGGCAAATTCCAGGTCAAATAAGAGACCTGACTCAATATGTAAAGTGGAGAGTAACTGAGGAAAAAAAAAACCAATGTCAGCTTTGGGCCTCCACATGCATGAACACACATGTGCATGTGTACTGAGATACATGCCAACCCACACACATGTAAGCACACATACCACACACATACACTTACATGCACCATACAACATACACACTCATACACACCAAAAATATGCACATACCACCACTTACACACACACTACTTTAACACACACTACTTTCACACACATACACCATACTCATACAGACCACACACTAACACCACACACACATCACATACACACTCACATGTGCTCGCACACACACAATTATAACACACAAACTACACATACACACACACACACACACACACACACACATACACACACACACACACACACACTCATTCACACTTACATACCGTATAGGTGGATGATAAGTTAGAGAACTTGTTAGGACTTAGGCAAAGCATAAGACAGTAAAAAAATCTTACAGCCAATGTCTACAGGTTCAAAAAGTCAGTCAATAAGGGGGCTGGAGAAATGGTTCAGCAATTAAGAGCACTGACTGCCTTCCAGAGGTCCTGAATTCAATTCCCAGCAACCACATGGTGGCTCACAACCATCTGTAATAGGATCTGATTCCCCTTTCTGGCCTGCAGGTATTCATGTAGAGTGTTCATACATAAAATATAAGTAAATAATTTTTTTTAAAAAGTCAGTCAATAAAACAGAGTAAACAATTGGTTGCTGTAGCATGAGTCTTAAAAGTTCTTATTAATAAAATCAAACCCGAGGCCAGTTATTGGGGTGAATACTGGAAGGACAGAGTACCAGAACAAGCCACAGACATCTCACCTTGCCAATTCCTCAGCTGGTCCTGTTTCCTCAGACTGGAAGCTTCTGTGTCCTTATCCCAATGACTCTCAGCTGAACTGCTGCTAGAAACCTGAATGCTTAACCAGCCAAAATGCTAAACCAGGCCAAATGCTTAACCAGCCAAATGCTTCTAGTTTCTGGTCCTCATGCCTTATAAACCTTTCTGCTTTCTACCACCACTCCCTGGGATTAAAGGCTGCTTTCTGGGATTAAAGGCGTGAGTCACCATGCCTAGCTGTTTCCAATGCGGCCTTGAACTAACAGAGATCCAGAGGGATTTCTGTCTCTGGAATGCTAGGATTAAAGGCGTGTGCTAACACTTTCTAGCCTAAGTATCTTGTGGCTTTTCTGTTCTCTGATCCCAGATAAGTTTATTAAGGTACACAATATTTTGGGGAACACAATACCACTACAGGCTGCAAAGAGAAACAGAACAGTCATACTTTGTAATGGGTCTAGAGACCAGATGGATAGAAGCAGCCATGGCTAACAGAAGTGGAGGGCAGAGAAAGGAAGTCAGTTTAGAAGAAAGGTGACCACTGTAATTTGGACAAAGAACATTTAGGATAGTGGTGCTTACCCACCACCTCCAGACACTCACGGCTTACTACATACTATGTACTGCTTGGGTCCTGGCTGAGAAAGTCACATCCCTACATGAACACAACAGAGAAATCTCTCCAAATGACACAATCCCCCAGCATGACTGTAAAAGCAACTTAAGCGGATAAAACCATAAACACAAAAATGAGTGTTCCAAAGTTTCTGCTTCTACAGAGACCCTGTGATCTCACATGCAGATATTATATAAAAACCACAGAATACTTGAAAATATGCACAACATCTTTAACTATTATTTAACTTTGAGGGAAACCCAAATCAAAACTATGACGAGACACTGGTCTACAACTACTAGAATGGTTGTTTTCTTTAAATCAACTAACATGTAATAGCAAGGACACAAAACAGGAATCTCTCACGCATGCTGCTGAGAACGCAGAATACATTGGAAAACACCCTTATGGATTCTTATACAATTAAGCATATATCCTCCTTCCAGCCCAGGGACACCACTCCTGAGCAGCTTGCGGGTGTGTGTGTGTGTGTGGGGGGGGGGTGTCCATACAAACACTACACATAGATATTCATAAAGCTCAATGAATAACCACTGAAACCTGGGAATAGCTCAAATGTGTATCAGTATTGAACAGAGCTACACATTCTGAACTGCCAGTGACAAGAAGGAATTAATGCCTGTGCAAAAAGCAATACAAAGACCCACCAAGCCGACAGAAGAGAAGGAAGCAGAGCATGGAATGCTGCATGGCACATGCTACCTGCTACGTGACACCGAAAAGCAGTAACTGGGGCTTGGGATAGAAAGGGCACTCGGGATAAAGTGGTATGAGTGAACTGGGCTAAAACACTATCAGAACTAACGTATCCTTTTAAAGGGTGACATTTACTGTACACACAGTATTCCCAGAGGAACTAAACAATACATAGCACTTCACACATGCTTTTAACAGGGCCGGAGTGATGACCCAGCAGTCAGGAGCACTGGTTGCTCTTTTAGAGGACTTGAGTTCAATTCCCAGCAACTACATGGATGCTTACAAACATCTGTAAAAAACAGTTCAGGGGGTCCCATCCCCTCTGCTGGTCTCTGCAGGCAGCAGGCACACATTTTTAGTGCAGAGACACGCATGAAGGCAACACATTAAAACTAAAATTAAAAAAAAAAAATTAAGCACGGTACTGTCATCTGTGATTACCACAAGATCCACAGTGATTTCTTAACTAGTTAGAATTCTACAAATGCCCTTATATTTTGGAAAGAAATGAACCAACCCATGCTTTTTCCCTCTCTGGACCCCCAAACATTCCTCCGTGGACTCTGAGTGCCAGGACATCAGAATGTGTAGAATCTGTGTGAATTGGTTATTGAGGCACTTAGACAGGGCTCTTGTTTGCTGGACAGCTGTTGGCCTCATTGTTCTTTTGTCACACGCTAAAAAGGGGAACTGGTATGCTAAGGGAATGTGACCTTCTCACTGGATAGCTGTTACATCACGTCTTGAAACACTGGCCAAGGAATCTGTTTTTACCCTGCACCATGAAGGAAATGGTGAAACATTAACAACCAAAGATCCCAAAACTCCAGTAAATGACTGGTACTAGCTTTTAAAATCAGACCACATGTAAGAAATCTTGAATGGTCTAGTTTACATTTTTAAAAACTTATATTTGTGTGTGTGTATGTTTGCACATACACGCATGCATGCCTGAATGCATGCATGGGGGAGTTGTTACAAATGCATGCCAAGGCATAAGATCGGAGGTCAGAAACAATTTTTAGGAGCTGGCTCTTTCCTTCTACCATGTGGGTCCCGGGGCTCGAACTTGGGCCATCCGGCTTGAAGGTAAGTGCCTTTGCCTTCTGAGAAATCTTGCTGGCTCCAAGTCTCCAGTTTACTTTTTAAAAGAACCATGTTTTGACTTCATTTATTATTGTTGAGATGCAATTTTAGTAAGACTTATTTAGGAGTCCAAACTAACTCTTAAGATACTTTTTAAGTGTTTACTATAGGTATGACATGCATAGAAACTCCATAAAATTATGGCGGCATCAGCTTGGATTTTGTCTGTTCCCTTTTCCTGCAGGACTAAGGTACTGGGGATTTAAGCATGCGAGGCAAGCATGGTTGCTGAGCTGTCCCCAGCCCAGCTCCTACCTTGATACATTGCCACTTTCCTGCTTGGTCATCTATAAACCTTTTTCACTTGATCAAGAACTTTCGATCTTTCTTGACCATTATCCTACTAAGACATATGTCTTCCTATGTCTACATTACAATTCAGTACAGCTCTCTGTATACACGTGCACAGTGCAACACTGAAGTTGTACATGACGATGCCAACCTGTACCATGTAGTATTCTTTTTACTAAGTCCTTTACACTGCTGGCAAAGACCCATGTAATTCATATCACTCTCACTGCCCCAATGATGAAAAACAAAAGCAGTATCTATGCATTTGTAAGCCATTTAATTAATCAATTTCTGTGTGTGTGCATGTGTGAGCATGCACATACCCCCCCCCCCCCAGCCTGTGTGTGGAGAAACATTTTCGGGTGCTGGTAATTTGGAATTTTTAAACTTCCACTCACTAATATCTCCTTCCATTGCTTACCCACACTGTTGGGCACTAGCAAGTAATTTTCAAATGATGATTAAAAACTTACTTTCAGGGATTCCCACAAGGGAAACTGGACCAAGGAGAAAGGAATCTGGAGAGAGAGGAAAATAATGCAAATTAGGTAAAAATATATCAGTGCTTGACCGGGCATTATTGTAAGAACCCCCAATTATTACAGGGCTTCACTTCATGTCATGGCTGTAATATGGCCAGTACTAAGCAAATACACAGGCGTAGTACATGTTTGAAAAACTGATAAACTCTGGCCATAGACCCTCTGCTTTTTCAGGCTTAAGGAACATCAAGACCACTGTGAAGCAGCCTCGGGAACTGAAGGGAAAGCAGGGCCAAGGCTGACACAGAAACAATAGCTACACTACACATCTCCTACAACAACCGCAATGGGAAGACCCAACCAGGTTCTACGTGAGAGCTATGGCCGGGGACTCCTCAGCAAACAGTGTGAGAGTTCCGAAGAGCCACTGAGCAGAAGAGAGAGGGTGAGGGAGGGGAAAGGGAAAGAGGTGCAAGATGGAAACAATATATAGAAAGATGAAGGGGAGGATGTGAAGGAAGTAAAACAAGGAGAGTGAGGAGTGGGAAAAAAGAAATGCTGGGGGAGGACAGCAGAGGAGGACAGTAGGGGGTGGGGGGAGGACAGCAAGGGGAGGACAACAGGGGAGGACAGCAGGGGAGGACGACAGGGGAGGACAGTAAGGGGTTGGGGGAGGATAGCAAGGGGAGGACAGCAGGAGGATGACAGCAGGGGGAGGACAGCAAGGGGAAGATAGCAGGGGAGGATAGCAGGGGGAGTACAGCAGGGAGAGGACAGCACGCGGAGGACAGTGGGGGAGGACATCAGGGGGGGAGGGCAGCAGGGCGGGAGGACAGCAGGGGAAGAGGGAAGAGGAAACAGGCAGGATGAAGGAAAGAAAGTGGAAGAGGATAGACAACAGGAAAGGGAAAGGAGACAAGAGGAGGGAAGTGTGTGTGTGTGTGTGTGTGTGTGTGTGTGTGTGTGTGTGTGCGCGCGCGCGCGCGCGCGCGCGCGCGCTTGTGCTGGGGGGTAGGCCAGAGTCGCTTTCAGGAACACATAACATGGCAAATGCCATGAACCTGCCAACTGCTTGGGAGTGGAATGGCTGCACCCTAGAGAAAGAAAAGCTCTATAGAGATTATGTTCTATGCAGATTTCAAAGTAAACCCGGCCCGGGCCAAGGAGAAAGTCCCCTGCAGTCCTCAGGAGAGGTCAAGATCACAACACTTAGAAAGTGTTTACAGTGAGCACTGGAACTATGGGTCAGAATCACCCAGAAGCCAATCAGTGCTGTTCTCACTCTGCTGATAGATGAAGAGGCTGGGGTCCAAAGAAACTGTGTAACTTGTCAAAAGACACAGTCAAGAACTTGAGTCAGACCGCCTGACTTCAGAACCCTAACTACTATTTCACCTGCACAGATAAACGTTTAACCATGTTTATCTGCTTATAAATTCACTCAGTACAATTTCTTCGCTTTTAATTGAACTTTTAAAATTCTAAAAAAAGAAACGACACCCACATTTCCAAAATAAGAATGAACTCCAGTGGACTCCAGCACACTCAGCAGAGGTGACAGTCAGGGGTCCCAGAGGCCCCAGTGTTGCCGTCTCTGTACAGGGATAGATTGTCTAGACTGCACCCATGTGGACTGTCATCAGTGTTGACTAGTGAGCATCCCCACATCTTTTGGAGGAATTAACACGAACTCAGGGCGGGAAGTTATTGCTGTATTTACTCAGAAACTCAAAGTCTAGCAGCATCTGTCTAAAGCAGATAGTGCCCCTGAGCGGGAATGGCAGTGGCCACAGAGACAGAATCTGTCCTACTCAGAAAGAAAATGGTAGTGAACGTGCATGTGTGCCTGTTTGTAAATGTCAATGTCACTAGTTTGGATTAAGTTGACAAATGAAAATCTCGGAGAAGCTTATTCATGTCACAAGTAAACAGCCACCCACCCTACATGTCACAGTCCCATAAGATGTTAAGTCTAGGGTTTTGATTCCCAAAACAAATCTGACATTGTCCATCCTGAAACTCAAGAACTGCATTTTCAATTAAATCAAATACCAAAACCAGTAAAACTGGCTTCTAAAGACTTTTCTAAAATCTTGAGAAGGTATACTGTGAGATACCCCCAAGAGGAGTAACAGGCAGGACTTGGAGTCTTCTAATTGAAGTTTCTTTGGACTTTTCCTTCCTAAATGTGAAGACATCACATTCTATGACAAAGTTAAATGTCTCACCTGCAAATTTTAAAAAAAGACTTAAATTATTGTAAAAATCATTGCTCATTCTTTGATTAAAATAACTTCTAGGACTGCACTGAATGTTACCAGAACTTATCTGGCTTTTAAGACTATGCAATTTTCATTCTAAGGATAAATATTTTGCCCATTTGCCTCTACTGCAAATTATTTATGAAATTCTTTCTTCAGCTTACAGAAGCAACTTACATATCATACAATGGAGTGGCCCTCGTTCAGCTATTCCCCGGGGCATCACTTAGACAAGAAAGCCCACAGTGAACCCCAGCTTGGCTCCCTACAACAAGATTAACTGACAGACTAAGGCAATTAAACATGCTGTAAATGCTTGAATATATAATTTTATTTTGAGCTCTTAGTACTGAAAGGTCCCTCATAAGATAAACTCCTGCTGTGTGAAAACTTCTCAAATGTGAAGTCAAAACTGGGGGGCTGCTTGCTGTCGTTCCCAGTAAGAGGAAACCACTATGGAGATGCGCCACACATTTGCGAGGCATGCACGTACCGCTCCACACTGTTCCTAACTTGGGCAGAATATGGGCTACTGGAGAGCACCCTTCCTTTCCCATGTCTGGTTTGAAGTCACACAACACTGATGTTTCTTCACAACGTGGAATTTTATAGCCCAGACAGACGTAAGCTGTTATTCTAAAATGCTTTATAGATGAAGAAAATGAATAGCTACGCTCAGAGGCCCTCTACTCCAAAATACAACATACCCATTTTATGGGTATGTTTACAAAACGGGTAACTGTAGTGACCTGTTTAATGCCTCCATTTAAGATGTCTTGTTTGAGTGAGGTTGTTAAGACCCAGGGCACTAATAAGTAAGCAGCAATAAACCCAGCTACCATCAAAGAGGCAGAAGCAGGGGACCCTGCTACAATTCAACATGGATTCCACTCGGCAACAAGCAGAGAAGCAATTCTATCCTAGAGTGTGTGTGAGGATCCTGGATGAAATAGAGAAAATGAAACTCGCGTGTCCCTACAAGAAGTGCTGCCATCACTGACGACACGAACAATGGACACGGTTATATCCTAAGCAGGACTTACCCATCCCCAAGTACTGGACTGCAATTATGCTTGAATTCAATCAATGCTTCTAACCTTATGATCAAAGATAAATAACTTTATAGTACTTTAATAAACAGCCAAGTGATTTATAACCGAGGGGCTATAAAATATCATTTCTAAGGTATCATTTACCTCTATAATTTGACTGTTCGATAGAACAATCCCATAACAAGATACTTTTTTAAAAAAATAAATAAGGGTAGATTGTAAGCTACAATGAATACAATGTGAATGACCAGGGAACCTAAGGAACAAGAAACTATACTTTAAGAGTAAATGTTATTACACTTGGCAAAATGACCAACAACTCTGTTTGTAAGCTCAAGGAAATGTTGAAATTCCAAGTTGTAATGGTAATTCCTAACTGTTAGCTTGGTCAGATTTAAACTCACCATGGGAACACATTTCTGGCTTGTCTGTGAGGGATTATGTAGAGTAGGCTAGCTGCAGTAGGAAGACGCACCCTTAATGCAGGTGGTATCATTCCACAGGCTGGAGTCTTACACTCACTAAGAACGGGAAACTGAACTCTGGGCAGGTATCCTTGCTCTCTGCTGCCTGACTGGATACAATGATGGACTGTGTCCACTCACATGTGACCATCCTTACGTCAAGTATTTCATTGTGGAAACAAGACAAATAACACCTAAGATTTAAAAGTAGCAGCTTGCCACCAACACAGGAATGGGTCCAAAGCTGCCCAGTCCCCTTTCCAAGGAATCCTACAAGGGAGATCTCTCTTCTGTTGCATGGCAGTTTCCAAATTAATGTGCTTCATTTCGGGTTTCCCATTTTAGTGTCCCACAAATGACAGCCATTCTCCTCTTGAATCATCAGCCTTTTCTGTTCTAGCCCAGTGGAAACCAGGGGCAAATGATGAGGAGATAGAAACCCCTTGCTTCAAAGTGATTATCAGTAACAACAACAACAACAACAACAACAACAACAAAAGATTCAACTGAAAGCCACTCAAAGCCTGCTAGCAGCTGTCTATCAGAACAGAATTTCAACAATAAACACCTTGTGGTTTTTTTTTTTTTTACTTAACAGTTCAATTCACATACCAGCATTTTACATAAGAAAATGTATATCTCATAAAAGAAATACTGCAGGGTGGGGTGGCACACCTCTTTAATTACAGAACCTAGGGGTAAGGGTAGAGGACCCTGTCACAAAAAGAAAAAGGGGAAATACTGAAATGAATTCCTCTTAGGTTATTAAGGCACTCTAAGATATCTTTCCAAATTAAGCACAATATGACACGAGAGGGAAAAAATCTAACAGAGAGGAGAAAGTAAGAGTAAGCATGTGGCCGGGCGGTGGTGGCACACGCCTTTAATCCCAGCACTCGGGAGGCAGAGCCAGGCGGATCTCTGTGAGTTCGAGGCCAGCCTGGACTACCAAGTGAGTCCCAGGAAAGGCGCAAAGCTACACAGAGAAACCCTGTCTCGAAAAACAAAAAACAAAACAAAAAAAAAAGAGTGAGCATGTGAAGCTCAACTCAATCTTACGGACTACAGAGGAGGGACACAAAGATACTGCTAGTCACTCCATCACTAACGGGGCATCAGACACAAAGGATGCCTAGTAACCGTTATCAGGGAAGTCGTGGGGCTTCCTCTGTACAGTCTATAGCATCATCACAATTCTTCTGTCTGGACAAGGTGACTTCCAGCATATCGAGTTCCATGTTAGTGTGTCAGTCATGTGACCCTGTCATGTAATGAAGAGTGATAAGAGAAACAAGCCACCCCCATTTAAGTTGCTTCTGTCAAGTATTTAATTGCGGCTACAAGAGAAGCAAGGAACACAAAGTGGCCACGACAGGAGGGGTCATTAGTCTCTAATTCACTATTTTCTGATGCGCCCCCACACACACACTAGGGACCGGATCTTTAGTTCAAAAAGACGTTTATCAAAATTCAGTTGCACTGTGGGGTTCTCTTTTTTCCTAACTGGCCCCAGCCATACCACAGAGGAGAACACAAGTAAGCCAGCAAGCTGCAGGGTGTCCACCACACAAACCTCAGAGAAGCCACCTGAATGTGGCAACTGGGTAGGGCACTCGGATGGATCAGCACACTGCCCGTCCACAGACGGCAGAATTCTCACAGCCACCCGGGGAGAGGAGGGTTAGTCAAGGTAACCCAATCCCCAGAAGCAAATTTGCAAAGTAACATAAAATGTAAAGTTTTATACATAAAGCTACTCAAGACTTCCCTAGCACTGACTGACAGAAAGTACACGGAGGTGACCCTTTAGAGAACGCAGCTTCAGAAGGGTGATGAGATGAATTTCACATGGCTCAATCAGGGCACAAACACTGTTCAGACTCATTCTCTCTCCCCTCTCCCCCCCTCACTCTCCCTCCCCTTCCCCTCCCCTCTCCTCCTCCACTCCCCCCATGCCAGCAAAAGAGCACTGCGTAGTCACCTCAACATTAAGGGGCAATGCCATTTTGTGAGCAGTTAGGAAGAGGATACAGATGAGAGAAGTCTGGTCTCAGAGCTGGGACTTAACATGCACAAGGCCCTGGGAGGTAGGGGTGTCTCAGAGGCTCACCATCTTAATTTGGTCACATCTGATGAAAAAGTAAATAAATAAAGTTGTTCAAAGATATCTAAAGCTGAAAGCCTTCTCAGTACAGAATAGTTTGTTTGGGACTTTTGTTTTTGAAAACTTCCCAGAATCCCATTTGACTGAGACTTTGTGCAGACCACTGATGTTTTCTACATCGGAGGCCTTTGCCTGGGCTCTGCTGGCTCTCAGTGAGGCAGGCCCATTCATGTGTCCCTCCTCTATGGAGAGGGCAGTATTCACCAGGCTGAAAATCTATCCCGATCACTGCTTCTAAGCTGTGGAAGCACTTAGAATGTTCAAATGGTTGGAAATCCCCAATGTGCACTCTGAAGACACTTTGCACTGTGTTCACAGCCCCTTAAATGTCCTCAATTAAAAGAACAGTCCTCAGTTTTACAGTCCGCTTTGGGCAGACTGACCTCAGGCAGAGTCAAGGTCAGAGCGGCAAGGTTGGAATGGACAGTCTCCCCTTCGGGTCCAGCAGAGTCTGGTTCAGCATCCTTTGCCAAGGTGGTCCTCTGTGCATCCCAAGTCTCCTTCAACAATCACTGACCCACGAGCCATCTCTCCACACTCTCTGCCTCTCCCGCAGTGCACTCAGCTTCTTTAGCTGAAGTTCCCCAAGGTCCATCTTTTCTTCATCTTTTAGAGCCTGGTTTTCAATCACCTCCATATCTCTCACACTCTCAGCAGCAGCTTGTTCTGTATCCTCTGGTTTTTGCAGGGTAATAGCTAGACACTCCTCCTGGGCAGGGTCCACCTCCTCCTCAACCAACTGGGTCCTCAGCTCCAGCCTGTTTCCAGCGCACCGTTCTCTCCCCGTGTCCCACCTCAACGGTAGTGATCTGGCTGTGTAGGAATTTGGGTTCCTACCTCCTCCACTCAGCACGGAAGCCCTTTTCTGAAGTCATCAAAGCAAGTCTTGCCGTTTTTTAAAAAAAATTTAAGTACTGAGTACCTGAACATGATAAAACTGCTCATCAAAATAAGAACAGATAACATGTTTAAAAATGACAGCACATCTCATTCTTAACAGTGCTGACATCTTAAGATTAGGAACAAGGAACGGTGTCCATTCTCATCATTTCCATTCAACAGTGTACTAGAGGTACTAGCCAGTGCAATCAGGCAAGAAAAAGAATCAAATCAGACTTGATAAGGGGTTAATATTAAAGGCCTCTGCTCAAAATGCACAAAGACATAAACTAATAAGACAGTAGACAGTTCTCCCAGAGAAGATGCATAACAGGTCACAGAGGTGCTGCAAACTGCTGAAAGGGTTTCTGTTCACTTTACCTCCAATTCCAGGTTACAGCCCATCACGGTGGGGAGGTCACAGTGGCAAGGGACTGGAGGCAGCTGGTCACCTCACATCCATGTCACAGAGAGCAATGGATGCATGCTCGCCAGTGCTCAGCCTACACTCTGCATTTACACACCCAGGATCACCATCGAGAGAAAAGCCCCAACTAGAGAATAGTTCTTCCCACATCATTAATATAATCAAGACAATCCCTCACAGACATTCTCAGATCTAATCAATCCCTAGCAGGTATGTCAGGAGGCTTGCCTCCTAGGTGTCAGGTTGACAACACTAGCCACTGTACGGGGTCTCTCACTGAGGCTGGAACTCATGGATTTGGCTAGGCTGGCTGGCCAGTGAGCTCCAAGATCCTGCTGTCTCTCTTTGTAGCACTGGGATTACAGATGCTTGCAGTCAAGAGGATACAGTACTTTGATTCTCCACTACAATTCCTTCCCCCAGCATATTTTAGCATCATACTGCTCAGAAAACAGGAGGGAAAAGGAATCTTCAACCCTTTAAGAAGCTCAATGGTTAAGTTTTGTTACTTCTTATTCTTTCAGTGTCTGGCTTAACAAAAGGAGGTGACTATTCAGCTAGGCTTTTGCAGCCATTTTTCTGATAATGGTGGTTTCCCAAAACCTTTTTTTTTTTTTTTTTTTGAGACAGAATCTCACTATGCAGCTCTGGCTACCTATAACTCACAATGTAGACCAGGCTGGCCTACAGAAATCTACCTGCCTCTGCCTCCTGAGTGCACGGAGTAAAGGAGTGTGCCATCATGCCTGGCTGGTTTCCTAAATTCTTAAAGAGTAAGTAAACGAAGACTTTCAAGCTAACCAAACACAGTAAAGACTCTCAGCCAACAGTGACATCACTTATATAGACGTACTCTTTATCTTTACACTAAATCCTCACCTGCTTCCTTCCTGACACCACCGCTAACCTCTCTGAACAGCTCAGTGGAATGAAAAGCACTGTTGAAGTGATGCTATTAAAATAAACCTGCACCAGGGAGCTAGGCAGTAACGTGTCCTTGAGCAATTTCGAGACAATAAAGAAAGAGCGAGCAGCTGGGGAAGCAGACACAAAGCCAGCAACCTTGAGAGGAGCATGCAGGGCACCATCTGCTCACTATCAGGCCCTCCAGAGCCCTGGGCAAGGGTGCTCATAAATTCCACACGCATGAGTGGAACCAAGGAGGGGGAGGAAGAGATGAGAGGAGAGATGGCTAGTTCAGGGTTCAGGTAGACTAGAACCCACATCCTCTGGCTGACAGTTCAGGGAAGGACAATTCACCAATGATGGGTTTTTGTTTTGTTTTGTTTTGTTTTTATTTTCTGAGACAAGGTTTCTCTGTGTAGCTTTGGAGCCTGTCCTGGAATTCGCTCTGTAGACCAGGCTGGCCTCGAACTCACAGAGATCCACCTGCCTCTGCCTCTCCAGTGCTGGAATTAAAAGTAATTATGGTTTTACTTGTGAGAACAGTATTTGGAAAGCAGAATGTGAAAGATAAGTCAGTATCAGTTTCATGTAAAAGAAAAAATATAAAACAAGAGATCTCAGTCACTGTATTTGCTAGTTAAGCTTACAGGTCAGTAATGAACCCATCCACACATCTCAGGAAACTTCTATTACCCAGACAACACCTTTTGGCTACAGGTTGGCCAGGGACACCCTCATTTAAGTTCTTGACTACTACAGGGCTGTGGAGAAGATTCAAGTACCCCTCCAGCCATTCAGGATGTGGAAGGGGCACAGGAACCTGAGTTCATAACAAACACAGTTCTGCATAAGAGCACAGGGAAAGAAAGAGCAATTCCAAAGCAGTTAGAATATTCAAAATAACCAAGAACCAAAACCAACCTGATCAAATCAGCAAAACTAAGGGTCAGAAACTACAGCTGAAAATATGTAGCACATGGTGTCAAGGTATGGAGGGTACACATTGTAATCCTGGCACTTGGGAAGTTGAGGCTGATCACAAGTTTCCATCAGCCCTGGCTATTTAGTGAGTTGTAGGCTAGCCTAGGCTATATAGTGAGAGCATGTCTCAAAGAACAACAAAGCAAACAATAAAACAAAATATTAGCAAAAAAAGCAAGCTGAAGAAAACAAATTGTTACATTAAAATAACTAGCAGAATTTTGTTTATAAGAAAAATATGAAGTGACTTTTAAAATGATAAAAATAAAAAAGGTAAGCATGGCAATTAAGCTAAAAAATTAATGAAGATGATCTTTAAGAAAGATATGAAGGAGGCTACCAAGATGGCTCAGTAGGTACCAGGCTGCCAAGTCTAACTGGGCAACCCTTCAGAATCCAATGGTGCTAGAAGAGAACCAATCCTGCAAGTTATTCTCTGACATGCTGTAGCATGCATGAACACAGGCACATACAATAAATAAACAAAAATATTTAATAAAAAATAGTTAAGTAACAACAAAGTCATGATTTATAAAGAAGTTATGTTAGAAACTCATACTCCCCTGAATACAACAGTTAAATAATTCAGACATGGAAACAAAAGAGCCTGCACATTCAGGAGATTCCCAGTGGGGAGTGCTGAAGAGGACAGCATGCAATCACCTGATGAAAGGTGGGGAAAGCAGTCCTTCCCAACCCTCACCTCCTCTGCCTCAGGAAACACAAGGGCTTTGGCTAACACTTCTGCATCGACTTAGGAAACCTGTGGGGGGGAAAAAGTCCTGGAGAGACTAGGGATACAAGGGACATATCTCAATATAATAAAGGCAGTTTACAGAAAACCCATAGCCAACATCTACTTAAATGGAGAGAAATTCAAAGCAATTAAAATCAGGAACAAGACAAGGTTGTCCACTCTCTCTATTCAATGCTTGATGTCTTAGCTAAAGCAATAAGTCGATTGAAGGAGATCAGGGGATACAAATTGGAAAGGAAGAAATCAAAGTATCTTTATTCGCAACTCATACCTCAGTGACCCAAAGAATTCTGCTGGGAAATTTCTACAGCTGATAAATACTTTCAGCAAAGTAGCTGGATATAATATTAACTCACAAAAATCAGTAGCCCTCATATATATATATATATATATATATATATATATATATATATATATATATATGACAAATGAACTAAAAAAGAATCAGGAAAATAATACCCCTCACAATAGCCTCAAAAAATATAATATCTTGAGATAACTATAACCAAGAAAGACTTAAATAATAAAAACAAAACAAAACTAAACTAAAACACTGAAGGAAGAAATTGAAGAAGATATCAGAAGACGCAATGATCTTCCACACTAGTGGATTAGTATAATAAAAATGGCCATCAATGCAATCTTCATCAAAATTCCAACACAACTATTCACAGATTTTGAAAGAACAATTTTCAGCTTCATATGGAGAAACACACACGCACCCCACAAACAAACAAATGAACAAAAAACAGGCTAGCTAAAACAATCCTGACTAATACAGAACTGATGCAGGCATCACCATCCCCAATCTCAAACTGCACTACAGAGCTATAGTAATAAAAACAGCAACAGCGTAGTACTGGACAAAACAGTCACACTCAACAATGGATCCAATTGAAGACCCAGATAAAGTTCCACACACCTATGAACACCTGATTTTTTTTTTTTTAAATAAAGAAGCTAGAAATGTACACTGGAAAAAAAAGACAGCATCTTTGACAAATGGTGCTGGTCAAATTAGATGGTTTCGTGCATGTAGAAGAAGTGAAATAGATCCATGTTTACAACCCTGAACAAAATTCAACTCCAAATGGATCAAAGACCTCAACAATTAAAGTAGAGCCACTGAATCTGATGGAAAAGAAAGTGGGGAATAGCCTTGAACTCACTGGCACAGGAAAAGACTTTCTGAACAGAACACCATTATTAGCACAGGCACTAAGATCAACAATTAATAAATGGGACCTCATGAAACTGAAAAGCTCCTGCATCGTGAAGGGCACCACCATTCAGACAAGGTGATAGCCTACAGAATGGGGAAAGACTTTTACCAACTATATATCCAAAAGAGGGCTAATATACAAAATATATAAAAAACTCAAAAAACTAGATATCAAAAAAACAATCCAATTTAAAAATGGTGTAGAGATCTAAACAGAATTCTCAATAGAGGAAACTCAAATGGCTGAAATAAACTTGAAAGAAATGTCCAACATCCTCAGTCATTAGAGAAATACAAATAAAAACGACTCTGAGATTTCAACGTACACCTGTCAAAATGGCTAAGATCAATAAAACAAGTGACAGTTTAGCTGGTGAGGATGTGGAGTAAGGGGAACACTCCTCCATTGCTGGTAGGAGTTCAAACTGTATAGCCACTATGGAAATCAGTGTAGCAGTTCCTCATGAAGATAGAAATTAATCTACCTCGAGATCCAGCTATACCACTCTTGGGAATATACCCAAAGGACTCTTCATCCTACCCCAGAGAAACTTGATGGGTCATGTTCACTGCTGCTCTATTCATAATAGCCAGAAACTAGAAACAACCTAGACATCCCTCAACAAATGAACATTTAAAGAAAATGTGGTACATTTACACAATGGATATGTTAAAAAATGAAATCATGAAATTCACAGGTAAACAGAAGGAATTAGAAAAAAAAAAAAAAACATCCTGAGTGAGGTAACCCAGACAAAGAAAGACAAATACTGTATATTTTTGCTTATATGTGGATATTAGCTGTTAAGTTAATGATAACCAAGCTACAATTCATAGAACCACAGAAGTTGGGTATAAATAAGGGAAGAAAGGGGAGAGATATATCTCTCTAGGAAGAAGAAATAGAATATGTAGCTATATATGGACAAAGAGAGATGGGACTGGAACGGGAGGATCAAGCAGGGATGGGGAGGGAGGAGGGAGATGAAAGAGACAGCTAAAATAAGGAATACTCAAGTGGTAGTATGAAAACCTAATACAGAAAAGCTTCCTAAAAGATATACATATATGAAGGCAATTTAAGTAAATCATCAAATAATGGAGGAGACAGAGCCCCAGTCGGATATCTCTTGTAATCAAACAAAGCTTCCAGTACTGGGATTGGGTTATATCTAATTGAGTTGCTAGCTAAAGGGTCCCATAAGAACCCCCAAATAACCAAGGCTGTTGCCAAGGCTACAGGTTGTTCTCCACAAACTAACTACAAAATCCTATTGCTGAAGACAACAACTATATAATTCACCAAACATGGAAAAGTTGAGCTGGTACCTACCTAGAGCCTTCACTATGTGCTAGTGTTCTTGGTAACAGAAGGTATTCTGCACGCTACCAAAGAAGAAACATAAACATCAATCCAAGTACAAACCCTTCCATCTACAATGGTGTCCTGTCTACAAGATATGCTAGTGCGATGCTGGCACAAAGCTTGTGGGAGCAACCAACCAATATCTGATTTGACTCAAGGCCCACTCCATGCGATGGAACCCATACTCAATGCTACTTGGATGGCCAAGAACCTGAGACTAGATAGGCCAGGGATGTAGGGAAGAAACAAATACTACTGTTCTACTAAAGGAACATAGTCACAAAATGATTTCTAATGACATTCTGCTATACTCATAGACCAGTGCCTTGCTCAGCCATCATTAGAAAATCTTCCTCTGGCAGCAAATGGGAACAAATACAATGTGCAGAGAGTGAGAGACCTTGGAACACTCATCCCTAAATGGGATGTCTCCATCAAATCCTTCCCCTCTGAGCTCAGGAACACCTTCAGGAGAAGAGGCAAAAAGAGTGTAAGAGCCAGAGTGGAGGGAGGACACCAAGGCAACAAGGCCTTCTAAACACAACAGGACTGATGCAATATGAACTCACGGAGACTGAGGCAACATGCACAGGGCCTGCACCGGTCTGCACCAGATGGGGCCTGGAGCTGAAAGGAGAAGTGGACACATGTCCCCATCCCTATCCCCCAACCCAGAAACTATCTCCAATATATATGCAAATGAAAATTTGGTTTCCTCCAAGGGAGTCTCACCAGGAAAACAAACTATTCTTAAGGGTAGGCTGCATGCCCAGCAGTAGATGGTCAATAGAAAACGAACTCAATGGGAACTTTGGAGGTTCCTTGTATCATAATGTCCTGTCAAAGCTTTGTTTTTCTTTCTTTCTCTCTTTCTCTTTCTTTTCTTTCCTTCTCTCTCCCCTTTCTTTTCTTTCTTTCTTTTTTCTTTTCTTTCTTTCTTTCTTCCTTTCTTTCTTTCTTTCTCCCTTACCTTTTTTTTAACCCTGTAGGTTCTTTGCATGTATATTATGACTTCTGGTTTTGTGTTTTTACGGTATTTCTGAGTGTGCAAAATGTGGCTCTCTGCATCTACAGCTATTTCTGTGCCCTTTCTCGGGCTCTTTTCCTTCTGTTTGCTTATTCTGTCCTATTTTGATTTGTTTTTAATCTTATTTTATTTTATTATTATCCCTTAGATAGCTGGTCATTTTCTAAGCAGAGACAAAAAGGAAGTGGATCCAGATGGGGAGGAACTGGAAGGAAAGAGGTAGAGAGAGGGGGAAACTGAAATCAGGATATATTATCTGGAAAAAAGAATCTATTTTCAATTAACAACAACAACAACAAAAATCAACTAGACAAGAAGCCACTTCTTTGAAAAGATAAACAAAAATTAAAATAAAAGATTATCAAGATTGGCAAAGCACTCACTAACTTACAGAGAGCTCACAATAAATACATATTAATACATTTATACACAATAAATAAATAGAAATGATGAAGGTGTGCTTACAAACTATACCAACAAACCTGGAGCACTACTGGGAATACTAGGGAGTAGATTTGGGGTTCCTTAAAATATACATATTATTTAGATTGAAGCAAACTATACAAAGTAGATTTTCTTTATGACAGCAGTATTTTCTGTATTCCTTCTAGATGAGCCATGGACCATTTACCTTTATAGGTTTTACTTATAAATCAACACAAGGCAATAGATACAGCCATAAAAGGGTAGAAGAAAACAGATGAGTGAGCTGTCTGTATGGACGGTCTGCAGCTGTCATGGAAGCTCTTGATGTTACCTAAGGAGTTGTAGAGATTCAGGTGGTGCTATTGGGAGCCTTTGCTAGTCTCACCTCTGGAATGCAGACTCTTGATCAGGGTCTTTCAAAATGCCTGATGTTTCACAGGGTAGCCAGCCGTCCTGTAGTGTAATTAAAGTTAACTTATACTTACATACATAGACCATACTGTATGTGGAAATTTACAATCCAGCAAGTGATGATCTCAAAAAATAGCTCAAATATTATATAAATGCCATTACCTAAAAATAAGAAATTCTCAAGGATTTGATTTCAGTTTTCAGATCAGGCCCATGGGGTGAGAGATCATGGAGAGCGAGCAAGAGAGAGAACAAGCTAGCTTGCTTAGCACTTATGAAACCCTACATTGCATCCCAGCACTGTAATTAAATGCATAAATAAGAAGGGCGGGTCAGACGGCTCAGTGGGTAAAGGTTCTTACCGCACAAGCCTGGCAGGCTGAGTTTGACACCCAGAAACCACCCAGAACCCACATACAGGTAGGTGGAGAGCACTGACTCCACAAAGTTCTCCTCTGACCTTCACACACAAGGTATGGTATGTGCACACAAGCACCCACACACAAATAAAGCACTATCTAATAAAAAATGAGTTGAAAAACAAGTTGAAATGAGGCCAGCTTCCCTGATCAAGTCTTCCTACTTCAGTTACCACTCATCTATGATTCCTTCCCTTGGGACCCAGAAACAATGTCAAAGTGATGTGGAAATCTGAAACCAGACACCAAGGGCACAGCAAACAAATGCATTCTGGAGAAGTCATAAAAATATCCAAAAATAATTATATCCTTAATGTCCAAATGACTAAACAAATTCATTTTTAATAAAATACAACTTTGAAGAAAAAAATTACAACATGGCACTTGCACAACAAACACTTGCAGATTTCCTGGGACACTCAGGGGCTAGGGGAGAAGTAAGATGGGTAAAGAGGGCACATTCTCCTACTCACTGTATTCAAATTAAACCATGCCTGTCTCAAATACCACATTGGAAGGGAGGCAAGAATAAGGGACAAAGAACAGATCTACTTTGTTAGCAGATGTTTCTATTCTGCAAAGTACCTTGTCCCCATGGAAGAGTAAGTGCACACTATAAATGGCTCAGTTAATAAAATAGCCATGTATTCAGCCATTTCCCTCTAAAACCTCATTTACTATATGTACCAACTGGACAGGGTACATAAACTTACCTTTTCTTGAAACATTTACATTTTGTTATGGTCACATTTGTTTTGTTTGATATGTGCTTTAAGTCTTGTACAAACTATAAATGCATACATGTTCTAACAGGAAAACACTTATACTAGGACTATAGAAACAAAGGAGACCAAGATAAGCAGAGTGGGTGAAGGAAATATACAGTCGGTAGGAATCAGGGCAAAGGAAAATAGTGCCAAAGCCAGTTTAATGTAGGCGGAGTTTTCCTGTCCTGACCACCTGCTCCCAAATAACTGACAGAGAATTAATATAAATTATAAATGCTCAGTCGACAGCTCAGGCTTATTACTAACTCGTACATATGTTAACCCATATTTCTTATCTATGTTTTGCCATGTAGCTCATGGCTTATTACCACATTTTCTACACATCCTGCTTCCTTGGCAGCTGATTGGCTTCTCCCTGACTCTGCTCTTCTTCTTTCCAGAGTCCTCTGTGTCTAGCTGTCCTGCCTATAATTCCTGCCTGGCTACCAGCCTGTCAGCTTTTAATTAACCAATGAGAGTAATACATATTTACAGTATACAGAAGGATTATTCTACAGCATTGGTCATGGTCAGGAAAAAAGCTAAACAAAGAAGTTAAATTCAAAGATCTCTTTCTAAAGGAAAAAAAGAGGGATATGCTATAGAAACAATAGGATAAAAGGGTAGGTTATTGGTTCTACTTTAATCCAAAAAAAACAACCATTAATCTTAAGTATTTTACATTGGTATGGTTTTGGTATTTGATACAAATTTACAAGTTACTTTTGTTATACTGTATGTATACTTCTACTCTTGTGTAAGGTATTATGTTTATACAGTTCATTTAAAAATGTAATATATAATTAAGAAATACAGATTAATAGTCATCTATAATAATCAAACTTATAGTCATGTTAGACACGTTTTCAAGGCTATAAACAGATATATTTAGATAGATAGAGGGTCTTCAAACACTTCAAAGACATACAGACTATGGCACTTAATATATTTAATAACCTAAGGATTTTCATGAAAGTGAGGCATATCTGCTCCTGACAGCACCAATCTACCTCAGAGAAGATGATGGGCATCAAAGAAATTCCATATGGAGTCTGCTCTCTTTGTGGCAAAAGCTAGCCAGGTGGACAAAGAAACTGTCCTTGCCTCAATTACTGACAGCATACTGTTCAAACTGAACCAGCAGGACACAAAAGAAAGTGACTACCAAACTTTGCCAAGGTAGGACAATCCTTCAAAATTCCCTGCTTCTCAGAAAAGTCTGTCAGATAGACTAGGCCTATGGGCCAAAGATAGATGCCCCAACATTACAGTAGAACTATGGGAGACTGTCCAGGAAGAAAGATGTTCCTGTTAACATTTCAGCCTTCTGGGATCTTTGATGGCATTGAAGACTAGATAGTTATATTTTTCCTTAGTTATGATAGAAGGTAAATTAGATATAAAACTTTGAACTCACTAAGATAAGATAGATGATAGAGTATTTTCTTATTTTTCCCAAATACAAATAAACTAGATATTGTAACTGCAATTCTTACTTAATAACTGTTTTGTTATATATAGTTTTACTACATTAAGGTTAAAACCTTCCTTTTTAATTGGACAAAAAGGGGAAAATGCTGTGGAATAATCCTTCTGTATACTGTAAATATGTATTAATCTCACTGGCTAATAAAAAGCTGAAAGGCCAGTAGACAGGCAAGAGGTATAGGCAGGATAGCCAGACACTGAAGACTCTGGGAAGAAGAAAGGTGGAGTCAGGGAGATGCCAGTCAGCTGCCGAGAAAGCAGGATGTATAGAAAATGAAGTAACAAGCCATGAGCTACGTGGCAAAACACAGATAAGAAACATGGATTAATTTATATGTAAGAATTAGGTAGTAATAGGCCTGAGCTATCGACTGAGCATTTATAATTTATATTAAGTCTCCGAGTCAGTTATTTGGGAACAGGTGGTAGGCACAGGAAAACTCTGCATTCAGCTTAAAACTTCCATATACTTCTCTTAAATAGTCATGTTTAGGACACCTGTCTTCCACACATAACCCTACAGAGTGACTTGTGCACATTGAGGCTTGAAAACCACTGAGATAATGTTGAGTATTGAATAAAGCAACTGTAGAGCTGTGCATATTCAAACCATTCTCTTTTAAGATGCTAACAAATTCAACCTGGAGGTCTGATGGGACAGGGATTCAAAGAGAACACCTCACTTGGCCTGTGGAGACCCAACTGTATTACTCCTTAGCAGTACTATGTGCGCACAGGTCTACACTTTGCTGTAAGCAGTGTAGCTTACATACACGGGGCTGTACATGGTGCCAGCAAAGGGCTGGCTCACAGCAGGTGTGTAAGGCTGAAGTCAGTCTCACTAACTCAGAAACCACATGCTATGTTCTGAAAGCTGCAGAAAGGGCCAGTCAAGTGCTTCCTTTATTTCCAGACTGTTCTTTATTTCTGTGGCCTCCCAAAGGCCCAAGCCCCAGGCACCCCTGTATCATTCCACTTTATAAAGCGCTAGACACCTAAGGGCTTTGGGTAAATTAGAAAACCACATAATGTTACTCTATTGTAACATGGCTGAGGCAACTAAAGATGGAAGACAATAAGCTTGGCCTCGCTGACAGGAATGAATCAGACGCCATTGTGTTCTGGGCCAGAGGGCTGTGGGGACCTTGAGCATGGAAAGGACATTGCTCTTCTTGCTGTTCCTGTCACCTCAGCTGACCCAGGGTACACAGTCAAAACTCAATGAGTCCACATGCAAACCAGGAGGAAATGCGGCATTCCTACAACAGCCATCTATGAGTTCAGGAGAAAGCATAGAAGACACTGAGCAAAACGAAAGAATGGGGACTGGTCCCCTCATAGAGATCTGAGCCACCTGAGTCAGCGTGATAAACCCCATGTCAGAAGCTAACGGAAACAACATGGTGCCATCAGAACCCCATGCTCCTTGTGACACTTGGTTTGCAGACTGCCTGCTCACTGACTGTTTTGTGGGTAATAATACCCACACCTCGTTCCTGTGGCAAAATTGTTTTCTCAACAATTCCCTCCAGTTCCATTTCACTCAGCAAGCCACGCACAAGTCAAGCACAAGCGAGGCCTGTGAAAGACTCAAACTGTCCTAAGGGTCTTGATGCATCAAGTTTCCAGATTCTGTGAAGAAAGGGAACTTGGAAACCAAGGGGGCACTGTCCTTGTAAGCCCCTAAAGAAAGAACAAACTTTAAATATTAGCAAAGTGAATTCCAAATTATAAACACTGATTATACCTCATGAGCAATAAAGTATATTCTAGCACTGTGAAGCTATTCCACTACTCTGGCATCAGTATGATTTGTAGTTATGAACAGAACAAAGAAGAGCTGTGCAGTCATCTCAATAGATACAGAAAAGGGTCCTCAAAATACCACACATTTATCATGAAACACACACACACAAAACTATGAACAGTAAGGAACTTTCCTCCTTAAGAAATAAGATTAAAGGCTCTTGCCTTTCTTGACTTGTCTCTCTTCTTGCATGTTCTGTCTGTCTGTCTGGTGCCTGCCTCTCTTATGTCCGCACTCTGAGACTGCCTTTATCTTTCACTCTCCCTCTCCCACCTCTCACAGTAAACCTCTTACACTGGGGAAAAAAAGATGATCAAGGGCCAGTGTGATGGCTCAGAGGATAAGACACCTGCTACCAGCCTCAATGACCTCAGTCTCATCCCTGGGACCCAAGATGGCGGAAGTGAGAACTGACTCCATAAGTTGTCCTCTGACCTACACATATGTACACGTACACATACGTACACACACACACACACACACACACACACACACACACACACACATTGTAGTATGCACTTACACATGAGCATGCACACACACAAAAAAATTGAAGAAATGTAAAAGCAATTTCAAATAAAATTAAATTTGAAACCATGAATAAGAAAGCAACAGCTATTATAACACTAAATGGCAAAAATCCCTACGTGTGCCTTTGACAAGAGACTGGGAACATGGGAAAGATGTTCAGAGCCACCACTTCTATTCAGCATTACATTGGAGGGCTGAGCCAGAGCAGCCAAGCAAGAAAGAAGTAAGGTGACTGCATAATGGAATGGGAAAGTTCAAACTTATGAAGACTGTCGATACCCGTTACTGTCAAGGGTACGGGCAACTAGAGCCCTCACATGGCTAGGAGAAGTCTAATGTGGCCCAATCGCTCTGGGAAATTGTTTTGTCCTGTTGTTTTGTTTTTATAGATAAAGCTTCCCCATATAGACCAGTCTGGCCTCGAACTTGCAATCCTCCTGACTCAGCCACATTCTACAAGGTCGTGTGCTCTTCCAGAAGAAACCCCTGCTCCTCTGCAGCCCCACTTAAGGCAGCACATTCTACAAACCCCAATCTAGCCCGCTTCCAGCTACACTTTCTAATAACCCTGTATATACAAATCGATCCATTTATGTTTCTGTTTTCTTGCTAATCTGCTTTTTCCCCCTTGCTAATCTATCTTTGGTCAGTTTAATTTTGGGCCCTCAAGCACTAATCTGAGTTAAAGAAAAGGTTTTTCATTCCCCAAAAGACATAAAATATGAGGCAAAATAAAATTGGGCTTATAAATGAACTTGGGTAGCCAATACAGAATAACAGTTTTAGCTCTTTGCATTATTTCTTAGATCAGAATATTTTTATGAATCTAATGTTGATTTTTAAACATGACTTTAAAGTAGTTGAGGCCTGTTAACAGAATGACATTCAAATCTGATGTGGCCTCTACTCTCCCTCACACATCAACCCTTACAACCTCTCCATCTCTCAGACCTGTCTTCCACCTCAGAGGCTAGGCCTGCAGACACAGACCAGCCAGAGAGAGGGAGGAAGAGATGGCCATGTGTGCCCAGTGTTCAGAGGGGTACTACAATGCACCCCGATTTCAACATCTCCTGTCAGTAGAAATCTTTGCACAGAGAGGAGTTTTACCATACACTGTCTGGTTATTTTGAAATTGGTGTTATGATGCAGTATAAACAATAATAATTAAAAATAAGACAAGGAGGGTCCATGAGGAAAATCCATGTCTGTTTCATAAAACTTAACAAGGAATGTATTATGAACAGTTTGACCAAAATGGTTTATTGATAAATGCTTTCCAGTTATGAACAGGTACCCCTAGAAAACGGACATGGAAAGAAACAGAGAGAGAGAGAGAGAGAGAGAGAGAGAGAATCCAAGCCGTTACTGATAAATTGTTTAACAGACTGAGTGCTGAGAGACAAACTGGCTTAGAGGTTGGTCATGGCAAAGTATAAAACTTTAAATTCCAAGTCAGCATTCGTTTGCCAACCCTGATTTGTTATTAAAACCACATGTTGGCACTGAGTCATTTTATGGTTCGTTTGAAATAAACATGCAGAAAATTATGGGAAACAAATAGAACCCCAGAAAGTCTGTTAAAGCGAGACACTCATTCCCACACACCCTCCGTCACCAGGCTTCAGGATGCCTTCACTAAAAAGTGCGTTTGTGGTGGGAGGCCTTGTGCTGAAGAGAAAACTGCACTGTAGTGATGAGACTAGAACTGTGGCCAATGTTTATTTTTATCCTACAAATCGGAAAACATGGATCGCATTACTTGTTCAATGAGGAAATGTATTACAACATTTTAAATATCTTCAACTGCTAATATCAGTTTTACAGGGTAAGTGTCCTATTTAACAAAACTAAAATGTATCTTAAATTAGTGAGTTAATATTAATGAAGAAGACTCCTTTCTTAAAGGATTCTTGCTATCCTCACTGCAGGCCAGGGTCATCTCAAAATGCCCCACCCCTTCCCACAACGACCTCCAAGGTTCACCTGTGACAACAATGCAGACACTCTAAAGCAAGTGTGCCCTGGTTTATCTGGTCTGGGTTTTTTGAGACAAGGTCACATGTAGCTCATGCAGGCCTTGAGCTACATACCCAAGTCACCTTGGGGTGACTAAGGAAGAAGACCCTTGCTAGCTCTTCAACACTGGACCGCCAGCCTTTACAGTGAGAAATAAGTGCCTCAGCCAGAGCCCTGCTGCTTAAGTGTTTGCCTAGCATGCCCAAAGCCCTGGGTTCAAGCATCAGCAACATCAAACTGGAGATACTGAGCCGGGAAGATCAGAAGTTCCAAGTTATCCTTTGTATGCTGCAGCTAGCTTGGATACAGAAGACCCTGCCTCAAAAAAAGGAAGGGAGGAAAGGAGGGAGGGAGGGTGGGAGGAAAGGAGGGAGGAAGGAAATGTAAAAAATAGATTTCTCTTCACTGCAAATGGTCCAGCAGCACAAAATGCAAGACGCCATAGCTCTCCCTGCTAGTTCCAAACTCTATAAACGGCAGGCCACCACTGAATATGACACCACCAGAAAACTGGTCAGGAGCATGGAACCGACAGAATTTCACAGAGAAATCCTTTTAACCAAGAGTGAACTTTTGCTGCTCTTCCCACTAGCCTGTAAATCAGCAATCCCCAGCTTGTGTTCTCTCCTCCTATTGCCCTCTGTGCCTCAGCCCCCACCTACTCCACTGGCACGTGATTTAAATCAACAATACTTAAAGAGCTGCTACTGATTGCTAAGTATTTTGATCTTTAAACAAGTGAAAGAGCTATAAACCTGTCTGTTGAAGGGATTCTCAGACCACATACCCAACAAACTAGCATCACTCCAGGTGGGGGCTAGAGCTGGGACAGTGCCTTCCAACAAGGGACAGCATCCAAAGGAACCAAGATCTACAGCTTCTCAGGATGCTACAAGGACCAGCGAAGCACTCCCAACGGAGAGAATGAACACGCCTCATAACCACATGCGAGCCTGGTACCAACACAGGCGAAGGATCCTAGCCCTCATGTCTCCACGTTAGGTAGGGCCCGAGAACTTGCCTTCATTTTCAATGCCAGCTGATGTTATGCTTTGTCCAGAGACCACATGTGCAGAGTCTCTGTGACAGGCAGAGGCTCATGGCCTACTTGGAAAATCCTAGTAAGGTTGAAGCATATGCACGCGTTCATTTAAAGTAAGTTAGATGTGGTGTAGGTCGGCAATGGTAGGACTTGGGAAAGGGGGGGGGGGAGGGTCAGGAGCCTCAGGTCACCTCACCACAAAGAGAGTTTGAGATCAGCCTGGACTACGTAAGACCCTGTCTTCTTTTCAATAAATACAAAAAGTGTTGTTCTTCCTTACAAAGGTTTCCATCACACTGGGTTTGGTTTTTTTTAACATGTGTTTCTTTTCTTTCTTTCTTTTTTTTTTTTAAAAGTGATCTTAAAATCATGGCTACTGAGATAAAAGTGACCATTATTGCCACACAAATCCCTACAGCACAGCACAGAAGTGAGGACAACTGGGGTCACATCAGACTACAACGCTACACAGCAGACTACACAGCAAAGCAGACTATTAGTAAAGGAACTATGCAGACAGTTTTGGAGTCCACACATCTGACAGGAGGTTAGTATGGGAGTGTCAAACCCGGAACTCTGTGTGCCAGACCACTGAGCCACAGTGCCAGTGCTGGTTTGTCGCCAGCGTTGTCGCTGTTGGGAGGGGGAGTAGATCTGCTTTGTTCATTGTTGTTTCTGTCCTCTGGAGATGCCCTGTCATTATGTAGCCTGCACTGGCTGGAAGTCTCCATCCCCCGCCTGTCTCCTGATGCTCAGATTCGCCTGGGTCACCATGCCCAGTGCTAATTCTCCTATTTTAAGGGGGCAGACAAAGGGCTGGAGAGATGCCTTAGAGGTTAAGAGTACTTGTTACTCTTGCAGAGAACTAGAGATTGGTTCTTGGCACTCAAATCCCACTAGTTCACAACTACCTCTAACTCCAGCTCCAAGAGACACAACACCCTCTTCTGGCCTCCACAAGCACCCACACACATACACACATTAATAAAATGAAAATATTTTTGAAGATTTATTTATGTTACTTTATGTGCCTGGTGCCTGTGATGGCCAGAAGAGGGTACCAGATCCCCAGGAATTGGAGTTACAGACAGTTGTGAGCCACCATGTGGGTGCTGGGGATCGAACTCTGGTCTTCTGCAAGAGCATCAGGTGCTTTTAACTGCTGAGCCATCTCTCCAGTACCTCATCCCTCCAAGAAATAATCTATGCAAAAGGGCAAATGATTCGAAAAAACATTTCTCTCTCAAAAGATATACATACAGAAAACAAGCATTTAAAAAAGAAAAAGTTCAACATCATCTATGAGGGAAATGTAACTCAAAACTACAATAAAACACCCCCCAACCTGTGGTATGTCTGAATGTGAAATTTACCCGGAAGATGGAAAATAAGGCAGATGAATCAGAGCGTTCAGACACTGAAAAAAGGATAAAAGAAGGATAGATGAACAGAGCATGCAAGTTCATGGGGCCATTGAAAGACCACACTCATGAATCACATGGGAGAAAAAGGAGAACTTCAGTCTAAAGGAGTAAACAGTATGTTCAGGAAAATCACAGTGGAAAACATCTCAAATCTAGAAAGAGAGATGAACATCCAGACTCCAGAGGCATTCAGAACAGACAGACAAGACCAGAAAAGAACCATCCCACATCATATTATGGTTAAAACACTAGAGAGAACTAAGAAAATATATTGAAACTGCAAGAGAAAAGTGTCAAGTCATATATAAAGTCAAAAACCATAAGAATTACAGCATACTCCTCAACAGAAAGCCAAAACCCAGGAGAACAACAACGATGCCTTTCTAAGCACTGAAACACAGTAATTGACGATCGAGATTATCATACCCGGTAAAACTGTCCATCATGATTGAAGAAAAAAGACCTTTCATGATAAAAACAAGCTGAAGGTGTCTTGACCTTCACTAAACCAGTTCTACAAACGATCCTTGAAGAAACAGAAGGCTTCCCGTGACGCTACATGAAAGAAGATACAATGCAGGAATAAGAAACAGAAACAGAGAGACACAAAACACTACAAAAAAAAAAATCAACAAAATGACAGGAGGCATATCTTCCAATAACAACTTTGACTATTAACAGGTTAACCTCCCCAATTAAAAGACACAGACTAACAAATTGAAATATTTGTGATCTGAAAGAAATACACCTTATCATCAAAAGCAAATACAGTCTCAGAGTGACAGGATGGAAAAGGCATTTCAAGCAAATGGAACCAGAAAGCAAGTGGGGATTACTATTCTGATATCCAACAAAATAAAAGTCCAAACCAAAATTAGTCATAAAAGATAAAGACAATCACATCACACTGAGATCTTTAACATCTATCAAGACGGCATTATACATCTAAACATGTAAGTGCCAAACACAGGTGTTGGCCAAATCCTAATTGGTCTTATAATAAAAACCCAGAACCTGATATCAGGGTGAAAGCTGAAAGATCATTGAAGCAGAGCAAGCCACAGCTACCACCCTTTACTTCACCAACTCCTCAGCCTGAAAAAGCCTGAGTTCCTGTCTCCTCCCACCTTATATTTCTTTCTCTGCCCAGCCATATCACTTCCTGTCTCAATCTTCCTAGTGCTAGGATTAAAGGTGTGTGATCCCAAGTGCTGGAATTAAAAGTATGTGTCACCACTGTCTGGCTGTTTCTCTTTTAGACTGGATTAATCTCGTGTAGCCCAGTGTGGCCTTGAACTCACAGAAATACAGCTGGATCTCTGCCTTTGCCTCCCGAGTACTAGAATTAAAGGTGTGTGCCGCCATTGCCTAGCCTCTATGTTTAATCTAGTGGCTTGTTCTGTCCACTGATCTTCAGGTAAATATTGTTTGTTCAAAATATCACCACATTTCCCCTTTTCTGTCTAAAATAATAAATGAGGGTTTAAAACTGAAGGAAGAAATCAGAGAAATTGGCAGAAGACAGACAGATCAGAAAGATCCTGTGTTCATGGATCAGAGAATTAATATTTTGAAAACAGCTATTTTACCAAAAACATTCTATTGATTAAAATCTCCATCAGAATTCGAAAATCATGCTTCATAGAAATAGAAGAAAAAAATCTTAAAATTTATATGGAAGCACAGAAGACCTTGGGTAGCCAGAGCAATCCTGAGTAAAAAGAACAATGCTGGAGGTCCCACCATCCCAGACCTCAAGTTATACTCCAGGCATGGTAATAAAAACAGCATGGTACTGGCATAAAACAGACACGTAAGTCAATGGAACAGAACTAAGCACCCAATAGAAACCCAGAGAGCTACAATTACCTGATTTTCACATTGAAGAAAAGACCACCTCCTCAACAAATAATAGTGTTAGCAAAACCGAATGTCCACATGTAGAAGACTGAAAGGAGATCCCTGTCTCTCACCCTTGAAGGTGTGTTCCCAAAGGGAACAAGGAAGACCTTAATGTAAGATTGGGAGCTCTGAAACTGACAGAAGACAAAGTAGGGAGACATTTTCCCATCAGGATAATAAAACTGAGCCCAGTGGCTCACACCCATGATCCTAGCACTCAGAGAGTAGAGGAAGGAGGATTAGAAGGTGAAAGACATCCTTGGCTACATGGTGAATCAGAGGCAGCCTGGGCTATGAGAGAACCTATCTTGAAAAAAATAAATAAAAGTTATGGTCATAGACAGCATTTTAGAAATAAGATCTAGTCACTATAATAACAGTGATATGACAATTGGCACTGAGACTTCAGGAAATTAAAAGGCTTCTGCACAGCAAAGGACATGAAGACAGCCTACAGAATGGGAGAAATCTTTGTCAGCTACACATTAGATGCAGAATTAATGTCTATACAAGGGAACTCAAAAGATAAAACAGGAAACAAAACTAACCCACAAAAGGACTAATGAAATGAGCAAACAGTTCTCAAAGGAAGAGGCCTTCACATATGAGACAACACTCACCCTCGCCTGCCTCGTGAGCAGTGCAGACAGGGAGCCAGGCCAGCAGGGTCCACCCAGCTCCTTCCAGTTTCTTTCTCTCTGTGGCTCCATGAGGTAGGCAGCACGCTCACGGTGTGCACCCTACCATGAAATTTTACCTCACCACAGGCCCCAAAGCAAACGGACCAACCAACCATGGCCCAAAACTGTGAGTCAAGATCATTTCCTCTCTGTTCGGTTTCTTATGGCAAGCATCTTGTTACTGTAACTCAAAACTGACTGACAGAGGGGTTTCCTGATACCAGCAACAGCACAAGCAGGTCATGCACCACACTTGCCACTTGGGAGTGGCTGCTGTGACAGCAGGCATCCATTACAGTCTCACGAGACCACATCGTCTGCCAGCCCCACTGTCAACCGAGATGTCCCTGTGTGCTGCACAGCTATGTCAGAAAGGAGGTGATGATTAAAGCCACACTGGAGACAGTCACGTCACTAACACATGAAGCCTCTCTATTGTAGTTGTCACTTCCTATGTCCAACCCAAGGACAGTTCCTCCAGGGCCCTTCTAGTCACCCAGAATCTCTGAGTTTCCCTGCTCAGTGTGACATCCAGCATCCAGAGGATAAAGGCCAGGGTGCTGCTAAACATCTCCCACTACATGGGAGAGTGAGCAGGTCCTGAAGCCCTGCTCAAGAGATGCAGGTGTCCCTCTGTGTGAGCATGTCTTGAAGCCCTGCTCAAGAGATGCAGGTGTCCCTCTGTATCCTTGCTGGCCCTTCATCCCTGTGACTGGAAATGCTACTCAACAGTGCTCTCAAATTCAGAGGCAAAGTTTGCCCACACCCCAGGTTTTGTGGCTTGAGTTTTCATCATTTTGGGGTTAAGGCTTGAACTTAAACTTAAGCTGCATTTCCTTTGCCTTTTCTTCCTAGCAAGCAACATCACACACAGTGCTGGAACCGTCAGGGCTCCGCACTGCATTTCATCTGTCTACTCTTAGCACGTACACACCGGTTAGCGGTTAGTGTTGGATGAGTTGGTGGTGAGGGGCTAAGGGAAGGAGTACAGAGCACAGCAGGGGAGTCGGGGCTGAGCAAAAGGCTTCAGCCAGGAGGGGATCAAAACAACAGGCAGGCCCTGGAGCAGTTCCCTAACAACTGCCTCCCTGCAGGGATAAGGGTCTACCCCCAAACCTGGAGAAGTACAGCTGGGCACACAAGGCACGCTGAAGAGACCAGGGAGGAGCTGAGTAGTGAGGACAGGAAGCTTTGGGACTGCCAGCACCATCACCATCACCATGATAAACGGGCTCACACAGCCAGCTCACTGTCCTGGGCACTCTCCAAACCCCTCATGTGTATGAACCCAGATCTATGTCTCTGGCACTCTCCTGAGCACCCCCCCCCCCATGTGTGAACACATAAAATTCTCAGGGCGGCATTGTTTTGTACTCATCTCAAAACGAAAGAAAATGAGAGAAGACGGTTGAAATAACTTGCCTAAGGCCACACAGGTGTCAGGTGCTGGAGCTGAAGTGCACCCAGACAGGCGACCTCACAGCCTGTGCGTCTACCTACCACCTCCACAGTCTCACACCAGCATTTCTAGGCATTTCTAGGCATTTGGCTCCACAGCTCTCAGCATCTGTACCTGCGGCCAACACGTTTTATCAACTCAAGTTTTAATGACAACACTTTGACAAGAAAAAGACGTAAGGCGAGCTCGGGGTCCTCTGTCAAGAAAGCCGATGTGACTGTTGTAAAACGCTAGCCACTGCTCTTGGGAAATGCTCTTCACCAAGCATGGTTCAGTCCTTTGAATCTAAGTTTGCTTTTTCCAGTCACAGCTCCAGCTTACGCATGAACCCTGACGAACATGCAGCTGTCACTCACTCTCCCTGGAGCTCGGGTCAAAGGTGCACTCCTGTGTCCTCTGACACAGCCTGTTCCAGCCAGAGCGGGAGGTGTAGCAGCAACTCTGGAGCAGAGAAAAAGATCCGCATCTACCCCAACACTGAACAAAATTCAACTTCAAAGTAACCGGTATACAAACTAACTTCACGTTTCACTTCATGTAGAACAAAAGCCCGTGCCGGAAGTGACACAGGGGAAGTGGCAACCTTGAGTTCAAATTTCAAAATAAGTCAGTTTCCACCTTACTAGGAACACTGCTTTCTGCTCTTTAAAAAAAAAAAAAAAAAAACGGGCTGGAGAGATGGCTCAGTGGTTAAGAGCACTGACTGTTCTTCCAGAGGTCCTGAGTTCAATTCCCAGCAACCACATGGTGGCTCTCAACCATTTGTAATGAGAATATGTATATATAATAAATAGCTAAATCTTAAAAAAATAAATAAATAAATAAAAATAAAAAAAAAAAACCCTCTACTTTGCATCTTTAATATCCTGAGCAAAGAATAAATCTGCCATTTGATTCTCGGAGCTCAAAACAGATCCAATACTAAAGCTGTATAGGCTTTTATTTATGGATGAGAAGAATCTTGGAGTATTTCTAAATGCCATTATCCCCAAATCTGCTTAGAAACCAGAGCTGAATTGTAAAATAAAGCCTACACTGTGCTGGGGAAAGCCGTCAACACCTACCGAGGCAGAGGTGCAGATCAACAAGACACTACAGGACAAGGCACGGGCACCAGCAATCACAGCAACACTGGTGAGTCAGTACTAGTCCGTCTCCGTGAGCACACGCAGTGGTGAGCACACGCAGTGGTGAGCACACGCAGTGGTGAGCACACGCAGTGGTGAGCACACGCAGTGGTATCAGACTTCCTCCTACTTTCTCTCCAGTAAATGCTACTGTTCCAGGTAGGTTTTTAATGAATCAAAATGGGAAAGGCAATCTTCTTCAGAACAAGGGAAACTGCACAATGGTGGTATCCTCAAGGAGACAGATGGAAACACTTACTGAATTTTAGATCTTAAGAAGAATAAAAATAAGCATGAGCAACAAAAAAGCCAATGCTTTCTCTAAGAAAGTCACTTCCCTCCTCCAGTGAAGCCACACCTCCTGGTCCTTCCCAAACAATTCCACCAACTGGAGAACTCATTCAAACCACCACACTGAGCATGGTTCAGGTTCCTCAGGATCATATACCAAATGCCTAAAGACAGCTGGAAAATGGAAAGAAAGCAGAGTAGAGAGTTTCAGAACTCCCAACACAGTAGTCAGTTGTCTGGTTTTGTTTTTGTCTTAGGTTATAGAGCAGATAGTGGAGGAAGTCAGCAACTCAGAACTGCCAAACCAAAAATATAAAATAAAAGTTTTTAAAAAAGAAAATAGTTTTCAGATTTTAATTCTGGATGTTACTTGTTGAAACCACTAAATATGATATGAAAAGATTACATAAGAATTATGCAAACAAAAAAATTTGCTTATGACTAATTCATGATTTCCTTTAGAAAGGAGAAAGTTCAAATCATATTACCATGTCAATTTAACAAAAACCTGGCCACTGCAAAGAGTCTCCCACACTGTGGTCAATGGCCTGCTCGCTTAATGTAATATTGGTAATGGCTGAATTCCAGTGTAACAAAGAGGAAATAAAGAAAAAAACCAGCCTGGAAGTCTACTGGAGTTCACTGTAACAGGATTTGAGCTATAATTAAATTTGATTAGTTTGGTTCAAGCCTCAAGTTCAAAAGAATTATCAGCATGAATGGATGAAAAGCCCTTTTACACGGGCATTCTGAAAATATGAAAAGGCTGCCACAGCATGCATCAAAGACTTTCGAAGCAATTGACCCTTCCCAGAGCGAAGGAGAAAGGCTAACAGCTGAAACTCAGATGCTGTGTGCAAACAGAGTAAAGTTCCAGATGGCTCCAAAGCTGGCCAGTTTATTAAATATTAAATACTATCATTTTTAACTGGAGCTGGCCCAGGAATAGCCAAGTGAGTCATCGATAAAATGTGAAAAAGTCGGATACCACCCTCTGGAAAACTGAAGCAAATAAACAGTCCCTTTTCCAAAACCTACCAGCATGAGGAAACTTCTCAAGGACTTCCACAAACAGCTATGATGACATTTAAATAATTTAATATTGACACTTTATTGGTGTCCAACAAAAATTAAAGCACAAACACCTCCAGTCTAAAAATCCAAACTAGTTTCTTCGAAAACAGCAGCTCACGGAATCTGACAAACATCAGGAGACACTTCCCTCTCACTCCCTACAGGAGCCTAGGCCACCACACAATGTGTACCGCCCGTCACACTGGATACTCAAAGAGAAGACTCAACACAACTCGTACACAAACACGGCCTATGGCAGCTGGCTAGTGACTGGCGGGTCACATGGGTCTTAGAGGCACTTCAAAAGAACTAGTATAGCATGGCATGTATGAAAGTGTGCTGGGGACCTACGTATGCACACACAAGGCACCAGGGCAAACACTTCCACACAGCTGTCAGATTAGCTATATGCATTAAAGTGTAAGCATATAGCCACCATATAATGAAATAAGCACGTGTGTTTATGTGTAGTCGTGTACACACACACACACACACACACACACACACACACACACACACACGGACCTGTTTTCAAGAAAATAAAGTAGACTAACAGTTTGCGTACCCTGGATTTTTCGGTAGCACTGTGCACTTTGATGTTGAGTGTGTTCCTTGTTACTGTGACCACGGGGGGGGGGGGGGGGGGGGGGGGGGGGCCTGTTTGCTGAGCGTTGGGAATACTGTGCCAAATGAAGCAGGTGTGAGAGATCTCAGAGATGAAAGCAATTCTCCAAATAACAACGTCATCCCATGATGCTTTCCTGGCATGTGCGATTCTCTTCCTCTCTGTGAGGAGCATCTGAGGGGTGAACATTTCTCCTGGTTTTTAGCACTGAGGAAAAAGTCAATCCAACAGCGACCTCACTCAAAACAGAAAGAAATCAAGTTGGCAAGCTGGCTAAATGCTTTTTTTTCCCCTCAAAGTGTTTTCAGAATAAACATAATAAGTCTTCATATAATTCTTTTATCTTGAAAACTATGTTAAATCGTTTAGCTTTAAAATAATTCAAAGTAGCCTAGTATCAAGAATGGGAGAAAAAAAGAAAAACCCATGAAGAAATCAGTCATGCTGTTTATTGTCCATTAACAGCAACACGATGACAAGAGAGGGTAGGTGTGAGTGTGAGCAAAGTATGTGACACACAGACATGGAACTATCAAAATAATCCACTATGTTGTGTGTGGATGAAAAAATATGTGGAAGATAACACAGGCATCAGGAATTTGTCATCATTACAGAAACCTTACTAGAGATGAAAAAAACACTTTATCTCACCAGTTCCTGCAATACTGTCTACCATTTCTTTACTTCACAACAGAACAGGAACCTCTTTTTTGTTTCTGGCTTGTTTGGGATTTGTCTTGGTTGCTGCTTGTTCTGCTGTGCTGGGGACTGGAAGGCAAAGAACCCTGCGTACACTAGGTAAGCTTCTACCCCACAAGGAAATCCCTTCACTGAACCTGGTATCACAATTCAGCTGTCACATTTCAGCAGGCTCAGAATCACCTGGAGGGAATAAAATGCAAACTTCTGGTCCCATCACCCGAGTTCCAGAGTCAAAAGTCTGGGCAGAACCTAAGGACTTACATGTCTACTAAGCACCCAGGTAATGTTGATGCTGCTGGCCCAGGCACCACCCCTGAAGAACCAGATGGGCACGTCCCCCTCTCTGGATGGTCAGCTGAGCTGGCAATCAGAAAAGGACTACTGGCCCTGGAACTAACGAGGAGTTCTACAAAAAGGAATCTCACCGCAGGCAAGGAACATACTTTGGAGATTAGAGAGTCCAGGACTCAGCAAACTTCTTCTAACTGAGCCAGCTAACATGGAGTTTAGGCTCTGCAGGCTGTACAGCATCCCCCACAGCACTGCACACTATATGCGTGCAATGTGAAGGCCGACAGTCCAGGAGAGTGGCTATGTGCCTACGAGCATTATTACAAAGACAAGTTACAGTGCAGCATTGTAAAACTGACATGGCCAATGCCAGGATGATTAAACATCTCCAGAAGCCACAGACAGCAGATTTTATCACTGCAGCTGGGACTTGGCTCCCTGGTATCTGATACAGTGAAGAGTAAAGTTAAGTGAACAGTAAAGCCACAAATGGAACACACTGTAAATTTTGTGTAGTTTGTAATGAATAAAAGGCTTTACTAAAGGGAGATCTCACTTCTAGAGTTAACATAAGACATGACTATAATTTCTATTTTTTTTTTAATTTTATTTTTTTAATTATGTATTAATCATGGGTATGCAGGTGCCTGCAGAGGGTGTTACAGCCCTAGAGTTGGAGTTACAGAAAGTTCTGTGCTCACAGATTTTGGTGCTGGGAACTGAATACCCGTCCTCAGCAAGAGCAGTCCACTCTCCTGAGCACTGTACTATTTCTGAAGCCCCTGTTATCTCTAACATCATCTGTAAACAGAAGGATGCAGAGGACACTAACTGGGTCCCAATGACACGGCTTTGCTGCACCCCACACCAGGCCAGAGTGAGCCTACAGCTCAACCTCCTGATCAGGGTGTGGAAGACAAAGAAAGTCAGGTTCTTATTGTCTTGGTTTTAAAAGTTTCTCTCCTCATCTACTATTCACTTTCTACCCTTCCTTAAAACAATTTCCCCCAATACTAGAATCTTCTCACATAGGACCAAAAGAGGTATAAATTATGATACGTGAGTAAAACACAGTGTTTGTGCACTGAAGTAACATAGTCTAGGTTTGATCTTAATTCTAATTATCAAGTAATTCTTAAATTTAAACAAATAGTTAGCAAGCAAGACAAGCATGTTTATCTTTACAAAGAAGACATCTATAATGTAATTATATGTACATACATATATACATGTGAATAACTTTCTATGTGTTTATAAAATTAGAAACATGCACACATACAGATATCGTCATATGTGATCACAGCTGTCTCAGCTGTTATAATTAAAAGTGATATTTAAATAAGTCAATATACTTTAATAATTAGTGAGTAAACTTTATGTACTTTATAACTATGATATACTAGCTTATTTAAAGTAAAGAAAAATAAAGTCTGTTCACTTCTGTTCACAAATTCAATCTGGCATTTCTAAAGGAGCTGCAGTTAATGTGTGCATGTCCAGTTCAGGATCCTAAGGATGAGTACCAAGTCTGAGACACAGTTTGGAACATGTTTCATGTATCCTGAACCATGCATGAAGAAACAGCTGTTATTTACAGATCAAAGCAACCCCAAGGACCCTAAAACAACTAGAGTGAAAAAGCCTAAATCTAATTTCATCCCTGTCCACACACTCCTTTGAACTAATAATTCAGAGAATTGGTCAGTATGTTGAACTAATTAGCATGCTTAACGCTTGCCAATTTTGATGGCTTCAATTCTTTATTTTAAGAAATGGAATATAAATAACAGGCTTTTTTTTCAGACATAGTGTGAGAAAATACAGGGGCCACTTCAACTTGACTAAGTCATATATATTGAGCAATGCCTAAAAAGTCTCACCATGAGACTATTTACTATTTACTATTTTAATACCTATTTACTATTCTCTAAACAGTGAAATGGGAAATCAACTATTTGGGATGTTGTTTTACATGAGATTAATTCAGTAAGTTTTGGTGTGAGTATCCACTCATTGTTTGCAGCCCACCTCTAGCTCCATCTCAGCATGAGGAACTGCAGTAGGTGCTGCTGGGGGATGTCTTTCTGTATACTGTGAATATGTGTTGCTCCCATTGGCTAATAAATAAAGCTGCATTGGCCTACGGCAGGGCAGGATGGAGCCAGGTGGGAAAATCCAAGAGAGACAGAGAGAGAAGAAAGGCAGAGTGGGAAGACACCAGCACACTGTCCAAGGTGTTATATAGATTAATAGTAATGGTTATATGAGCTAGCTAGCAAGAAGCCTGAGCCATAGGCCATACAGTTTGTAATTAATATAAGCCTCTAAGTGGTTATTTTATAAGTGGATGCCGAACCGTGGGGCTAGGTGGGACCAGAGAAACTTCCAGCTACAAGGTGCCCTGCTAAAAGATTGGGCTGTTTTTACTTGCAATGAGAGTAAGTAGAGTTTCAAAATCTTCTAAGTGAAACCCCACACTATGAGCCAAGAACAAAAGGACACACCTTTATATCCACACATTTCAGCCTCAGGGCACAATTGCTACAGTCATTCTTATTACCTCTAGAGCTCAGAAAACAAAAACAAACAAACAAACTAAACCCACAGTAAACAGGTTAGTAGGTGTTATACTGTGTCACCAGAGCCAGTGAAGAATATGATTATTGGGTGGGTTTTTTTTTTAAGATTTTATTTATTTATTATGTATACAGTGTTCTGCCTGCATGTATGTCTGCAGGCCAGAAAAGAGCACCAGATCTCATTACAGATGGTTGTGAGCCACCATGTGATTGCTGGGAATTGAACTCAGGACCTCTGGAAGAGCAGTCAGTGCTCTTAACCTCCGAGCCATCTCTCCAGCCCCTATTGGGTGGGTTTTTAAAATAATTGTTTAAATTATGATAACATAATTTCTCCCTTCACTTCCCTCTTTCCAATCCCTCCCATGTAACCCTCCTTGCTCTCTCTCAAATTCATGCACATTTTTAACTGTTATTGTTGGTGGTGGTGGTAGTGAACATATGTGTGTGTGCACATGTGTGTGTGCATGTGTGCATATGTGCAGCCATGTGTGTTTAATCTTTTCTACCCAACACTGATTGTTTTACTCACATGCGATCAATGGACCTTTCCAACAAACAAACAAGCCCTACTTCAGCTTCAGTTCTGCTTGCCCCTCGAACTTAAGCCTTGAGTTAGACATGGGGTGGAAGGAGTGCCAGTTCCAAAGGGGTCTGCACATGTGATTCCAGGCAGGAACTTCGAGTGCAGCATTTAGTACCACTTGAAAAAAAATTCCAGTTACAAAAGATTCTGAAGGCAATTAAGTACATGCTTATTAGGATGCTTCCCAATATCGGCCTGTCCATCTCACTCTTCTTCCTCCTGCTAGGAACTCCTGTAAAAGCTAGGACTCCTGTCCAAGTTCAACTCATTTGGAGAGAAGGCTACTCCGGGGCCAGTGACTGCTTATTCCTACACTTGTCAGCACTTTACATGTTCACCTACCAAGGAACTAACTCTGTGCCCTACTCACTCTACAAACAAATCCAAGTGAACTAATAGTATGCAGCAATCACGTCACTGATATTAACTGTTCTTGCAGCACGGTCAGCGCCTCAGCTGTAAGATACAAAGAGAACAGCTACAGTCTAGCTCTTGCATGAAAAGCCTCCCGATAATTCCAGTCTGCAACCTGCTCCTTCCAATAGGTCAATGTCAAGATCTTGACAAGTTTTACTACACGGTGACCTAACAAGAACATGAAAACACCAGTGGTTCAATCTCTACAAGGAAATATTACTTTGTGAATCAAAATTAGAAAAAGAACTGTCCTGGCTCACTGATGCACACACCTTAATAGACAGTAATTCAAGAAAAAGCAGGCATTCTCATGAATAAAAACGTATGAAATATAGTAAGGCTTTTGAATGGTTCTAGTCAGCCTTTCTATCCATTAAAAAAGATCGGGGAGTGGGATCCAGAAGACATAATATTTGAAGGGTTGTTTGTTTTGTTTTGTTTTTAATCAGCAGCCTACTCTACCAGTTAAAAAAGGAAAATGCCCTAGACAATCAAAGCAGCATCTTTCCAGATAGATGTTGAGAGATGGGCAAACAAATTCCTGAGCATGACAAGAAACCAAAGACACTGCCTGGCACAGGGTGAAGAACAAGCCCACACCTGTTCACACACAGAAGCACAAACATCACCAAGTAGGGCGGCGGAGCACTTCCCTAGAACAGCGGGAGCATTTCAGCCAATCATGTTACAACTGCATACCCATGTGCTAAAAACAAACAAACAAAAGCTTACACCTAAACCTCACCTCTAAATAAAAATCACCCCCAAATATAAAAAACAAACCATGAGACTTTTAGAAGAAAATACGAACTGAATTTTGCCAACAACGGAATACCACTCAGCAATAAAGAACAGCTGACAGCCACGGGAAAGACTTGAAAGCATTCTGCCTGCCCAGGCCAGGACTGTCTAGACCTCCTGTGTAATATACCAGAAGAGTCTTGGAAACAGGTAAAAGCACTAGCATGAAACCTTGACGGCCCAAGTCCAGATCCCCAGAACCCACGTAAAACAGACACCGTGGCAAGGTGGGAAGCGGAGACAGAGAATCTCTGGAAAGCTGGCTAGCCTGGAACGCACAGCACAGCTGCAAACAATGTGTCCACAGGCTAGGGCTAGCCCCAGGTTATCCCAGGAGACCCAACTCAGACAACAGGAAAGCTAGGACAAAGAGTCGAGGTTATCCTCTGACCTCCACACAGGAGCGCAGCAAGCACTTCTCTCACACAGACATTTGAAAACACAGAAACCAGGAACTAGGAAGGGACTGTAGAAGGACAGATCTTAAGAAGGACAGGGAGAGAGTAAAACATAAATGATATGGAGAGGGAAAGGGAGATACGTGATGAGAAGTTTAAATAGGGAGGGGGAGGGGGAGGAGGGGTAACTAAGAATAAGGATGTTTGAAAAAGCTCCTCTCTCCCTCTCTCTCTCCCCTGTGTGTGTGTGTGTGTGTGTAGAGAGAGAGAGAGAGAGAGAGAGAGAAATTAAGTGAAGTTACACTACACAGTGGATAATGCTCCTTATCAAATAAAAGGCCCGGTGTCAGGTGTGGGGTCTTGTAGCTAGAGTTTTCCTGCCTGGCCCACAGTCAAGGCAAATCTCTCTCACCTGCCAGTCCCACAGCCACTCAGACCCGACCAAGTAAACACAGAGACTTATATTGGTTACCAACTGTATGGCCATGGCAGGCTTCTTGCTAACTGTTCTTACAGTTTAAATTAATTCATTTCCATAAATCTATCCCTTGCCACATGGCTCGTGGCTTACCAGGATCTTCACATGCTGTTTGTCATCGTGGCGGCTGGCAGTGTCTCTCTGACTCAGCCTTCCACTTCCCAGCTTTATTCTCCTCCTCGTCCCGCCTACACTTCCTGCCTAGCCAATGGCCAATCAGTGTTTTATTTATCGACTAATTAGCAACACATTTGCCATACATCCCACAGCAGGGTCTCCCTCCTCAAGCTGTTCATCAGGGCCTCTGAGACCCCCAAACAATACAGGCTGTTGTCACTGATCTGGAATGAAGGTGAGGGAGTGGGAGCGAACCCAGAAAGTCAGGGGAAAGAGCAGAGGGCGAATATGGTCCACATACACTGGATCCAAATCTAAAGTTCTCAAAACACTAATCTCTTTTAATTAAGAATTTTGGTTTTAAAAATAGAAATCAGTTTTGAGATGACAGATGATAGGATGGTATTAATTACAGTATTGGAGAATAGATCAATGGTTGCTGGTAATCAAAAGCAGGATATACTATGACTACAGAGATGGCGCAGATGTTTCAGGGGCTGACAGAGGAGTCCTCTAGCATATGTTAGACCCACGGCACTATACATCAGGAAGAAACCCACCTACAGGCCAGTTCTCAATTCTCAGTTACTATGATCTGAGCTGTTCTCCCACCACCTTCCAGGGCTGGGGATGGAGCCAGAGCCTTTATGGTGCTAGACGGGTCCTCTGCCACTGAGCTACACTGCCAGCACCTACACATTGTTGTCTGCGACACATATATGGAAATGGAAGGAATAAATGACTTACTTACTTAACTCTCTTTTCTGCTCCAAATACGAGCTTAGATGCAGTGATGCAGCCACCCCCCCAGATATTAGCTTCTAATACACTTTCCACCAACCCTGACCAAGGCCCAGCAAGAAGAGGGGGTTCTCAGGCACAATAGAGACTCAGCAGGCCTGGAAAGGCTCCCACTGGCCAAACTTAGGGAGTCACACACCGAACAATGTAAACATATCATGATTACTGAACAAGGATCCCTGGCTGTGTGATGAGGAGTACATACCGTGCCTACACTAAGACTCATGAAATTGTCACTTTAAACAAGTGGATTTGATGGTATGTGAATTACATCTCAAAAAAGCTGTTACGTAAAAAGAAGAAAAAAAATAAATCCATGAGTCCACAGTTAAGATTAAAAAAAAATCTGAGGGCAAAAGAGGAAAACTCTTCTTCAAAAATGAATGCCAATCATTAAACCCAGAGGGAAAAGACAGTATTAGGAAAATCATCGTTTTGCAATACCAATGTAATAAATGTTTCAAGCAAGAACATTTACAGATGGTGGAACTATTAGGTGAAAGATGATTGGGGAACAAGAGAGTCACAGAGCCTCAAAATGTCACCCATGGACTGCTTCACAAGGAACTGAATCATCCTTGTATAAAAATCACCTACCCAGGGAATCACCTGGGCATTGCCTGCCGCCGGCCATAACCAACGTTTATGTAGTGCTTGTGTAAAAAGTCTAACCAAAGTAACCCAGATCTAATCACAGGAAATCTGACAATCTCCATGTGGGGTTCCATAGTCAAAATGTCAAAGGCGTGAGGGAAGTGAACAGCCATGTACAGGGTGCGGCTTCCACCTTCAGAGGACACACTATGGCCTTCACAGGTGAGACGCCCTGTGTGCACTACACTTTTTAGACTCAGACATCCACAGGGATGCTGACAACAGAAACTATACACCTGTAACTGTCGCGGGACCTGTCCATCCGTCAGTCGGTATGAGGCACACCCCACTCACCAGAGAAGGAAATGGCAGAGTGGAGAGGAGGGGAAGGAGGAGGAAGGACACAGATATAAAGCAATTAAATCCATTTCTCTGGAAGGCTAGGATGTATCCCTGCTGAGGAGGGGCACAGAGCAAACCACACCCCATCTTCCACCCCCAAACTTCCACAGTCTGATGTCTAAACACAGTATCCAAAAGTACAGGCCTAATCCAAACACCTCCACAAAAGCAGTTCCAAGGCTACCTCTAGAACGTGAGGAAGGAAACAGGGTGGGCAGGGCTGCCCACCACGCCTTCTGTTAACTCCTTACACTTAATTCTTCGACAAAACAGTAAGAGTTTAAGAATTGAGTTTTAAATTTAACTTGCCCTTTTTAGATTATTTCAAATTCTTTCACACAATGCCTAAACCTGGGCCTTTTGTAGCTTTCAATAGTAAAATCATTATTTTACTCTTCGTGCATGAGTCTCTTGCCTGCCATGTATGTGCATGCAGCCCATGCATAGCTGGTACCCACAGAGGTCAGAAGAGGGGCCGGGGCCCTATAACTGGAGTTACCATGTGGGTGCTAGGAATCGAACCTGGGTCCTCTGGAAGAGCAGCCAGTGCTCTTAACCACCGAATCCTCTTTCCAGCCCCCATTTATTCTTTTGGTTTTTGAAAGAATTTATAGATTTCTATCAAAGTCACTATATGGTGGAGAGTCCACACATATTCTGCTGCTGATTCTAGAATAGTCCTTGAAGCCAGTGTCCACGGGGCTGAAAAGGTAGCCCAGGGGCAGAGAAGGCAGTGGGCAGAGCCGCGGGCTTGCTCCTAGCACACGGAAAACCAACAGCAACTACAGCACAGAACTAACCCAGCGGCGCTGCACACCGAGGTCAGTACCGCACAGAACTAACCCAGCAGCGCTGCACACCGAGGTCAGTACTGCACAGAACTAACCAACCCAGCGGCGCTGCACACGGAGGTCAGTACCGCACAGAACTAACCCAGCAGCGCTGCACACCGAGGTCAGTACTGCACAGAACTAACCCAGTGGCGCTGCAACCGAGGTCAGTACCACACAGAACTAACCCAGCGGCGCTGCACACCGAGGTCAGTACCGCACAGAACTAACCCAGCGGCACTGCACACCGAGGTCAGTACCACACAGAACTAACCCAGCGGCGCTGCACACCGAGGTCAGTACCACACAGAACTAACCCAGCGGCGCTGCATACGGAGGTCAGTACTGCACAGAACTAACCCAGCGGCGCTGCACACTGAGGTCAGTACCACACAGAACTAACCCAGCGGCGCTGCACACCGAGGTCAGAACCACACAGAACTAACCCAGCGGCGCTGCACACCGAGGCCGGTCCTGCACAGAACTAACCCAGCGGTGCTGCACACCGAGGCCGGTACTGCAAACCCTACCTATGAGCTAGACTGTCGCTCTCACCTGAACGCCAAGTACCTAAGTACCCTTAGACATCTGCTTCCTGTCCCGGGCCCAAAGCCACCTCCACCAGACTCTTGAGTCTCCTCCAAGCCCCTATCTCAGGCAGGCTCTCATCATGACTTTTTATCATCTGACAAGTTCGCACATCTCTCTGCTGGGCCTGTATGAAGTTGCCTCATGAGCATACTGAAATTTGTTATGTTTGTTTTGTTTGGGTGGGGAGGCTGAGCCAAGGGGACTGAGTTTGAGGTCAGCATGCTCTAGATAAGGAAGCACTGCCTTCATTTATTTTTGCTTTGGATTTTGACTTTTCTTTTTTTTTTTTTTTTTTAAATTAAGAGTTCCATGTATCCAACTCAAGTCTAAAGAGAGGCAAAGATGACCTTGAACTCCTGATCCTCCTGTCTCTGCCTCCAGTTTGGTCATTACAGGCATGTACTACTACATGCATTTTTATGCCACGCTGGGGAACAAGCACAGGCTCCAACTATGCTAAGCAAGCACTCTACTAGCTGACACTGTCTCTAAATTAAAAAAAAAAAAAAACAAAAAAAACCACTAAATTAAATTTTGGGCATGTATGTACCAAAGCTAAAAACAAATTATGCTTTCAAGTACTTTGGATCAGGATCATAAAAAATATGTTATCATGCTCCAATCTGACCCACTTTTATTGATGACAACAACACCACCAAGCTTCCAGGTTCCTCTCGCCTGTTCAGAGTTCTGGCCTCAACTTTTAAAACACAGGCCTTGGGCGCCCTCTAGTGTCTCATCCTACACCACAAGCTTCACGTCAAGTAAGCAAATGCAGCATTTTCAGAGAGAAGAAATAAACTTTTCTTACTGGTTTTTTCTTTTCCACCATTACACCTCAATGCCTGAGCATCAACTTCCCACCTACCACTCATGCTGAAGCCCAGAGAAGGAAAGAGGATAGATGTCCAAGAAGTTAAAACAGTTTTAAACAAGTTTAATGAAGATTATAGGAAAGAAGATAAAGTCACCATTGATGCCTAATTTTTACCCTTTAGAATTCTTTAAAATTCAGAAATTGCGTTCAAAGGGCTAGAGAGATAGATGGCTCCTAAGTACCTAGCACTTGTGTAAAAAAAATAAAATCAATGCATAATCACTCATGTTTAAAAAAAAATCAATGCATAATCACTCATGTTTAAAAAAAAAAAATCAAGGCATAGCCACATGCCTGCCTATAAGCCCAGAGCCATGGAGGCAGAGACAGGAGAATCAGCAGGGCTGGCTGGCTGCCAGCATAGCTCTAGGTTGAGTGAGAGATCCTGCCTCAAGGGGATAAGCCAGTGGTAGAACACTCAGTGTCCTCTTCTGGCCTCCATGCACAGGCATGAGCATGTGCACCTGCACCTGCATGCCCATGCACACAAACACACACCCCCTCCACACACCCACATACACACAGATGCACACACAGGACACTGTGCTCTGTTTTCTACTTCCGCTCTCGATCCAAGCTTTACACATCTGTAGTCATTTTCCTGGGACTTACTGGAAGGGAGTGATCAGTGGGTTTATCTGTGAGGTGTGAGCAATGGCATCCTGTGACCAGGAATGCACAATCTGGGGCTTCACACACTTGACCTCAAATTCCAGTCCACCACTTCCTAGCTCTGTTGAATCTTTCAAGCTTCAGCTCACTGATCTGGAAAAAAAGCTAATGTTTTATAGTTTAAAATTTTAAAAATATATTAAGTATGCTACCATTATTCATTTCAAACTATAACTTTTCATTATATGACCCCATGGTAGTCTGCGCCAGACTATCAAATCTCACCGATACAACTCTTCAAGTTCCTTCAAATACCCTTCGACCTAGAATTGCTCATAAAAGTTCTGTATTTTAACTTCAAATTTAATTTTCTTAATACATAAATGTAGTTTCTCTCTTAATCCTTCTAGTAAGATGGAATTTGTGCAGACAGTAAGATTATACCAGTAATAGGACTCAAGATTTTTCAAGCTCTGGTGTTCAGTGGCCACACTTGGAAAACATCTGATGAAGGATTTTCTTTGCAAAACAATAGGTTGTTTACTATTTTTATATAATTTCAGAAAATAATTATTCATGGAGGTGTGTGTGTGTGTGTGTGTGTGTGTGTGTGTGTGTGTGTGTGTGTGTGTGCATCCTCTCCACAGGAGCAACCTTAACCAGAAATTAAGATAAGGTTATTTGTAGAAAACACAGGAATACCAGACAGTATATTAAGGAGAGTCAGACCAAAACTGGCCGTACTGGATAAGTAAAGAGCTGGCTGTGGACACTACAGTGTGCCAGGGAAGTCTGTGAGGACTCCCTAATTCTTTTTTATCGCATTTTACTTATTGTGTCTGTGTGTCTGTGTGTGCGTCAGAGTACCACGGCGCAAGTGTGGAGGACAGAGGACAGCTTATGGGGGCCAGGTCTCCTTCCACCATGGGGTCCAGGGATCAAACGCAGGGTGCCAGGCCTTTATCAGCTGGGCTATCTGGCAAGCCAAGGCATTTCTGAAACTTTACAGTGAGAACAGAACTGTCCAAGGAATAAGAAAAGTAAACAGCAGCTGGCATCTGTAAACAGAACCTAACAATGCATCCAGTAAAGGACTAAAGTTATTTTTTCTACATTAAGTTAATTTTACTAAATTGTTCTGCTTAAAAATGTTTATTGAAGAGATTGTGAAAACTGTAGGCTAAACTCCAAGCTGGAGCACAGTGACGTCAAGATCTTACACTAAAGGATTAACAGAATGAATTACCCGTCATTCTTCACAGGTCTCTCCAGTAGTTACAATAATGCAAATGCAATTAAGTGACTCATCCTACAAACCTCTGTAATTAAAGGGGAAATTTCATTTTCATTTGTTTAATATTCCCATTAATAAGAATGTCTTAGTACACGTTTACTGAATGAGAAGGCAATGGACAAATTCCAAAGACAAACAGGGATTTTCTTTTCTTTTCCCATGAAGCCAACATTATGGAATTTAAACAGATGTTCTATTTAGTCATAGTTAATAAAATGAATTCTAGAGGATTAGAATTGGGCTCAGTGTGTTTGCACTCGATTATAACTGAAAGACAACTTCGCATTAAAACTTTGCAAAGGCTGCTGGTCATTCTGCATTTGACTATCACTGAGATGTACATCGGTGTATACCTACAGCACTCCTCCTCCAACAAAGCCAGACTTACAAAAACAATTTTTCCAAGGGTTAAGAAAATTGAAATCTTGGAAAAGTATGTCCAACTTGGAATTTCACTGCCTAGCCAGTGTACGGATCCTAACATGCAGCGTATCATCAGAAGAGGCACTGCTTGACTGTTTCCAGCCCCAATTAGAGCTGCCTCGCCCTTCAGAGAGGAACTGGTGTCTGGTAGCATGGGAACAGAACAGAGCAGAGCTTCCCGGAATGAGGAAGCCAACACATTTATTGAGAACCCACTGTGTAGACTCTGTATGCTAGAGAACCAGCATGCGAAGGGAGAGAAAAGACAACAGTTTCGAGAGAAATGCAGACTATCTGAAAAAAAGGGAAAAACAAAACAAAACAAAAAACCCGCACCCTGGAAACAGGATGGAGAAACCGAAGGTGAAGCAATGAGGCAAACCAAAGAAACACCGTCAAAGACACATGCTGGGACACACAGCTAGAAATCCTCTCTGATCAGACAGTAAAGAGTACAACCAAGAACGCGGGAAGCAGTGGACGGACCTAATGGGCGCAAGTGGTAAAGTTCTAGGCAGACTCCTCACGTCATTCTTCAAAAGAGGACATGGAAAGGCAGGACCCATTCAGAAAGTCCCTCAGGCTGAAGATGCACCTCGGGGGCAGACAGTGTGCTTGACTACCAAGCCCTCGAACAATCCTAGCAAAGCAAAAGGCTTTCTTTGAATGGATCATTGTGCTGGGTAATATTTTGGCAACAATGATACAAGCTAGAGTCACCTGAGAAGAGGGCCCTCAACTGAGAAAATGCCTCCACCAGATGGGCCACAGTCAAACCTGTGGGGCACTTTCCTGATTAATAATTGATGTGGGAGGGCCTAGCTCACTGTGAGTAGTGCCACCCCTGGGCAGGCGGTTCCAGGTTGTATAAGAAAGCAGGCTGAGCAAGCCGTGGGGAGCATGCCCATCAACGAAATTCCTTCATGGGTTCTGCTTCTGTTCTTGCTTGAGTGACTTCCCTCAATGATGGACTGACATGGAAAATAAACCCTTTCCTCCCCAAGTTGCTCTTGGTCAGAATGTTTTTATCATAGCAATAGAAAGCAAACCAAGACGGTGGGTGCTCTTATTTGAAACATGCAAATTAGCCTTTTCTGGTAAATTAGCAACGAAACACAAGTTTTTCCTGACCTGCTCGTATTAATGATTTTGAAAGGTCAACCATTAGAGTAATGATGCCCCACACTCTGTTTACAGTGATAAAAGTCCTGTCTCCCAGACAGCTGGATGAAGCATCTGGACCTTGGCTAAGCAGCTGCATCAGCAACAGCAGTCCTGGGCCCCTCTTTCAGACACCTGCTATCACGAACCACAGGTACACATTCAAATGCAGACAGAACCAAGGGGCTTCCGGAGACAAGAACTGAACTTCAAGTCAATGTTAGTCTGGGTGTCCTGGTCGGCTGTCCTACTGTGTGACATCTTACCTAGCTACCCAAGAGCTCAGTAAAACAGAATATGCAAAGTTCCTAGCAAAGTGGGGAAAAATGGGGATCAGAAATGGTACTTGCACCCGCACACAGTTGGGGGCAGACTTGTATCCTACAGGTAGGTAGGTAGGTGTCTTTTTACTGTTAAGGGCTTTTTTCTGGCTTTGTTTTTTTTTTGTTTGTTTGTTTTTGTTTTTGTTTTTGAAGACAGGATCTTGCTATATCCCTCATACAGGCCTTGAACTAGTCATCCCCCTGCATCCAACTTTAATGACTCTTGATGACCAAGAAAACAAACTTAGTTCATGTTTCTTGAGTTCCTATTAGGTAAGAGGCATGACAAAAGAGAATTACATACATCCCCTGGGTTAATTCTCCAAAGAATGGTGGATAATTCAAATAACCCAATAAACAAGAGTTCTAACACACATATTAATACATTCAGTCTTACTTAAAATTAAAACTACAAAGACATCATTTCAGCTCGTACACTGCTAGCACCACCAGCAAGCCAGAGGACAAGGGAGCTTCTGAATTCTCAGCAAAAATACAGGCTGGAACTTCCACATACTTAACTTTCTATCATCTGTCAAAATTACACATTTATTTGTTTAGCCAAATCATTATATGTCTTGGCACGTAATCTACCAAGAACCCAACCCATGTGTACAAGATGGCACACAAATGGTATTACACACTGGGGTGCATCTGTAATGGCCACCAATGGGGGACGGGCTAAGTAAACAAAGGCTCATTTGTACAATCAAGCACCATACAATCATAAAGAATCAAATGATCCAAAAATATATTTGGTTAGCAAACATCATCACCATGAAACGGAGTCCGAAGGATCAAATAAATGGCCCTAGTAGGCACTCAAGAGACTGTAACAACATGAAGAGTTTGGGGGAGACCCTGAGAGAGAGCAGACAACAGAATCAGAATAGAAAATTTTAAGGACAACCCACAGACATCCCTGAAGGGGAGCGCTTATTGCCTGACAGGGATAATGAGGGTGATGAGTCTGCAAAGCGAGGGTGGGCATCTCCTCTGGAGTGAGCTACTTACTCAATGACTTCTGCATCTCAATTTGGGGCCTCAAATTTACAGAACAGGCTGGATAATCCATTCGGCCTGCATGTAAGTCGGGGGCGAGGGTATCTTTATTTACCTCCAAACTACTGAGTGGCTGGACTGCTGGAGTCACTCACTGTTAATATGGCAACATCTACAACCCAAATGGCACCAATAGCGCCATCCCTTCAGGTCCGAGCAGCAAAAGCACAAACTGGAAACTCCTGCTCTAGGACATAAAGTCAGGCTTTCTGGGGCATCTCCCGTGTCTTCCCCTCCAGCCTTCCAGCAAAAATGCAGCTGAGGTGAGAGGTTCATTTTCCTCCTTGCAAGCACCCCACCTTATTGGTGCTCTCTGAAAGCATCCTTCCTTAGCTTGAGGGTCATCTGGGAAAACTAGGAAATCCTGGATTCTACTGAGACATGCACCACACACTCACACTTCTTCCCTGTCTTTGTTCAGGCTACTACAGCTACTTATCTCTTTGACTACTTCTAACTGCAAGCCCCCAAGAATCATGGCTCATTTTGTGTCTATGTGTACATGCGTGTACCCTCACATGCACATGTATGCAAGTATGTGTGCATGTATGTGTGAGTATGTGGAGGTCAGAGGTCAACATCAGGTGTCTTCCTCAATCACTTTCCCACTCATTTTTGGAACATAGTCTCTCCAAACCTGGAACTCATCAGTTCTGCTAGGCTGGGTGACGGGTGACTGCCAGGGATCTGGCTACCTCTGCTTCTCCAATCCTGGGATGATAGGCAAATGCCAATACAACCCTCTTTTGATGTGAGTTCTGGGGGATTCAAACTCAGGTCCTCACTCTTGTGTGGCAGGTACTTTACCAGCTGACCCACTTCCCCAGCCCTAAGGCTTACTTTTATTAACGTGACAAATGCTGAGTGCACCCAGGTGGACGGCCTCGGAACACCCAGGTGCATCCCACAAGCCCTTAAATGCATGGTAAGGAAGACTCCCCTCTGCGTCCTCATCAGGGCAGAGCTGTTCTGCATAACCCTAAGGTAGAATTTGTAGATAAAGGCATCAGCTGAACTCAACTCACTCCAAGTTCTTTTGAAACAGATTCTTTTCTCTGCTTTCTTTCCCTGCCCAAGTCCTTCTAATTCCCATTCAACAGCATAAGGCTAATTTGCACAGAACTTTCAGGTCAATGAACCTGAAATCATCTTGACTACACCCACAAATATGACTGTGCTCCCCACTTCCATCTTACTGCAATAACCCCAATGCACCAAGATGCTCAGCCTATCTAATTTGGTCAAGTCCATGAGAAAGATGAACAGAGAAAAGAGAGGTAAATAGTCTTGTTCAGACTCAGTGCAAAATTCACAGAAACTGGACTAGTTCAGGAGAACAATGGCTAAGTATACAATCTCTACAAACATCAAACACAGCACCATGTGTGACGGTGCTCACAGAGCCCAGAAAACACACATCTTGCTTCTAATTCATGGAGCCGAACTTCAATCCCCTCCCAAAGGCTACTGCTAAGTGAGATAAACCATCAGAAAGAAAAAACTGCACACTGAACAAACCGTATCCATTTCCTGGGGGTTCTCACTAAAGCTTCTGTGTATTTCTTACTGAAACAATCAAATGGGCTCCAGACAAAAAGATCTGATATTACTGTCAGGATAATGTAGGGCTTGAGACTGCTCATAATGCAGCACTGTTGTTTAAAGCAGGCACATCACTTCTCATTTGTCTCACTTGGAGAAGAAGCTGCATTTCGTTCGGCGGTAATTTCCTCCATTCCAGCTGAGATGGTGCACGGAGCAACACCTCAACTGAAATCAGCCCTGAAGGCTCCTTTATGAGCACACAGAATGCACAAGACCCCAATTAAATTGCCTACAAAGCTCTGCCATTTTGAGTAAACAAAGTCATCTCGGTAAGGTCATACAATTCACAAGGATTGCAGCCAAAAAATTAATTACTAGCACGACATATGTCAAAACAAATTTTTGAAAGGATGGAACAACAGTAGTGAGCATGTGTTTTATCTCTTTGTATGCAAAACTAGCCCTCTCTGGAATGAAAATATATTCATTTATTCAGCCCTTTTCAGAAAAATAAAAAATGTTGATTACTCTCTCCTCCACTTTTTCCTACATCCAGGTGTAAGATGAGCAAATACCACAGGTACAGTGAGTCAGAAAGAAAGGGCAAAAAGAGGCTCACTCAGGTGGCATTTCTGACAGACAATAGACGAATGTAGAACGTTTGGTCTGAAGAAGAAAAGAAAAAGGAGCTGCCAGCCTCTGCGCAGTAAGGCAGCCCTTCAGGCGTTAGCTCCCCAAAGCCAAAGCTCTAGGCCACACCGTGTCCGGAGGCCTGCAAGCCATGGGGAGTGCCAACAAGAGCTTTCAAAGAATTTTAATACTCCACTAACTCCCAGATTATTTACATTAGAAATACTTTTACAAGTTAAAATGTTTTAGTCCCAGAACTCCAAGAAGAGGAGGAAACATCATCAAGTTCTTTCTTCTGTCATGGAAAACTGTGTCCTGGACCAAAACCACTTCTCACATCTCACTATGTAAAACTCCAAACAGTCTCCCCTCTGGAAGGCAAAGGTTAAAGCATGCTGTCTACAGTAGCTAGTGACGTCATTACTGAGGGCCAAGTCTTGCTTTCCGCTCCCTCTCCCACCCCACCCCACTCCAAAACACCAGGACAGCATGTTAGTTAGAAGGCCAAGAGGAAAGCGCCAGGTTTTTCTCCACAGAGTCCCCAGTCCACTGCCTTTCACATCGGGGAACCAAAAGCTACCTCCCTGTGGTGGCTTCTTGCTGTGTTCTTCCTTACTATTCCAGCTACCAGACACTTAGTCATCCAGAGTAATAATGACATCAGCCCATCTAGCGACCCACCGCAAGCATTCTTCTAAATGGAAGAACCAAGGTGCAACTCAACAGTTTCTGAGTGATGGCATTCTCCTTTTGATTTCTTAAGACAGTTCTCCAACTCTACTTCTGATTCTTAAGGAACATAGGGTCACAATCAAAGGCCATCCTGCTTCAGGACTTGAGGAGTAGTAACTGGGTTACCTTGTAGATGAATTTCTAAATGATCTTATTAAATAAAAAAACATGGAGCCAAAAATTGGGGTTAAAGCCTGAGAGAGAGCAGAGGAATAGGAACAGCCACAACTAACCTTACCTCACCAACTCGCAGCTTCCAAATGTGAGTGACTTCCTGTCTACCCATGCCTACATGCCTTGCTGTTCTGCCATCTGATTTGCTCTCTCTGTCCAGCTACATCACTTCCTCTTCCTGCCCAGCTCTGTCACTTCCTGTCTGTCTGTACAGACCTCCATAGTTAACTAGTGTTGGAATTCAAGGCATGTGCCACCACACCTGGCTGTTTCTAGTGTGGCCTTGAACTCAGAGATCCAGACAAATCTCTGCCTGCCAACTGATAGGATTAAAGACATGTGCTAACATTGCATGACTTTTGTGTTTACTTATAATAGCTTGGTTTTTCCTCTGATCTCTAGGCAAGCTTTATTTATTATTTCAGCACAAATAAAATATACACATTACCTCTCTCAACACTGTGCTTCTGTAGCCTCGGTACAGTCCTTGGATGCCCTGAAACAAACAAGAGCCAAGCAATCAGAAAGTTGGAACAACAAAGATTTGTGAGGAACATTCTAGAAAGAGACTCGCCTGCTCTAAAATTTGAGTTCTAAGACATTCCTTGGCCACAGTTTTCTAAAGTTAAACATTCTAAACCGGCTTAAGGCACACAAGCTTGGGGTTAGCTCCCTTAAAGTTGACATCTCTAATAAAGAAACAAGATACATGGTATTAGGTAACAGCATTTTATCTTTTGAAAACATTTACATTGTATACATTTCCAAAAGCCAGTCCATCATCCTGTAATGTAAGAAGAGGACTTATTTCAGAACTTGGTCAATAATCTCTCAATAAAGTATATATTAAAGATAAGCCTAGCGCTATATGCTTAAGCACACACATAGGCCAATGAGCAGCCCATAGGACTGACCTCATTCCTGCAATTGGTAAGAGCCCAGAAAGATGAGGGATATGGTGGCACAGACCTGTCATCCCAGCACTCAGGAGGATGACGAAAGAGACTGAATACCAGCCAGGACCACATAGGGAGTCATCACCTCCAAAACAAATAACTTTTTCTTTAAACCTAAACTAAGATTGGCTCACATTATTTAAGGGGGAAAAAAAAGATACTACATTATGGCAGAAGCCACAGCCACTTAGGAGCCCAGGCAGCAAGAATGAATAACCCCAGAAGTTCAAGGCCAACTGGAGGCAACACAGCAAGACTTTGACTCATATATCAAAGAAAAACAGAACAACAGAGGCTTCCACTAAACTGATAAAAGAAATCAGCAGCATTCCTAGTAGCCATGTGTCTAAAAGGGCAGATCTGACCACAGCCAACACTGATCAGAAAGAGAAAGAACATTTCTTACTTGTTTGTTTGTGTTTGTTTGTTTAAGGGTCTCACTATGTAGCCCTGGTTAGCCTGGAACTCACTGTGTAAAGCACACTGGCTTCAAAACTTAAAAAGCCCACCTGCCTCTGCCTCCAGAGTTCTGGGATTAAAGGCCTGTGCCCCACGCCAGGGGAGAAATGACAAGTTCATATAACATTATGACGCTGGTAATAATGACCAGCCCACTATTATATTTTCATATTAAATACTGCTTCTTTCCCATGGGCCCTCAAATTCTGTAGCAACGTTCTAAAGGAGTATCTTAGTTCCTTCTCACAATGAGTTTGTCTGATTCTGATGCCTAAGACAGATCACATTCAGGGGATATGCTGCAGTGGTACTCAATACGTGATTGCTTCAAAGAGTGAAAATAAAAATCCACAAAGAAAAAGATAGTCCCAGCAAACAAGTTACTGTAGTTAGACATTAAAGCCGCCCTAGTTTCCCGAGGCCCCTGCAGTGAGCCCAGTGTTCTCACTAAAATCTCCCTCAAGAGAGAAGGAGGGGTCGAAAAGCAGCCTTACCTCTTCCTTTAAGATAGTAGAAAAAATCTGCAAGGTTTTTGAAGAAGCAGACACCTGTGCCCTCTGCTTAACCACTTCAGAAGGCACTCGAATCAAGCAGGCAACCTAAAATATACACATTTAATTATATCTGAAAAGGAAGTTGCTGTTGCAAAAATTGATATCTTTTCATAAGCAAAACTAATAATGCAAACATAATCCTAAGGTTTAATGTGAGGTGTCTAAGTCTTTTATTAACCTAAAATTCTTGAACCTTCAAGGACACACAGTGTCATCAGTGCCAAACTCTCCTCTGAATGAGATCTACTCACCTCTGGACACCACATCCCACGCATATGTACATACCACTCAGTGGTAGGAAGGAAATTCTCATGAATCTCCCACTCACAGAACAGTATGTCAACACAATAATCAACTATTCAACCCTATTTCACCAAGGAATCTACTAGAACAACCTTTGCTTGACCAGAAGTAACACACCAGGAGAGGCAAGGCTGACTGTAAGCTGACATCCCTATTCTTCCCCACCTCAAACCAGTCTCCACCAACTCTCAAGCAAGCCTGGCACCTAGGCCTTCCCACCACACAACCGAAGTCATCCAGCACCACCATTCCAGCCGACACTGGTCCTGATGAGCCAACTTCACACCTAGCTAAGTCAACAAGCAATTCTTAAACTGTCTTCAGGGAAGTGAAGAGGGTTCAACGCCGTAAAGGCTGGCAGCCTACTTTCAGAAATAGAAGACCAAGCAACTGTTCAAACCGGAAGGCAGGAGTGGGGACGGGTACCCAGTCACGGGGAAGAAGACACAAAGGGATCGTTGAACTGTTTAAAGGGAAGACATGAGCTCAAGCCTCAGCACAGCGATATTCCAGATGGACAAATACTTTCTACCTCTTGGTGTCCAATATCTTACATACGCTTGACGACACTAAATTTCAGCTTTTAGAATATGAATATATATTTATATGTAAGGGATGGCAAGAAATGCAGATAATCTTTCTTCAAGTAATGTGGGGGACCATCCCCTACCTTCCCCCACTCTCCCTGGTACACTTGAAGAGTGAGGGATAAGATATTTAGATTGAAATATAGAGGGGAGAGAGGGAGACAAATAGAAACACAGGATAGCGTCGGGAGGGCCTGGATCCTAATCCACGGGCCCCTTCCGTCTCTTCTAAAGGGCTTTTTAAAGGAATGCCAAGGGGTGGAGCGAAAGACCTCCCCCGAGCACAGCCAAGTGCAGACCCTTCCAAACACCTGGTGACCACGCATGTGGTCAAGCCATCCTCTACTGCAGCTCTGCTGGGTAAAGCAAGCTCAGTTTCCTGGTGGGCTCCCACACAGTGACACATATGGCGAGGCTTGGTGGCACAGGTCTATAACGCCAGTTTCTGGGGTGGCTGGGAGAGGAGGATCCAAAGTTTAAGGCCTCCCTGGACAACTTAGCAAGACTGTGCGTCAAAAACTAAAGTAAGAGGGCTGAGGACACGGGCCATTTACCCGTGTAAATGAGCTGTACAGCCATTACCTAGCACGTATGCCCTAGGTTCAATCTCTAGTACACAAGACAAACTGTTGCAAAACAGAACTGCTCTCATTATGTAGGCTAGGCTAGCCTTTAGCCCATAATCCTCTTACCTCAACCTCCAAAATGCTAGCACACGTATACTAAAATGCCTGGCCAAAGCTTATCTTTTTTCCTTTAAAAATATAGTATTTTTTATCAATTCTTTAAGAATTTTATACATGTATACAATGAAATATGATTATCTACCTCCAACATAATCCTCTCCCAACCTTACGTCCTGTCCTTTTTGTTTTTTTAAATAACCCATGAGTCTAGTTAGTGCTGCCTACATGTGTATAGGTGTGGCACTATCCACTGGAGCATGGTTGACCTACCAGGGGGCCATGCTCCTAACAAAACTAGCTCTCCTTCCTTTCCCTCCCTCCCTCCCTCAGGGGCCATCAACTCTCTAAGGTTTCTAAGCTAGGAGCAGGGGTTGGTGAGCCCCCCTCCACTCTAAGCTAGAATGTTGATCTTGTGTAGGTCTTGTGCAGGCGACCACAGCTTCTGTGAGTCTTGTCTAAGAGATACTGCTTGCCCCAGTCTTTCTTGATCTCTTAAAAATCTTCCCGCCCCTTCTTCCATGACATTTCCTGAGTCCTGGGAGGAGGGGATGTGGTGTAGATGTACCATTTCTAGCTGAGCACGCCACAGCATTTTGACCAGTTGTGAGTTTCTTTGTTAATTGCTATCCTCTGAAGAGAGAAATATCTTTGATGCTATGCTACACTAATCTATGAGTATAGAGATATGACTTTAGAGGGCAGTTCCATACTTTGTCCATTTATCAAAATAATAGGTTTACCCTTGGGGCCTATGTGCCTCCCAACCATGGGTTCTTGGCCATAATTATATGTGTTTCCTCCTGTTGAATAGGCTTTAAATCTAAACAAGAAACAGTTGGTTACTCCCATAACATCCATGCCATTATTACACAGATGTATTTTCTTGTCAGGTCAATTAAGATTCCTAAATACACACACACACACACACACACACACACACACACACACACACACACACACTCTCATATAAAAATGTTTCCTTGGAGTTACCCAAGGACATAATGCTTCTCCAAAAGCCATAGCTTGCCCAAATAAAAGCCCAGTGTCAGGTATGAAATACCTCCTCTTGCGTAGTTCATGAGAGTATCCTGGAGACCTCCAAGACAATAAGCTTTTGCCACTGTTCTTGGTTGCCCACCAGAACTTTTGAAGACAATACACACTTGGGTCACAGGACAGGGAGAAATCAAGCTGGTGCTAACAGGGTAGATTTTTCCCAGCTGGCTACGCTTCACAGAGCTATGAAGGCTGCTGGGGGAGAACTGTTATCAACAGCTTCATGCAGCTGAGGCTTACTTCTTTCAAAGCAGATTCTTCTAATTTCTAATCACAGATTCTAATCTAATTGGATATAGCAAAAGAGGTTTTGTTCTTTCCAAAATTAAATGGCTCTAAGAGTTAAAAACTTTTGATGTCAAAAACATTAGTGGCAAACATTTTAGACTCTGCAAGCTTCATGGCCTCTGTTACAATGGTTCAACCACATTGTTTTTAGTACAAAGAAGCCATAGACAATGACATGTGAATAACAATTTGTGCTTGTTCTAATAAAACTTTATTTATAAAAGCAAACAGTAGTTTGCTCTAGGTATAAACAGTGACAAATTCTTCTTTGGTACTATCCTTAGCACAGCACAGATGTATGCCTCAGCACTCCAAGATGCAAGGACAAAGGTGACATGATATATCTGTATGTGCTATGGACCCAGCTGGCATGGATACAGTCTCTGAAAGCTTAAAGCACTGATGCTTTTTGTTGACACACAACAGATATGGTTCTAATGAAGGAATCATTACCTCAAATTATATTTCTCCCAAAATAGACATTTATAAAACAATAAAATTTAATTTCCATTTCTTCACTCACCAAGTATTTGAATCCCACAATACCCAAAAAATATCTGCAGTGGAGTCCAACATCTTTCCACCCACTCTCCCCTCAAAATTAACTCATTTCCAAAAATTATATGGGGGCAGACATGCACATGACCTCCACTGTAATGACGAATAAGGTTTGCCCTCTTGGCCAGTGTATTGGTGCTGCGACCAGTGTGTTGGTGCATGCCTATAATACCAGAACTTGGAATCACAAGGTTCAAGGTCATCCTCAACTATGTAAGGAGTTCAAGGTCAGCCTGGGCTATGTGAAACACTGTCCTGTCAAAGAAGAAATAGAAGAAGAAAGGAGAAGAGAAGGAGAAAAGAAACAATGCCCTGTCTCTAATAAATGAGGGGAGGGGGAGGTAGACAAGGATTTCAGAATCATGGAAAGAGAAGGGAAGTATTGAGTCTATGGCAGTGGGGTATTGGGTGGAACCTCCAGACCTAGGGGAAACTGTTAGAGATAATTTAGTTGAAGAACCTTCCAAATGAGCCAGAAGGAGCTGGCAAGAAAGGTGCAAGGGAAGGTGGGGAGAGGAAATGAAAGGGGAAAAGCACATGAGCACAAGGCAGAGTGCTTAAGGGGGCCATGGCAGCCTGTGTCAACACAGCCTCCCTCAGCTGGTGGCCACCCAAGCCATAACCTATTATCAGAGCATCAGGTCATGGTCAGGAGCTCCAGGCAGTCAGATGAGGAGGCTCCAGCCACCATCACACACAGCTTGAGCTGCACGCCACAGACCAAGAAAGTCAGAGTTTAAGCAGAGACTCGATGACTTATGGCAAGACTGTGGTGCAGTGTGAGAGAAGAGAAAAGCAAGATTCAACTATCGGCTGCAAGGCAGGAGACAAGCTAAAAGACTGCCATGAAAGATGATGAAAGATGCCAGGAAATAAATACGGCTTAGAGAAGAGGGGTCAGATTCAAAGGAAAAGACAGGAATAAACTCTCAGATTTGGTTTGTTAAAACCACTCAGACCACAGCCTGTTAAGCTGATCTAATAAATCCCTTACTAATATGTAGGTATACATTAGTTCATTCTATCAGTTCTGCTCCTTGGAGATCCCTGACTAACACAGCTAGCAAACAAGAAAAATACCATGGCTCAAACTACGGAAGCCCTGAGAGTCAGATGGGGTCTGGCACCAGAGGAACAACAGATCACCCAGGATGGAGCCCTGAGGAGCACCAGCTCTTGAAGGACAGGCAAGACAAGAAGTAGTCAGTAAAGCAGAAAGGCAGGCAGGCCAGGCGGCTAAAGGGAGCACCACACTGTCTAGGCTGCTCTGTGACAGGCTGCCCAGAGGCTAAACACAGACAGCCAGTCTGAGTTTAAAGTGGCACTGGCCAGTCCATGAGGCAGAGGCTACCCAGGCCACTGGGAACCAACAAAGGAGCCGAGACAACTGGACGCGCCGAAAGTGTCATATACACCAGATCTGGAAAAGGCAGTGTAAAGAAGTACCATACTATCCCATTATGTATTCTACCCTGGTTACACACCAAAATGTCAATATTATGGACGTGTATGGACGCAGTATGTCAAATTACATCTGCATTGTGGACTGCGCTTACAACAGGTCTGCTAAAACAGCTTCATCCTCATTCCCAGGAGCCGCATCGGCACCTACGGATGAGGTGTCAAAGTTCAGTGTCAGTGTAGTGGGGCAGACCAATGGCGGTATCTCAGCCATGCTCCTCCTGCAATCACTCAGATCACCCGGAGACACGGGCCAAGTGCTCCTGAGATCACCTGGAGGCACAAGCCCACTACTCCTGAGATCACCCAGATCACCCGGAGACATAGGCCCAGTGCTCCTGAGATCAGCTGGAGATACAGGCCCACTACTCCTGAGATCACCCAGATCACCCAGAGACACAGGCCCCGTTGAGGTTCTTTTTGTGGCCTTGCTTCATGTGCATTTCCAGACCCACATACTCCAGACTCCCATGCATTCTAAGTGTTGTGGATCAGAGACAGTACTAACAGCGATCCTAAGTCATAACTATGTCTATAAACTTGTTTGGTGATAGGCAGTTCAACACTTAATATAGACCCGGGCTCTCTAACCTTATGTCCTCCCACACTGCCACAAGTGGCCTCAAGCAGAAAAGAAGGGCTGATCTCCAGCACCTCTCATCGACCAACATACTTGGTCATGAAAACATGCTCCTCTTCTGGGAAGAGGGGGGAATGTCCTCCCAGCAGATATCTCCTTGCACTGTTGGCTACATCAGTGTGATATGGCCACCTCCTTTGTTAGGGAGGCTCAAGACACATATGTCTAGCACAGGTCAGGACCATTATATCCAAGTCAGTATTCTGTTACCATGGTAACAGCAAAACAGAAGTTGGCAACTCGGGGGGAAAAGTGGGATCGTATATGAAGACATAGAGGCTATGAAAGGGTAGGCAGGAGCCCTGGCCAGTTCTCTCCATCATGGAACCATTCCTGTACCAAATGACCCCAAGCCAATTGGGATACTCTGAGTGACCTCTTAAGCATTCTGCTGACCTCCTTCAACTTCACTCTGCTCCTAACTATTGCACTTTTATTTCCCGACTAATAAATAAACGTATATATTTATAAAACTGTATGTATATATGTGTGATTCTCCTTAATCGATCTTTTTATGGTATCCACTAGATACTATTTTTTATGTGTTATATGTGTTATGATATAGATGTAGTATATGTGTACACTTGGGCAAGCTCATGCGCCTATGGGTGTACATGAAGAGGCCAGAGGACAACACTGGATATCTTTTCTATTGTTTCACTTAAAGCTGTTTTATTGTTTTTCTTGTCAAGACAGAGTCTGTCTGTCTCTGTCTCCCCACCTCTCTCTCTCTGAACCTAAAGCTCCCTGATCCAGCTAGGCATCCAGACAGGAATGCTACCACCCTCCAACATTAGGGTTACTGGCACATATGGCTATATATGGCTTTTACACAGGTACTGGGATTTGAGCACACTTCCACTTGCTTTCACAGAATGATTCTTGCCCACTGAGCAATCCCTCCTGGCCCCTTATTCTGTAATTTTTTCTATAGTTTTCCATTACTATACCTTGTCTATCACAAAAAAAGGTCCTTCATTATTCTTAATTCCTAAACAAACTCTTACCTGACATTTTGCACTTACTCACTTTGTGTGTGTGTGTGTGTGTGTGTGTGTGTGTGTACAAGTACACAAGCACTTGTGTGTAGCAGGCTTTCTTGGACCTCTAGCCCCCAAATCATGATATGGAGACTTATTATTCATTGTGAATGCTCGGCCTTATCTTATGCTTGTCCCACTAGCTCTTATAACTTAATTTAATCTGTTTCTCTTCATCTACATTTTGCCTGAGGGCTTTTAGCCTTTCTTTCATTCTGTAGGTCTTACTCAGCGGCTGGCTGGCCCCAGCCATCTCTCTCTTTTTCACCCTCATTCTCTCTTCTCGTTCTCTTGAGCCTAGATTCCTCCCTTCTACTTATTCTCTCTGCCCGTCAGCCCCACCTCCCTCTGCTGCGTAGCTATTGGCCATTCGGATTTTTACTAGACCAATCAGGTGCCTTAGGCAGGCAAAGCAGCACATCTTTACACAAACGCAGCATAAACAAATGTAACACACCTTTACACAGTTAAAGTAATACTCCACAACACTTGTGTGCCTGTGCATCTGAGGCCTGAGGTCAACACCTTCCTCAAATGCTTATTACCTTTATATGTTGAGACAGGGTCTCTCCTGGAACCTGAAGCTTGCCATTTCAGCTAGGCTGGCTAGCTGGCCAGTGAGGCCCAGAAACCTTCACAGCACTGCCTCCCAATAATGGGGTTATAAGCACATGTACCTATGTCTGGCTTTTACATGGGTGCTGGGGATTTGAACTCAGATCCTCTTGTTTTCACAGCAAGCACTCTTACCCACTAAGCCGCCTCCCCAGTCCTACTTACTAACTTATAATTTTAAAAAAATTTTTTTCTACTGAGCCATAAGTACCTTGAGAGTGAGAAAAATATCTACCAACCTCACCAACCAACTGAAGAAAAGGAAAACTGTTATAGATAATATTTTTGTATTGTTGTACATAAAAAGGAAATTAAACTACCAAGAAGGAAAAAAACACCAAAAAGTTATGCATTTCCACACAAGTATCTTTATCAATATTCCCTTTATTTTTCAACTATCTTTCTATGAAATGCCCATTGTGGTGGTATTGTATTCCCCAAAATATAAACTTATCTGGGGTCAGAGACCAGAACAGCCACTAGATATAGAGGCCAGAAAATAGTGGCACACACACCTTTAATCCTAGCTCTGCCTGGATCTCTGTGAGTTCAAGGCCACATTGGAAACAGCTAGGCATGGTGACTCACGCCTTTAATCCCAGGAATTGATGGCAGAAAGCAGACAGGTATTTAAGGCGTGAGGATGAGGAACTAGGTGCTGGTTAAGCTTTTAGGCTTTGGAGCAACAGTTCAGCTGAGATCTATTTGGATGAGAACTGAGGCTTCCAGTCTGAGGAAACAGGATCAGCTGAGGAGTTGGCGAGGTGAGGTAGCTGTGGCTTGTTCTGCCTCTCTGATCTTCCAGCATTTACCCTAATACCTGGCTTCAGGTTTGATTTTTATTAATAAGACTTTTTAAGATTCCTGCTACAGCTCATACATATTTTGATAAAAAGACTAGAAAAAATACAGTAGGATTACAGGTATTTTTTTCCTGCTTATCCATATTTTCTAAATTCTTTGCAATTATCACATATAAGTTCTGTGGACCAGAGACTTTATGTGAGGGGAACATAAAATGAAGGGGCCAAATTAAAATGCACTTGTAGATGCAAGATAATACTGCTCTGACAGCCATGTCTGCGTTTAAGTTAGCAATGATCTACGGTAGAGCCGCTCAGACAGCACCCCAGAGGCTTAAAACTACATATGAACTGCTTCTTTGGGTAAGAGTGTGAACTTTCCGAAACCCACAGAAAACTGAGATGCAAAATTAAGTCCACTGACACTGACAGAACCTAAAGGCAAGCTCCCAACATCTACAACTCACCGCAGAATGAAAACACATAAATAAATGAAAGAGAAGAGAAAGAAAAGGGCCCACTAATGCCTTGTGCTTTCCAATTCCGGAGGTCAACAATGAAATATGACCCCAATACGGCAGGAAAATAGGAGCTGTCCACTTCTGAGGTTCAGCATAAATATTTATGGAACTTCACGCTTCATAACCCTTCATCCTCTTAGATTACATTTTTATTTCTTAAAAATACGGAAACAGAGAAGAACTTGGAAAAGGTTCTCAGATGAAAAAAAGTCTCAGCCATCGTCTGGTACAAAGGCCCAGCATGGCATCTGACTTCTGTAGCATGGCAATTCGGGCCCAAGACAGTCTACAAAGAAATGTCTCGTCTCCCTCCTCCAGCTCCCCCCATGCCTTCCATTTGGTTTTCTGATTTTTCTTCAATTTGAGTATGAGGAACAACAGAGACTGCACAAGAACAAAGCATGTCTGGGTGCTGCAGGTCTGTGACAAGAAATGCAAGAAACTCTGTCCCCAAGTCTCCTGGAACATCTGCTCTGTGGCACACTCTCCTCACACACTTGGGATGGTGGCATCTTCCTCAAACTCGAGAATGTTTCACGTGGTAAAGTTCTATCAAAATGGCTTTACCTAAAGAAAATATATATGGAGCTGAGCATGACGAGTCATACCTATAATTCTAAAACTCAGGAGGAGAGACAGGGGAGTCAGGAGTGAAGGCCAGTATAGCCTACAGGAGAGGAGACACAGAGATATAGAGAGAAACAGACAGACAGAGAGAGAGACAGGCAGAGACAGACACAGAAACAGAGACAGACAAAGAGAAATACATGTGCACCCATCTTTCATCAACTTAAAAAGAAAACAGAATGCTGGGCTCATTAGAATTAATACCAGGAATATGACAAAAGTTATGGTTAAATGTTGGCTGAATACTGATGCAGCTACCAAGAGTTTTCTTTCTTGGAAAAAAACTTCTCTGAAAGTTAGCTTACTGTTCCGGGGGGCAACCCAACCATTTGTTAAATACAACAGAAAACTGATAAGCCATAAATGTATGGAAGGGAATAATTCTAGTGACCTTTAGCACCACAGTAAGGAAGTAAGTGAGGACTGGGGAGACGGCTTAGCAGGTAAAGGAGCTTGCTGCCAAGCCTGGCGTCCTGAGATTCATCACACTGTGGCGGACAGAATGGAACCTCTAACCTGTCTTCTGACATCCACGTGCACACCACGGCATGTGTTTGAGTATGCATACACACACGCATGTGTACACACACACACACACACACACACACACACACACACACACACGAGAGGGTGGGGGATGATAGGACAGAGACAAGAGATGGTGGGGGATGATGCTAAAATCTCTGGTTCTTCCTTGCCACAGCCAGGTTCCATACCTTCAACACATGTCTGCCAGGGGTTCACAACTTCCTTCTGCTCTCTCACTGTAGACACACTCAAAGTTTCACACAGGGAAGCTGTTATCTTCATTAAAAGTGTGCCATGCCTACAAGCATTCGAGGGAGTCGGCTAATTTTAAATTAGTGAATTCCTCATACTTCAAATGGCAGCTCTGTAATGCAGTCAACAGAAACCTAAGACTGTGTCAACCAGAGCCAACCAGAGATCAACTATATCTGAAGAGAAATCAATGCTGGGCTTTCTAGAACAAACTCATAGCAGATTGCTACAAAGAGCATCAGAGAAACAGTCTAACAATAGAGACTTTTGAAAAGCAGTTTACTTCCGTTTTATGCTACTTTCTTTTTCTAGCTCCCCAAATTCTCTTTAGAAAGCAGGCTTCGATTAATAGCTAACATATCTTTCCATGCCACCATTTAAAATTAAGAAAACCTCTACAACTCCACGGTTCATTTGTGCATCAAGCCTGCCATCTTCTGGTTATATACGGAACTGTACCTGTTGGTGAACAGCAATTTGGAAATCCTACCTATATCTCTTGTATTGAGACAGTTTCCAAACCTTTCTTCCTTAAGTGGCTCCCCTCACTTACACAACCACCCTATAAGAACCATAAGAAAAATTTCAATCTCTGCAGGTACTGGGCTCTCTTGAGAAACCAACACTGCCCCCAGTAACCCAGACTGCAGCTAAGTGAACAGTCTTCTCAACAGAAATCATTATAATGACCTGTAGGCCCTGGTAGTAAACATTTAAGAATCGTTATACAAACCAAAGGCCTCCCACTTCTGTACTTCTCCATCACAGTAGTGAGTCGTGATTCAAAGGAGAACGGAAGCCCGAATCATCAATCTGTAGATTCCTCTTAACAGATAAACCTGAAGGCGGGCACGCTATTAGAGTTACTGCCGTTTCTATGACACGCCATCACACACTTAATGGTAAATGTACCTTGGCAAGAATTATGGGAAGGGACCGCCTCTGCAGCACACTGTCACTTACATCAGCTGGCTTGTGGCTTCTCCTTCAGCCTGGAGTCTTCAGGTCTCCTGGGTCCTGCTGCTTTCCTTCCCTCTTGGTGTAAGGATGCTTGGGATTAGACTGAGTCCACCTGATGATCCAAGAAATCCTAGCTCTTAAGATCCCTTATCCTATCTGCCCAGCCTCTTTTGCAAAGTAACATTCTCAGGTTTCAGGAATCAAAGGAGGGGGCATGATGTTCTCTAAAAGAGAAACAGTAAGTTCTAGAACCTGGTTTTCTTATTTTAAGAAACAAAACAATCTGTATTTTTTGCTTCAAATGACTTCTTAATTTTGGGAGTTTGTTGGTTTGTTTTTGGTGTGTGTATGTTGAGAACTAACTTATTAGGAGACGCATCCCTTAAAAACACTAATTCTCCCTCTCTCAAGAGTCATTGATTGCCTGTAGTTCTTTGTCTAAGAGTGGGGCTACGTGAGATTTCCCCCATCCACATGTCAACTGGTCATGTCACTGTTTAGGAAGCCATATTGTTGGGATTTTTATGGATGGAGCTTCCCTGTCATGTCTAGAAGACACAACTTTACTGCAGATTTTCTGGTCCGCTGGCTCTTACAATCTTTCCACCCCATCTTCCGCTATGTCCCCTGAGCCTTGGACGTAATGGCTGTGTTGTGGATTATCCACAGGGCTGGGCATTCACTGTCAGCTGTCCTCTACATTTTGACCAGTTGTCTGGTTCTGCTTTTTAAAAAAAGCAGCAGCTTCTTTGATGAGGAGGTGAAAGCTACATTACTCAGGGGTATGAGGATAAGAAGTTCCAGTACAGACAGAAGTTAAATGGGTCGGGAGTGGCAGTAGGAGGTTCTCCTCTAAGATCCGTGGCCTCGCTAGCCTTGGGTAGCTGGCTGTGTTTCCAGAACCAGGTTAGATTTCCCTCCTGTTAACTGGGCCTTAAGTCCATTAGACAGCTGCTGGTTACTACCACGATTAGAAATAGCTTGCCATGCTCGTTACTGCTGCAGGTCATAGGCATCATAGCTGTGTAAGACTATTATTTTCTTCCCTTGGTAGCTTGCATATCACCTTCTGGTACTATGGTATTCAAAGAGGCGGCTCTGGGGTAAGATCCAATTCAATTCCTCTAAGTCCTGTGTCCGAAGTGCATGGTGTCTTTAGCAACTGTCTTACCTTCACCCTCTGGGAGGCAAAGAAGGGCAAGAGCAATAACCTACATTGTTGGGGAGTCCTCTCCTGACCAACAACTCAAAAGAAGGTTTCTCATGAACTGTACCAGAGTTTTTGTTAGACAGTCTATGGCTCTTGTAGGCAACATTGTCATCTAAATGGCATAACTTCACTTAAGCCACACACACACACACACACACACACACACACACACACACAATGTATAATTTTAGGTAAATATAAAATAATATGATTCCCTATGGCCTTTTCAAAGAGCCTTAGTGTTATTTTTCCCTCCTTCCTAGGGTTCATCTAGGTCATTCTCATTGGAGAACATTTCTATAGGACTGGTGGATTGGGGGTGAGGTGCTGTCTTGACCTCTTATACTGTTTATTTTTAATGAAACCTGGGCATATGGATATCTTTGGTTGTACGTCTGATATGGACACAGCAGACTGGGCCCCGGCTCTAGCTGTGGGTCTTGGGCTAGGTATGGGGACTGGGTAAAGTGCAGGTGGGCTAGGGTCAGGCACACTCACCAGGCTGAGCCCAGGTACAGGCGGTGCAGGCTGTCTAGCCCTGGAGGTTGAAGATGGCACAAGCAGGACAAGGTCAGATGGACACCTGATCTGAATGCTCATTACCCAAGTCCTGTACTTTCTCATCTCCACTTCTGTCATTTTTATACATACCATAAAAAAGCAGAAACCTCTACAGAGGTGCTCCTGGCAATACACAGAAACACTGGCCTCATTAATCATCCTCCATGGTGTGCTATTGTCCACACATAGCCAAGAAATCTTCAGCAAGGCACTCAACTTTTTTAAGTTTAATTTTTCTGTATTCTTGTATCAAAACTGTAGAAATGTGTCACAGAGAAATTTATGTGGCATGGAACCAGGAATAACATTTACCGTGCTCTGTGTGAGAGGCAAGGCTGAGCGCGGCCTAATGCTGCATTATTTCATCCCTGTAAGAACTGAGGGTGAGCAGCATGCACACCTGTTTGTCCAGGTGGGAAGAGCAGCGGCTCCAGGAAAGAAACAGTGTGCACACACAAGCATACACACATGCACACGCACACACACAAGAAGGAGGTGTGAATATGTGGAGAAGTCACAGTTGTGACTCCCATCTATAATTTGAAAATATATGATCCACACCTGAAGCCCTCAAATCAGTTCCTGGCCATTCAGTGAATGAATCCACCCATTTATTTTATATGCTCCCCAGAAACAGGATTAACAGTTCTTATTCTGCTTCCCAGCACCTGGCATGGTTCCAGCTATATGGAGAACACACAAATATTGAAAATCACACAGCCACAGACCAAGGCAAATTAGTGACCAAGGCATTACCTTCCCAAGAACTGTATTCTAACCAACAAGGAGGCTAGCAGAGGCCAAGTCTTGGTAGGCATTCCTATCTGTTCCTGTTCAACTATAAGCAGCTTCCCCTGTAGCAACATGGTGAGTTCCTTCTGAACCAATCATACACTGCCTGGGGCCCAGGAGAGCAGTTTCTGCTGTCCACTCCCCTCTGCCCTGTGACTCAGTTACACAACTGAGCAAGGAGTTAGAAAATACTACAACTGCAGGAAGCTGGCCTGGTGGTGCATGTCCGGAATCCAGCACTCAGGAGACTGGGACAGGAGAAGCAGTTTAACCCAGCCTGGGCTACATAGTGAGATTCAAACTCAAAAAATAAAGTTTAAATGTAAAATGATGGTTCACATATATTTATGACTATTTCAACATCTATCATGAATAATCCAAAATATAAAATTCTTCTCAAAATTTTTTAACTTGGAGCTGGAAAGATGGCTCAGTGGTTAAGAGCGCTTGCTCCTCCTGCAGAGGACCTGGGTTTTGCTCTCAATATCTACCTGGTAGCTCACAGCCATATCTAAGTACAGTTCCAGACCATCCAACACCCACTTCTGAGATCTGTATCAGATATGCACAGACACACATGCAGGCAAAACACTCTTACACATAAAATAAAATAAAATAAATTTTTTAATTTTAAGTTTTTAACTTTTCTCTTATTGCCTTGCTCAATGTTTCTTCTTGCTGTTTTATTTTTCTATTTATTTACTTACTTACTTACTTATTTTTTGAGGCAGGGTCTCCCTATAAACCTGGCTGGCCTCCAGCTCACACAGAGATCCACCTCCCTCTGCCTCCCAAGTGCTGGGATTAAAAGGTGTATGTCACCACACTGAGTGGTTCTTAAAGGTCATAATTAACATCAAATATTCATTTTATTTTTATTTATGTGCTCATACATATGTGTAGACTCAGGATCCCTCAAAGGCCAGAGAAGAGTACCAGATTCCCTGGTACTGGAGTTACAGATGGTTGTGAGCAGCTTAATATAGATGTTAGGAATGAAATACAAGTCCTCTACAAGAACAGCACATGCTTATAACTGCTAAACCATCTCCTATTCATTTATGATACTAACAGAACAGCTTATGTAGTGGGTGGCAGATGTAGTGGGTAGCCATTCCAGCTTTGTTCTGGAAGTTCCAACCCCCATTGAGACTTCGGCAACTGTCACACCTACAAGGTGGAACCAAGAGAGTGTTCGCCGATCCAGATCTTGGGTCCCCAGGCGCCTCCCTTGGCCCCGCCTTGTAGGTGTGACAGTTGCCGAAGTCTCAATGGGGGTTGGAACTTCCAGAACAAAGCTGGAATGGCTACCCACTACAAGCTTACATCCATCCCCACTAGGGAAAACACAGCAAATACCAGCATGTGCTCTAAGCTTTGTGTCTGAGAAACATCCTTCAAGTTCTTAGCCAAACAGATCATCTAGTGGAAGCTTAACTACACCATATCCAATAAGAGCCTGAGAGACTGGTACTCAGCAGGTCCAGCAGCCTTTCAGCTACTAGAGAAGGGAAGCCTTGACAGAAAGTGTCGTTAGCTACAAGACTCCACAACAGCATGGGCCTTTAAAAAAAACTCAGGAGCCGGCTGTAACACTCACTCAACATCCTTTGACAGAAAAGCCAAGTCTATGCATGAGTATTGTTCCACCCTCAAAAATAACCAGTCACCATCTGGGGTTCTCGATTACCTTGCAGAGTCCCCACGACCGTCTCCAGACCTTCATTTGTCCCCTGCCACACAGGCAGCTGCGTCCATGCAGGCGCTCCTTAGGTCACATTTGGAGAAGTACTGTTAGGAGGGGACAGAATGGCACGTACAAAACAGGATCTAATGTGTCTCCGGGGTGTTTCCGTCTTAGGCGGGAATGGGCCTGAAAAGGACAATCAACCAGCATCCACGTGGGGGACCTCTATGTCACTGTGCATACATTTAATTCACATGGGGCTCCTTCTGGATATAAAGAACTTTCAATGTCCTTCCATTTCTAAAAGTAACAGGAACCAAGCTCCAAGAAGCAGAAGATTCAAGAAAAGTAAAATCTGAAAACCACTGAAGAGCATCACCACTGCTAGATTACGGTGCCCACACCGTTAAGGGAAAGCTGCCGTGCCTTGGACCTCATTACGGATTCTGCTTCTCACAGGGCTTGTTCTGTGTGTGATGAAAACTGGGCTGGGACATAATTGAGGCAGGGATTTAGAGATTTGGTACAGCAAACTTCCTAATAAAAATGGCACAAACGGGACTCTTCTTGCTGTGGTTACATATTAAATCTTATTTGATCGATTTCTCTGTATTCCAAATTGGAAGCAGAAGGCAGAAGGTTGTGATTAAAGTCATATTGATTCATCATTAACATTTAATCAAGTGGCTGCTATAGCTACAGGGAATGCTTATTACTGTGGCAGTGTTCTTTTCTTTCCAAGTTGCCTTTATTGTCGCTACAACAAAGAAACTGTGGATATATTCAATAGCAACAAAACACGGCATTGTTTCTAAGGGTCTGTCTGCAGCATACACAACAAGCCTGGATCAAAGCAAAGGTGCTGCCTAGCACTGCACACCGAGCTGTTCCTTACAAGCCAGGCTGCTGCAGCTCTGAGCAATGACTGCTAAGAAGGATTTTCTGTCTCTTTTATTTTACACATGAAATTGTATTTCCCCCTATGTCCACTTGTTTCTTTCTCTTACTTTTTAGCACATTTATATGAAACTGAACCCCAGAGTTTGTGTTCTGTGAAATGGAAACAAGATACTAAAACAGGAAGGAAGTAATATGTATACTTGTTAAACAATTTGACAGAACTGATTCTGAACTTCAGGGAGGTTTTCCATTTAAGTTCCAAGACTATTAGCACTTCAGAATAGTACTTCCATAAACTTGAGAAATCTGGCAAACTTTTTAAAATTTGTATTTTTTCATGAGAAATTCAAACATGTAGGAAATAAGGTCGTATCTGCCCCTAAGCTCCATTTGTTCCTTTAACAGGTCTTTTTAATAAGCCACTAAGTCAAGTCGTATGCCCACATATGTACAAGTGTGGCACCACCCACCAGAACAAGGGAAACATACCGGTGCCACATCCTCAAAAGAGGGTGGTCCTCACTCCCCAGTAACTAACAGATAGCCCCTCAGGAAGGGTGGGCCTGGAGATCATCTATGCCATTTAAAATATAGCAAACTTTTTAACAAAATAAATGAGTTTTACTGTCACATATTTTTTACTATTTCTAATTATGTGTCATGTGTGGGTATTTGCAGGAGAGGGAAGGTGCCACAGAGGGCAAAGGTGTCAGGTCCCTACAAATGGAGTTACATCTGACTGTGAGGTGCCTGATGTGGGTGCTGGGAATGGAACTCAGGTCCTTGGAAGAGTAGTACATGCACTTAACCACTGAGCTATCTCTCCAGCCACACTCTCAATAAAGGAGCTTTAAATCAACTACAAGTCCACATAGAGAGATGTCTCAGGCCCCAAGGCCTCAGTTCCTGCACCCCTGAGGGTCAGTTCTCCTCCTAAGCCCCTCTGGGAGTCATGGAGGAACTCCTACGAGAACACTAACTATGCATGTCCTAATGCTGTGTAGTCATTCTCACGGCTGCATGGTTCCTAATTCTAAGGAATCAGGAATGTCCCCCCATGTCCAACAGTCTGCACAAGAAAATTCTATTGAAAAGCTCCAATAAATAAAAAGAGTAATTACAGACCTCAGAAGCATCAGCCCCTACAACAGCTTCTACAGATGTGGGCTTTGAAGGCTGCCTCTGCTCTCGGCTCTTCTTGCCTCGCTCTCTGTACCTGGTGCCAGAGACTCCTGGCACCACCAACTGAGCTGTCCTGCTATTCCTTCACCACCATGACGGCCTGAAACTTTCTAAGACCATGAGCCAAAATAAACTCTTCCTCCTTTCAGATGAATTAGATTACTATGGTGGCCACAGCAGACAGCAGCAACCAATACATACCTCTATAAAATCTTTCTGTAAGCTCAAAGGAGTGCGGCGACTGAATAAAGATTAGCAACAAGGTCTTCAGGCAATAAGGTCAAGGTGAAATGAAGTGAATGGCTAAGTTCTATTGTGCTTCTTGCTTTCAACAACATATTAGGAAATACAGGTCAAATGCACAACTTATGAAACTATATTTGAAGCCAAACAATACATCACGCCATTACAAAACAATGGCCAGGCTATGTGTGGGTGTGGCTTAGTGGTAGGGTACTACTTACCACATGCCAGACTCTGGATTCATGCTGGGGTGGAGGGTAAAATAACAGAGGAGGAACTGGGACGAGGGTCATTCAGTGAAACACTTGGCCCACAAGCACTAAGACCTGAGTTTGATCCCCAGCACCCATGCAGAATGCCAGGCCCAGTGCTCCAGAGGTGGAGGCACCCAGATCTCTGGATCGCACTGACCAGGCAGCCTAGCCCAACAAAGCCCCAGGCCCCAGTGAGAGACTCTGTCTCCAAAAACAGAAGAACATCTCAAGGATCATGACCCAAGGTGGACCTGTGGTCTCCACATATATGTCCATACTTGCCAGCACATACGCCAACATCGACACATCCACATATAAACATACATATACAAAATAATAATAATAAATAAAATTGGCAACTATCATAAAAACAACCCTAAATGCATTTAAACCTTCACACACAATTTTCCATCATTTAAAATATTCAAAATTAACTGTATACAATGAGGTCTGTCAAAACATAATCAGAATTGATTTAAGCCTAAAACAAAAAAGTTAGTAGGGTTTTTTTAATTAAGTGTGGATTGGTTTTAAATTAATAAATTGTTAAAATGACAAAACTCCCTAAATTAATTTATAGAATCAAATGTAGTACCTCTCTGCTTTCTTAAAGAAATGTAAAGTTGATTCTGAAATTCACACAGAAATACAAGGGATCCAGGGTTGGAGAAATGGCTCAGTAGTGTTTGATGTACAATCATGAGGACCAGAGTTAAGATCCCAGCACCCACATAACAAGCCATCTCTGAGGGACCCAATGCCCTTTTTTTGGCTTCCATATCCACAAGTGCCTGACATACCTGCACACACACACACACACACACACACACACACACACACACACACACGAAAAGTATATGCCAGGTATGGTGGTGAATGCCTTTAATCTCAGCACTTGGAAGCAGTTTGAGGTCAGCCTGGTCTACATCCTTCATATTGAGTTCCAGGCTAACCAGAGCTACATAGTGAGACCCTGCTTCAAAAATAATAATAATAATAAAATAAATGAGAGAGAGAGAGGGGGGGGGGGGAGGGAGGGGATGGAAGAAAGAGAAAAGGGAGGCCAGAACATACTGAAAAAGAAAGCATTTGGAGAAGCCTCAATGATTTCCAGGCTTACTACAAGGCTATAGTACTCAAACCATGTAGTACTAGTGCGGGACACACACAAGGATAGGCCAGAGCTCAGAATCCAGAAACAAATCTCACCTTGATGGCCAATAAGCTGTTGACAAGAACTCTGGGGCCACTCAGTGTAGAGCAAAAGTCTTTCTAGTAAAGGTATTAGAAAACTCAATACTTGCATCCCAAAGAATAAAGTTAGGGGCCAGTGAGGTAGCTCAGCAGGTAGTTATGCTTGCTGTGTGTTCTGGTTTGGTTTCTGTTGTGATAAAACACTGAACAAAACACACTTGGGGAAGAAAGGCTTATTTCATCCTACAGACGGTCCTTCACTAAGGGAGGCTAAGGCAGGAACTCCAGGCAGGAACCTGGAGGCAGAGGCCATGGAGGTGCGCTGCTTATTGGCTTGCTCCCACGCTCATATTCCGCTACCTTTCTAATAGTGCCCAGGCCACCTTCCTAGGTATAGTACGTCCTGCAGTGTGCTGGGCCCTCCTGCATCAATTAGCAATCAAGAAAATGCTCCACAGACATATCCACAAGTGATCTAAATGAGGCAGTTCTTCAACTGAGGTTCTTCCTAGCCATGTCAGGTTGACAACCAACATCAGCCATCACATCACACACACTTAGCTACCTAAGTTTGATCTTCAGACACCTCTGACCTCGCCACATGCATATGATGGCACCTGCACTTACATGCATACACACAATAAAAATAAACTTAAAAAAAGAAAGGGACAAAGTCAGGGTGGTGGTAGCTCACACCTTTAATCCCAGCACTCGGGAGGCAGAGCCAAGTGGATCTCTGTGAGTTTGAGGCCAGCCTGGTCTACAGAGCAAGATCCAGGACAGACACCAAAACTACACAGAGAAACCCTGTCTCTAAAAAAACAAACAAACAAACAAACAAAAAAGAACAAAGTTAGATCACAAGCCCATACCATATACAAAACTCAACTCACAATGTAGCAAAGACCCAAGTACAAGAATTAAGACTATAAAATGTGTATAAGAAAACACAAGTGTATCTTTATGAGCTCAGATTAGGTAACGGTTTCTTAACAATGATGCCAAACAGAACACATTTGACCCTAGCACCCTCACCACAGAGCCACACACACTTGTACCTAGAGCCCTCACCCAGAACCACACACACACTCAACCCTAGAACCCTGTGGTGGTTTGAAAGAAAGTGGCCCACAAAGGGAGTGGCACTATTGGGAGGTGTGGCTTTGCTGGAGTAAGTATGGTCTTGTTGGAGGAAGTGTGCCACTGTGGAGGTGGGCTATGAGGTCTCATATATGCTCAAGCTTCACTCAGTGTGATACAATCCACTTCAGTTGCCTGCAAGATGTAGGACTCTCAGCTACTTCTCCAGCACCCTCTCTGCCTGCACACCGCCATGCTCCCCACCATGATGACAATGGACTGAACCTTTGAACTGTAAGCCACCACTTAGATTAAATGTTTTCCTTTATAAGAGCTGCCGTGGTGATGGTGTCTCTTCACACCCTACCCAAGATAAGTCCTCGCCACAGAGACACACAACTGGACTCAGACTCTAGAGAAGCTGGAGGGAAGGATGGGAGCTGGAGAAGGCATGGGCCAGATGTCAACACCATAAGCGAACAGGCAGTGACACAGGGGCCAGAATGTGCCACAGTGCCTGCCCCTGCACCACACTTCTGTTCATTACCACAGCTGCTACTCCACTCCACCTTAATTTCTCTGTGACTAACTACCTAAAACCATTCTGTAGAAGCCATTCTGGGAAAAGTAGCTCCAACTCAGCTACATTAATACAAACAACACCAACCAAACTTATACAGACATCTTCTTCCATCTCTTTAATTCTATCTGTAGAATGACATTTTATGGCTGCCTCTTACAATAATATACAATGGATTTTTCTTACATCATAAGACTATCTTTTAACTGTCATGTTTAATCCATTCATATTTATTGGGATTTTGCCACTTTCATAATTAAAACAAACAAACCCCAAACAGTGGAGGCTAGGGAGATGACTCAAGCTTGCGGGTCTAGCATCAACCTAAAAAGCTGGATGTAACACATGCACTGTGAGCCCAGAACTGCTGGAGATGAAGACAGGATGATGGCTGGGGCTTGCTAGCCACAAGCCTAGCTCCAGCTTCAGTGGGAGACCCTGACTCAAGGGAATAAAACAGAGATGGAGCAGGGCACCCAACATCGTCCCCTCCTGGTGCTGCATACAGGGGCACAGGTCCACAGGCACACTTGTATATACACAGCACACACACACCTAAATGCACACATATCCACAAAAAGAACTGTTAAAGCCTGGTGTGGTGGCATATATCTGTAATTTTTGTGCTCAGGAGGCTGAGGCAGAAGGATTACCAATTTGGGTCTTGAACACAGTAATACCACCTGACTCAAAGGGGAGGGGCTTTAAAAAATAAAATTCACCATAAATACATTTTGAGGAGATAAATATGTGTACTCTGATATAGGCATTACACAACAGAATCAGATACTGTGATACAGTTTGTCTAGCATTTTAAAAGCTTTGAATTTGATCCTCAGCACCAAAATAAATAAATAATATAAATAACATTATACAATATGTGCATTTTAAAACATTACACTAACAGATACAATTTTTAATTTTTATCTATCAGTTAAATCTAAATTTTAAAAATGAAACAATTAGCTGCACCAACAAACCCAGACATCACTCACATTTCTGAAATATTTTCTCACGTCGCCCATTGCTTACCACTTCTCCCGCAGAGGCGGCCAGCATGTGCTTCATGGGCCTGACGTGTGGAGTCGAGTCAGTGTGCAGCAAACATTTCACATATTCATAGGTGAGAAAAAACATAGCAGCTGAAATACAAAAGTATCTTTTCAATGTCAATAAATATCTCACCTACTTAGGAATGTCTCTCAAAAGCTGTGACAATAATAATTAAAGGATGAGATAAGAACTGGCAAGTACATGCCTTTTTCCACCCTCTTGCAGAACTTATCAAACCTGGACTACATTTTTGACCTTGGACTTGGAGAAACACAGAAGACACGATCCCTATCTGAGGTGCACTCAACAGGTAGCCTGGCACTGCCCTGCTTCATTTTCTAGTAAACTTCTTAAAAAGGACTGTGGGCTTCACAGACCCAAAATAGCATTACATATAGTCATAAAAACAAGCAGCTGCTGAGTTATGCATAGGTTAAAACCATAAACACATACATACCTTAAGTAAAATGTCAATGCTACAATGTTTACTACAGATTATACGAAATAGCTATGCTACTTTTCCCTACTTGAAATCATCTTTATAAAACACGGAAACAATCAACAATTTCATTAAAAACAGAAGTCAGTGCCAGGCGTGGCAGTGCACACCTTGAATCCCAGCACACTGGAGGCAGGGCAGGCTGACCTCTGTGCGTTTGAGGCCAGTCTAGTCTACATAGCAAGCTCCGGGACAGCCACATTACACAGTGTGACTGTATCTAAGAAACGAAAAGACAAGGGGGAATCAGCGGAAAGCTGCCTCTATTGCTGTAATCAGAGCTGCACAGGAGGCTTTAAAACTTCCTGTGTACTATCAATCAAGAGATGTCTTTACCTCTTCCAGAAGAGACAAGGCACAGAGGATAAGTGGACAACAAACCCATCTTCTGAAGGACATGAGAGCACTAAACACTCAGGAAAACAACCCGACAGTGGAAACCATTCCCCAAAGTCAACCAGTGTGTGAAGGGCCCACAGGCTGCTCACATGTCTAATTACAAATACAACAGCCGTACGTATGTAGCTGCGTCTGGTCTATTCCCGCATGTGGTTCCTCACACTGCTTCCCCAATTTTGGCCCATTCACTCCATGTCCAGGTATAAGGGCTCTGCTGCACTCAGCTGTATGTTCTGTGGGTGCATATACCCCCTAAGCCCTGCCCCACCCCAGGAGAAAGGAGGAAGCTAAAGGTTCCCAGGTCCCATCATCAAGTACCTCAAGATTGTCATTTATAGCTACTTTGGTGAGATGTAAGTTCCAGCCCCTGCCAAACAGGTAGCATCCAAAAAGGCTCTAGAGTTGGAAATGATGACACAGTGCAGCTCTAACAGAAGCTCTGCGTGAAGAAGGGAAGAGGAGGTAGACTAGCCACAGCCCTCACCCCCACAAGAACAAAAGCCAGACTGGGCCTTCCTCTGCTATGTTCCTGCCTAAAAAGGAATGGGCCTCTTCAAAAGGCTCCCCTCTCCTTCTCCCTCTCCCTCTCCCTCTCAATCCCTCACCTGTGCTGGCTTGATTCTCAACAATGTCCATAGCCATCTATGGTTACAAGGGATTCTGTACTCAGACTACAGAGTCTTAACCAATAACAAAAGGCAATACACGTGACAATACAAAGATTAATAGAAATGGGTTAATTTAAGATGAAGGAGCCAGTTAATAATAAGCCTGAGCTTTAGACCAAACAGTTTGTAATTAATATTAAGCCTCTGAGTGATTATTTTATAAAAACGGCTGCTGCCGGGCAGGACCAAGAAACTTCAGGCTATAAAATCCCATTTCTAGAAGGCTTTGCTTTGACTTTGTTTCCTGCACTTTATGGGATAAAAGGAAAAGATTTTCAACATAGCCTTCCCAGAGACAGACTGATACACAAACACATGTGTACATGCTTGTGCATGTGTGTGTGTGTGCACATACACACACACAAATTCAAAATCACGTTCTATATGTAAATGCCTTGGAGAAGAATGTAAAACAGTCCTGTGAGCTTAACTGCAGCATCATGTACTACATACATCACTGGTGATGTCACACATGCCTGAGCCCTTACTGCAATACATGAGGATGAGCCACAAAAGCCACAAAAACTGGTCACCAAAAGCTATGAGCACAGAGCATATTCCTTTGTAGATCGCCTGCTCAAAGGTCCTCAAACTTATCTACAGAGGAGGATCGCCTTGGAGTTTTAAACCACCAGTGTCCTGGACACACCCCAATCTCTGCAGGTGGGCCACTGGTATCCGTGTGGCTTCAAGCTCCTTGTGGATCAGGCCATTCTATTTGGGACAACCCTGTACCTTTGTCCATGCATTACACAATGGGGGTTCAACAACAGCTCATTAACTAATACTCAAAGAATTAAGACAGACTAGGAGTCAAAGGTAACCCAGGGTGACTCCTAGGGGATGGAGAAGAAAGTGAAGTTGACAACAGAAAGATGGAAAGACTACTTTTTCTCTACACTACAAATCTTCATGTGAAGGCTATGTTTAAAGACCGGGCACGTGAGCATCAGGTTAACATATTCATTCATTATCCTGGAAAAAGAGAGAAAACAAACCCAGGATTTAAGAAGCCCCTAGAGCCATGATTTTGTGGATGCAGGCTGTACATCATTTTTGCTAGTTAGCTAAGTTTACTTGTGAGCATTAGAGGCATCCATCAGGAACTGGGAGATGGAAAGTGGACACACCTCAGGAGAACACTGTATGCTTAGTATGTGCAAGGTCCTGAATACAATCCAAAAGAAAAATAAAGCACCTACTGGTAAACAATTAAAATCAGGTGACTGAAAACAGATATACTCAGAAGTAGATTAAATAAAAACACATCATCCTAATTATCAAATGAAAATACCAAAAGTCACAACAAGACTTTAAAACCCAAACAACAGGCATTGGCAGGAGAGTCTCCAGGACAACTCAGTGAAGCACCTTCCTCATCTAAGAGCAATTTAAGAAGAACAATGCCTCTCTCTGTCTCACCTGTTCACTGGGGTCACCTAGGACAACACACCTTTATAAAGCCTCCTGAGAACTCTGGTGTGCAGGCAAGGTTAAAACTACTACTCTACAAGATTATGATGAAAAAGCAACATTTTAAAGATTCTAAACTGAGGATTTAAACAGCAAAGCCATTTTTAAAAGATTACCCTTTTTTTTTTTTTTTTTTTTTTTTTTTTGTATAAACCTCCTGGAATGAAATCTACAACACTCTCTGCATTCTGTTTACATACAATCAAAGAACAAAACATAAATCCAGAAGATCAGCTGTAACATATAAGGAACTTTCTGCATGTACATCTTAATTATTCTGAATATAAACCCATTATCTTGGCTTCTGCGCAGTGTGAGGATCAACACCCTTACCATTAGGAAAGGATCCGACAGCTGTAGAAGGGACGCCAGCATAGATCCCACGGAAACCACCAGCCTTGCTGAATCCTTGGGGACTCTGCAGCCTTGTCTTAATAGTGTCCAAAGGAAATAAGATCAAGTCAACAGAGGCACCTGCTACTCCTCCAGCCTGTGCAAAAGGATGGGGAAGAGAGAACAGTGAGCTCTGAGCCACGGAGGGACAGGGAAGCGGCCTTTCTCCTTTCTCCCACGCAGGACCAGGGCTGTGAGCATCTGCCCATGCTGGGCAAGTGCCCTACTCCTGGGCTACATCCCGAGCCCTGAGGAAGACTCCACACAGTTGCTCACATCTTTCAGTCCACAAGTTTCTTTGCAATACTCAAAGGACTTACATTTTTTAATAAGAAAATGATACGCTTATCAGTTGTGCTATACTTGCAACTTGTACATATTTTTACTTTTTAGATGAATTTTAATGAATTAAATTTATTCTTAAAACAAAATTAAAGCTCACTCTTAATTTATTCATATAATTCAATAACTTTTTAAAGCCATTTAAAAAAGAAAAAGACAGGTAAAGAGCAAAAAGTATCCTAATTACTCCAGAAGCTACTTTTATTAGTTTCTTGTTGTGACTTTCCAAAGTTACCATAGGCATAGTCAAGCAAGCATGGATACTCTTTTCTTATTTATTGTGATTTCTTGTTTTAATTTTGTATGTGGTATATGTACTGTTCCTGTGGGTGTGTGGAGAGTAGAGGCAGACATCAGGCATCTTTCCCTGACTGCTCTTCACCTTAATTTTTTGAGATAGTATCTCACTAAACCTGAAGCTTATGAACTCTGCTATGGTAACTGACCAGTGAGCCCCACCCCGCTTTGGGGACAAGGTTCATGTAGACCAAATTAGCTTTGAACTTGTTATACAACCAAAGATGACCCTGAACTCCTTCTGCCTCCACCTTTCAAGTGTGATGGAACAAATATACACAATGGAATACTACTCAGCTGTTAAAAAAAATAGTTAATTTGTAGGTAAATGGAACTAGAAAAGATTATAATGAATGAGGTGACCCAAATTCAGAAAGACAAATGCCACATGTTCTCTCTCAACTGTAGTTCCTAACTCAGAATCTTCAGTAGAGTATAACCAGGAGTTACTTTAAAAGCCAGGAAGTAAAAAGGAACTATGGGCAGGGCTAGAGGAAGGAAGAGCAGGATCCGGGTGACATGACAGGGAGAAATGGGAGAAAAGGGTAGGAGGGGCTCTGTTTTTATGGGAGGGGAGGGACATCAATACAGAATGCGAGGGAGAGAGGAGGGGCAAATAACACCAAGGATATTTGATGAAGCATCGTCTTATTTTACATTCACCTAAAATTATACACACACAACACATGTAAGCGTGTGTGTGTGTGTGTGTGTGTGTGTGTGTGTGTGTGTGTGTACCTTAAATGAAGATATGCCACTTGAGCTTACGATACTCCCCGCACATGCGGTACTAGGCATGAGAAACCTCCATTTGAGTTGTTGGTCAGGGTAGTCAAAGTGACTCCCAAAACAATACAGGCCATTGCTATTGCCCTTGGTTGCCTCTCGGAGGTTGAAGATAGTCCCTACTGCTGAAGACACCACACACTTTACACACAGGACTCTGAAGATGTGAACTGGAAATAACCTGCAAGCCTCCTTCCAGTGGTCCCAGCTTTCATAGTACCAGAAAGTACTTTCCAAGCTGCTGAAGGAGGAAAGCAACCAATAGTCCATCCGGCTGTGACAACAGTGAATTTTAACAATGACCAACATAGCAAGCTATCCCTACGGGTGCAGGAGCAGCACTCATATCTTGGTGGTAACTAACTGCTGTCTAATTGGACTTAAGGCCCACTCAACAAGAGGAACATCATGCCTGGTACTAGAAACCTAAGCAACTACCTCGAGCTAGTGAGGTCATGATCTTGTAAGAGAATCTACTACCATCACTTTATTAGACCAGCGTAACTCCTACCTTCATTCTGAAATGTACCCTGACATTTACAGGTAAGTGGAGCTCTTATCTCTCATCAAAGAAGTTTCTCTTTACAGCAAATGGAGATCACTATTGAAAAACTACAAGTCATATGCAGAAATCAATGGACTGTGGGAAGCCTGGTCCCAACTAATACATCTACAACAGGACTCCTGCATCTAAGGCTGGGGGAATATTGGGGAGGAGGAGACAAAAAGAGGGTAAGAGCTAGCAGACTAGGAAGTCTGCTATGAGACTGTGTCCTAGAAATGACAGGGAAGCTTCACACATGATACCACAACAATATGGCTGCCTAAACAAGGCCTGAACAGTGATAATGTAATATACATGATGACACAGAACAAAGAACTCTCAAGGGGCCCCACTCATAGACAAAAACCTATACGCAACTTAGGACTGCTGAGAGAGGGAGAATTAGCCCTCCTAGGGATGAGCCCCTACCTGGTTATCCAATACAAAGTGGTCAGCCCGGAAATCACCCACACACAAGTCACACACCAAAGGGACTCAGCAAGTTGTATTTATCTATTTATGCACTTTTCTATGTAACAACAATAATCAAAAGAGGCCATCAATTTGAGAGGGATTTGGGGGGCATGGGAAGGGCTGGCAGAAGCAACATGGGGCAGGAGGGAAAGAGGGCAAAGGAGGAAAGAAGTGCTATATTTTAGTTTTCTAAAGTCATAATGAAAAGTGAAAGTAAATAAAAGCAAAAGAGAGCACCCGGATTTGTAATGGCATATACCTGTAACCCCAGCACTGAAGAGGCTGAGTCAGAAAGATCTGGAGTTCAAGACCAGCCTGGACTATAGAGGAAGACTGTCTCAAAATTAAGTAAATAGAAATAGATGGCATACAATATATAGACTGTTCTACAGTGCTTTTAGGCTGCTCAACAATTTATCCTATGCTTGAATCACACCTAATGTTCTATTTTGTCTTTTGAACCACTGAGTACTAAATCTGCACAACGACTTTTTAGGGGACTTAAATTTTCAGACAGATAATAATTCTTATCCACCTAGATCTGTATTAAGATAAGCACACATCCAAGGATTCATATATTATTTTCTATGTTTATTATACTTGCTAATCCCTTGACAACATTTAATTGACTAAATTTTTTTAAAAGAACTGGTACTCATTCCCAAGGAATTGAGTTTGTTTAAAAAGTAGAACATTCAAAACTGTACCTCACACCTATAGTGACACACAGGCAGAATATTTTAATGCTAATTATATTTTAGTAAAAGGAGGATGAAATTTTGAAAAACACAAACCCAAACACAGTGCCCTGAAAGGGCTAAGGCAACATTCACAAGTGGGCAAGTGGGCAGACTATATCACTGCAGATGAGAGTCCTCACAGTATGTTGTAAGCGGTTTGCTAAGCATTTCTGTCTTTTTAATATTGAACCACATGAACATAATCTCTTTAAAATACAGAAATGTACAACTAAAAAGTGTGTCCATGGCAAAGAAAGGAGAGGAGAAAGAGAGAGAAAAGAGTGGGCACTATTCACACTTATGGGCAAAATTCAAATTTAGTCTAACTTTTGAGCTTTCAAAATTTCCAGTTTGTGCAATACTTAGTGTGTGGTAGGCCAACTTGCTCTACCCACCTTTCAGCACAAAACTACTGCAAGAGGTAAGTGGAAAAACAAAACACTGGTGAGAATTAGTGCAATGACTACTTTTTAATTAAATAATACAAGTGAATTAGTAAACGATGAAGTACATTGGCAAATGTGTTAACACTGTAATACTACATGATCAGCCTGAAAGTTAGAAATTAACCTTAAAGACTGTGACATGAATGACCTAAAAAGATGTCACCAAAGAGCTCTGAGATGTGTCGGGACAGGGCTGCAAACAGGACTAAAATGAGTGGTCGGGGCAGTGGCATGCACCTGCAGTAGCCCAGGGCGGTGGGTGGGAGGATCACTGGAAATGAAGCCACTAAGGAAGAAGAAAAGAATAGACCGGAACGTGTGGTTCTCTGTGGAGACAGGATGGACTTTAAACGTCCTAGAGGAGGCTCGCTGCCATGCTGGAACTGAGCAACGGTCAGGCATCCTTGTCACTTTTTCAAAAGGATTTTTATTCAGTTCAGCATTTTCTCAGAACACAGAACAAAATCTGATGAGGACATGTGATATTCGTCAACTCTTTAAAAACAAGCTGCATTGTAAGAATTTTCTCTTTAATCTTCGGCAAGTCCAGAGAAACACTGGCTATCTGGTGCTAAGCTTTAATCAATGAACTACTCTCCTAATGTGTGGTTACTGCGCACAAGTCGATTCTCTGACTTTGTTCATCAGCATTCTGACCTTCTGAGGATAAAATGGCCAGATGCAATCTACTCATCTAGTAAAACGGGAATCGAAAGTTACTAACTATGAGTGTGAATTTCAAGCTTCTATAACCAAAACATCATTTAATTTATGAGATTGAAAAATAGAGAATCTAAGAGTCCGTTCAGCCACAGAATATATTTAACATTTAAGCAAAACCTTTATGGAATGTGTGCAATTTCACAGGAACTTTGTGCATAATCATGAGCCAACACCAGCTGGATTATAAGAGACACTATCAGATTCTCTTGTTCTTTAAATTTGTCAAAATGTTATCACGCAACTGACTAAGCTCGAGATTTAGAGTGCCTTATGCTGAAAAGTGGCTTTATGCTGTGAGTTCAAATCAAGACAAAATGGGATGGGGGCAGAAAACTCACAAACTGTGCACAAACAACTAACCACGACCTCAAATGCTAAGTGTAAATAAAACACATGCTCTGCCTCAAGTTGGCAGCTGTAAGAAGTCCTGGCATGCCATAGGGAAATGATTGGTGTTTTAAAATTATGCAACTATTGCTTGGAAACTGCCCTACGAACTGAAAAGGTCAAGACTGTATGCTACCAAGCCTTTTTCTTCAAAGGAATCTGGCTGCACAGCAATATGAAAATTATCACCTAAAACACCTGTGTGACATAAGCAAACCCAAAACTGACCACCAGCCCAAAGGACAACTAAGCCAGCAAGACCACCAGCATGGCTTCTCAGGGAAGCCATTTATCCTGATGTGTTCAGTTGACTGCACATTCAAGGGGCCACCAACAATCTGCCAGCTATCTTCCACATCTCCAAACTGCTGTCCCTGCTTCCTATGACCCTGGTCTCCTCCTACAATGGCCACTCATCCTCCCTGAGGACTCCAGCGCCCCTGTACTAAAGACAGGCACCAGACCATTTGTTCAATATCTATCCCACTAGATTATAAAATTTGTATTTTGTTTACCAATACATCCCTAGCATCAGCACAAGAATGCACTCAACAACTACAATGAAAAGATGTTATTCATATTTTAGAAGGTACTGCACATTGCTGTGGATGAATGATTAATAAATAAAACACTGATTGGCCAGTAGCCAGGCAGGAAGTATAGGCGGGACTAGCAGAGAGGATAATTGAGAGAATAGGAAGGCGGAGAGAGAAGGAGATGTCAGCCTGTCGTCCAGGGAGCATCATGTAAAGGCAACAGGTAAAGCCATGGAACACGTGGCAACATACCGATTAACAGAAATGGGCTGAGTATAAGATTAAGAGCTAGACAATGGTAGGCCTGAGCTAACGACCGAGCAGTTTAAATAATATAAGCATCTGTATGTTTATTTTATAAGTGGGCTATGGGACTGCACATCAACCTGTAAAAAAATATACTAGATTTAAAAAGTAGCAAAAGGCAAAACCAATCAACACCTATCCTCTGAGGAAAAATAAAACTCAAATAAGCCAGTCCAGTGGTCCATTCGAGCTACTGAGAGGAAGCCCATTTCAGTTTAGAGTCAGAGGTCACTTGGAAATACTGCAAGACCCCCATCTCTAAAATAAGAAGGAAAAAAAAAAAGAAGTAAAATTACAAATGAGAACAAAATGAGAAAACACTTCCTTATCACTAAATAAAAATAACTTTGAAATTAGAAAAGATTTAAATATGAATTCTATGGACACTATTAATAGAAACAATCTACTGGAAGACAATTTGGCAAAATAAAAATTTTTAATTATTATACCTCTGACCCAGTTACTTTATTCCTCAATATTTCTTGGATAGATATAAATTCTCAAATATTCAAGAATGTTTTATTGCAGCAATAGCTGTAGCAAAAAATCAGACAGATCTCTGTGAGTTCAAGGCCAACTGGGGCTACATATGGAGACCCTGTCTCAAACTGGGGGAGAGGAGTGCGCGCACACGCACACACACACACACACACACACACACACACACACACACACACACACACGGTCTGGAGAGACAGCTGAGTTGGTAAAGGGCCTAGAAACAAGCATGAGGACCTGAACTGCAATCTCCAGCCGCCAGGTGAAAAGCTAGGTGTGGTGGGGGACGAGGCAACGCCTACTCTCCCCCATTCTAAGCTCCGAATGATAAACCAAAGTTCAATTCCTCAGAAGTTCTCCCTAGGAAATCAATGTGCAGATCAGGTTTACTTACAGAACACAGGTGAGCTCATGGGTGGGGTCACCAGAGGAGCATGGGTGACCTCAAAGCAGAAGCACTGAAAAGTCTATACTCTGCATGGATGATGACTTTCCCACGGTCCCACAGATGGAGTGCCCTCTTCTCCTACTCTTCCCCAGACAGTATCCTCTAGTCCTCCCTGGAAGCCATGAGCAATTAGGGCAGCTTGTACACAACCGGCTAGAAGGAGTGGCTAGATTCTCAGTGAGGAGCCTAGGACTTCCCACCCTGTTCCTCCTAGGAAGGAATGGCAAGAATCAAGAAGCCCAGCTGTGATGATCCTCTGCAAGCAGGCAGGGCTGAACTCATAAAGATGGCTGCAGTCTGGCTAAAAGGGCAGTGCTGTACAACACATGCACTTGTAACTCAGGCACTAGGGAGGCAGAGACAGGACCCCTGGGACTTGCTGGCTGCAAGCCTACCTGCACCCCACGTCCCAGTAAAAGATTCTGTCTCATTAGGTGGGTGTTCTAGTTTACTTCCTATTGCTGTGATCAACACCATGACCAAAAGCTACTCGGGGAGGATGTATTTGGCTTACAGGTTATAGTCTATTATTGAGGAAAGTTAGGGCTACCTGCACCCCACGTCCCAGTAAAAGATTCTGTCTCATTAGGTGGGTGTTCTAGTTTACTTCCTATTGCTGTGATCAACACCATGACCAAAAGCTACTTGGGGAGGATGTATTTGGCTTACAGGTTATAGTCTATTATTGAGGAAAGTTAGGGCAGGAGCTCAAGCAGGAATCTGCAGGCAGGAGCAGAGGCAGAAACCATGGAGAAGTGCTGCTTACTGGCTTGCTCTCCATGACTCACTCGGTTTGCTCTTTTGTACAACCCAAGAACATGTGCCCAGGAGTGGTGCCACCCACAGCGGGCTAGGCCATCTCACATCAATCATTAACTAAGAAAATGCCCCCCACCAAGACCTGCCTACAGACCAGTCTGGTGGGACATTTTCTTTTTTCTTTTGGTTTGTTTTGTTTTGAGACAGCGTTTTTTTGTTTCACTATGCAGGAATTTACAGAGATCCATCTGTCTCTGTCATCAATCAGTTCTGGCCTGGAGGCATTACCTCAGTGGAGGTTCCCTTTTCCCAGATGACCCTAGTTTATATCAAGTTGTTGACAAAATCTAGCAAGCATGGTAGGCAACTCTTGAAGAACAACATTGGAGGTTGACCTCTGGCCTACACACACACACACACACACACACACACACACACACACACACACACACACACACACAAACAGTACATGCAAACAGCAAGGCCTACTGGGCTTGTTCTCCAGCACTCAGGAGATAAAGGTAGTAAGATTCTGAGTTCCAAGCCAGGTAGGCTGCATTGCAAGCCCCTCTCCCCACCACACACACACACACACACACACACACACAGGGAGTGTGAGGCTCTGGGTTCAAGCACCAGCACCAAAAAAAAAAAAAAATTCCAAAACCAAAACCAAACCTATGCCTCTACTAGCTCTTTTGTTTTTTATTGCACACACACACACACACACACACACACACACACACACACAGGGTTTCTTTGTGTAACTTTGGAGCCTATCCTGGACCTTGCTCTGTAGACCAGGCTCGAACTCACAGAGATCCGCCTGCCTCTGCCTCCCGAGTGCTGGGATTAAAAGCGTGCGCCGCCGCCACCACCGCCTGGCTCCTCTACTAGCTCTTAAATTTATCAAGTGATACTACAATATATGCTGTCCGTTCTCACCTCTGAGTATGTGTAACTGTGTAAACCCAAGTCTGGAAGCAAACGCACAGGTGGCTAGAAGTTAAATACCTCCATGGAATGGGGTTTGGAAGTATTATTATTTGTTTTAATTGATCACAGTTTATAAGGACTATTGCAAGCCTAAGTGAGAGCCATTCAACATGAATACGCCTAGTCCTTCCAAACCTCTTCCATCCACAGGCTGCACTTGACAGGCACTAGGCGAAGAACAGGGGAGAGCATGCACTCATGGACCCAGGCTCCCTCCTCTCCACTGTACACTCCCACAAAACCTGGACCACCATCCACTCCAGCTACTATGGCTCCCAAATATGTCGAGAACTTTCTCCTGCCTCTGCTTCAGCTTAGGTTTTTCTCTCAGTCTGAAATGCCCTTTTTATCCAACTTATTCCCAGAGACCAGTTTCCCCACTGCTCCTCGCTCTCTTCTCCTCTTTCCCCCCCACAGACACACATATCCCTGCCAAAAATCCTGTCTAGTCATTTGGCAGCAACCAAATGCTACATTCCTCATAAAGTCATGCCGGACCTCCCAGTTAGAGTTAAAAGCTACCTCCTCTACCCTTCTCATAATTGTGTTCACGTTTTCCTTTGTACTAACCATGAGTGATAAAGCCAGATTCTTCAGAGTGTCAGCCAGGTCAGTGACCTTCAGCTTGCTAGACAGCTAAGCCAGCACCTCTGACACCGCAGGACTTCCCCAACACAACTGTAAGACGGTAACATTTCTTAGCATTCCCCAGTCACACTGGTTCTCGTATTCTGGGTCACTTCTCTAGAAACCTTCCATTCATCATCCCCTCCTGACAGCAGGCCTGCAGGACTCAATCTGTTCAATGAGGCTGTTCTTAAGAATGCAAAAGTAGCTGCAGAATTGGGCTTGACTATTCTTCCATTTCCTCAGAAATTCTCTCATATTAAATTAGTGCATAGGAACACAGGTTTGTTATCAGACAGAGCTAGCTCGAGCTCCACTTCTTGGGAGAGCCTCTTCTTAGAGGCCTATCTTATTTCTATTTCTTCATGTACAAAATAGGGGAAAGAGTACCTATGCTTCAAGAGTTTTGGAGAAGTAAATAACAGTAAATGGAAATTAAATAAAGTTAGGTTTGGTAGCTAGATGTCATGCCAATTGTCTAGCATGTAGAAAGGCTTGAGTTCCACTCTGAGCCACAAAAGAAGTTGGGGGAGAAAACGAAAGGGAAGAGTGGGCAAAAGAAATAAAACGAGGGAGAAAACAGCCGGAGGTGGTGGAGTGCTTGACCAGCACGAATGCAGCCCTGAGCCAACCTCCAGTACCGCAACAATACGTGAATAAAGTGTACAATTCAAGCCGGGCAAAAATAAAGTGTACAATTCAAGCCGGGTGTGTTCAATCCTAGCACTTGGGAGGCAGAGGCAGGTGGATCTCTGAGTTTGAGGCCAGCCTAGTCTACAAAGTGAGTTCCAAGACAGCCAGGGCTATGCAGAGAAACCCTATCTTGAAAACCCAAAAGAGTTTACAACTCAGTAGTTTTTTTTAAAAAAGGAAAAAAATAAAATACAATTAAAATGAATCTGTTTTAGTAATATCTGTGTGTAGTGTGCATTTGCACTTGCATGTGTGTGTGGTGTGTGTGTCTGGGGAGGTAGTTTACAGGTGTATGAAAGCCCAATCTTGAGTCAGAAGTCGTCTTCATTATCTCTCCACTTTATTCACTGAGGCAGGGTCCCTCAGCTGAACATGGAGATCAAAAGGCTAGTCTAGCTAGCCAGCTTGCTGCAGAGATCCCTTGTCTCCACCCGACCCCTGGAATTACACATGAGTCACCACACCCACCCAGCATTTCCGAAGGTTCTGGGAGCTAAACTCAGGTCCTCACACACTGCAGGTGCTTTAACTGCTGAGCTATCACCCCAACCCTAAATGAAGCCCATATATTTAGAATGCCTGGCCCAGAACCCATTATCAATACAAGTGGGCTATTAGTTTTACAGTTGGGTCTATCAATATATATGAGCAATTATTTTGGAACTGTGTTGTTACTGATAGCATTCAAAGTTTACCAAAGCCAATATTGTTATATCAATATTAAAAATCATGTAAAAACTAAGGAGTCCTCTGCCAAAGAATGAAGATTACATCAAATATTAAACTCAATTAATAAAATCACATATTAAAATCTCTAAATTCATGTCCTACATTATTAATAGTGACTTCAAATGTCTCCTCAGTCTTCACTCAGCTCTCTACAGCCTTATTTTTAATTTACTGTCTGCCTCCTCCTAGGCCATTAGTCTCTGAGGGGAGGGACAATACTGCTCTAACAGAAGATACCTGGCTTGTGAAGGTGGGATAGCTATTAAGTGTACCGTTTTCCTCTTATCTGACATTTCATCTTTTTACTCAAATTTTGTTTGTATAATAAAAACTTAAAGTAGCAATTGGCAAGTAGTGTTAAGAGTTTGGAAGTGGAAACAAAACTCATAACAAATCATCCACAACTAAATTACCAAACACTAAAACTTCCCAAGTACCCCTCTCTCACCTAAAATAAAAACATGAGGGAGGAAAGACAGTCTTGGTAGTCTCATAAACTGCAATAAGAGGGGAAAAAACTGTTCTTCAGCTGGCATGAATGAGAACCAACTTTTTGGAACTGCTGCCCACATACCCCACTTTGAACCTCTACCAAACAATAAAAAAGGCTATACTTTCCTATATGTTCAGTTTATTACGATTTTTTTTTTATTTACCTGTGTGTATGGCTGTTTTGCCTGTGTGTATAAATGTCTGTGCACCAACATTCATGCCTGGTGCCCAGAGGCCAGAAGAAAGCGTAAGACCTGCTGGAACTGCCGTTCCAGATGGTTGTGATCCCCACGTGGTTGCTGGGGACCAAACCCAGCAAGTGCTCTTAACTGCAAAACCATCTCTAGTTCCTCTGTATGTTCATTTTTAAACCATCCTTCTTTTGATAACTCTAGCACTCGCCTGTTTTGAAAAGCACTACTGTTGTTGATCTGAGCTTTCAGGAAGTGGTTAAGAACACAGACTCCACCACTGAACAACCTAGATTGGAGCCTGAGCAACAAGCTAGAGTCGTCTGGGAAAGGGGAACCTCACTTGAGAAAATGCCTCCCTCAAGCTGGCCTGTGAGCAAGTCTGTGGGGCAATTTTTTTATTAATGGTTAAAATGGGAGAGCCCAGCCCACTGAGGATGGTGCCACCCCTAGGCAGGTGGCCCTGGGTGGTATAAGAAAGCAGGGCAACCATTTCCTATGGTTGACGCCTTGCTCACCCTTGATGCAGCGGGGAGAGGCTGGGTCCTGCCTCAACTGAATGTACCAGGCTTTGTTGACTCCCCATGGGAGGTCTTACCCTTTTGGAGGAGGGGATGGGGTTGGGTCAGGGGTAGGGGGAGTGAGGCTGGGGGGAAGTGGGAGGAGGGATGAGAGGGGGATCTGTGGTTGGTATGTAAAGTGAATAAAAATATAAATTTCATATATATATATGAAAGTAGGTCAACAAGTCTGTAAGCATCATTCCTCCACAGCCTCTGTTTCAGTTCCTGTCTTTGCTTCCTGCAAAGATGTCCAGACTGTGATCAGGGCCTGTAAGCCATACAAACCCTTCCGAAGTTGGTTTTGGTCAGTGTTTATCACAGCACAAAGCAAACTAGAAGACTGGGGTAATTCTTCGGTTGTGAGAACTAAACTGAACAACACGTAAAGTACATACACCATTTCCAAGAACCATAATGTTAACTAGCAAAACCACTACTGCTGCCCCACCCACTGACAGAGAAAGCTCCCTGAAGTGAAATATTCCTTTATATCTCAGTAGCCTGGCTTACACAAGTTTCAACAAACCTAAACTTAAAACCATGACCCCCTAAATCTGGCTAAGCCACCCCTCTCTTTCACCTACTCCCGTAATAGCCTGAACTCTGCCCACCTGTCATTTACCCCAACACGCACTTCAGCACCTGACCCCTCGTGGGGAGGTTTCTCTTGTTCAACACTGTGTCTCCAAGCCCTTCATCCAGATCATTAGCTAATTCTGTGAACAATGCCGCTGGGCTTCTATTTGCTCATTGCAGGGGCATTTTAAAAATCAAGGCATTCCGTGTCTGCACCTGTACACTTCTCCACAACCAAATCAAAATCAACCCATCTTCTGTCTTGCATCTGGTGAGTCTAATATCCCCGGCTAGACCTGCTGTGTAACAGGTTCCTCAAACACTGGTTCTTATACTTCCACGGAATTAAACAATAAACATTCTATCGACTCCACAACTATTTATGCTCAGTACTTCTTCAAAGCTTAAACTTGGAGCAAAATAAGCAGATTACTATTAACTAAATACATGTGTAGATACAACAAAAAGACAAGTTAGTGTCTTGGACGGAAGGGTCATGAGTGTTTTCCTTAATAGTGTTTCTTTCCATGTTTTCTTTAATTCCCAAGTTCAGAGAAAATGTGATGTATAAGGGAAGCTGTTTTGCCTTGAGTAAAGACAATGAAAGGCCTGGCAGGCAGAGGTAGGCAGATCTCTGAGTTCGAGGCCAGCCTGGTCTACGGAGCGAGTTCAAGGACAGCCAGCTACACAGACGAACTCTGTCTCGAAAAACCAAAAGAAGAAGAAGACAATTAGGTCAGGCATTCCTGTCTTCTCTGAAATCCCTGCTGGACCCACCTGGCCTTGAAAGCATGCTCCCTGCACGCCCCCAGACTTGCTCCAAGACCTAGCTGCCCGTGACCCGAGGACAGACCACTGCGCAAACCCGGAAGAAGGCGCGCGTGCAGAGAAGCTGCCAAGGCTCCCGTGCAGCCTGCACCCAGCAACTCACCCCTGCCCCGCACTCACCACCAGCGACGCCATGAAGCCGGGCGCGTCCATGGCCCCGGCGACTCCGGCAAGGGTAAGATTAGAGGTGGAGCAGAAGCAGGTGGTGAACCAAAGAGCTGGGCGCCGCCATGTTTGGGGCGGGGTATGAAGCAACTACTTCCGGGGCAGGTCTCGCGACGTCACGCCATAACAACCGCACGTGCATCACCTGGTACTTGGCAAGGAGCCCTTTCCGGGAGGCGGGGAGGCGGGGAGGCGGGGGTTTGGGGTGTCTCAGACACCTGCATGCCGCTCTCCGGCAGCCTGGACTTGCACAAGCCGGTGACCCGGCTGCCATCTACGGGAAGAGCCCGGAGGAGAGCCCAGAGAAGTGTGCCTGGCTGGAGGAATGACTGGGCCCCGGCCGGCCGCACTGCCTGTACCTGAAGGCTAGCTGTGGTTTCCTACTCTAAATCCAAATCGGTTATTCCTTCGCTTTCTTTATCTGTGCAAGTTTCTGTCTGGATTTCTGTTAATCCATTATCAGAAAAATTACCTAACAAAAATACGTTTCCTTTACCAAAGAAAGTCGCATACTCCATTTCTACTGAGATTTATTTCCCTTTAAATTAATTTACTTATTCAAGTAGCAGAGTGTTTACTAGAGGCGAGAAAGGGAAGAAGGGTGGAGGTAGCTACTATCAAAATACAATTAGATAGGGCCAATGAGATCGCTTAGAAGGTCTCTTAGGGTTGGTTTTGTTTTTTTGTTTGGTTTTTTTTTTTTTTTTTTTTTTATTGCTGTAAAGAGAGAGACCATGACCACGGAATCGCTTATAAGGAAAACATTTAATTGGGTGGCTCGCTTTCAGTTCAGAGATTCAGAACATTGTCATCTTGGTGGAGAACTTGGCGGCATGTAGGCAGAGGTGATGCATCTTGGTTTGCAGGGAACAGGAAGTCGACTGCCACACCTGAGTGAAGCTTGAGTAAAAGAGACCTCAAAGCCCACTCCCACAGTGACAAAACAACTCATGTACTGTCTTGCTGAACTTACTTTAATATTATACAACTGCTACAAAGTACAATTGTCACCCTAAAAGACTAACATAGTGCATCCAAAACTTTTACACTATCATTAGGAGCTTTCGATAAACACGGAAAATGGAAATACCCAAATGTCTACCAACTAATGAATGGATGGACATATTGTACTGCATACTTACAATAAAAAGTAACCTGGGGGCTAGTGAGAAGGCTTAGTGTGTAAGACCACTTGCAAGCATGAGGACCTGAGTTTGAATCCTCAGCAATCACATAAGAAAGCAAGGCATGGCTGAATGTGCCTGTAACCCCAGCACTGGGAACAGAGGCAGGTGAACCCCGAGAGCTTGCTTATCAGGCTCCAGCCAAAAATATGACAAGACTCAGGTTCAGTGAGAGACCCTCACTCAAGTGAAGAAGGCAGACAGTGCCTGATAGTACAGGACACCCAGTGCCTCCTCTGGCCTCCCCAAGAGAGTACATGGGCATGAACATCCTCACACACATGTGCACATACATCACACACACACACACACACACACACACACACACACACACACACGCTACACACACAGCAAATAATAAATGCACAGATAAACATTTTAAGTAAATTAATGATGCCTACAACATGGGTTAGCCTCAAAGCACTGTAGTAAGTGAAAAATAAATAAACCCTTAGGGGATTCACACTTTGCAATTTTACTAATGTCAAACTCTAGAAAAGATAAAAAGTGTGTGAGTGTGTGTGTGTAGACACACGTGAGTGCATATGTTCCACAGCATGAGTTTAGGTTCTCTGAAAGAGCAGCCAGCACTTTTTAACTGCTGAGTCACTTATTTTTATTTAAAAAAAAAAAAAGTAACATGTTGATCAACATGCTGGAATGGCATTCACAGGCTCACTGGCAGATGCTCATTCATTAGCAGACATAACAAAAGCAGAAGTTTCCAACTGTAGGTCTGACTTTGGCTGTAACATTCCCCTAAAACATCTTGCAGGGCAGTCGTGTATAAACATGCTTGTCCACATATACGCTTGTACATGCTACAGCGCTCTTAGACCTTTGGGCTGCAGTCTTGTGTTGGGGTCTTACAGGGTGAATGATTGTGCACAGCTCTGTGTCACTGACCCATCAGGTGGTTCATATGGTTACTGGGGCTGTGCCAGTGGAAAATCCAGGCAGGCTGCAAAGACAGAAATAGAAAAGCTTTAGCTGAAAGGAATGACCTGCCATCATTAAAAGTTAAAGAAGTTGCAAGAATAATTTATATCGTACATAATGAATTGAGGATAAAGCTTTTGAGCTAGAGCTCAGCTGGGTGGGTGACATGAATTGTTGCAAAAGGCATGAAATGTTCCAAAAGATATAAGGGAGGAAGCAGAGAAATGTGCTAAGGAAACTTGAAGGAAGAAGATGAACCAGGTGATGGGTGTGTAACATTTGTGCAGTCTACTCTGTTTTACATTTCTGTGATGGGTCCGTGTGGCTATTCAGTGCTGTGAGCTGTATATATACACCTACTCAGCAGTTTTCACTAAGCTTTTGTCTTACAAACAAACAAAATTAAAGAGAAGGGAAAGAAGGAAAGAAGAGAGGGTCTGTGAATTATTTTAAACCAGAGAACACATGCAGTATATATAGTAATCTCATTCAAGATTTAATATGTAAACAGGAGCTAGAGATGGCCCATCAACACCCATAGAGTCTCACCAACATGACTGCCTCTGCATGGGCTGAACAATGTAATGATAGATATGTCAAAGTGGACAGAGAAAAGTCCACAAGGCCAGAACCCTACACAAAGAACTACAGGCAGCTAAGGAATGCTGAGAGTGGGAGAAACAGCCTTCCCCGGGGAGGAGCACACAATTGGTTATCCAAGACCAAATAATCAGCCCTGAGAACATACAGACTGAGCAGCTTTAATTTATGTACATGTACATACATATATTATGTAATGACAATTAATGAAAAGAGAGGCCATGAATTTGAAAGAGCAATGAGGAGTATATGGAAGGATTTTCAGAGAGGAAAGGGAAGGAGTAAATGATGTAATTATATTGTAATCTCAAAAAATAAAAGAAATAATTTTTAAAACTTGCATGCTATTCTTTTAGAAGACTCCAGCTGAGTGCACAGCACCCATGTCAAGTGGTGCACAATGGCCTGTAACTCCAACCCCAAGGACTCTGACACCCTCTTCTGGTCTCCTGAAGCACCACACACATGTGACATGCACTCAAATACATGTACACACATACACATAAAAAATCAATATGTTTAAATGTTAATGTGTAAAAAGCTCCCACAAAGCAATAAAAGAAAGATGAATATTGTAGTGGTCACTTTTTTGTTGTTGTGATAAAATAGCATGACCAAAGGCAGCCTAAGGAAGTGAGAGTGTATTGGGGCTTACAGTTCCAGAGAGACTATGTCATGGCAGGAGGAGACATGAGAGCAAGATGCATGCAGGTGCCAGGAACAGGAAGCTGAGAGACCACTTCTTGAACTGTAAATACTAAAGAGAGAGAACTAGAAGTCGGGCAAGGTTATCAACTCTCAAAGCCCACCCCAAGTGACATACTTCCTCCAGCAAGGTGGCACCTCCCAAAGGTTCCATAACATCCTCCAAGCTGGGGACCAAGTGTTCAGCTACCTGAGCCTGTGGGGAATACTGGTCATGTAAATCACCATGAATATCAACAGGAAAAAAATTGCAGAGGCTGCAAAAGAAAAAATACAGATAGCTAATGAACATATGGAAAGTACTGTAAATTCAGTAACAGCGAAGTAAAAATTAACACAATAATAAAGCATATATTTAGCTTACCAAGTGGGTAAAGGCTTTCCTGAGGGACAATGGGGAGCACTACAGCAAGATACATCATAACCCTTAAGACCTACTTTGTCTTCAACTGCCCTGTTTTCATTGTGCTCTGAGGAACTGTTTCAGACAAGCCACTGAAATATGATAGGATGTTCAGTTCACTGTTCATTACAGAAACTAAGATTTTCGCCTGGTGGTACTAGGACTGAACCCAGGGCCTCACACACAGCAGCTACATTCCATCACTGATTTTAGCTATCTGCAGCCCTATTCTCACTTCTTATTCTTAGGTCTCACCAAGTTGCCCAGACGGACTCCAATTTTCTCTGTCGCCTCCACAGGTCTCATCTTCATACCTCAGTTGGGAGTAGAAGCCCAAGTCAACAAGCCCAGATGGAAATAAGAGTTTATATAGTAAGACATAGTCGCTGGTATCTGGTTGATATAGTTTGGTTGTACCATAATAAATAGCTATTTAAATCCATTAGGTTGAAGATTTTTTCAAGATGGAGAATAATGGAAAGCACAGAAGCACTTCCCTGGGGTGTGGGCATGTGCTTGAGACTGGCCACCAAGAACTCATCTGGCTTACAATCAGAACTGGCCAATAGAGGAGAGAAATCGGAGGGCAGGAGAGTGGAGAGTGTAACAGGGCCCCAGACCTTAGCACAACTGACTCCATGGAAGTACCAACCGGGCTGTAAAATTCAGCAAGTAGACAGCATCACTTGCCAAAAATGAAAACAAATGGACCTACCTAATCCATCAAAGTCCATACTTATGGGAAAGAATCTAAATGTACTAACCTTGCTTTGTTTACCTTCTGTAGTTCTGCTTCTGGCTAACTGTACTTGTTAAATGAAGTATGTCAACCCAGGACATGGTTTTTGTACTTGGAAGCTCACCCTGAGAAAGGCTTAGGGCTACACTGGGATCCCGAACACCCAGTGTGGTTGCCGGCTGGCTAAGAAGAACTCTCTACTGGCTTAAAGCCGTATCCCAGCAGTCTTCTCTGGGAGGGAAGTCCAGGTTTCTTTCTCTGCCCCAGGCCGGTCCCCAATTCTAACAGTGTGGTTTCCCTCCACAGTGTCCCACTCTCCTCTCTGTATCTTCTGCTAACACAATCCTTTTAGTTCTAGAAATGTCCACATTTCTTCTCCATGACAAGGAGACTCCCTTTTCATTTTTAAAATCAAATTTTCTTAACCCTGAGTGTATTTGCCTCCAAAATACTAGTTGCATGTTTTCTGGTTACTGCTAAAACTCTAACTGACAAAATCAAATTAGTTTGATTTTTATAAACTTTACATGTTACTTCATACTACTTAGCATTTTCAGGCATCTCTGAACTGCTATGTTCTATGTGAGAGCCAAAGTTATGTTTTAGGTTTTGTTTTGTTTGTTTGTTTGACAGGGTTTTTCTTTGTAGCTTTGGATGTCTTGGAACTCACTCTGTAGAGCAAACTGACCTCAAACTCACAGAGATCTGCCTGCCTCTGCCTCTGGAGTGCTGGGATTAATAGCATGCACCTGTAGTCAACTTTTTCCATCATGCCTAGCCAGCAGCCAAATAACCACATGGAGACTCCTTATTATGAAAGCTTGGCCTATAGTTTAGGCTTGTTTCTAACTAGCTCTTATAACTTAAATTAACCCATATTTTTATTAATCTATGTTCAACCATGTGGCTTTTACCTCTATCCCATTTTTTGTGTCTGACTTGTTCCACACCTGGCTGGCTTTTGTGCCCTTCTTCCCCGCATCCTCTCTGTCTAGCTATTGGCCATTTAACTTTTTATTAAACCAGTCAGAGTGACACATATTCACAGTGTACAAAAAGATTATTCCACAACATGCACCACCACAGCCTGACTATGTTTTAAGTTTTAATTACTGTGCCTAAGAGATCCATAAAACAAAAATTCCTCTAACCTGTGAGCACCTTGCCCAAGGACAGATACTTCCCAAGATGCCAGAGGCTGTTAGTCATATAAAATAACAATCCAGGACCCTTCTCCACCAGAGGCCACCCCAGCTGCTAGAACTCCAGATAAGCTGCCTTTCTGCAGACCCCCCCCCACCTGTCAATTCCCACCCATTCACCCCCAGTCTTTCTTCCCCTCCTTGTCACCATATCTTGGCCCCCCAACTCCAGCTGCAGCACCTGGCACCCTAATCAACCAGAAGCTATACCAGCCATCAAAACTCCAGGTAAGCCAACCCCAGGGACTCCCTCATTCTCTCGGTTCTGCCCATACTATCCCCAATGCCCCAACCCCTCCTGATTGCTGTGTCCAAATCACTCAACTTGGGCAGAAACCCCCTGCTCAACCAGAGACCAACCTGACCACCAGAAGTCCAATTCCCAGCTTGGATGGAGACCTGCTCAACTACAGGCCACACTGGCCAGAAGACGAGAGAGGAAACAGAAACTAAGGAACAAAACACCCATCCAACATAGACTAACTCAGAAATGAGCACCTAGACCTACAATCACCCCAAACCCAGAAGCCTAGATGACAGCAGAAGAACACAGTAACAGTCAGGACAATATGTCACCACCAGAGCCCAGCTATCCTACTACAGCAAGCCCTGAGTATTTCAACATGGCTGAAGCACAAGAAAAAAACTTTAAAACCCATTTTATGAAGATGATAGAGGTCCTTAAAGAGGAAGTAAACAAATCCCTTAAAGAAATCAAGAAAAAGACAAACAAAAGAAAATGGAAGAAATTAATAAATCCCTTAAAGAAAGACAAGGAAGCCAAGAAAAAACAAACCTACAGTTGAAGAAAACAAACTGTTCAAGACCTGAAAATGGAAATAGAAGCAATAAAGAAAACACAAACTGAGGGAATTCTGGAAATGAACAATCTAGGTAAGCAAATAGGAGCTGCAGACACAAGCATCACCAATAGAATATGTTGAAGTATACTGCACTTAAGGTTGTGGTCCACCACATCCGGATAGCTCTCTGAGCTCAGCAACAAATGGAGGACTCCCTTTCCAGCAGGGCTCCCTCCCTACCTGGATAGTGTCTCTACGCCTGGAGGCCTGACCTTATTTGGAAGCTGTCCCTGAGCTACAGAGCCAGACTTATCTCAAGTTTTTCATTTAACACAAGTCCTTACAGATCTGGCCCCCACCCCTGCCCATATGATAATTAAGTATTGTGCTCCAACTGCATGGTAGGACCATGTTGCCAAATGTAAATTAGGTGATGCCTCAGCTGCTGTCTCCAGATGCAAGAGCACCCATGTTTGTAAAAGAAACATCACTAAAGCTTAAATCACACATTGATCCTCAAACATTGAGCCTTTATTACCCCACTCTCACCAATAGACACGGCTCCCAGCCAAAAACTAAACAGAGAAATACTGAAGCTAACATGTTATAAACCAAACAGATCTAACATAGCTACAGAACATTTCACCAAACTAAAAAGAATATACTTTCTACTCAGCCCCTCATGGAATTTTCTCCAAAAGTGAACATATACTCAGTCACAAAGCAAGTCTTAACAGATACAAGAAAATTGAAATAATTCCCTGTATCCCATCAGACCACCACCAACAGAAACAACAGAAAGCCTACAAACTCATGGAAACTGAACAACTCTCCACTGAATGAAAACTGGGTCAAGACAGAAATAAAGAAACTAAAGACTTTCTAGAATTCATTGAAAATGAATACACAACATACCCAAACTTATGAGTCCCAATGAAAGCAGTGCTAAGAGGAAAGTTCATAGCAGTAAGTGCACACATTTAAAAAAAAAAAATGGAGAGACCTCAAACTAGCAACTTAACAGCACACCTGAAAGCTCTAGAAGAAAAAGAGGTAAGTAAACACTCATAAGAGGAGTAGACGGCGGGAAATAAACAGAGGGCTGAAATGGATAAAGTAGAAACAAAGAGAACAAGACAAGGAATCAATGAAACAAAGATAAAAATCAAGAAGATAGACAAATCCTTACCCCAAATAACTAAAAGACACGAAGAGAATACCCAAATTAACAAAATCAGAAACAAAAAGAGAATCATAAAAACAGACGCTGAAGAAATCCAAAGAATCATTAGGTATACTTTAAAATTTTCCACAAAATTGGAAAATCTAAAAAAAATGGATAATTTTCTCAATAGATATCATTTACCAAAGTTAAATCAAGATCAGGTAAAAAATTTAAATAAAAGCAGTTATTAAAAGTCTCTCAACCAAAAGAAGCCCAGGGCCAGATGCTTTTAGCATAGAATTCTATCGACTTTCAAGGAAGAGCTAACACCAAAACTCCTCAAATTATTCCACAAAATAGAAACAGAAGGAACATTGCCAAAATCATTTTATGAGGTCACAGTCACTCTAATACCCAAACCACACAAAGATTCAACAAAGAGAATTACAGGCCAATTTCCCTTATGAACATAGATGCAAAAATAATAAAGTACTTGCAAACCAAATCCAAGAACACATCAAAAAGATCATACACTAAGATCAAGTAGGCTTCATCCCAGAGATGCAGGGATGGTTCAATATATGAAAATCGGGGAATGTAATCCACCATGCAAACAAACTGAAAGAAAAAAAAAATGATCGTCTCATTAGATGCTGAAAAAGCCTTTGACAAAATCCAATACCCATTTATGATAAAAGTCTTGGAAAGAATAAGAATATACAGAACATACCTCAACATAATAAAGGAAATTTACAGCAAGCCTGTAGCCAACATTAAATTAAATGGAGAGAAACTCAAAGCAGTTCCACTAAAAGCAGGAACAAGACAAGGCTGTCCATTCTCTCCATATCTATTCACTATAATACTTGAAATTCTAGCTAGAGCAATAAGACAACTGAAGGAGATCAAGGGGATACAAGTGGAAAAGGAAGAAATGTATTGCTATTCACAGATGAATGGACCTGGGCAGAACCATCATCCTGTCCTGTATTTCCTTAAAGCTTACTTCAAATTTGGCTCAAAATTGTGTCAGTGGTCTTATTAGCGTGCACAATATTTTGGGGAACACAATACCACCACATCTCCCCTTCCCTCTTCCCGTTCCCCAACCTTCCCCCACCAAGCAACCCCCCATTCCCACCTCCCCCAAGTCAAAGTCTCCCATGAGGAGTCAGCAGAGCCTGGCACACTCAGCTGAGGCAGGTCCAAGGCCCTCCCCCCTGCACCAGGGCTGCACAAGGTGTCACACCCTAGGCACTGGGCTCCAAAAAGCCTGTCCATAGACCAGGGACAGATCCCAATCCCCCTGCCTGGGGGCCCCCCAAACAGTTCAAGCAATACAACTGTCTCAAGTATCTAGAGGGCCTCGTCCAGTCCTACGGGGGGCTGCACAGATAGTACTCATAAGTGGATACTAGATGTAAGGCAAAGGATAACCAAACTACAACCTACAGCTCCAGAGAAGCTAGCTAACAAGGAGAACCCTAAGAGGGACACATAGATAGCCCAGTGAAGGAGAAATAGATAAGACCTACATGAGCAAACTGGGAGTGAGGGGGTGGGGTAATGGAGGGCAAAGAATAGGAGATGAGAACATAAGGAAATGGGAGGTTCAAGCTGGAACAGGGACAGAGTGGGAGAGCAAGGAAAGAGATACCATGATAAATGAAGACATTATGGGAATAGGAAGAGGTAGGGTGCTGGGGAAGTTCCCAGGAATCCACAAGGATGACCCCACCTTGGACTAATGACAAAGGTCAAGAGGATGTCTGGACTGTTCTACTCCGGTGACAGGATTAGTGAATACCCTAACTGTCATCATAGGGCCTTCATCCAGTTACTGATGGAAACAAATGCAGAGATTCACGGCCAGGCACCAGGCTGAGTTCCAGGAATCCAACTGATGACAGAGAGGAGGGATTCTGTGGGCAGGGGATGTCGAGATCATGATGGGAAAATGTGCAGAGTCGACAAGCCACCAGCCATACTAGGGAATCTCCTCAGGATCTTGCCCAATGTCTTCTGCATATGGGTGTGGCAGGAGATAAGGCAGACAAGGAAGTATTGAGATTAGCATAAGAAAGAAGCCAGTTGGCAAAAAGACCAGAAAACTCCCTAAGTAAAGGACTTGTAAGGGATATAACATGTATGAGAAAGCCTGGACTTCCTGAATTCAGCAGGCACTAAGTACATGATCCCAAACAAGTGCCACTTCTGACCTTCCCCAGCTCTCTAGCCCACTTGTACTCTAAATGCCATCATGGTGAGTTGGTTTAAGGTTGCAGGAATAGACTCACTTTCTCCATACCAATTTCAATAAAAAGGCAGAAAAACAAGGTCTCAGCACTCAGTCAAGTTTTACTGAAGTACACACACACACACACACACACACACACACACACACACCCTGCAAAGGCACCCAAAGAGACAACTTCCCCAGTATATGGAGATCCAGAGCTGGATTTCACATTTATCTGCCAGATTTAAATTTACATGTTTGGGAGGAGGAAGACTTCCCTTCCTCCCTCAGAATTGCTAATCTGGGCTATTGTGAGAATTGGATAATCCAGAGAAGTTGATTGCTTCCTGCCCTGGAATCACCTCCCTCATTGGGATATTTTTAAATCCCACTGAACAGTTAACCTCTCTTGGTAAAAACACCACCCAGACTTTGTCTTGGGAGGAGAAGAATCGGCAGTTTGACCATCTTAAATGTTTGAGTGAGAGCACATTAATGTGCCCAGAGGCCCTTTTACCCTGCCTGTATGCTGCCACATCCAGCCTGGCTCCAGGAGAGACCTGACTTGGGTGTGCAGGGAAGAAAAGACAAACACAAATACACCCAAAAGAGCTGGGGTCAGGTGGAATGGGTTATCTGATGGAAAAACCATGGTACCCCAGAAGCTCAGCATGTTTATTATATACAGTTAGATAGGGAGGCAGGATTGTTGCATATGGCTAAGTCAAGGAGGCAGGGTATGGTATAGAACTCAATCAAGGAGACAGGTTTAACTCATTTCAATAGGAGCTGTCTCTGTGGGGGGGGCTGTTTTCAGGCCATGAGTATTCTGAGGGAGAAAGCCATGGTGAACATTTCCTACACACACTAACAACATCCTCACATGGCCCACAGGAAAATTTGCCTCCCTCTGAGCCTCATCCCTCCTTGGGGGAGTGGTGTTAGTCAGGGTCCTCTAGAGGAACAGAAATTATAGAATATGTATATGGAATTTATTAAAATGGTTTATGGCTATGGTCCAGCTAGTCCAACAGTGTTTGTCTGCTAACAGAAGGTCCAAGAATCCAGTAGCTGTTCAGCCCATGAGGATGTCTCAGCTGGTCTTCCAAGAAGTAGGCTCTATGCCAGTGAAGGAATGGACTTGCTACTGAAAGCAAGCAGGCAAGGAGCGCAAGCTTCCTTCTTCCTTGTCCTTTATACAGGCTGCCAGCAGGAGGTGGGGCCCAGATTAAAGGTGGATCTTCCTACCTCAAAACATCCGAATTAAAGGTGTGTCTCCCCACCTCAAAATAACCTCATGAAAAGTGGGTCTTCCCACTTCAAATGATTTAATTAAGAAAAATCCCTCACAGGTATACCCAGCTGCTTAGGTTTTAGTAAATTCCAGATGTAGTCAAGTTGACAACCAAGAATAATCACAGCAGGGGGGATTTAAAAGTTTCCCATCAGAGAAACCCTGTCTCGAAAAACCAAAAAAAAAAAAAAAAAAAAAAAAGTTTCCCATGAATCTGAGGCTAGGTCCTTGACATGGCCAACAACATGCACTCACTCAGAACTTCACATACTCTGGGATTCCTCCTCTCCCCACAGTCTGCATTCAAGGGGTCTGTCTGACTCCCTAGTCCCTCACTCTGGGAAGGACTCGATTAGTAAATTGTGTTTTTATCACTATTCATGTCCCTGGTCCAATTCTTTATTTCAGAACTCAAGAACCTGAAAATTCCAGAGGATGTCCTCTGAACTCAAATTCACACATATAACATGGGGGCCTACATTACGGCACCTGGCTTCCATCAGTGTAAGTGATCAAAGAGAGAGCATCCAAGTTGGACCAAGTTGGAAGCCACAGTCTTATGCTGAGGGATGAAATGTGAACTTACAATGTTGTGAATCCTGGCCAAGATCCTCAGCATACCAAAACAAAACTACCATCTTTGTAATCAAATATCTGAGTGACAGCCCACACTTTTGACAGCCACACTCAGAAGGAGTGAGTGACATATGGACATAAATATGGGGCAGCAGGGATCATTGAGAAGTCATCTTCAAGGCTATATATAACTCACAAGTGCAGAGAAAGAATCTGTGTTCAGGCTGGCAAGATCTGCATGTGTGAGGAGTAGTGCGTCCATTTTCACCTTCAGGACATTCCTAATGAATACTCATTAGTACTGCGACCATTGTCATTTATATGCTTTTGTTGATGACCTGTGTCATGCTGACATCCACTCACAAGATACTGCTTAATTCCTCAGCCTGCTCTGTGAACAAGATAAAATACACCTGCCTACGCTTTCCAAAGAGTGATTCAATTATCTTTCATAATTGGATTTTTGTTCACTATTTGACCCAAGATGAAGCTGTGGCTCGGTTTTCAAGATGTATAAAAATAGCCATGATGGAATGTTGTTTGGCTAATTGTCATAGTCTCTGACAAAGATCTCCATTCTGTGAGGTGTGGAAATTATCCTAAAGCCTTAAACTTTGTGCATTCACTACCCACCAGGCCCATAGTTCTGTCACAGTGAACTATAACAAAGGAACGCCTCTCCTGTAATTGTTCCTCATCACTGAAGTGCCAATGAATAATTTTAAGTCACCCTGTGACACTCACTTGACACCGATGATGGCATCTCGTGGTTTTTCTCGGTTTTGGTCTACCATTATGGTCAAAGATAACTTGGGCTGACTTTCTTCTCCAATACGAGAAATAAGGGGGAACGAGCATGGTAACACACATTTATAATCCCAGCATTTAGGAGGTAGAGGAAGGAGGATTAAAAATCCAAGGTCATCCTCAATTTTGTTGCCAAAATGTCTTCCAAACATTTATGTTGATGCCTATAGATTTGTGCTGCTCTGAGCCTCAGTCAGAAAAGCTGACCTTGGCAGTGGCCTGCAGTTAATGCAGAGATCTATAGCTTGTCAGAGTGCTAAAAATAAGTTACTGTGAGTGCCCAGCCCTAAATGGGACATTTATATCAACCCCAAATCCCCGAGACTCCGAGAACATTGTAGAAAAGGGGACAGAGGATGGATAGGAGCACTGATCCTGAGTTTCATCTCCAGAACCCATGGTGGAAGGAGAGAACAGATTTCCAGAAGTTGTCCTTTTTGAACATGAAAAGGCCTAGAGAACACTTAAGTGCTTCTTACTCCTCAAAACAAGCTAATCTGAAAGAACATAACAGAAAACTGCAACCACGTGAAATTAAGGAATACACAACTCTATGGTGACAGGAGTGGTGGGAGGCTGAGGGGACAGCTCATGAGAGTGCCACATAGAATGCATGAGATCAGTGGTCACCAGATTATGGGAGAAAGAGGAATGAACAGGTAGAGCATACAAGGATTTTTAGGAGAGTGAAACTACTGTGTGTGGTTATGGTGATGAGTATGGGCCTTTATATATTTGTTAAAACTCTGAATGTACAATGCTGTCTTAGGGTTTCTATTATTCTGAAGGGACGCCATGACCACAGCAACTCTTAAAAAGGAAAACATTTAATTGGGGTGGCATCTTACAGTTCAGAGGTTCATCATGACGGAGAACATGGCAGCAGGCAGGCAGACATGGTGCTAGAGAAGGAGCTGAGGGTTTTACATCTTGACATGCAGGCAACAGGAAGTGGTCTGAGATACGGGGCATGACTTGATTATATATGAGACCTCAAAATCCACCTCCACAATGACACACTTCCTCCAACAGGGCCATACCTACCCCAACAAAGCCACACCTCCTAATAGTGGGGCCCATTTTCTTTCAGACCACCACAAATACCAAGAGGAATTTACTTAATGAAAATCATGAAGTTTGGAGATAATGATATTTTAATTTTGATTCATCTATGGTAATAATTACACCTATTTGGAGAGTCTGTGTTGTGTGGGTGACAAGGAATATTGGATGATGTACCCCTAATAGCCATCTATTGCCCCCTCTGTATGTGACCTAACATCTTTGTGGCCACTGAGCAAATCCTTTGGACTGTTTAAAAAAGAACTCTGGTTTCCAACAACCAAAAGGCTAAAAATGTCAACAGATAGCATTGGAGGCCCATAGCAGAGATTTCTCCACTTTGCTTTAAATGACCTACTTGATACCTTTTTTAAAATAATTTTATTTATTCATATTTTATGTATGAGTGCTCTGCATGTATGCCTGTGTGCTGGAAGAGGGCATCAAATCTTATTATAGATGGTTGTGAGCCACCATGTGGTTGCTGGGAATTGAACTCAGGACCTCTGGAAGAACAGCCAGTGTTCTTAACCACTGAGCCATCTCTCCAGCCCTACTTGATATCTTTTTAAAGTGCCTTAAATTATGACTTTGTCTTGTTGCTATAAAAACTTAATCACTGTTACCACATTTGGAACCTGGAATTTAGGATCACCTGAAGTTGTGTTCTCAGGTCCTGGTTACTCATTTAGTTCTAGAATAAACTCTCTATTACCCCCCTTTTAGGTGAAAGCTATTTCTTTCATCAACAAAACTCAGTTGATAAAAGTGCTTGCCTAGCGTGCATGAAGCCCTGGGTTCTACTACCAGTACCAACATAAACTGCCTATGGTGGTGCATGCCTAAAAGCCCAGCAGGGGGATCTGAAGTGCAAGGTCATTCTCGATTCCATAGCAAGCCTGAGACCAACCTAGTCTACATAAGACCTTGTGTCAAAGAGAGGAGGAGGGGCAGGGATGGAGGAACAATCCTGACATATTGTGTTCTTTAATCAATTAATAATCCAAGCTCTCCCCCGCCCTCCAAAGTCATTGTGCTTCTGAAGTCAGGAAAGGAGGCTGTAGTAATTAGTCACCGGGCTCTGTTAAGAGCTCAGAACCACTGCTAATTCCCCACTAAGGAGACATTTTAAAGAGTGATGGGCCTCACTTTGAATTTCTATTCCCCGGCTCCCTCACCTGCCCGTCTCATGCTCAGTTGCCCATTTTTTACCTTCTTCATCTTGAGCCTTCCAAAGTGCTGTGGGGCACCGCAGGCTTTTATTTATTACCTCCTGTCAAGCAAACAGCAGGCCTCCAGACCAAAGAGTGCTGCCTTCCATTCTTCCCAGCCACCAGCACGCACTCTAAATGAACACGTTAGGCTTAATGTTACCGACCGAATATCCATTGTCTGGATCTGTCCCCAGGTGAGCCCCGCTTCCAAGAACAGCTTTCTAAAGTGAGTGGATACCTTTGTTTTGCCATAGGCTCAATGCTGCTCTTGTGAAATGCCCATCACTTCCCCAAATAATTAGAAAGGGATATGTTACCACATGTAGGGTCATATGTCATCTCCATGCACAGCCCTGCCTCTTATGCTCATTTTTAGTTTTGTTCAATTTACCGGTGTTATTTTCCAAAATGTTTTTGAGGCATTGTCTCATATATCTCAGGCTGACCTTGAATTCTCTGATTTCTCCTGTAGCTAAAAATGACCTTGAATTTCTGATTCTCCAGTCTCTGCCTCCCTAGTGCTAGGATTACAGGTTTTTACAACCAGGCCTGGTTTGTGCCGTGTTGGAAATCAAACCACGGTCCTCAAGAGCCTTATTCCAGTTTTGTTTCTGTGGCTGTGACACATATTCACACACACACACACACACACACACACACACACACACACACACTTTAGGGGAGAAAAGAGTTTATTAGGCTCATTCCAATTCCAGGTCACAGCCTATGATTGCAGGGAAATCAAGGCAGGAACTTAAAACGTCACATCCACAGCCAAGAGCAGGGAGGGAGAAGGAGAGAGAGACAGAGACAGAGACAGAGAGAGGGACAGAGAGACAGAGAGAGACAGAGACAGAGAGAGACAGAGAGCACAGATCCTTCCTTGCTTGTTCTCACCTAGATTTTGAATTTCTTCCGGTCTTACATAGTTTAGGACTACTAGTACCCCCACACCTAGGGAATGGCGCTGCCCACAATGAACAATGAGCTAGGTCTTCCTAAACCAATTAACAATCAAGACAATCCCCCCACAGACATGCCCACAGCCAAACCTGATCTAGACCATTTCTTGATCAAGGCTCTCTTCCTAGGTGATTCTAGGTAGCAGCAAGTTGACAAAAACTAATCACAGCCTTGTGCTTGCTTTATTCTGAAAATTCCTCCCTTTATCCTTCTACAGTAGTATCAAGAACAATGCTCTTCATTGGTGGATTTTCCTGTGAGATAGGCAGCAGACAAAGTTTTGCAGGTTCTGCAATTGTACTGCTCCTAGGGATACTCAGTATCTTGCTGATGACTATGTGAATGGTTTCTACTATAAACTATATAATGGTTTATATTACTAGAAACTATATAGTGGTGTAATGGTTTATACTATAAACTATATAATGGTTTCTACTATAAACTATATAATGGTTTATATTATTAGAAACTATATGGTGGTATAATGGTTTATACTATAAACTTTATAGCTTCTTCATTGCAAAGATCCAGGAACAGTAACTGCTTTGCAGTCAATGTAAGTAGCAATCTTTGACGTTCAACAACATGATCTTCATGGCTAAATATGGCACCTCTGTGTTTCCCTCAGTCTGAAGTCTGTTAATTCCAGAAAGGAAGGAGTTTATAACAGATGCTGGTGAGGTCCCACCTGATGTCCTCTTGGCTCACCTGAGTTCACCTACAGCTAAGGTAAATAGTTATGACAAATTGACAGTGTTCCTCCCCCAAAGTTGATGCCAGTCATCCACTTGCCCAACCATGGACACAATCAAGTATGTGGGTACAGAAGGACCCAAGACTTCACTGTCATGGGGAGGTTTTTTGTGTGCTCTAGATAGCTTCTCAGAGCTACGCATGAGGATTGAGACCTAGCTGCTTATAGTACTCACCTGCTTGGTTATGTACGATTTATCACCTTTGGCTCCCTTTCCTGTCTCATGGTTTTCTACTTTCTTATCCATGCTTTGAGGTATTGCCTTACCCCAAACTACCTGTACCCCAGTCCTTGTTCCAGGTTCTATCATCAATGAAACACAAATGGGACAGACTTCCTTCAAATAAATAGCCTCAGTTGGGTCTAACTGAATATTTATTAAATGAATGAATGAATGAAGGATTCTAGCACAGGGTCAAAGGAGTTTTCTCCACATATGATCACATGACAGAAAGCTCAACTGTCTTCCACCCAAGCAAGGAAGCATGCTCCATTCCAAATATGAGTTAACACTGTTCCATAAGCTGACATGAATCATATAATCTTGAGTGGCTGTAAGCATTAGACCCTTGCATTTATGCTGTCAAATGTCTTCATCCACCCATGAAATTCTCTCCAATCTCCTAACAATACATACAAGTACCCCATGGCAGTCCCAATCAAAGCCTTGCAGCAATCTAATTTGGAACAATAGCTAGACCTGTAAGTACATCTGCTTCCTAACTAGAAATACTTACAGGACTCTGGGGACGGGGAATTTTAAATCCACTTCTTTGTTTCTTAAAATTATGTCTTTATCTTTGAGCCTCAACGGTGCTTTCTCCTTTCTCATTCAGGAGTAAGGCATGCTCAAGGAGTGTGAAATTGGCACAGTGCGCGCCGTCTCAATAGATAAACATGAAAAGCTTTTCACTGCATATCACTACTTTCATTCGATTAGTGAAATGTTAAAACACGGTGGCATGGTACAACCTAAGCTTTTAATTTCTGAAAAAATGTTAGCTAGTAAATAAGAAAGCCCGAAGCTCTTCCCTGTTTCCCAAAGACAGTGTTCTTAGCCAAACGAGGAAGCAGCCACATCTGTTTTCTGAAATTCACATTTCTACACCAAAGCCCCCTGCATCTCACAGTCAGATGAAGCTAACCAATGAAATCTTTACTTGCCTGAAATACAAGAGTTCTGGATTTGATGATTTTGCATGAGGAAGTCAATTCTGTTTTCACTCTCTTGTCTCCTGTAGAATACAATACTGCTTAATAGGCCTGTCTTCCTTCAGCTCTGATCAACTGTGAGTGCAGGTGTCTACGTTGTCCCCTCGAGTTTTTACGGGTATGTAAGTAAAGGTCATTTATATTGTGCCTGATGGGCTTCAAGCCCAGTTAGACACCACAGCAAGATCAGCCCCATGCAATGCACAGCTGCAATAGTTGTTGTGGTGGAGGATTAAAAACCATTAACTCACTTGGCAAGTTGACAGATTCTATTTGGTCCAGAAATGGTTAAGTTTGTTTTAGTTCCTGGTTTTGGTAACATCATGGCCATTTCTTCACGTTACTAACTTCTTGACTTTTGCTTTTTTGCTGGCTGGTTTTCTCTGATAAGGAGTAAAGTGGAATGCCATCAAGGAAGTAAATATGATTGGGCTGGGGGTGTAGCTCAAGGGTAGAGTGCTATGATGAGCATTTACGAGGCCCTAAGTCAATACCCAAGAATGCATGTATGTGTGTATGTATAAATTACAAATATATGATTACGGTATTACATTATTACATTGAAGAAAATAGGATCTTAGCAATGAGCCATCCATCTGTTGTATTTTGTCCACCACGACTATTGGCCACTTTAATGAACTGCAGGATGATTGTCTATGAATTAGAAATGTCAAAGTCTTTTCTTTTCATTAGTGATCATACTAGACTAACCTTTTGAGGCAATACACACACAGAGACATAGTCTGTATTCTTTGTCATTTGCTGTAAGCCAGTTCAGTGGCATTTTCTTATCAGACATTTCTCAGTGAAGACCTTTTCCAATATGCGCTTTCCAAAAAACCCTCTCTCTTTGACTTTACAAGAAATAAAACTACATGGCTAGCAAATTTAATCTTCTAATTTATAAAATATCCTTTATAAAAATAGTTCCTGAAGGAATGGAGAGATGCTCAGTGGTTAAGAGTTCTTGCTGCTCTTCTATAGGACCTGAGTTCAGGGTCCAGCATTCACATCATTTGACTAACTTCTGTAACTTCAGTTCTAGAGGATCTGATGTCCTCTTCTGGCCTCCATGGATACCTGAACACATGTGGTGCACACATACACACACAGAATAAACAAATAAATCTTTGAAAGCAATAGCTTCTGAAGTACAAGCATGTTTGCTTTCCTCTGTGGGAGATGATAAAAGCACACTGATGGCTGATACCCTTTTCTCTTATTGGACACAACTAATGTGTGTTTTATCATTCTCTATAGTCATGAATATGGAGAGAAATTACCACTTATATTCTTTATAATAAAAAAGATACAAAAGGATCCAGTGCAACAGCTATAGTAATATGGGAGACATTAGAGACAGCATCTAGGCCCAGGTACCCCTAACAAGCTAGGCTCAGCCACTGTTCTCAATAACCTAATTAAACAGACAAGTAATAATGAAAGGCAGGAAAATGAGATTTATTCAATATATCACATTGGGAAGAGGAACGAATAAAGAGATCCAGTATCTCCCTGCTACCTCCAAGCACATCTTCAGGATTCTAAATCCACTTGACCATGCTACCTGCACCACCTTTAGGGTCCTGGTATGAAGCCCAGATTTAAATATAAGATGTATACATAACTAAGCAATCCTGGTAAGGTGTGGTCTGGTCTGTTATGGGCTGGTCATTGTGATGGCCCTGGTCTGTCCTGCAAGGTGGTCTAACAAGTCAGAACTGTACGAAATCTCTTTCTGAGAGACAAGTTCCTTTGCTGGCTGTAACCAGCATGAGGTTCCTGAGGAATTTTCCATTTCTTAGAGCCTATTCTTTCAAGACTATGGTGGCCAAAGGGACACAAGTGTCACTTAGACTCTCTTCATTCCTGCCAGAATGGTTGCAATAGCTCTTGAGTCCACAGCAACGAGCCATGAGCTGGGCATCATGACTAAATCCTTGTAATCTGTAGGCCATGCCATGAGCTGGGCATCACGACTAAACCCTTGTAATCTGTAGGCCATGCCATGAGCTGGGCATCACGACTAAATCCTTGTAATCTGTAGGCCATGCCACTTGCCCTTCTCCACTGTCTGGATTGTGATGCCAGCTAATCTGTTCTACCCAGTATCTGCTTAATAAAAGATAGTAAAGACTAGTGGCAGTATATAGGTCCCAATATATCCATGATCTACCCGGCTGGCCAGGAGGACTCTTTACAGTACTTGAATTTGTTTTGATTTGTGTGAAAGTTTTTGTTTTTAATCTGTCTAACTTATAAGCCATCGTAACTCTGTTACCATAGCAACAAATAAAAATACTACGAACAACCTACAGTTTTTCAGCTCATTGTATTAGACCATGCTAACATGAATCAAAGCATATTTGAAAGTAAGTATATAAAGTATAAGCAAGTTGGTAAATGTATATAATTCTCACAGTAGGTTCTCATCCCAAATCCCAAGAAAGCTAGGTGAAACTAGAATGTGTACATGTAAAGACATCAAGCTTAAACTCAATGTGGTGATTGATGTGTAAATCTAATTGATCTTATCAATAAAAATCAGGAGTCAGATATCGGGGTAAAAACCTGAAAAATCAGAGAAGCAGGGGAGCAGCCACAGTCACTATCTCTTCCATTCCTCAGTCCAAGAGGGCTGAGATCCTGTCTCTGTCTGCCTTATCACTTCCTGTTTCTTCTCTGTACAGACCTTCAGATCTCTATGGTTAAGCAGCAGCTAGCTCTGCCCTTTGACTCCAAGCAAGCTTTATTTGTCAGAACACAAACAAAATATCACACAACAGGTGATAATGGTCTAGGTCACATAAGAGTACAGCTAAATAAAGGTCAAGACAAGGGTTAGTGTGAGGTTCTGCGTCAGTATGATCCCACAGTCACGGAGAGGGCTGGTGTGAAGAGTTTAGTATCAGGATAAAAACAAAGAGGATCAGATTAAGAGTTAGCATTAGAGTGAAAGTAAAAACCAGAGTCAGAGTCGAGGTGCATGTTAGTATAATGACCAGTGACAGGGTTAAGTTGAAGATCAAGAGCACTGTAGAGTCACAGTGAATGTCACGATGACTAATGTCAAGTCAAAGTCAAGGCTCAGACGAGTCTGAAGGCCATTTTCAGAGCCAGGAAGAGAGTTAGGATCAGAGTCTGGGGGGCGGTGAGGATTAGGTTCAGGATAAAGGATATTATTCAGAGGGAGAGAAGGAGGGAGAGAAGGAGGGAGGAAGAAGCAGGATGAAGGTCCATTTCAGTGTCCGTGTGAGGCAAGAGTTAACGTTTGACTTAGTTCACAGCCAGGGACATGATACAGATTATAGTAAAGGGAGGGCAAGGGTCAGCTTCAGGATAAGTTGTCAAAGATAGGATCAGAGCCGTGGTCACAGTATTGGTCAGGGGCAGAATAATGGTCAGGGCCAGGGGCAAATAACATGTGAGAAACAGCAAAACTTTCCAATCCTAGCCGGGTTAAGGGTTTGTATTGGTTACTGTCTGGTACTACGATAAAACACCACGACAAAGGCAACTTATAAAAGAAAGAGTTTATTTATGTAGTCTAATGATTCAGGAAGGATAAGCGTCCATCATGGCAGGGAAACGTGGCAGCAAGTGGCCAGCATGGCGGCCAGGAACAGGAAGGTAAGAGGCCACACCCTCAGCCCAAAGCAAAAAGTAAAAAGAACCAGCTGGAAGTGACTCAGAGCCTTTGAACTCTCAAAGCCCACCTACAGTGACACACTTTCTCCAACAAGACCACATCTGCCAAACCAGCACCACCCATGGGGACCGAGTGTTCAAACATGTGGGACTATCAGGGACATTCTCATTCAGACCCCTACAAGGGTCACAAGAAGGGTGAGTGTAAGCGTCAAGATCAGGGTGAGGTTAAGGCTCAGAAATTTGTCAAAATGAAAGTTCAAAGTTGTGGTTAATGCTGATCATGTTCAGGGTCAAGATCAAGGTGATAGTCAAGTTCAGTTTGAGAATCAAGGCCAAGGATCACACTCAGGGATGGGCTCATGGTCAAAATGAGTGTCAAGGTCATAGTGAAGGGAGGGTCAAGGGAAGGGTCAGTGTCAGGGGGCAGCTGTCAATGAGGTTTTTTTTTTTAAGATTTTATTTATTTATTTATTTATTTATTTATTTTAAAGATTTATTTATTATGTATACAGTGTTCTATCTGCACGTATGCCTGCAGACCAGAAGAGGGCACCAGATCTCATTACAGGTGGTTGTGAGCCACCATGTGGTTGCTGGGAATTGAACTCAGGACCTCTGGAAGAACAAGCAGTGCTCTTAACCGCTGAGCCATCCCTCGAGCCTATTTATTTTTTTAAAAAAAGAAAAACCAAAAAAAAAAATAAAAAATAAACTAAAAATAATACATTGATAGAAACATCAAAAAAAAGATTTTATTTATTTATTAGGTATACAGAAGAGGGTGCCAGATCTCATTACAGATGGTTGTGAGCCATTATGGGATTGCTGGGAATTGAACTTAGGACCTCTGGAAGAGCAGTCAGTGCTCTTAACCTCTAAGCCATCTCTCCAGCCCTGTCAATGAGTTTTGAGAGTTAAGTTCAGGGAAAAAATTAGGGTCAGATTCAGGATGGAGGTCAGCTCTGTCAGTAGGAGGGTCATAGTAAGGACCCTCCAGGTGATGGTCATGGGCAGAATTGGGGTCAGAGAGAGGACAGGGTAAGGTTCAGCTTTTCCTTGAGACAAAGTACCAGTTCGCTAGTCAGGGTCAGTTTCAGATTGAAGGCCAAGGCCAGTCAGCATCATGCTGGAGATCAGAGTGATATTCTGTCCATGTAATGTCCAGAGTCAAGTTCAAGGCTTAGAGTGAAGACTTTATCTGGATCAAGGTCAGCTTCAAAGCCACTGTCTTTTCAGAACACGAAGATAACCAAGGTCAGGTTCTAGTTATGTTCAGTGTCAGGCTGATCATGACACTGAATCTGACCTTTCACCCCAACTCTCACCTTAACTTGGACTTTCACCATTGGGCCTTAGTTCTGGGTTCACCCTCACTGTGAAAATGATCTGGATCTGAGTCTTCCTCCACCTCTTTTCTCGTGCTTATACTGCTGTGACTCAATCTCATCTTCTGTGACCCATGCCAATGTGGACTCTGACCCTAACCTTGAAAGTCAAGTTGGCCCTGACACTGAATCTGACCCTCATTATCACTCTTTTCTTGATTAATAATTAAACTAGTCCTCACTTCCTAGCTAGCTCCCTCTACTTGATGATGAATCTCAAGCTGACTGTCTCCATTCCCTGACCTCAAGTAAACATACAATATTTCCATTGATACTACCTGTAAACCCAACTCTGACTCCCAAGCTAACCAAGCCTAAATTAGACCCCAACACTCACTCTCACACAGCACTCTACTCTGTCCCTGATTCTGCACTCTGAATGGGATTCTCACTCTTACACTAATCCTGCTCATTGAAGTATACCTGAAGAAACATCTTCTGATCTAACTTTCATCCTGACGTGGGCCTTGATACTCCATCCTTATCCTGGTCCTTAATCTGACCTTTGCCTTAGGCATGCCATTGGCCACTAACCTCACTTTGTTCCTAGTCCGGACTTAGTGACTTTCACCATGGTCCCATGACTTTCACTATGATACTGACATTGATGGAGAGTCTGACTGTTACAGTTTTACTTCTGTTGCTGTGAATGAATATCCTGACAAAAAGTATCTTAGAGGAGGAAAGGGTTTATTTGGCTTACAATCCCAGTTGCAATCCATCATTTTGTGGAAGTCAAGCAGCTGGTCACATCCACAACCACAGTCAAGAGCAAACAGAATAAATGCATTCTTTTGCTACTTAGCTATCCCTTTCTACTCTTAACCAGTCCAAAGTCCCAACTGGTGATTGGTACATCTACAATGGGCTAGGTCTTACTAGACCAGTTAATGATCAAGCCCAGCCTTCACAGACATGCCTATGGATCAATATGATCTACACAGTTCTTCAACTGAGACTTAACCTCATGTGAACCTGACTCTGATCCTGATGTTCATCACAACAATGACACTACTCTAAACCTTTCTCTTAAGCTAACAATGACCTTGAAATTTACCTACCTTTGACAGTCACTTGACACTTTGACCATAATCTGAATCCTTTTTGACCTCAACATTGATGTAAACCTTGACCTAGACCATGATCCTTATTATGACTGTCAACTGGGGTGAGTAGAAATCTAAATATGAACATGATTTTTTCTACTTTCATTTCTTCTTCTTTGGGATGGGTTCTTCTAAGATGCTTAGGCATCTTGAACTTGAACTCTTATCCCCAAGTTTCTGCCTCCTGAGTAGCTGGTATTAGAGGTGCATGCCACTGAGCTCAGTTTTGAAACTGATTTTCAACCTCATTGTGACTGAAATGAGACACTCTCATGCTCATCCTGACTCTTCCCTATTCTTCACTATGACACTGAAACAAATTCACCAAGTCTGAATCTGATTTTTATTTATCTGATATTTACAATGACCCTGGTTGTTGGAAGATCCTGTACTTGACATTCAACCTGACCTTGACTCTGACCATCACCATGGATCTCAGCAATGATGGCTGACACGTCCCTTACACTACCTCACTCTGAACTAGACCTTCCTCTTACACTGACTCTGATTGTAACCCTCACTTACAAAGATCATACACTGACTCTTCATATTTAAACCAACCTGTACTCTCAATTTACCTCTGCCCTTCACCCAGAGTCCTCCATCAATGGTGACCTCACATTCTCACTCTGTCCTTTGTCATAACATTCAATCACTACCTAATATCGATACTAATAATCATTCATATCTTATTTGATCTTCTCTGAGTGACCCTCACAATGGCCCTGACTTCTCATCCTTGACACTGAACATAATATCCATACTTCACTCTGACTTTGACCTTAACCCCAACACTGCCAATCACTTGCCTCTTACCTTGATTTGCCCTTCCCTACTGTGATTCTTATTTTGATCCTGACTCAGTCCTGTCCTTGATCCTGACCCTTATTGTAATCCTAAGAGCACCTCTATTGGATACTGACCTTGACCTTAACCCTGACCTGAATCCTGGCTCTGACTCTGACCTGACCTTTACTTATGCTTAGCTTGAATCTAATATTTCCTTTCCTCATAAATTGACACTGACCCTGATCAGAGCCTGATACTGATGTGAAGCTCTCAGCATGACCCAAGACCCTATGTTGAGCACTGCCCTCACGACATTAAATCTGAACGTGGGATCTTTTGTAGACACACACTCTAGTTTCATCTAGTCTTCTTAGAATTCTTTATGGGAATGTTGAGCATATTATAAACTTGTTGTTCTAATTTGTGTTGATATGGTCTACTCCAAAGCAAGAAAGGCAATTGAGAAAAACGCCTGATTCTCATTGAGTTGCCTCAGATAAGGCCTTGGCTCAACTCCACTTATTCTAGTAGTCATTAAGAACAGTCTTCAGGGATTGACGTCGGAATCTGAGCTTGACTTCATCTTACTACTTGTCCCTTCACCTTCCTACAATTTTCAACTGTATTCATTTTGACTAGCAATAAGAAATCAAAAGCACATTTCAGATTCACAGACTTGGCTTAGATTACTTTGTCTTCCTCTACTTCATGGGAAGAAACCACAATTGACATGAATGTAAGTTTCTACATTTCGGAGTCCCTTTTCTCACATAAATTCTTCATGTATGAGTCTGGGCAAATGGAGAAGATACTGGAAAAAAATTCGTTCTAAGGCAAATCAGATGTCAGATTCCTTGGAGCTAGATCTAATGGCTATTGTAAGACAAAACAACAAAAACCAACAACAGAAAACTTCGTACTGCTTCTTAGGGTAAACTGAAATAAATGTAACCACAGCAGAGCACATCCGTTTAAAAAGTATTTTTCTTGGGAATATACTTTTTAATATACTCTGCTCAGAGGTTGAGAGCACTGGCTGCTGTTCTGGAAGACCCGGATTTGATTCCCAGCACCCAAATGGTGGCTGACAACTCTCTGTAACTCATCGCAGAGGATCGAACACGCTCCCCTCTGGCCTCCTCTGCACTGAACATGCAGAGACATAACGAAGGCAAGACACCTGCACACATAAAATGAAAATAAAGTTTTAAATCTAAAAAAATTAAGGTACATTCTTAGTAAACATAGACAGATATTACTGTTCATAAGCCATATTTTAACTGACTCTTATTTCTTCAAATATCATTGAATTCACAGACGATGAAAATATCTTTAGATGACAAACACATGTGTATTTGTTGTTAATGACTATGAAATAATGCTTAGTGAAAACGAGCTGACGTGTTTTTAAATCCTCTGTCCTCTAGGTGTCACTATGTCTACAGGAAGAGAAAGAAAAAAAGCAATTGCTCCTATTTGAGCTAATAATTAAAGCAAGAATTTATCATACTGGGCATAACAGAATTTCTATTTGATTTTCTATTGATTGTTTAAAGTTGTTGTAGTTTATTTGTGAGATAAAATTACTTTGACATACGTTGCTTTAATTTACTGATAATTAATTATCCTTTATAGCTAAAGTTAAAAACTTTAGGTTATCATCTAATCATTTGTTATGTATACACAAGATACCCAATTATGTATCTGGCCCCGCTGTTCTCACAACATCTGATCTAGATCAAAACCCTCACTTCCTAAGTCTCCTAACAGAAGACAACATTTATATAAATAAATTCTGACACTTTCTTACTGAGACAGCATGCAGGTCCTGCTGCCATGAGTTCTCCTTCAATGCAACTAGCAATAAGCCTAATATACCTACCTACTGGTGTGTTCCTGGGAGTCTGACTCAGGGCCTGGGAAAAGTCATTCAATAGTCAAGTATACCGGAACTGTGGGATCAACCTAACCAAACTGGGGATGCCTGCCCCCCATTTTTGCCTTTTCCAATCTTAAAATCACAGGAGACACATTCTTATTTTAAGTTATTTTTATTTTAAATTATGTGTATATGTGTTTATCAATGTGTGCATGTGTGTGCAGTTGCCTGCAGAGGCCAGAAGAGGGCACTGGAGCCCCTGGAGCTGGGTTTGCTAGCAGTTGTGAGTGGATACTGAGAACCACGCTTATGTCCTCTGAAAGAGCAGTACTCACTCTTAGCCACTAGGCCATCTGTGCAGCCCAGGAAGACACGTTGCTATAACAATAAACTGAAAACTTAAGTTTCTCCAGACAACTGCCTCTTACTTCCAGAAAAAAGACTAATTATTCAGTGAAAGACATTTTTGTTTTTTTTATCTTGCTTTTTGTTTGTTTGTTTTGTTTTGTTTTTTGAGACAAGCTCACTATTTGCTCTGGCTGTCCTGGAACTCACTCCGTAGACCAGGCTGGTCTCAGACTCACAGAGATCTGCTTACTTCTGTCTCCTGAGTGCTGGGGTTAAAGGCATGCGCCACTATTCCCAGCTTGAAAGATAGTGTTCATATGGATGTCAGCTGTCTGGATCTAAGCCTTGCAGAGACGCAGTTCTCTGAACAGGACACTATAGTCAAAACTTTGTACACTTGTCTTGGTACGTAGCCTAGGCTGGCATCGAACCTGCTTTGTGGCAGACGGCCTTGAATTCCTGCCTCCACTCCACACACCAGGATTACAGATATGCACCTCCATGCCTGCCTCATTCTCAATGTTCGTATTTTCCTGTGTACATGACTAAATTCCTACAAATAATTCCTATTAATAAATCTTTTACCATTATATGGGTAAGGAATAGATGATTTGTTTTACAAGTAAAATGACTGTTAATTTGCTCATGAGAAGGTCCTTTTGCCACCAAATCACTGTTATTTCTCAATGCGTGTTTCTCAACCATTCTTTTAGGTAGAGCCCAATTTTGTGTTTCTGGTATTTTAAAATTACATAGCAAAGCATAGCTAAGTACCAGCAGGTGGAGACACTGAGCACATACGAACGCCAAAAGGGCCTGGCCAGGCACAAACGCACTTATTTAAAAGAACAGGGGGTGGTTGGGAGGGAATCTGGCTTTTTGTTGAGGCCGCGCCTCCTACTTTGGAGGAAGGAGAGGAATGCCACGGATCTCAGCTAAGCCGGGATTCACCGCAAGCCGCCGCAGCAGGCGTTCCCGGGGCTGCCAGGAGCTCCATCCAGCACTGCGCCTTGACAACAGCAGTTTGGCAGCCTATGCACCTGGAATAGTCCCTGCAAGCTCAAGGGTCCAGCTGGGCTCGTTTCTGCAAAGCGCACTTGAGGACGGGGTCGAGGGGATTGTAGCGCGTGTTTCCTAGCAACGGCAGTAATGTCCCCTTGGGACTGTGGAGGAGGTGCAAGTGCACAGTCGCCCTAAGAGTGGCACCCCTGCACACTGGCCAGGATGTACTGGGGAGCAATGGGAGAGTAACACACCAAAGAATTAAATTGCGAACGTACTAGGGCGCATTAAACTTGAAAGTCGTACCTGGGCCGCTGGTTTACAGAGGCGTGGCTGAGATGGGCAGAGAGATTTATTGCAGTATTGTCTTCCATCAAGGCAACAAAGAGGCAGGAGAGACAGGATTGCGGCCCCAGGTAATCCCAGGGGTTCAGCTATCTACTCCTTTAAGAAAGTTTCCCACTTACAGCTTGAAAGTCCCAGAAACAGGAAAACTAATGGCCTGGAGACATGGGAATGCACCAGGCTCTAGAAGCTTCCCTAGTCCTCTGTTTCATAGTGAGGACTGCAGGTGATGAAGACACGAAGTCTCTGTGTAAAAATATTCAACAATGGTACATCATTAGAGGGGCAAGCGGGAACTTCCCATGTGGAAACACAAAACTAAGCTATCCCCACCCCCACTCCCCACTCCCCACCCCGTTAAAACCAGACAGGCACAGCTCTCTCCAGGGAAGAGAAACTTGAGTGGGCCCTGAGAACAAATTCCCGATAAACACAAAAGGTACTGTGTGAAGTCCATTGGCTGGTGTTTAGAGAGCTGTAGAGCCCTTCATTCTGTTTGGTGACCCACTATGGGGCTTTATCAAGACTGTGCCTGGCAAGTAGGGCATGCTTTGGGACCCAGTGCTGGCATGGGGATTTAAAGTCAGGCTGCCACTGTTCGTCCGATGTTTATCCCTGCCTGGTGCTGACAACTTGAAGAATTTTCACTGAATTCCCATTTTCAAGTGTTTTGGCATCATTGTTGCTCAGGCAACACTAAGATCTAAGTAAGCACCATCCGAAACCGAATTAGGGGCCATTTACTGACCATTAACAGTGGATTGGATGCTGCGAGCCTTGTGGGTGTGATCATAGGAGTGTCTGTCTAGATGAAGGTTGTTGTCTCTGCACAGTGGTAAACATTTTCATTTGACATGCAATATGCGCGTTCTGTTTTGTTTTTGGCAGATTGGAAACACCCTTGTGTTGAAATGAGTCCAACTTTGTCCACTATGCTGTGAGGACTATGGACTGTCAGTTTGACAGGCTCTAGTACCACCAAAGAGACAATCCTCTGGGCTTGTCTTCCAGGGGCTGTCTAGATTAGTTTGGTGGGATGCCTTACCCTAAATGTGAGTGGCACCCTTCTGTGGGCTGGGGTCCCGGACCGGATAAAAAAGCCGCGGTTGATTGAGCATCGGCACTTTCCTTCTGCTCTCTGACTCGGAGCCGTGGGACTCACCGCTTCGTGCTCCTGACACTCTGCCTCCCTGTCGCTGTACTATCTTCAAACTGTGAGGTCCAAAAACTCCTCCTTTAAGTTGCTTTTGTCAGAGCAACGGATAAAATAACCAACACCTATTCAAAAAAACACATAAAATTCCTCTACCCCTGCATCCGGTGAGCTGTCAAGCCCCGTGAAGACCATGGTATTAGTCTTCGTAACTGACTTAATTTCTAGAAGCTGTCTGTATTTTGAGGGTGAACTAACTCTGTGATGGCGTCTTAAAATTTGAACAAGAAAATTTAGGCCAAGGCTATCAATGAGACCCTCTAACAGGATGGCTGGTGGGTGTGCAGGAAGCATCAGCATTAGAATAATTTGGTGACAGAAAAGAATGTCCATTGGTCATTGTGCAGCCCGTCAAAATGACCTGTCATTTTACACAAAAGGTCTCCATTCTGCCAGAGGTGATGACGATGCATATCTTTAATCCCAGCACTCGGGAGGAAGAAGCAGGTGGATCTCTGTGTGTTGGAGGCCAGCCTGGGCTACAGAGTGAGTTCTAGGCCAGGTACATAGTGAGACTCATTCTTTAAAAAAAAAGAAAAAAAAAGCCTCATTTTAATTTTATACTTTATGTTACTTATGCAAAAATATATATGTAGTAAAGGATATATTCCCTTTGTATGCATTAAGGTATATATAAATATGTAAACATAAGTAATAATATAAAAGTATAATGTTAAACTATAATTGTTAATATACTAAATAAAACAGTGTATGTCATTTAGTTTATTATATTAATGAGCTACACAACTTTAAAAAAAGGATAAACAAAAAAAATCAAACCTTATATGTGCAATCTTTGAACTCAGTACAAAAAAATGTCAGTTATTAGCTTTAATTAAAGTAACAATTCTTTCCTAGAGGACAGGAAGTTACAAACTGCCCAGGTACGTTTTTTATGAGTATTCATGTTATTAATTAAAAGCTCTGAAAAGGTCAATCCAAATTACAAGCCAAAGAGATTTGCATATTTTGTTAATTCGCTGACATTTTAAGAATAAAGAATGGACTAAGACTACATTTAGTTGCTCCTTCTCCACGTGCCTTTGATATGTGATATGTGATTTGTGTCCTTAGGTGCACATTGTTTTTCTCTGAGAAGGACTTTAAAAGGCAGGTTTGACCTGAGCTTGATGATACTATCCAGTTCCTTTTCATCAATACTTCCCAGCATCCCTCTACTGAGCTCCGTTGGCTTAGCCTGCTTGCCATCAAGAGAATAGCATCAATTGGCTTCAGTGATGAGCATTTGTCACACATCATTCCAAGATCACGGTGCCTGCAGAACTAGCATCCAGTGAAGGTCTTCTGTGTTTGCTGGTACGTAGACGGTAGAGGCCACAGAAGGGAAGTAAGCATTCCACCTCATCTTATAAAGTCCCATTCATCCCTACAGGCTCTACCATCAGATTATAGGTTAGGACTGTAATGGAAGAATGGGAAGTATAGCTATTCCTACCCTTTAGATGGACACATGCTGTTCATGCATTCATCTTAGTTCACTGTAAGTAGCAATACGGAGTTTTGTTGTTTGAGACACGGTTTCTCTATGCAGTCCTGGCTGTCCTGGACCTCACTATGTAGACCAGGCGGGCCTAGAACTCAGAGATCCTCCTGCCTCTGCCTCCCCAGTGCTGTGATAAAGGTGTGCCACAAAGCCTGGCAGGAGTTATTTTTGAGAAGAATGTTTGAATCTGAGCTTGTTTAGACTGATTCGGATTCTTCCAGTGCCACAGCTTAGGCTCACAGTTCCCCTCACAGTAAGGAGGCACCTTTGACATGAATGGCACGCACTCTTCTGGGCTTACGTTCATCTCAGTTTAATCTGAGAAGCAATAATAAGGTACTTGAGAGGAACATGTAAGGCAGCTTGTTTGCATTGATACAGAGTTTTTCTTTTCTTTTCTTTCTTTTTAAAGATTTATTTATTTATTTATTATGTATACAGCATGTATGACTGCAGGCCAGAAGAGGGCACCAAATCTCATTACAGGTGGTTGTGAGCCACCATGTGGTTGCTGGGAATTGAACTCAGGACCTCTGGAAGAGCAGCCAGTGCTCTTAACCTCTGAGCCATCTCTCCAGCCTCCTGATAACAGAGTTTTTCAATACTATATTTGTTTGCCTCAACCAAGATACATACACGGTTGATAAGATTTTAAACATCTCTCAGAAACTCACACATTCATCTGAGTTACATTTTCTTCCTCTGAGTCAGACCAAGCTAGAAAACCCTAAACTTCATACACTTACTTCTTGTCAGTTAAAGAAAAAAGTATCTCTGAAAATTATACTTGTGTACAGAGATTGGGGAAAATATAGGAGAAATCAGACATTGGTCTCTCAAGAAAAATCTTATTAACTGCCAGATTTAACTGTGGCTATATGAGACAAGCAAAAACAACAAACTATTCTTCTCGAGTATTTTTTTTTTACTTTGACATATTCATGTAAGTAAGAAGAATGAATTTGAAAACACAAAGTACAAGTATAAGCAAGTTCAGAACTAAATATACTTTTCAAAATGCATTTCTATTGTAAATGATAAGGAATCTAGATTAAGATAGAATACAAGTACATAAAATTTATGTTCAAACTCAGTTTAGTGATGATTAGGTCATTGTTAATAGAATCATTATGAGGGTCAGGGTCATGTTGTAGGTCAAGGTTATGAAGACAGCTTTAGGATGATGCTAAGGAGTAGGTTCAGGGTAATGGTATATGTTGGAGTCAAGTTGGAAGTCAAGATCAGTGAGAGTGTGAGCATTAGGGTGAGGATGAAGAGAATAGGGTCAAAGTGAGAGTGTTTGTATATTTTAGGGTCTCTGATGTGGAGAGGATCAGTGTGGCAGTTTGAATAAGAAATGTTCCCCACAGGCTCATGTATTTAAATTCTTGGTCTCCAGTTGATAGCATTGCTTAGGGAGGCTATAGAACTTTAGGAGGTATGGTCTTGCTGGAGGAAGAACGCCCTTAGGGGTGAGTTTTGAGGATGTCTATCCTAACCCCACTCCCTGTTCATCACTGCTTCCTGTGTGCAATTGAGATGTGATCCACTAATTTACATCTCCTTCTGGCATGCCTTCTCCACCATCATGGACTCTGGAACTATAAACCAAAAAAAACTCTTTCTTCTACAAGTTGCTCTTGGTTATGATTCCAACACAACAATAGAAAAGTAGTTAATACAATTAATTTGAGAATCAAGTTAAGAGTCAGTGTATGGAAGTATAAAAGCTGACATCGTGTAAGGATCAATGAATGAATGAAGTTCACGGTCAGTGTAAAGTTTAGGGTCAGGGTCAGGGTGAGAGTGACAGCAAAGATAAGGCAGTTGTCGAGGAAGCAGGGGTGAAGACATGGGTTAGAATAAGAAATCCAACCAAAATGAAAGGCTTTGTGAGACACAAACTACTGTGAGGGTGAGGCTGGTGAGAGGTCATGACATTGGTCATGATCAGAGTGATTGTCAAGGTCAGACACATCATCAAGGATGAAGTAACAATTGAGGAGCAAGGAGATCAGATAGAGTGTTTGGGTAACAATCATGGAGTCAGGGTCAGGTTGCAGATAAAGGTCAGCTTCAGAGTCACAGACATGGTAAACAAAATGATAAAGTTTGGTAAGAGGGTCACAGTCAGTATGAGAGTCAAGAAAGCGTTAGACTGATTATGTTATAGTTGATTATGATTGCTGTACATTTGAAGAATATGGTGAGAGCAAAAATAAAGGTTAAAATTCATGACCAAATACGGGGTTTTGGTCCATGTAAGAGTAACATCAAGATCATGTTTAGGGACATCACGATGGTCATGGATGATGTGCTGGCTAGTCTTTATGTTAACATGACACAGTTAACATGAGTCATTTGAGAAGAGGACCAAGGAAAGAGTGGTCAGGGTGTGGGTGAGAACCAAGGCTAAGTGTGAGGGTGAGGTTTACCAGCATCTTGTGGGTGATTTCTTACGTAGAATAATTACAGACACTCTGTCTTACAGGAACGTGATCTACATTCACAGAAAGCCAACAGCTGCTTCATGATCTTCCACATTACTTCTCCAGTTCACTACTTTAGCTCTTGGAATAATCACTGAAACATGACAGACCCTTCTGAAGCCAGTTAGAAGGGCAGGAGAGATCTGGGGTGTGTTCCTTCAGCTCCCCAGGGACATCCTTCAGGCAGATGTCCTGGGTAGGAGGCAGCATCCGATGGGCACACTTTCATTTTCTATCTTTGGAGCAGAGAATGACTTAGCAGTTCTCTGGTCTTTCCCACTAATATTCCCTCACTACTGGTTGAAGGAAGAGCTGGGCCTGGCACATCTAGTTATAATATTAGATCTTCTGCCTGGGGCTCCTCTTTGTGTTCCAGTTGCATTCCCTGTAAAACAGGAGAGCTGGATTTGATGGGCTTCTCATACTCTCCTGGGACTTTTCAGACATGAACTAAAACCTTTTAGGCCTTTGCTTCTCTTCTGACGATTCCACAGGACAGTGCTTCTCAGTTTTTAAATTTCCACATTCTTGGGGATGCTGAGAGATTTCAGTCAGAGGACCAGAGTTCCATCCTCAAAACTGAACTAAATAAAAAAGAAATAAAGAAAGGAAGGAAGAAAAGAAGAAAGAAAGAAAGGAAGAAAGAGAGAGAATGAAAGTGAGCGAGCGAGCGAGTGAGCTGGGTATAGAGACATCCTTGCAGTCCCAGCAGTGGTAAGTGGAATCAAGAGGATCCCTGGGGCTTGCTGGCCAGCTAGTCTAGACCATTGCAAGTTCCAGGCCAGAGAGACACTGTCTTAAACAAGAACTGAAAGCCCTGAAAAATGGCACCTGAGATGGTCTTTTGGCCTCCATACACATGTGCACCCCCCCCATACACACACACACACACACACACACACACACACACACACATAAAATCCACGTCCCTAATGGTTAGAAGTACATAGTAATGACTCACTTCTCATAATGCAGAGGCACCTTCCTGTCCCTTTGGGAATCGCTGCAGCTCCCACGTCACACCAGCGATCAAGGAGCATCTGCACAGCTTTAGTTTCTCCAGTTTGTAGGAAGAGCTCAAAAGGGTGATGCTGACATTTTGCCAAATATAAAAAATGGCAATCTGAAACCTGTTCCTTTAAATGACACCCTCCCCTCCACAGAAGACCCCAGAAAGCATTCCCAGGCTGTCATTTTCAGGCCTTCCTCACTTCCCCCTTGGGAAAACTTGCTCTCAAATCATTTGAAGATATCGATTATCTGCTCCGTCCCGGACACCATTCTTTCTTTGTGTCCTGGTTGCCTGTGTTTGGTGTCAGTTCACAGATAAGAAAGGAGAGTCCTGCTAAGGATCTATTTATAATATGTCCTTGAAAGCTGAGCCCTGGCATCTTTAAGTGGGAAAGCTGTCAGGTTGGGGAGAAGAGGCACGAAGTAGGTGATCACTCCCATTGCGGATGACAGCACTGGATACAGAGGCATGGGCACACTGTTGCATTCCCAGGGGGGCTTGCACACTGCACAGCTAATATCAAACTCCACAGAAACAAAGGAAAAAGAACAGAGTTCTGGAGAAGGAAAGAGAAGTATTCTGAAAACATGTCAGAAACTCAGTATGTGTTGTGGGAGGGAGACAATAAGAAGAAGGATGGGAGGGAGGGAGGGAGGAACCGGAGAGGGTACTGATTTACCAATGAAAGCCATAGACTTGGGGCCAGGGGACGTTCATGGGAAGCCTGGCTTCAGAGTTACTAGAAATTTGAGCTGGGACTAACTGCTTGACTTCTCAGAATTTTGATTTCCTCCTGCCTTGAGTGGATATCACATATCCTTCTCCGCTAATCTCATCAGATTGCTATAAAAATCCAGTTAAAGAATGGCAATGGAAACACTTGGTAAGCTGAAAACACTCGACACAAACCAGGCCCTCAGTGTCTCGGCCACAGCTAGCAGTCTGCTAGAGTTCTATCTGTGAAGCCTTCACACATGTTCTACATACAGAAAACAGTCCGTCTCAGGGCAAACTTGTCGGTAGGATCCGCCATTCTTCCTCTTCTGCCCATGAGGAGACATAAATAGCAGTAATAATTAGCTGGAGGCAATTCCACTAGTTAGTGGCCAACTGGGCTTTGAACTAGGCCTGCCTAAATCCAGCAGCCGATTCATTCTAGCATTTCCTGGAGCTAAGTGTATATATATATATGTGTCGTGGAGTTTCGACACTTATGTGTAGTAAGATCTGCCTTCTGGTGTTGCAAGGCACGGCATGTTTGCCATGTCTACCCACACTGTGACCACAGACAAGGTGGTTTCATCAGTACCGCTTTATGTTCTCACTGTTATGGAGGCTGGAAGTTCGAGGGGAAGGTGGCAGCAGGGTCGGTCTCTGGGGTGGGCACACTTCCTGCCTTGTAGATGGCAGCTTTCTCATTCTGTCTTCACGTGACTTTTCTCTTGTGCAAGCACACTTCTTGGGGCCTCTTTTCCACAAAAGACATTTGTCTTCTTGGATGACAGCCCTACCCTTATGACCACATTTGACCCTTATTGCTTTCCTTAAGGCCCTGTCTCCAGAGATGGCCACACAAGGGGCTAGAGCTCTGTACAAAGTTGAGGAGGGATATGAGTTCAGCCCATAGCAGGCATGTAAAAGACAAATGTCCACAAAATTAAACAAAAATCTCTGGCCCCTTTTTCCTCCCTAGAGAGGCATTTCTGAAATCTTATCAGGTCAGTAATAGCCTCTGTAGCAAAAATTTCCAACTCTGAGTCCTCCCTACATGCCCGCTTTTCTGTAATGCCAGGGAGCTCTGGCATAATGGCAAGAAGCCAGGCTTGTGCAAAGCCTTTCACACGCGCCTCTCCCTCCCTCCTGCTCAAGAGCACTCAGATGTGAAGAGAGCTGTCTCCCTCCCTCTCTTGCCAGGCATTCCTATTTATAGGTTTTGGTGCTGGCAGACTAAAGGAATCAAGGGTTTTAAAACTACTTGCACCTTTTACAGCTTGCCCACCCTTTGCCTGGCCCATTAGGAACTATTATTCCTGGTTCCCCGTGGATGGAGGGAAACGTAGAAGATAACAAACAGGGGGAAAAAATGGCTTGCAGCATGCAAAACTGCAGGCCCCTTTGGAAAAGGCTCCGAGGCTAACAAATTGTACAATGTCTTCTATTCATGACTGCCCCTTAGTAAGGCCCTCTCCGTCCATTCTGGAACCCAAAGAGTTTTATGTTGACTTTATCCTTGAATCCTACTCCACTGATTATTTTGGAGGCAAAGAGGAAAAGGACAGAAGGGTTTGTTGCCTGGATGGCAGGGACCGTTAAAGGGCTTTGCCATTCATCTCTCTGTTGCAGCCATACATGATAAACTACCGTCACCAGCCTATCTAACAGTGTCAGACTTCAGAACTTGGGAGCCAGATGCTCATGGCATTTACTTCGTGCAAATAGATGCTCTACACATGCATCGATCTGGCCTGTAGCATGAATATCTATCAGAGTGTTCTCCTGTCTTCCAACACATATATTATTAATAATAATACTGAATAATACCAAGTTGCAGCCAGGCAAAAAATCCAAACTGTGGGTTCAGTTTGCACATTTAGTGAAGGCTGTTTGTAATCATAAAAAGAAGCGGGGAAAACAGTAGCCAGAAGTTCTTATGGAAGATAGAGAAGAATGCTGGCATGATACTGTTTTTATAAATGGGTGATCGAAGAAAAAGAAATAACATTGAAATCGATTTATTCCCAATAAGATTGGTTTCTTTTCTTTGTGTCTACGAACTAAGTTCGACCCCATATTCACCCTCATAGTGCTAATCTCAAGTTCTCTAGAAAACAAATTAAATGTATTTTTTACTATTCTCTGTTACAAGATTCTCTCCCTGTTTCCTACCATCAGGAATCAAACTGGGAATCTCTAAAAACACAGCAAAATCAGTGGCTGCATTGCACATTCTGAGGTAGAGAAACATTCGGAAAAATATAATCACTTTAGCAGTACGGTACATACTTCAGGGTTGGTGAGTGCACAGGTCAGCTTAATCCTTTATGAAAGTTTAAATTTGTTTGACTTTACTAGAAAAGTGCTTTAACTTTAAAAAAATTTTAATTTGGAAACATTTTACAGCATATCCAACAGAAAAACCTAACAGGTCTGTGTGATACCTTCCAAAGGAATAGCTAATGTTGGCCGTTTCTCCACTGTTCTTCAAGTCTCTTATTTAAACCACATTACCCTGGGCATGGTGGTGTCCACCTCTAATCCCAGCACTCAGAAGGCAGAGGCAGGCAGATCTCTGTGAGTTCAAGGCCAGCCTGGTCTACAGAGTAAGTTCTAGGACAGCCAGGACTACACAGAGAAACCCTGTCTTGAAAAGCAAATAACAAACAAAAAGCAAAAAACAACAACAAAAATAACCACATCGCAAAAATTATAGATAATACTGAAAGTCTTCTTGGTAGTTTCATTATTCAGTCTGCCTCTCCAAAGTGACCACCACTAAGAATTTGGAATATATCTTTCAGTCACAAACACATGGTTTCAAGTAGTTATATAAACATCTTACAATATCACCCTTCAACTTAATTTCTCATTCTGCTTTAAGCATTTTAGAAAGCTTTCCTTCTGTGTCATATGCTGACACTTTTGCAAAATTTAATTTTTTAAAACAAGCTACATTTCCTCTAATTAGCAGGATGAGACATGTTACTACTTTAACAAGTCAAAACAACTGGAAGGTGTCGCTTCTGGGTAAGATCAACCGTAGAGTTCCAACACTTAATATTCTCAGAGAATGCCACCTCCTTGATTTGATATCTCCGTCAAGGACTCAAAACTTGAGGACAAGGATTTCATGCAGTTAGTCTAAGGGAACCTCACAGGAGACAAAGGGGAGGCAGGCGAGCAAGCCTAGAGGTTCTAGAAATCACCCCAGGGGCTGGAGAGATGGCTCAGAGGTTAAGAGCACTGGTTGCTCTTCCAGAGGTCCTGAGTTCAATTCCCAGCAACCACATGGTGGCTCACAACCATCTGTAATGAGATCTGGTGCCCTCTTCTGGTGTGAAGGCATACATGCAGGCAGAACACTGTATACATAATAAATAAATAAATCTTTAAAAAAAGACAAAGAAATCACCCCAGATGCATATGGATAGATACAATGGGAGTTGAGTCTAGCAGGACCTCTTAAAAATGATGCAGGAAACACTGGCCAGCTTCGTCTGAAGGATGTGAGGACAGAATGGCCACCTGTGAACTCCTTCTCCCTGGAGGTTGAGACTGGTCCCAGGACGCTATCTCTGTGATTTGGGACAGTACTTTATGTGCCCCACAAGGGGATCAGGAAGGGCTTTAATGCAGACCAAGAAAATTACCCAGTACACATTCCACTAAGACTTGGGTAAATTAGATGGATCTAGGTACTTTTGAGCTATCTAAACTTGGCCTTGGCTGGAACCAGGACACGACCTCATATCAGGTCTTGTCGTCCTCATATCTGACGACATAGAAGGCCTGCCTTAGTTCCTCAGATCAACAGATGGTGAAGAGGACATGTTTTCCAGCTCCTGTCAGCCATCTCAGAAAATTCCAAGCAAAGAGCCACTACTTTTGAAGCCAGTTATTTATTTCATTTTATTTAATTTTTTGAGATGGGGTCTCACTGTGTAGTGGTTTTGAATCCTCTGTAGAGCAAGCTGGGCTTGAACTCAACAGAAATATGCCTGCCTTTGCTTTCCAGGGGATGGGATTAAAGGTGTGCGCCACTCTCTATATCTGGTTCCCATTAATTTCTTACAACCCCAACCCAGCCATATAAAAGTCCATTCTGTTTTAGCCATTCATCTTACCATGTCCTTTACCATAAGGACAATGAAAATGCAGTTACCCAGTAGTGTGAAGAAGCCAACCATGTTTTCATCAGTGGCCCATACTAACCACGACAAAAAAGAACAAACCCATCTATGTGTAAAACTCGAATCCACAGTAGATACTCAGAAAATATACACTGACCCACAGCCTGTTGCCTAAAATGCCTTCTATAGTTCCCATTATTCCCCTGGGGATGAGTTCATATCTTGAGTTCTTAGACACTATCCAGCTTACCCACTTCCACATCTCACATACAGCCATCCCCTGGGCAACCACAGGCTGGAGGATGGGTGTGCTGTGAAAAACCATAGGATAGGTTCTCTTGAGGGCAGAATACAAGAGCAAGTATTCATTGTGAAGTGGAAGGTAGGAAAATATTCAGCAAGGTAAAGGGTAGAGCTATTAGGGATGAAAAAGTGGGATGTCTTGTGAGTTCTTGCTGAAGCTTCATGGTCTTTGCTCACAAATCTGCCATGACCCTCCTCACACACAAAGGGTAGTTTGTCCCAGTGGTCTTTGGAATGACTTCCCTGTTCAGAGCTCTCCTACTACTTGTCGTTATTACTCAGGTTGCGCACAACAACATGCCAATCTCTTTTGCTCGGTCCACCATCACGGCACTTATACAATTCTGCAGGGCAGAGATCCCATCATCCAACTTCTCTGTGGTACCCAGTGTATTTGCAGGTCTCAGTGCGTGCAGTTAACCATCTCCTCACTCTATCCAGAGGGCCTTTCCTTTGATTAAGCATGCCAGGCTTCCAGTGACGAAGGGGAGCTGAGGATGATAGTAATTACCTGCAGGACTCCAGCTGTAATCTTGCTTTTACCCGAGTGAAACTTACCTTAATTGCCTCAGTAGCTAGACTGAGGATTTATTCTTGGAATTACAAAATTATAGGTCTAGAAGGAGATCTAAGGGGGTCATTTATCATCAGGATAATGGGCTTAATTATCTGGTAGAAATAGATATGGGAAACCTTTTCCCTTTGAAGAGGGGTCGTTTTCTCCACATCTTCAACCTCCATCTCATCTCTTTTCCAATTAAGGCAACCAAAAACGGGATCCTCAGCAGATCCTACAAAGTCCTAAGAGGTCCCTAGAAAAAGGACAATTTAAGGTGTTCTTTTATTCAAGTGTGCAGATAATGCCACTCATTTTATTGGGCAGGTATAACCTAACGTTAGACTTTGAAACCATGAGTCAAGTCAATACAAGTGTCTGAGACCTTCTAAACGAATACCTTCTATTTGGATGGCATTTTCTCTCTCAGGAGCCCGAAATTTCAGGTAATATCTTGTAATTGCAAATAGGTTTCGGGAGAAGACTGATTTGATTTTTGTTATTTAATCAATAAGGTTCAAATGTATTTCTGATTTACTAGGCTCCAAGCCACCATTGGCTTTATATTAAAGCAGCGGGTTAGAGAAACAAGGACTGTCGCTTGTAAAAGATGCCATCATCCACAGCCTCCCTCCTCACTTCCCCCACTCGGAATGTAAAAGCACTCCGCATCCCCAGTCCTGATGCTGATATAACATCTCAACACTTTGCCCAAGTTGTATGGAAGACACCAGAATAGGTGCTCAAGTTTTCCTTTCCTCCAAACACTCTATACTCTACACATACATAAATGATTTTCTTTTCCCCTTTAAAAATATCTTTGTGTGTGTGTGTGTGTGTGTGTGTGTGTGTGTGTGTGTGTGTGTGTGTGTTTGCGTGTGGGAGTCTGAGCACATGCTTGCCATGGTGTGCATGTGGCAGTTCCAGGACGACCTTGGGTGTTTGTCTTGGCTTTCCACTATGGACCAAAAGCTTCTGGGGGTTTTTCCCATCTCTACCTCTCATCTTGCTGTAGAAGCACTGAGATGATTATAGACATGTGCTACACATCCAGATATATGTGGGTTCTATGACTCTGAACACAGATCCTCACACTTGTAGGGCAAGGACTTTACCTATGGAGCCATCTCTCTGGCCCCAATGATGGCTTCTCAGAATAGCTACCCCCAGGCATAACTTATTCTTGTACTGCAGATTCAACAAGCAATAAAAACACTCTTTGGAACTTTTGGTAAAGTACTGCTTTCAAAATTAAAAGTCTTACTATTACTTTTATTTAGCTAAATGGACATAGTATTGAGCTAACCCCTACTTAGTGCTATAACCACAGATTAGTGTTTCACTCAAGCATCCTGTTGTAATAGAAGTGATTAACCCAGAAACTCATAGCTGGTCCATGGACAGAGAATAAGAGACTGTGGGATGCTTAGATGGTGGGACATCTATGTCATCTCCTTCCCTTCCCTTCCTTCCACAATGACCATGGAAAAGGGGGCAGAAAGATTTTAAGAGCTGGAAGAGTGGGTGGCTGGAATGGAAGAGTGTTTTCAGACAAAGCAGGGTAGCTACCCTTACAAACCCACAGGGCTTGTGACAGCATGCACAAGACCCACACAGACTCAAGCCAGACAAGGTCCCACTCTAGAGGAGGAGGTGGGCACAGAGTTCCAAACCCAGCTGAGGAGCTACTGGCAGTTGAGAGCTTCTGGAAGAGGGAGAGTCAGTTTTCTTTAAGGATGTGACCCCCTGGTAAGTCAGTCATGCTCCAGAGACTCATCCATACCCAAGAATATGACAAATTGGACTTGATGGGCTAAAGGGGGCAGGGGATGAAGTTGGAAGAGTAGGTAGGTGGGGGTGTGGTGGTATTGTGTTCCCCAAAATATTGTGCACCCTAATAAACTTATCTGGGGTCAGAGACAGAACAGCCACTAGATACAAAGGCTAGAAAATGGTGGCACTCACACCTTTAATCCTAGCATTCCAGAGGCAGAAATCCATGTGTTCAAGATACAGCATGGTGACTTATGCCTTTAATCCCAGGGAGTGATGGTAGAAAGCAGAAAGGTATATAAGGCATGAGGACCAGAAACTAGAAGCATTTGGCTGGTTAAGCATTTGGCTGGGTAAGCTTTCAGGCTTTGGAGCAGCAGTTCAGCTGATATTCATTCTGGATGAGAACTCAGAGGCATCCAGTCTGAGGAAACAGGATCAGCTGAGGATCCGGCAAGGTGAGGTAGCTGTGGCTTGTTCTGGTTCTCTGATCTTCCAGCTTCACCCCAAAACCTGGCTACAGGTTTGATTTTATTAATAAGACCTTCTAAGATTCCTGCTACATGGGGGGTGGATCTGGAGGTGAATGTGGTCAAAATGCATTTTATGAAATTCTCAAAGAATTAATAAAAGTGTTATTTAAAAAAAAACTTACCCAGGTGGGGTTTTCTGAAGAGTCCATCTACACAAGTGTCATGTTCAAACAAGAGGATCAAGTGCACTTGTGATTGTCTCGTTATGGCTTTTGCTTGTTTGTTTTCTTTTCTAAATGTGACACCTGCCTATGAATTGTTGGTCAGGGAGACCCCAGAGACATCCAAAACAACACGGGCCATTGCCATCGCTCTTGGTTGTCCACCATAACTAGATGATAAGACCCTGTTGCCGAAGACCACTCACTGTGGATACAGGACATGGAGAAATCCATGTTGACTGACAGGGAAACCCTCTGGATGCTGGTTATACGTTGCCAGAAGGTGCTATGCAAGCTGCTGGGGAGAAAAGACACCGTGATCTCACCCAGCACTCAATGCTGCATGCTCCAATATGGACCTGCGTGGCAAGATGTACTCACTGGTGCGATGATGTGGTATGACAAGTATGGGAATTAACAATCACTTTCTGATTGGATATGAGGTCTGGGCCATAGGAGAGATTTCATGCTATACTGTAAACCTGCTCAAAAGCCCATGACTGGGGAGATGACTGGCCCTGGAGTGGAACCTATTGTTATTGTTTTGCTAGATGATCATGTTATCAGACTGCCTCCTAAATAATTAGGCTTGTTCTCATAGACTTGTGCTGCTCTTGACTTTGGTCAGAAAGGCTGCTTCCTGCAGGGTGTAGCAGTTAGTGTTGCAGCTCATAACTGATCAAAGTGCCAAGTCTAAGTAACAGTAAGTGCTGAGTTGTGGGTGAATCATCCAGATTAACCTCCCTGTACCCAAGGCTCAGGCGATGTGGCAGAAGAGGCGTGTGAAGGACATAAGAGCTGGTGGATGAGAAGAAGAGATGGGAGATGTTGACTTCCGGACATGATGTGGCCATTGCATACCCCAATTCATAGCACCTGTGGTTGCCTGTCAAAGATCACACCAGTCAAAATTTCAGCACGGGTGGGAGAGGGGCCCCCTGAAGCCCCACCCTTTTCAGAGCTATTAGCAGTTGATGTTGGCTGAGGGACAAAAAAAAAAAAAAATTATTCTCCTTTGGGGCCATGGCTAATATAGGCTGCCCACATCCCAATGAACTCCCCCACATCCATTTCTATATGGGCAACACTAATTGGGCCCTGGGTTATTAAAATAAAAAAGGAATGCATGAAGTTGGGATGGAGATGGAGTGGAAGGAACAAGAGGGAGTGGGAATGATGTAATGATGGGTAGATATGCTCAAAATGCACTACATAAATGTATGAAATTTTCTAAGAATTAAAAAGAATAAAACTCTTAGCAACGATAGCCACTTTGCCAAGCACTATAGATGAGTGCCAGGCCATCTGGCTAAAGTTTTATTAGCCAGGTATTTTTATTCCTGTCATGTAGATAAGCAGGCTGGTTCTTGGAGCAGTTCACTTATTTGCCCAGAAAGTTGAAAGTAGGTCTGCATATATGATGTCTAATGTTTGTGTTAACTTTACAGAACCATTGAAGAACCTCAGCATTTGGTCCAGGAGTATTCTGCATCTTTCTAAGAAGTTATTTTTAGACGAGATTAAACATTTACATATGAAGATGGACTAAAACACCTCCCTAATGTGCATGGACCTGACCTATGCATTGAAGGCCTAGATAAACCAAAGGCTAGCCTTAGGCAAAGAGCCTTGCATGGTTGACTGCCTTGGATCACAGACACTGCCCTTTCTCCTACCTTTCTGCTCCAGCTGAAACATAGCTCTTCTGGGATCTCAAGCCTGTGAGCCTTCACATTAGAACTGACGTCATTGCCTCTGAGTTTCAGATTTAGCTGTGCACCTACAAATCTTTGCACTTCCTCCAAACCACACAGGCCAATTCTTTGTAATAAGGATACCTCTTTTTTTTTTTTTTTGGTAGTGTTCCAAACAAGGTTTCGTAGTTGGACTTTCCTTGTTAGCCACCTGCCCACAAGTAATGATACAGAGACTTCTTATTAATTATGAAATCTTGGCCTTTAGCTTATGCTTGTCCCCAGCTAGCTCTTATAACTTAAATTAACCTGCTTCTATTAATCTATGTTCTGCTTGCCATGTGGCTTTTTTTTTTTTTAACCTATTCTCCATTCTGTATGTCCGATTTGGTCCATGGCTCAGATTCTTCTCTCTGTCTGGAAGTCCCACCCATTCTTTCCTGCTTGGCTATTGGCTATTCAGCTCTTTATTAAACCAATCACAGTGACACATTTTCACACTGTGTAAACAAATATTCCACCACAGAGTTTACTATGTTGGCCAGCTTGGCCTTGAACTCACAGAGATCTACCTCCTGAGCACTGGGCTTAAAGGTTGTGCCACCACCCCTGGTTAAATATTTCTCTTTATGTTGTTTTTATACATACTTCCTATTGGTTCTATATCTCTAGAGAATCTTAAGTAATTCCTTCTGACAAATACTCATAATACTATATGATTTTAAGTCAGGTTTACCGACCCTTATTATTCTTGGGGCACCAACTGTATGACACTTAGTGCAGAAACCCACACTCAGTGTGCTCATTTTCTGGGTTGTCTACAGTGTGATGCCAGGTGAGCCAGCTATACCAACTATCTGTCTGAAGCTTTAGGTGGCATCCTCTGCCTAGCAATATTTTGTGACTTTTCATAATGCATTTTCATAAGCTGACAACATCATCTCATTTTGGTCTTCATTTAGAAATAATGATGAATATTAATAAGTGCCCAAGGCACAGTGTCTCTTTTCTTAGGAAGGCCTTGTCACACGAGGAAGTGAACTCCTAGAAAGTTTTGTTCAAAATGGAGATGTGGGTATAAATGTTAATGTGGGAGGATGTGGGTGTTCTAGGCTCTGTAAACTTAGGAATAACTTCTGGAGCAGATGCTTAGCTTGGGGAGTTGGTAAAGACCTTGACATTTTCTGGGGAAAGTTTTTCATCCATCAGGAAGTGTCTATACTAGGAAATGAATCCTCATCCTGTGGAATAATGAACAAGGGCCTGCTACTATTTTTGAGCTCATTCTCCCAATAGCCACATTAAGTGTTTATGCTGTACCCTGGAGTGGCAGGGAGCAGACAGACACAGTGTCAGTAAGAGGAATAACATGCAGGAAGCCCCACTCCGCATCTGAATACCAAGAACTCAAGGCTCCTGTAGAATTAGAACTCAATCTTCTCAACTGCTACTGAGACAGGAAAGGAGTTTAAATATGCTGGGAAAGAGAAGGATGAAATTTCACTTTTGCAAGGTGTTGAAGATGATGTGAGTTCATACAGGTGATGAAAAGGAAGAGTTGCGGATGCAGGGGTGCTACGCTAAGACTGTATCAGACAGCATCGCTGAGCATGATGGTCACCTCTCGTCACTTCAGTGAACACTTGCTATTTTTACTGGGGGACACCCTACTCCTTTCCACTTTCAATCTATGTTGTTCCTTCATCTACCCTAGCATGAAGGGAAGCCTGGGACTGTTGAATAGCTGATACCTTTGGTCAGGTCCAGGTTGATGACAGATGACAAGTTGGTGGCTCATGTCAGGCCAACTACAGACATCAGTTACTTTTTCTTATTGCCATGACAAAATCTGTGCCAGAAATAACTTGAGGGAGGAAGGATTTCTTTTGGCTCACAGTGTCAGTCCATCACAGTGAGGAAGACACAGTAGAGTTTACAATAGTGAGACCATGCGATGACAGAGCCTCCCTTACATCACGGTCATGAACCAGGCAGTGGAGAACTCAGGCCCAAACCGGAAGGGGCTGCAATCTCAAGGTCCAGAAGAAAATGTAATCTTTATGTGACTTAGCTCTGCCACGTAGGCCACACTCTCCAAAGATAACCTATGGCTGATATATTGTGCACCCCAATAAACTTATCTGGGGGTCAGAGAATAGCCACTAGATTAGACATAGAGGCCAGACAGTGGTGGCACATACACCTTTAATCCTATGGCTTGGGAGGCAGAGATCCATCTGGATCTCTGTAAATTCAAGGCCACACTGGGAACAGAGCCAAGCATGGTGGCACACACCTTTAATCCCAGCACCCGAGATCTCACGTCTTCCTTGGAAAGGACCCATGCCTTTAATCCCAGGAAGTGATGGCAGGAAGCAGGAAGGTATATAAGGCATGAGAACCAGGAACTAGAGGCTTTTAAGCAGTTCAGCTAAGACCCTTCCGGGTGAGGCTTTCAGTCTGAGGAACCAGAATCAGCTGAGAAATTGGCAAGGTGAGGTTGGCTGTGGCTTGCTCTATTCCTCTGATCTTTCAGCGTTCACCCCAATATCTGGCTCTGCCTTTTCTTTTTATTAATAAGAGCATTTAAAATTCGTGTTACAGTAACCCCCTAAGACAGTGCCACCAGCTAGAGACCATGACCAGGAAACACTTGAGACTTCAACTGTAGCAGGAACTTTTTTTTTTTAAATTGCAAAACAAAACAAAACAACCACAACAACAAAAAACCCCACTTATTTCCAACTTGGAGATGCCGGTATCCATGCTCGTTGAAATTTAGAGAAAGTCTGGCAAGAATGCTATAAACACAGGGCGCAGAGCCTGGAGATGCAAAAGAACACGGTTCCATCAAGGGTTGAAGAGTGTTCCTCCGCATATAATTCCTAAGCTGGGACACCTTAGGGTTTTGCAGTGATCGGAGGGCCTAGGTATATTGCAAAGATCACACCACACAACAGACCTCACACAAGAGATTTACTGGGGTGGGGGAAGTGCAAAAGGCTGTCTCTGAGGATGGATAGGAAGGGGGCAGCAGGCTTTAGAAAGGGTACGCGACTCATGGTGACAGTGGAAATATGTCGAGTTTGGCAGCTGGTGATGACTTGGCTGCTAACGCTGAGTCGCTGAAGGTGGGCTGGGGGAGCACCTGGTTCTGGAATGTGGGAAGTTCTCTGTTTACCAACAATACCAACCTTCAGTCCCTCTCAGTGTGACATAATTTGGAAACAGAGTGGTTGTAGATATACTTAGCTCATTATTGTGGGCCTGTGCTCTGTTATGAATGACATTCCTATAAAGGGGGGGGTTGGTCACAGAAATGTGCACACAAGAACGCCATGTGAATATGAGGGCAGAGACTAGCACATGGCACATGCGTGAGTGTGTGGTGGTATGGGGGAACATGGCTACATTTCAAGGAATGCCAAAGCCTGGCAGCATGCAACCAGAATCTAGGAAGAGACAAAACATTTTTCTCTCATCTCCTGGAAAGGAACTGACTCTGCCCACACCTTGGTCTCACACTTCTAAGATCTGTGAAACAAAAAGCTCCCATCATGCAAAGCACTCAGGTACCCTGCTACAGCAACTCTAGAATAGTAACTTAGAGCCCTGAGCTGAGCCCAAAGGTGACTTACCACAGAATTTTCAGTTTAATGATGAACCAATAGATGTTTTTAGAATTCATCTAATTTGATGGAGTTTCTAGCACTGGTTACATAGAATTCTCACAAATACTTCACTAGGGTAGGACAAAGGACCTGGGGACACTCAACTAGCAGAAAACTCAACTTACAGAAAGGAGGGGAAGGAAGAGAATGGTGTTTTCACACCAGCTCTGAAAGCAGGAGCATTCTTTGGGTGACTCCTTGCTGTGACTCCAATCTGCAGCCACAGCAGCTGCTCTGTGAATCCCTTGGTAAGAGAGTGGAAAGGCTGGGGCAGGGGGCTTGGCTCAGATTCTAGCAGGTGCTAGAACATGTTTAAGAAAGCTGAAAATGTGGGAGATAGTACTACATTATTGAAAGGCTGCCAAAGAGACTGGAGAGTTGCTGGGGTGACGGGAGACCTTGAGCATCTCTGTCACCAAGGACCAAAACAAACTCCTCAAAAATGCTGCAGCCTAAGCTTGGCTCACCCATGGGACATTCTGGTCTACAGAAAATAAGACTCTCATAATGTCTTTAGGGACTGGGCTGTGTTGGAAATATCTCTGCTGCTAGCTATTCTAATAATAACTGAGTGTGTGTGTGTGTGTGTGTGTGTGTGTGTGTGTGTGTGTGTGTGTGTACACCTCCTGGTCAGATGACAGTCTTGGATATCCCTCCTCAGGTGCCTCCACCTTACCAGCCTTCTTTGGAGGCAAGGTTTCACTGGCCTAGAACATGCCTACTTTTTTTGGCATAGGTTCTGAGGATCAAATGTAAAAAAAGAGACACCACAGAGACACAGAGAGAAAGAGAGAGATCTTAATAAAACCATAAGCGAATGTATATACTTGATTTACAACTTGCATAGAAACTTAATGCAGGCTTCGAGAGCCTGCAAGGTAAGGGTGCTCTACCCAAGTGCATGCCTTAGTGCAGCTGCAGTTGACTAGGTCCAGATTAGTAGCAAGTGTGCCTCGGCCAGTGCTGTGTATGCCATTGGAAATACTAGGAACACCACAGCCCTTCTCCCCAGAAAAACACACGTACAATTCAGAAGGACATGGGCTACACAAAGAATGCCTCTTTCTTGATTAGTGTATTAGTTGGGGTTCCCTAGAGAAACAGACTGATAGAATGAATACATACACGGACACATACACACACACACACACACACACACACACACACACACACACACACACTAAAAGGAGATTTGTTAGAACAGCTTACGGGCTGTTGTCTGGGTAGTCCAGCAATGGCTGTCTCTTGACAGAAAGGTCTGGAATCTGGTAGTTATCCAGTTCATGAGGCTGGATGTCTCAGCTCCTCTTGTCTAATTTGGAATCCCGAAGATGTCTTAACAGCAGGGGAGATGACCATGCCAGCAACAGTGAGGGCAAACACTCAAGAAGCAAAAGCTTCCTTCTTCCATGCCCTTTCATACAGTCTGTCACCAGAAGACATGGCCCAGATTTAGGGCGAGTCTTCTAATCTCAAATGATCCTATCAAAAAAAGCTCTCATAGGCATGCCCAGTTGATTCTAGATGTAGTCAAGTTGACAACTAAGATTAACCATCACAATTAGTGAGTCTGAAACTTAAAAACTGCAATCATTTTTAACTAAAGCATAAACACATTCTAAGTTATCTATCCCACCTGCTTCCAACACCCACTAGGCATCTAACATCTGCATGCCAGAATGTGAAAGTGCATGGAAGCCAGGCATGGTTTTCATCCAGCGAGGATTTATCAAATGCTTGGCACAGATTGTAAAAGGTGGTCATTTAGATACGAACACAGTAAGACTCCTGCTGTCATGGAGCTGTAATTCTGGGTAACCAAGAGTGACTGGTAGCTATTTCAGTTGGAGGTAGCACAAGGAATACCCTTGGGAGTCATTTGAGTTGAGGTCTAAATTGCAAGTCTGGAATCAACTTTATGAAGAATGAAAAAACTGTATCCTAAGCCAGAGGCAATAGAATGTGCAAAGGCCTAGATAGATAATGAATTTGATCTTCCTGAGGAACAGAAGCAGCCTAGTTAGTGCACAGTAAATGAATATGCGACTCGAAGCCTCAGTGACTCTAGGCATGCACCAAGTGTTAAGTGTGAGCAATGTTAAGATGTCTAGATGCTAAGTTTGAGTGAGCATCAGTAATGACTTAGTGACCACATACAAGTTTTCAAGAAGAGACTGGAGTGATAGTAAAGTCCCAGGAAACCCAAAGTGGGTAGAGATGATGGTGCACACCTGTAATCCCAGAACCTGGGAGTTGGTGGCAGGAGCCTACAGAGTTCATGGTCATCTCTGGCTACATATAGAGTTTGAGGTCAACCTGTGCTACAAGAGGTCCTGCCTCAATTTTTTTTTCAAAAAAAGATTTGTATTTAAAAGAAATAAAAAACTCTTCAAAAATTATCTCTAGGGGTGAAGATCTGCTTGTAGGAATTTGCTAAGTGGCTTCTTAAGGCTGCAAACGACTTTTGTCAACAAGAAGCTTAGTCTCACAGACTTTGAGCCACCACCTCAGCCTCTGCCATTGGGTAAGACATGAGTTAACATCTGTAAGTCACATTCCAACGAATGCCACCTTGTGGGGGAAAGTCCAGCCCCATGATTCCAACGACACAGTTTATGCTTGGCAAAATAAATAAATAAATAAAACCATGAATAATTGTGGTTCTGAGGATAAGGGAAGATCTCCCTTCAAATGCTTTAGAATGCTGAGACTTCCTAAGCATCTAAAGAGAAGGAAGAAATTAAAGTGAGGGACCATCTGCAAAACTATTTGTCCTGCCTTGGAACTTCCAGAATGTGGCTGGAATAGGTTCCTCTTGGTGCTCAGGAAACCAATGGTGGCAGGTGGTGGGTTGGCCCCACCGCAGATAGCAGCTAGGCCATCGCTGTTGAAACAAAACATGAAAGAGAGAGGGTCCCTGAAGGCCCTGCTCAGAAAGCCATGCAGAGAGCTTGTTGCACTTATGTTGAGCAGCTGTCCTTTGAAAACCCATACTAAAAGAGTGCAGGGATCTTTCAGCTTATTATTGAACTTATTGAAAACTGTGATAGGCGAAATGTGTTAGCTTCAGATCAAAGGAAGGAAAACCAAAGGTTTGCCCATCCACAGGGCATAGGGGCTGCAGGGTAGGATTGAAAGAAATAATGCTTGTTGAGCACTTAGGGCCATATGGGGAGCTTAAGGGGTTAACACCTAGAGGACATGACTGTGGCTTTTGTATAGTGTTCAACAAGGTGCTTTCAAAAACTCCTGTTTTGCTTCACCCTCTTGATAGCTCAGAGAGTCACGTATTAGGATTCCTTTAGGTTGTAAATGAAAGAAAGATATCTTAAACATTCTTGTTCATAATAGGGAATTCCCTGGCTTATACAAAGTAGGGAGCATTCAGGCCTGGCTTGACCCAGAGGCCAAAATGTCTACATCTCTTACGGCCTCTCTTCCATTATTCCCTCTTGATCACGTTCCCTTTTCCTCCCTGTGTCCAACTTTAATTTTAGAAAAATAAGTTAGCACCACATTCTTCTGTGGCAGATAACTTCCGTGTGTGTGTGTGTGTGTGTGTGTGTGTGTGTGTGTGTGTGTGTGTGTGTGTGAGAGAGAGAGAGAGAGAGAGAGAGAGAGAGAGAGAGAGAGAGAGAGAGAGAGAGGGTATGGAGGTCAGAGGAAATCCGGGTGTCCTGCTCTGCCACCCTCCAGTCTTCCTTTGAGCAGAGCCTCCCGCTACACCTGGGACTAGGTAGGTGACCAGCAAGCCCTGGTGATCCTCTTGTCACCACCTCCCCAGAGTGCTCTGGTTACAGGCCTACGTGTACAGCCATACCTAGCTTTTTCTGTGCGTGCTGAGATCCAAACCCGGGTTTTCATGCTTGTGTGGCAAGGGCTCTTCCTGACTGAGCTGCATCCCCAGCCCCAATCACAGACAATGCTCTCCAGGCAGCTGTAGTTTACAGAGCCTTGGGCTGCCGTTCCAGATCAAAAATCACTGGTCACATGAGCAATTTAAAGAAGAAGGGGTTTGTTTGGCTCACAGCTAAAGAGTAGACAGCCTGTCGTGGTGGGGAAGGCGTGGAGTGAGGCAGTGATCTAGTCACATTGTGTCCACATTAGAAAGTGGAGAAACCAACCGAGGTGACCCAGTATGAGGAAAAGGGTCCCGAAAGCCAGGAAAAGAGTCAGAGACAGTCCCTGCTCCCACATTAGGAGTCCCACAAGAAGACCAAACTACACAATCATAACAGGAAATAGAGGAGGAGTGGATGGGGGGACAGAGAAGGGGTGGGGGGAGGGACTGGGAGGAGAGGAGGGAGGAAAAACTGTAGTCAGGATAGAAAAAAAAAATAAAATCATTACAAAAAAAGAAAGTGCAGAGAAACTAAAGCTGATGTTCAGCTCACTTCTTCTTCTTTTTCTTTTTTTAAAAATTCAGTCCAGGCCCACAGCTGGTTCATCCCACATTTAGGCTGGGTCTTTTTCCTCAATTAGCCCAATCTAGAAATTCTCCCACCGACAGACCCAGAAGTTCATCTCCTGGGTGATTCCGGATCCTATCAAGTTGGCAATCAATGTCAACCACCAGGAAGTGGAAATCTGCCCTCGAAAAAGCCTCTGTGAGAAACACACAGTTCACCATCACACTCAGGCTTGAGTCTTGGCCAAGCAGCAATGGGGTTAGCAGTCAAACCAGACCTAGACAGAACTAAGGTTCAGGGTTCCAGTCCAACTAAGAATAGAGGACTACTCCACTGACATCAGCTGTGTATAGGTAGCGTAGGATTACAGCCCTGTTTGCACTTGAAACAACTTTAATGATGAACTTAGTCACACTTTTTAAAAAAGGTCTAGTAATGACAGCCTCACAGTTCTTTATCAGGAGATTAAGCCTTCCATTCTACAAGACAGATGAGGCTTCGGATGCATGGCAATATCATGAATTAAAGTCATGCCAGAATCAGAATGGATGTTCCACGATCCCTGTCTGAGAGTCAGTCTTGTGCAGGGGACAAGTACGGTGTGCATCTACAGGAGAGAGACAGCAGCAAGGAGAGTCACTGGAGCCCTTGACATCCTCCAGACTGCGAGCATCAGAAGGAAAAAAATCTGTGACTTTTTCCCCTGTCTCTCTTGCAGTGCTTGGCAAAGGATGGTGTGCAGCTGCAGCCAAGCAACAAGAAATAAATTAGTGCCCTCGCTTGCCCCCTTTCCCTGGTAAACTGATATGAGCTTGGTGTCTCGCCTCCAACATGATGTCCAGCTGATGGACAGGACTGACCTTCCGCACTGGCAGACACTGATGGTGTTTGATCAGGGTTTGAAAGCTGCGCAAATAACCTGGAATCATATTTACGAACTATTAGAGCTGAATCTGAAAGATGTGATCCAACTCCTCTAATTTTATAGATCAGAGATGGGATTTGGGAAAATGCATAGCAAGCTCCAGATTTTCTGCCTGTTGGGGGTGAGGGTGGGGAGCAGTTTATTAGCTACTGTCCTTGGTCCTGAATCAGACTCCACGCATGATTTCTGCCCAGTGTTGCACATTTGGACTTGGGTCCAACTGCGGCAGGACCTTTTAAGATTGATGGGGGTGGTGGCGAGATCCTGATTCCGAGAAAATAGAACTGAGCTTTCTATTACAATAAAACAGAAAGGAGAATAACAAAAACTCTTGCTGGTTCTGTTTTCCTGACAATTATTGATCTTCTCCGTCCCAAGGTTTGCATGGGAAGTCCAAAGCAGTGGGTCAAAGCACTTATTTAACAAATGAACCCAAGATCCTGGGTTCCCAGAATCCCTCTCTGTTGCCCACAAGTGAACCATCGCCAACACTCCCCATTGTCTCACAGGCGTCTGAAAATTTCATTCCATGAGACTGGGGACTAAGGCAGTCCCAACCCTCAAGAATTCTGTGTTAGCTACCTATGGCTACATTAAAAAACACACACACACACCCAAATTTAAGGAAATTAAAGTAAAAGACATGCCTCCTCTTATAGATACTATGATGAGGGGCCTTGAGGCAGCTTAGGTAAGAGGTTGTAATCAAGACCTCAGCCAGCATTGCAGTCATGTGGATGCTTATGTAGGACTGGAGAATCTTCCCTCAGGTAGCCTACAACTTTGCAAGCCACGTGAGTGTCCTTACAACCCAGCAGTGGGCTTCCATGAGGCTGAGGTAGAGGTGGCAACATATTCACGATCCTACCTCTGAGTTCACACACTATCAGTTTAGTAGGTCCAACAAAGCTCTTGACACAAGGGCATGTGTGCTGGAGTCGTGGCTCATGGGCAGTCATCTTGGAGAGGCTACCATCTCTCCCATCCATTCTCCTCAGGGCATAATCGCACCGTGTGGTAATGGCTTATTTTCCGTACAGCCCATGAACTGAAATCAGTTTTTACATTTTAAAAGTTGTAAATTAAAACTGTGTAAAGTAACTGTCATCATAGGGCCTTTCTCCAGTAACTGATGAAAGCAGATGCAGAGATCCACAGCCAAACACCAGGCTGAGCTCCAGGAGTCCAGTCGAAGAGAGGGAAGAAGGATTATATGAGCAAGGGCATCAAGATCATGATGGGGAAATATAGTGGGTAGCCATTTGAGAGACAACCAAACCAAACTAGTGGGAACTCATGAAATTTAGATCAACAGCTGTGGAGCCCCCATTGGACTGGGCTAGGCCCTCTGCACAGCAAGACAGTTGTGTAGCTTGATCTGCTTAAGGGGCTCTCTGGCAGTAGAATCAGAATTCATCCCTGGTGTATGAGCAGGCTTTCTGGAGCCCACTACCTATGATAGGACACCTCGCACAGCCTTGAGGCAGGGGGAGGTGCTTGGACCTGCCTCTACTAAATGTCAGGTTCTGCTGACTCCCCATGGGAGGCCTTACCTTCTTGTAGGAGGGAATGAGGGATGGGGGGGGGGAGGCTGGAGGGGTAGGAGGAGGGAAGAAGGGAATCTTTGATTGGCATATAAAGTGAAAAAAAAGTTTGTCTTAATAAATAAATAAATAAATGTGTAACGTAGGCATTATACTTGACACAATACCCAAGCAGTTGTCACATGGCCTTTTACAGAAGTTCCTCATCTCTGGCCCACATTGCGGATAGTAATGCTCCACTGAATTTTCCCTTTTCCCCCAGAGTCTAAAAATGAACAGATGTGTCACTTCCAGCATGTGGAATGGAAGAAGCAGACTGCTGGGCCCTGGGGAGCTTGTGCAAAAGACTTTCCTCCTTTATCAGAAGAAAAGAGTCCATTAGAGGAGACCCCTTAAGTCCCGTATCTTTTCCGACATGGGGATTGTCTGATGAGAATGGAGATACAGCGACTATTTTGCAAGTAGGAGAAAAAAAAACAGCTGTTCTGTAGAAAGTCACCAAGATATTTGACCTTGTTGAGTTATCTGGTTAAGCAATCTCCTAGCAGTTGACTGGAGGTTTATATTACACAAGACAATTTAAAATATCTTTAAGATGGGCTTTGGGTATTTCACAATTTTTAGCTGAGTAATGTATTTACTTCTCTTAAGAATGAACTTCCAGGGGGGAAACGCTTGCTTGACACAGACTCCCTTGTTTCTACAACAAAGCCTGGAATGGAATAAAATCTGAAGTGTGTTTTGTTTACTATAAGACGAATTGCTAAACTGTCTCATTAATAAAAAACCTGGAGCCAGATATTGGGGTGAAAACTGAGAGATCAGAGAAGTAGAAAGAAGCCAGCCACATTGTTACTGCTAGGAAATCCTCAGCCAAAGAGAGAGCTACTTCCTGTATACTCACACCTATATGCCTTTCTGTGCTCTGCCATCTCACTTCCTCTCTCTGCCCAGCTACATCACTTCCTCTTCCTGCCCTGCTCTATCACTTCTTGTCTGTCTGTACAGAGCTCTAGACCTCTATAGTTAAGTAATGCTGGGAATTAAAGGCGTGTGCCACCATGCCTTGTGGTGATATATTGTGTCCCCCAATGTATTGTGCATCCTAATAAACTTACCTGGGGTCAGAGGACAGAACAGCCGCTAGATAGACATAGAGGCCAGAAAATGGTGGCACACACACCTTTAATCCTAGCATTCTGAAGGCAGAGATTCGTTTGGATCTCTGTGAGTTCAAAGCCACACTGGAAACAGCCAGGCATGGTGACACACGCCTTTGATCCCAGGAAGTGATGGCAGGAAGCAGAAAGGTATATAAGGTGTGAAAACCAGGAACGAGAGTCTATTAAGCTTTTAGGCTTTTGAGCAGCAGTTCAGCTGAGATCCGTTCGGATGAGGACACAGAGGCTTCCAGTTTGAGAAAACAAGATTAACTGAGTAGTTGGTGAGATGAAGTTAGCTGTGGCCTGTTCTGTCTCTCTGATCTTTCAGTGTTCACCCCAATACCTGGCTCCGGGTTTGTTTTTATTAATAAGACCTTTTAACAACTCATGTTACAATGCCTGGCTCTGTTCCCAGTGTGGCCTTGAACTCACAGAGATCCAGATGAATTTCTGCCTCTCGAATGCTAGGATTAAAGGCGTGTGCTACCATTGCCTGACTTCCATGTTTAATATAGTGGCTGGCTTTTTCCTTTGATCTCCAGATAAGCTTTATTGGGGTGCACAAATAAAATATCACCACAGTCTGCCATCTGGATTTCACAGTCCCAACAACATTGATACTTGGGGCTAGATGATCCTTCACTGTGGGTGGTTCTGGGCATTATAGAGATTGAGGAGCACCCCTAGCCTTCATCCCTATATGTTGTCCCATCCCTTCCAGAGACAGTGGGGACACGGAGAGCACGAGATGAAAACTTCAAGACAAATGTCAAGTAGGGCCTTGGGTACTACAGAAATCTCAGCTCTGTCTCAGGCTGTTTGCATTCTGACATAAGCCCTATCATCTCCTCTCAGGTCCTTTCTGATGTGTAAAAGAGGACTGTGAGAAAGGTTTCTTGGTCAGTGTCTTAAATACATCAGTTCTGGAAGCCACAGAGGACCAGACAATAAAGACAGGAAGAGAGAAATGCCATCTTGCTAATAGTATCCAGAGTCCAGGGAGCTGGGGCCTTTTGGGAAAGGCTATAGAACAGCACTGGGAAGGGAGAGCAGAAGACAGCCCGTTAGAGTAGCTACGGACTCAACTCAAAAACACCAACACAAAACACCACAGCCTGAGTGAGTCCTGCCGACTGTCTGCCTCTTTTTAAAAGGACAACAGAAGTTTCCATCAGACTATGCTCTGTCAGATGCTAGCCCCTGACTGTGGCATATGGCATGCAGTTTATATTTTAAGCCTCAAGGTTCCTCTCACTCAGGCTCACCAAATAGTGGCTGTAACGACAGCATGTAATGCCTCTCAGTGTAATGGAAATGCCTCTCGGTGACAGTTTCTTTCCTCTTAAAAGAGTGAGCATTTTAACTAGGGTGCTGAGGGGCCCACAAAGAAGCATGCTCTACAGGGCTCCTCAGAAGACAAACTGGAGAATGCTCTGCTCAGAACCCAGTCTTGTTTCCTAGAAAGAGCTAGGGATCAGAGGTGAAAGGTCAGAGCTCTGCTCCAGCCTGACCTCTTGCAAGATTGATGAGCTGGGCAAAGCAAGAGTCTCCATCTCACTGAGCTAGTTTTCCCATCTCTGAAGTGGTGCTGATTTGCAAAGACTAAAACAAGAACGTCTATGTGAAAGTGTTTTCATAACGTCACCTCCATGGCAAGGAGTACGTTCTCCTCAGCTGTGTAGGCCATCTCCGTGCAAGGCCAGCAGACAGCTGACTGCTTACACACACTGTGCCCAGCCACAAGCTTTTTACCACATTACCACAGGTATCGGGTGGTAATGTGAGTCCACTTCTTGATCTTAAGCCTAAAATTCTTCCACATGCCCCACTGTTCCATTCAGAAGACAAGGACCTCCCCAATCCCTTCTCATGGCTCTAGCCTCTGCTTGAGAGTTGATATCACATCAAAAGTCCAACCATCCCAGAGCCATGTCACACGTCTATAATCTCAGCATTCAGGAGGCTGAGGCAGGAGGATGATGAGTTTGAGGCAAGCCTGGGCTACACATCAAGTTCAAGGCTAGCCTCAACTACAAATCAAGACCCCCATCTTGAATGAGCGAACAAACAAACAAACAAATAACAAAGCAAAGCAATAAAAACCACTATTCAGGGTTGGAATGATGGCTGAGCAGCTAAAATCATATACTGTTCTTGCAAAGGACATGAGTTCAGTTCCCAGCACCCACATCAGGCCTGTAACTCCAGCTCCAGGAGGCCCTGATGCCTTGGGCCTTTGTGAGCATCTATAGTCATGTGCACACACCCACACATATACATACAGTTAAAAACAATAAAATAAATCTTAAAAGGAAAAAACACTGTCTTAAAGCACTCAGCATGGCCTGCTTTTCCTAAACTAATGCTAAAATATACTTTGCTGCTTTGAACAGTAGTAAGAGATGATTGCACACGAGGGCCCTGCCTTCTTGAATGGATTAAGGACATTATCACATAAGAAGGCTCCTAACGAAGAGAAGAGTTTGGCTCATGTTTTGCTTTAATCGAGCACACTTTCTCACTGTTTGATCCCCTGCACAACGTAGGACTCATTGTGAAAGCTCTTACCAGATGCTGGCCCAGTGTTTTCAGTATTCTTGGCCTCTTGAACCCTACGGAGCAAACCTCCATATCTTACTTAGCATTTACTTCATCTCAGGTATCTGATGCTATAGCAACAGAAAACAGACAAAGTCACTCCATGCCACTCTCTGACTCGCCAGCCTTGCTACATGAGAGCCTGTGGCATGGGATCTCTGTTCTCCCCTTTGCTCAACACTCCTCTCTCCCTACCCCCAACTCCGTGCGTGTGCATTTATATTTGTGTAGGTGAGCATGTAAGTGCACACACATCTATGCCAGAAGAAAGCCTAGTCACCATTTTCCATGTAGCCATCAATCAGAATGAAGTGACAACAGTTGAAAGGAATAAGTCCAAGATCAGAGAAATTATTTAAAAAATTGGAACCTTAATCTGTCCTTTCAGTAATTTAAACACTTAATAATTTTCAGACTAGAGCAGCTCATTTGATATTTGGATAACAAATCATTGAAAATTGTAACAGCCAGAAGGAGCAATTAGGAGGAAAGAAAATGAAGAGATCTCAAATATATTGGGTCTATCAACTTTGTTCATTGAGTGTTCCCTTTAATTACCATTGATTTTCCTCATAGAGCATTAATGTTCTATGTCAATTTACATTTGCTCACAGATGATTGTACACAGGAAATCACTCATTTGGCAACGTTGGAGGGGATGAGAGATCAGGTATGCTGGGAATAAATGTTTTCTCTTAGACAACTATATCTGAATTTAAAAACTCTTGTTTGGGCAGAGCTGTATTTTATCTTAACTCGATTGATCAATCGTTCTGACAATGCTTTGGCTCTAGAATTCACTTTAGAAACCATATTTTTCTCATTATCTCTTCAGAGTGGTGGAAAAATAGAAGACATAATGTTTCTGACCAAACAAGTAAAAAAATAAAATAAAATGATGAATCCAGCTGGAGAGATGGCTCAGAGGTTAAGAGCACTAAATGTTCTTCCAGGGGACCCAGGTTCAATTCCCAGCACCCATATGACAGCTCTTTTTTTAAAAAAATATTTTAATTTTACATATCAGCCATGGATTTCCCCGAATATGACAGCTCTTAACCATCTGTAACTTCAGTCCTATGGATTCCAGTCCTATAGATGCTCTCTTCTGGCCTCCTCTGGCATAGAAGCAGGAAAGTGATGCACAGACGTACATGCAGGCAAAATACCCATACACATACAAATTAAGTTAAATTAAATATTTCTTAAATGCCACCTTAAAATTTTCACTACTGACACTTTCTGAACGTAGCAGAATACTTGGCTTAAGTTGAGAGAATGATGACCAAGTTCCCTTTTCCAACACTCAGGGCTCTTGTCAAGACTTAAGTTTTCCCACGCGTTCAAATGGGGCTTGTAAGTTGTGGAGATGGCCTGACAGGTAAAATTCTTACCCTGCAAGTGTGAATACCTAAGTTCAAAACCCCAGAACCCAGGTTAAAAAAAAAATTGGTTGTGGTGGTGTGCACTTAGACAGGTGTGCCTCTGGGGCTTGCTGGTCAGCCAGTCTAGTCTACTCGGTGAGTTCCAGGCCAGTGAGAGACTGTGTCTCAACACAAAGTAGATAATACCTGAGGAACAACACCTAAGGTTATCTCCTGGCCTCTATATATGTGTGCATACTCATGCACGCGCGCGCACACACACACACACACACACACACACACACACACACACACACGGAGTTCATCACAGATACCCACTTCATCTTAACTCTCAGTGTGTACTATGAAACTCAGATGACATAGTTTCTGTGTTTCTTAGGGCTTAAAGCCCACCACAAAGGCCTAGATTCTGGGCTTCCCTGTCTACTGCAAGGACTCATTAACTCAAAAGTACAGAGCATCCTCTCAGTAAACAGCTGTCACTGCTACCTCTTAAGAATTCGTAATCCTGTTAACAAAACAGAAATTAAATACCAATTTCCATGGGCGGGACTTGGATTGATGTGTTCGAGTCCTACCCACACATGACTTATGGATGAGGAGAACGCACTAGGAGCCCCAGTAAAGATGTTTCATGTTCTTCAGTAAAGGGCTCATGCTAACTGGCTCAACAGAACACCTCTGAGGACTCGACTCTGATTTCCTGCTCAAGACTGTGAACTCAGAATAATTTACACGGCACAAAATCTACTTCCTTCCAGTCTGTAAAACTAACGAGAACCACCAGGCTTAGGTGAAAAAAAAAAAAATGAGGATTTAGAAAGGTCATGGATGTTTCTTTCTTCCTTATCTTCACTAGGGTCAAAGCTACTTAGACTCATCAGGCTAGAAGGAGACAAACAGACTGTAGTTTGCACAGGAGCATCTGTATAGATGGTCTCAGAGTTTGCCAATCTGTGGGGAAAAGATTTCCTCTAAAATTTTAATCATGTCCATTTCCAAAATCTATGTAATTATTAATAGCTAAGCCAGACTAACTTTTTCAAGTGAAGCCAGTTTCTGGGGCTCAAGGCGAGGACCTCATGGTGAGCTCAATATCAAAACAGGATGACAGAGAGACTGGATGGGACCAACCAGGTTTTGGTCACAACCTTTTCTCAAGAATTAACAACAAATACCTTAATGTCTCCTGTCATCAAGCCCATGGTTGACCTACAGACATGTCACTGGCTTCACTCTTTAAGATTCCATCCATCACCTTCTGACACTGCCCTGGGGACCAAGCTCCCTGCACACAAACACAGAAACAAACCACATCCAAACCTCAGCCCCTCCCGAAGCAGACTTGAGCCTCACCCAACAGTGTTCAGGCTGGCTCCTTATACCTTAGTTAAACCTCTCTGGAGACCCCTACACAGACATACCCAGGCTCAGAGGCTAATCTCCCAGATGATACTAAATCCAGCCAAGTTGACAATTTAATTTAACCTTCACACGCATGGATTTGGGGACTTTTGATTTCTAGTTTTATGAAGAATGTCATTGAACTTTTGATAGAGACTACACTGAATTTAAAGATTGCTCCTGATAATATAGCAATTTTTACAATATTTAGTCGCCAATCCATGAGCATAGAAGGTCCGTGATTGTCACTTCAGTCTTTGTGACGCCCTATGAGCCCTGCTTAGTTGATTCTGTGGGCTAGGTTCTCATGGTTTCCTCGACCTCTCTGGCTCCTGCAAACCCCACCCCTTCTGTAGGGTTCCCCTGGCTCTGCACAGTCTTTGGCTGTGGGTCTCTGCATCTGTTTTCATCAGTTGCTGGATGACTCTGCTCTGATGGAAATTGGTCGGGGCACCGATCTATGAATATATCATTAATAATCATTTCATTGAATCCTGCCCCCCACCCCACCCCGCCAAGTCGTATTTGGTTCTATTTTGGGTCTCTGGGCTATCCAGCCTCTGGTTCCTGGCCATCTAGGTAGTGTCAGGCATGGGGTCCCTCTCCTGGCGTGGGCCTCAAGTTGGACCAGTCATTGGTTGGCCACTACCACGAGTTGGGCACCACCATTATCCCAGCACATCGTGGAGGCAGGGTGGATTGTAGGTTGAAGGTTTTGTGGCTGGGTTGGTGTCACTGTCCCATTGCCAGAAGTCTTGCCTGGCTATAGAAGGTGCCTGGTTCAGACTCTGTATCTCTCATGACTAGGAGTTTTTGCTAGGGTCACTCTCAAAGATTCCAGGGAGTTTCCACTGCACTAGATTTCCACATCTCCCTCAAAATGTCCCCCAATTCCAGTTGTTCCCCCAGTACTCTCTCCCTCCATCCCTTGTCCCCCATCCCCACCTGATCTCTCCTGCTCCCATCCCCACCCACCCCCAATCCACTTACAAAATCTGTTTCCCCTTCCCAGGGAGTTTCATATGCCTCCCCTTGAGCCCTTCTTGTTACTTAGGCACACTGGATCTTTGGATTGTAGCATTATTATCTTTTACAGCTAATATCGACTTATAAGTGAGTATAAAATTGTCTTTCTGGGTCTGAGTTTTCTCACTCAGGATGATTTTTTTCTAGTTCCATCCATTTGCCTGCAAATTTCATGATGTCATTGTTTTTAAGAGCTAATTAATACTTCACTGTATAAATGTACCACATTTTCTTTATCCATTCTTTGGTTGAGGGACATTTACGTTGTTTCCAGTTTCTGGCTATTATGGATAAAGCTACTAGGAACATAGTTAAGCAAGTATCCTTGTGGTAGGATGGAGTGTCCTTTGGTGTATGCCCAGGAGTGGTATAGCTGGGGCTTGAGGTAGATTGATTCCCAACTCTCTGAGGAACTACCATATTGATTTCCATAGTGGCTGTACAAGTTTCACACCCACCAGCTTTAATCTGTGATAGTCTGACAGGATGCAGGAGTTATTTCAATTTTCTTGTATCTGTTGGGACTTGTTTTCTGACCAAGTATGTGGTCAATTTTGGAGAATGTTCTATGAGATGCTGAGAAGAAGGTATATTTTTTTTTGTGTTGGGTGAAATCTGTAGACACCTGTTAGGTCCATTTGGCTCATAACATCTGTTAGCTCTAGTATTTCTCTTTTTAGTTTTTGTCTGGATGACCTGTCCATTGGTGAGAGTGGAGTATTAGAGTCTCCTACTATTAATGGGTAAGGGTCGATGTGTGATTTAAACTTTAGTAGTGTTTTCTTTCACAAACATGGTATCCTTGATTTGGGGACATAGATGTTAAGAATTGAAAGATCACCTTGGTGGATTTTTCCTTTGATGAGTATGAAGTGTTCTTCCTCATCTCTTTTGATAAGTTTTGGCTTGAAGTCTATTTTGTTAGATATTAGAATGGCTTGTTCCTTAGGTCCATTTACTTGGAAAATCTTTTTCCAACCCTTTACTCTGAAGTAATGTCTGTCTTTGATGTTGATGTGTGTTTCTTATATGCAGCAGAAGGATGGATCCTGTTTTCACATCCATTCTGTTAGTCTGTGTCTTTTTATTGGGGAATCGAGTCCATTGATATTGAGAGATATCAATGACAAAAGATTGTTAATTCCTACTTTTCTGTTGTTGTTGTTGATGGTGGTGGTGGTGGTGGTGGTGGTGGTGGTGGTGGTGGTGGTGGTGGTGTGTATGCTTCCCTTCTTTTGGTTTTGCTGCTATGAGATTGTCTATTTACTGTGTTTTCATTGGTGTAGTTAACCTCCTTGGGTTGAAGTTTTCCTGCTAATACCTTCTATAGGGCTGGATTTATGGATAGATATTGTTAAATTTGACTTTATCATAGAATGTTTTGTTTTCTCCATCTATGGTGATTGAAACTTTTGATGGATATAGTAGTCTGAGCTGGCATCTGTGGTCTCTTAGAGTCTGCAGGACATCTTTGAGGCTCTTCTGGCTTTTAGAGTCTCCATTGAGAAGTCAGGTATAATTCTGTTAGGTCTGCCTTTATATGTTACCTGGCCTTATTCCCTTGCAGCTTTTAATATTCTTTCTTTGTTCTGTATGTTTAGTGTTATGTAGTGTGTGTGTGTGTGGGGGGGGGGACTTTCCTTTCTGGTTCAATCTATTCAATGTTATGCAAGCTTCAGTTTCCACTTGAGTGGGGGCTGGAGTTCTGACTGCCAGGGCATGGCCTCTGGTCCAGCAGGATGTCCTCTGCCGGAGCAGGGGTTTTGGTAGTGGGTGTGGCCTCTGGTGGAGCCGGGGGCTTCCACCAGAGAAGTTATGGATAGGTATATGGTTATGAGGAGATGAGAGACAGCTGAGAGAGTAGACTGGGTGGTTACTGAGGGAGTGAGGGGCTTACCTGGGTTCTGCCCTCTGCCTCTACATGGCCTCTGATGAAGCTGGGAGTTTCCATAGGAGGGTCTGACAGAATTTGACACTGATCTATCCAGTTCTGGGCTTTTCTTTGTAGGGAAATTGCCTCCATTTCATTGTTTATTATGGATCTGCTGAAGTTGTTTATACATTTTAAAACTTAACTTTGGTCAATCATGTGTATCTAATAATTCATCCATTTCTTGAGACCTCTTTAGTTCATTAGTCCATTTTCGATTGAATAATTTGTTCTCATATTGTTCACTTTTTAAGTTCCTTGTATATCCTAGATATTAATTCTCTGTCATACGTGTAGCTAACGAAGATTTTATGCCCTTCTGTAGTCTGTCTCTTCACTTTACAATATGTTCCCTTTGTTATACAGAAGCTTTTTAGTTTCATGAGATACCAATTGTCAGCTCTTGGCCTTAGGTCCTAGTTAGATCTGTCAACTTGACACAGCCTAGAGTCACTTGAGAAGGGAGTGATTCTCTAATCAGATTGGCCTGTGGGCATGTCTCTAGAACACTGTCCTGATTATTTTTTTTTCTTTTCTTTTTTTTTTTTTTTTTTTTTTTTTGGTTTTTCGAGACAGGGTTTCTCTGTGTAGCTTTGCGCCTTTCCTGGGACTCACTTGGTAGCCCAGGCTGGCCTCGAACTCACAGAGATCCGCCTGGCTCTGCCTCCCGAGTGCTGGGATTAAAGGCGTGTGCCACCACCTCCCGGCTTTGTCCTGATTATTAATTGATGTAGGATGGCCCAGCATACTATGGGCTGTATCATCCCTAGCCATGAGGTCCTGGGCTGTATAAGGAGCGAGCTAGCATGAGCCTGCAATCATGCCAGCCAGTAGACTTCCTCCATGGTTTCTGCTTCCAATCCCTGCTTGAGTTCTCACCCTGGCCCCCCTCAGTGATGGATTATAATCTGTATGGCAAAACAAACCTTTTCCTTCCCTTAGTTGCTTTTCATCAGCAACAGAAAGGAAAAAATTTAAAACGTTCTTCTTGTTCTTTGTGTCTTTCATATCATGCATCTTGATCCCATTCATCCCTCATCATGGAAGCTGATACAGTGAGTTATGCAGTAAACTCTTTTATCCATATCTCTTTACTTGCAAGTGTATACTGCCAAGAGTCCTTGGTCTGGTTCGAGGCCTCTGGTTTCTGCTACGCAATCGATACTGGGCCCTCACTGAGACTCCTCTTGGATATTCTGTTGTTGCCCTGTGTCATGAAGATTCTGCAACTTTGAGTCTGCAGGACTGGCCCCTTTATGTGCTCCAGCAGATCATAAATGGGGTGGATGTTGGGGTGGGCCAACTCATAGCCTGGTTCGGGGCCTAGGTAGTTGCAAGGTTGGTCAGCTCTCCAGCTCTCCCCCATCTACACCACCATATGGCAGGTCAGGGGTGGGGCCAGATCTCCCTTGCTTCAATGACTAAAACAACAAATTCAATATTATGTTGCTTAATCTCCATGCATTCACAGATGTTCTGTAGTTTCTCTTCCTATTTATTTGTAGTTTTATTCCATTGTGATAAGATAGAATAAAAGGACTATTTCAGCTTTTCCCTTCTTGCTAAGACCTGCTTTCTGTTCTAATCTGCAGTCTGTTCTAGAGAAGGCACCCTGGGCTTCTGAGAAGAATGTATTCTGCAGCGTTTGGATGATATGTTTTGTGTATGATGTCATTTGGTTCAGATGCTTCTCCAGTGAGGGAATGGCCTATCAGTTGGTGGGAGTATAGATATCACTCACTGTTATTGTTAATCTATGACTTTGCACCTCGTAGTAGTTTATAAAATCTAACGTACCCATGTTGTGTAGATAGAGGTTTAGAATCATCAGATCCACTCAATGGTTTGATCCGCTAATCAGTATGTAGTGGTTTTCTTTACTTCTTCTGATTATCTTTTACATTTGAAGTCTATTTGGTCAGATATTAGAACAATGACACCTGCTTGTTCCTAAGGCTGTTTCCTTGGAATACCTGTTTACATCCTTCCACTCAAATGCTGCATCTGTGTCTTATGGTGAAATGTGTTTCATGGACACAATGAACATATGATTCCTTCTTTCTTTTCTTATCTGTTCACCTGTGTCTTTGGCTGGAGAATTGAGACCATTGATATTCAGAGTTACTATTGAAAGATGTATGGTAATTCCCGATATTTTGCTTATTTTTTAGTGTTTGGTATTTTCCTATTCCTAGCTTAACTGTTATTCTAGTATGATCTACTCTCTTTTGTGACCTCATGGATGTCTTTGCCTTTGCCCTCAGTCTAAAGGATTCCTTCAAATATGTTCTGCAGAGCTCGCTTAGTGGTAATGAATTCCTTCAGTGTATTTGATTTTAGTGGAAAGTTTTTCTTTCTCCTTCGTTATAATAGCTTTTCAGGGTATTGTAGTTCGGGGAGGCAATTGTTGTCTTTAAGAACTTATAATACATCATTCCAAACCTTCTTAGCTTTTAAGTTTCTATTGAGAAATCTGCTATTATTCTGATGGCCCTGCCTTAATGTGTGTCTTGATGTTTTTCTTTGAGACTTGATATACCTTCTTTGTTCTGTATATCTAGTGGTTTATGTGTAATATAATGAGAGGGTTTCCTTGCCTAGTCTTATCTGTATGGTGTTCTAAAATCCTTCTAGATTTGGATTGGCATCTCTTCTCTAATTTGGGGAAATTTTCTGCTATCATTTTGTTGAAAATATTTTCTATACCTTTGGAATAAAAGTATTATCTTTCTTCTATGCCTACAAGTCTCGCTTTTGGTCTTTTTATTGTATCTTTTATATCTTGGAAGTCTCACTTGTGCCTTCTTATTAATTTATTTTTGTCCTTGTCAAATTACTCACATTCGTCCACCATGTCTTTGAACTCTGATATTCTGTCCTTTCCTTGATCCATTATAGTCACGAAACTTTCCACTGGGCTTTGTATTTTACTGTTCTTCTCATTTCCAGCATTTTCACTGGTTTTCTTCAGTGTTTCTGTCTCTTTATAGTATTTCCTTCATACTTTTTGACTTCTTTACTTATTGCACCTGTCTGTATTCTCTTGAGGTTTATTCATCTTCTGTAATTCATTTGAACACATGTAAAATCATTCCTCAGAGTTATTTGTCTGGGATTCCATCTGATTCATCCTCAGTGGAAGCCATTGCTGTGGAATTAGAAATTTTTGGAGGACTTACTGTTGCTTGCTTTCTCACGTGACTTGTTCGTTGGTGTTGAGAATTGAATATCTGGAGTCAGGCCATTGGTTGAATCTATTTATTTATTTATTTATTTATTTATTTATTTATTTATTTATTTATTTATTTATAAGTCGCCCTAATTCTCTCAGACAGCCTTTGCCCTGTTCAAGAGATTCTTAACTTGTGGTTGTTACCTGTTATCAGATTTTCTGGGTGTATTAGTTACTATTCTGTTGCTTTGATAAAACACCATGATAAAGGCAACCTAAGGAAGAGGGAGTTTATTTTGGGGTGGCAGGATCAGAAAGCTGAGAAGTCACATCTTCAACTGCAAACATGAAGCACAGAAATGGGAAGAGGGTATAAACTATCAAATACACCACCCCCACCCTCCAGTGATAAACTTCCTTCAGCAAGACTGTACAACTTACAACTCTCCAACCATCAACTGGGGACCAAGTGTTAAAATACCTGAGCCTCCACACCAGGAGGTTTTAGTTTTCTAAATTTAGTTTCTGTTTTAAGATGGTGCCTAGATGTGGTCCTCTGAGTACAGTAGAGTGACCCATTCAACAGAGGAATTGCTGTCTCACCGAAATGTGCAATCTGATTCAAAGCTTGTGAGGACTGAGGGCTTGCCCTGAGCACAGGACAATCAGTCTCTTTGCTTTGGCGTCGCCTGGATGTCCTGGCTAGTCTTATGTCAACTTGACACAAGCTAAAGTCATTTAAGAGGAGGGAACCTCAATTAAGGAAGTGTCTCCCCACTTCCTGAACAGAACACCAATAGTACAGGCACTAAGACCAAGGGTCAATAAATGGGACCTCATGAAACTGAAAAGCTTCTGTAAGTTAAAGGACACCATCAATAGGACAAAATGGCCGCCTGCAGAGTCATGCTGTCCACAGATCCAGAGAAGCTGAGTAACAAGGAGGGCTCAAGGGGGGATGAATGAATCTCCCTGGAAAAGAGAAGTAGAATAGATTCCGTGGATGGACTTGGAGTGGGTGGGGATGGGAACAGGAGGGATCAGGTCGAGGTGGAGGATGGAAGGAGAGACAATATGAACGGTGGTGAGGGAGGATTTTGGAGGCAGGGTAGAAACCCAGTGCAATGGAAACTCCCAGGAATCTGAGGGTGACTCTAGCGAAGTCTCCTAGTAATGGGGATATGGAGCCTGCACTGGCCATCTTCTGTAACCAGTCAAGTTCCAGTGGAGGGATTGGGACACCAACCAGCCACAAAACCTTCAACCTACGATTTGTCCTGACTGCAAGACGTTCTGGGTAAAAGTGGCACAGAACTTGTGGGAGTGGCCAACCAATGACTGGTCCAATTTAAGACCCATGCTATGTGATGGAGTCCATGGCTGACACTTCCTGAAGGGCCAGAAACTGAAGAGGCAAGACAGCCCAGAGACCTAAGATAGAACCAAACACAATTGGCAAAAAATAAAAAATAAAAATAAAAAAAGCAAAGCAATGAAATGGTTCCTAATGATACTCTGCTATACTTGTAGACCAGAGCCTAACACAATTGTCATCAGAGAGGCTTCATCGAGCAACTGAGGGGAGTAGATGCAGAGACTCACAGCCAAACATTAGGCAGAGCTCAGGAAATCCTGCAGAAGAGGGGAAAGAAGGACTGTAGAAGCCAGAGGAGGTCAAGCACACCACAAGAAATGGCCCACCGAATCAACTAACCAGGGGTCATAGGGACTCACAGAGAGGGAGCCTATATGGGTCTGATCTAGATCTACTGCATATATGCTATGGTTGTGTAGCTTGTTGTTCTTGTGGGACTCCTAATGGTGGAGGCAAGAGCTGTCTCTGACTCTTTTGCCTGCTTTTGAAACCCCTTTCCTCCTTAATATAAGGGTATGTGCCTAATCTTATTGTAACTTGTTATTGTAACTTGATATGCCGTGTTTGGTTGATATCCTAGGAAGGCCTGCCCCAAGGAGTGGATCTGGGGGATGGGGGCAGGGGGAGGGGTTAGGAGGTGGTGGGGGACTGAGGTCAGGATGTAATATACGAGAGAAGAATAAATAAAAAGAAAATGTCTCCATTAGATTGGGCTGTAGGCATGCCCATGGAGCATTTTCTTAATCAGTGACGATGCAGGAGGGCCCAGTCCATTGTGTGTGGTGCCACCTCTGGGCTGGTAGTCTTGGGTTCTATAAGAAAGCAGGCTGAGCAAGCCATGGGGAACAAGCCAGTAAGTAGCACCCCTCCACGGCCTCTGCATCAGCTCCTGCCTTCAAGTTCCTCTCCTGCTTAAGTTCCTGTCCTGACTTCCTTTGATGATGGACTAGAATGTGAAAGTGTAAGCCAAAGAAACCTTTTCCTCTCCAACTTGCTTTTAGTCATGGTGTTTCATCACAGCAATAGTAACCCTAACTAAGTCAAGTTGGTACCAGGATAGTGGAGTGTTGCTGTGACACATCTAACCATGTTGTTTGGGGGAGGATTGTGGAAGGACTTTGGAACTTTGGGCTATAAAAGTCATTGAATGAGAACTCAGTGGACTGTTCTCTAGGAGCTTGAAAGATAAGGTTGAGAGCAGTGCAGAGGACGGAGGCTGGCTTGTTAAGTTTCAGAAGGAAGCAAAGACTCCACCAGGCCATTTGAGTTAAGAATCTGTGGTTCTGGTTATCTGGGGCTGAAGGATTGACTGTGATTAACAAGAGACCAGAAACACTAAAGTGAAGCCATTGTGTTTCTGGGACAGTGGATGCTGTTTGCTGGCATTCAAGAATCAGCTGTGCTTAAGAAGAGACCAGCATCATCAAGGTGAAGTCTTCTGAGAAATGCCTCCCCAGGGTCAGCATACAAAAGCTGTATTCCAGAAATGGCTAAGGTTGGACCTCCTGTTGGCAGCCAAACTTGGTAGTGTAAGAGCCTCCCATGTGGTACTGGTTTTGAAGGCATGAAGGAGTCCAAGAGAGCAGCTGAGGCTTGGTACTGTGTGGCAGGGCTGGAGTTGCTGAAGATCCCAGGAGAGGCTATTAGTGGAAGTGGAGCCCACTTGCAGCAAGAGATGTCAGCATTCTGGAGATGTCAGTACCGTGGGCTGGCCACCAAGAGCAGCAGCAGCAGTGGGGTGGAGCCAAACAGAGCCTAGAAGACGAGCTGTGTGTGCTGCAGCGGGCAGAGCTGGAGAAGTGACCCAAGCCTCTTGGAAGAGCCCAGAAGATCATAAATGAATCCCAGATAATTAGGCGTTGAGTTATTTACACTTTTGGAGTTTGAGTTGCTTTGTTAAAATTGTGACTGCCCTGATTCTTCCCTCTTGAACTAAGAAAGCATTTAACTTAATTTTGACTTTTACAGGAGCTCATAGTTGAGAGATTTCAAACTTTTAAAAGAGACTTTGGATTTTTAAAGAGAGTATTTTAAAGAGACTGAACTTTTAATGTGCTTGAATTTTTAAAGACTGTGGGACTTTTAAAGTTACTTATGTTTTTAATGTGAGATCTTGGGGGTGATTGAGAAAGGAAAAGTTGTAGCTTAATGGTGGTGTGTTTTGTGTCAAGTTGGAAAGGAGTCAATTGTGCTGGCTTGTTTTATGTCAACTTGACACAAGCTGGAGTCCTCTGGAACCTCAATTAAGAAAATGCCTCCATAAGGTCAGACTGTACATAGCCTGTAGCTCATTTTCTTAATTAGTGGTTGACGTGATAGGACCCAGCCTATTGTGGGTGGTACCATCCCTAGGCTGGTGGACCTGGGTTTTATAAGAAAGCAGGCTGAGCAAGCCTCAGAGAGCAAGCTAGTAAGCAGCACTCTTCCTGGCCTCTGCATCAGCTCCTGCCTCCAGGTCCCTGCCCTGTTTGAGTTCCTGCCCTGACTTCCTTCAACGATGGACCATGATGTGGAAGTCTAAGCCCAATAAACCCTTTCCTCCTCAAGCTGCTTTTAGTCATGGTGTTCCATCACAGCAATAGGAACCCGAAGACACTGGATTGTTACCTTTGCTTATCCCTGCTGCTCAAGCTGCATTGTGGGAGCTGTGTTCGACTTGGCTTCTCTTTGGTTTTTTACCTGTATTTTCCTTAGCACTTTTCAGGTTTTTTTCTACCTTTGTACATTTTCACAACTCTTCCTCTTTCGTTCTTCGGAATAGAGCCTGTTCTCTCTCACATTGCCTCTTCTCCTTAACTGAATATGAAAATTCTGATTATCAACTTCATTAGATCTGGACTTGACTAAGAGATGCATCCCTAGAATGTTCTGTGAGGACATTTCAAGGAAGGACGAACTGAGAGGAGAAGACAACCCCCAACCCCCAGAGTGAGTGGCACCTTTCAGTGGCAATTCAGACATAAAGAGATTTGATGAAAAAGCCTGCCTACTTCCTGCTGGTCACTGAGTCTACCTTGTGGCTGCCACTGTTGCTGTCCATCACGGCTGTCAGAATCCAGCTTATTCACCTTTCCAGTGTGGAGTGAAGACAAGTGATCTACAGAAATTCTCCAGGCCGTTGGAGCTACATTGAGGTTACAGACGATATCCATCCTTCTAGATTGAGCAGCCATAGGTTTGTGTCTTGGTCTCTCCAGTGTGCACACAGCCATTGTCAACTATCCAGAGCCTATTGGGTAATCTGATGTAATCAATTCCTCATTTTTAACATACAGTCTGTCATTCCAGCATCCCCCATTCTTCTAGAGAACCCTGACTATTCACTGAGTCACAGGGAAACGGCCTCCAGTCTACCATCTTACTCAGAAGCTGTTGTAATACTTTCTGTGGAACATTCTCAGGAAAAGCTCCCCTTCCATGCAATGGCTGAGTTTTCCATCTGAAGCTGTGTTATGTGGGTACCCAAAGCGAACAGAAATCATTGCTATTGAAAAAGGATATGAGTCGGGCGGTGGTGGCGCATTCCTTTAATCCCAGCACTTGGGAGGCAGAGGCAGGCAGATCCCTGTGAGTTCGAGGCCAGCCTGGGCTACAGAGTGAGTTCCAAGAAAGGTGCTAAGCTACACAGAGAAACCCTGTCTTGAAAAACAAAAACAAAAAACAACAACAACAACAAAATGATATGCTTTCGAGCCACTCAGCTTTGAAAGGTTCCAAAAGAAGATCACAAAGGGTGACTGAATGGCTTGTTTGTCCTTTCTTCAATCCCAAAGGAGCTACTTCACCTCCAATCATCCTAACATATTGAAACAATACAAGGAATAGTCAGAGTTCTACATTTACAGCCTTCCTGTTCCCAGAATTCTCTTCTCTGCTTGTCCCGCCTATACTTCCTGCCTGGCTACTGGTCAATCAGCATTTTATTTATACAGAGCGATATTCCACAGCAGGAAGGGCCACAGGAATTCGTCCCTGCTCCTCCAACTTCTCTCATTGGACCTGATGCCTACTCATCTGTTAAGCTAAAATCTTCATTGTTTTCTGAAAGTGTGTCTTAGAGGCTTAGATCCTGTCAGTGGCTTGATAGGAAATCCCCTGTGGGTCCACATATTAACACCTGGTCATAGCTGCTCATGCTATTTTTACAGCTGGTAGAAACTTTGGAAAGTAGGCCTGAGCTGGAGGAAGTATGTCTTGGTTACTTTTCTATTGCTGTGAAGAGACACTGTGACCAAGGCAACTTATAAAAGAAAGTATTAAGTTGGAGACTTTATTGCCTATGACTGTCATAGTGGGGACAGTGGCAACAGGCAGGTAGGCTGACACTGGAGCTGAGAACTTACATCCTTATTTGTAACAGAGAGAGAGAGAGAGAGAGAGAGAGAGAGAGAGAGAGAGAGAGAGAGAGAGAGAGAGAGAGAGAGAAACTAGCTGAGAATGGCCTCTGTAACCTCAAAGCTTACCCTTAGTGACACACCCCTCCAATCTCCTAATCCTTCCCAAATAGTTTCACTAACTGGGGGCCAAGCATTCAGACATATGAGCCTGTGGAGGTCATCCTCATTCAAACCACCAGAAGATGGATAGTTAGTGATGGATCCTTCAGGACTGGAAAGCTGTCTCAGTGGCTAAGTGCACTGCTGCTCTTCCAAATGTCCTGAGTTCTATTCCCAGCACTCACATGGTGGCTCATATATATAACTGCAGTCCCATGAGATCCAATAGCTTCTTCTGGTGTGCAGATGTACATACAGACAAAACATCCATATACATAAAATGCATAAATAAATCTTTAGGGGGGAACTGAAGAGACAGCTCAGCTTTTAAAGGCTGTGCTCACCACTAAAAATATAAGAGATGGGTCCTTCAGCATGTCTTGTCCTTGACCCCTTTCTGTTTCCCTCTCTTCTTCCTGTCTACCATGAGGTAAAGAACCTCCTCCACATGCCTGCTGCCATGATGCTGTGCCTCTCCATAAACCCAAAATCAATGGGTCCCAGCAGGACTACTAACTGAGCCTTCTGAAATAGTGGTTCCAAAGAAACTCTTCCTCTTTTAAATTGTTCTCTCTAGTACTTAGTTACAATTACATAAAGAAACTAATACAGGGACTTTATAAAGCTCCAAGATGGATTCTCAGCACCACAAATAGTAATACTGACTGTGATGATTGAAGGGACTGTAGCCAGCCTGAGTGTGGCCAGCATGGCTCTGGCAGGCCTTGCCCTTCTCCCCCATTCCCCCTACCTTGCTAAAAACCATTAGATTACATTCCTAAAGCAGCCACCAAGGTCTATTTCCTTATTTGACCACTTCCTCCTCCTGAAGCTGACTACCAAGGTCCAGGTATCAAAGTATTGAAGTCCAGCAATCAAAAGCCCCCTTTGGCTGCCCTAATCAACATGCCCAATTAAAAATAAACACCTCATCCTAACACAGGGTTTCCCTCTTTACCTTTATAAACTGCCATTTTCCTGCAGGCCACATCTGTCTCCTCTCTATCCAGAGGCAGTCCTTTGTCATGACCCCCACCCCCAAGACAAGTACTCCTTCCCCATCTCCCTTGTTCCCTTCCTCCTCATGCTCCGTCTCCTGACTTTGTCCCTTCTCCCTGCCCTTTGTCCCTCTGGGGTAAATACATCTTCTTTGTGCTGAGAAGTTGGTCTTGGGGGTCCTGAGCCAATACCAATGCCTTTCAATGATAATCCAGTCCCTGTGTTCAAGGACAGGCTGAAGTGATCTGACCTCAGATAAGATCAAAGTCTAGGAGCTTATACAAAGCTAAAGAAGACAGAACTGACTTCAGAAAGGAGAGGGGATGGAGGGAGGAGAAGAGGAGAGAAGGGGAGAGGGGCAGGGAGAGAGAGGTTGAACAGAACACACTTGCTTATCTGAATGTGCCAAGTTTTCAGTTTACATACAGCCCCTTGAGACCAGGCTCCACTTCCAGACTTGATTACTACTTTCAACTCATATTAGTTTGGTTGGGCTTTGGTTTCTTGCAAACAAATAATTCCTAACTCTAAAACAAGGCATTTTCATGACCTGTGGTAACTTGGATGCATTTTTCACTCATTCATTTGTCACTTACTCAAGACATGTTTTATGAATAGGTGAGTGCTCTGTTATGGATTTCTGGTGGGGAGACAGCTGTCAATCAAAGATAAGAAGGGAAATGGTAAAGTAATTTTGTACCTCATACCGCCTGAGATATGCCAGGAATGAAGATAGCTATGTCAAAATGCCCACCTCATGCCAGGTGTGGTGGGTGTCGCACACTTTCAATCCGAGCACTTGGAATGCAGAGGCACGTGGAGTTCTCTGAGTCCAAGGCCAGCAAGGACTACATAGTGCCACCTAGTCTCAAAAAGACCAATAAAGCACTAAGATACCCAAGTCATAAATAGTATTAAAGAGAACTCAGTCTGTGTATAGAGGGAATTTACGCCATTTTTTTCAGGGAGCTGAATCCATCCTTAGATTCCACAAGATTGGCTTTAGACTGTCTCCGTTTTATAAGCAAGTTTGCGGCTCTTAGCCTTCTGAGCCAGGGATGAGTGTCCGTCCAGAGCAAACAAAGCCAGGAAGACACAGAGGCAGAACTTCAACACTAGGCCATGTCTCCAAAGCTCCACGCCTTTTGTTTTCCTTCTCTTCCCAACCGTGGCCTCTTCCCAGGCGACAGGAAGTCCGGAAGAACCCACACAGGGCATAACCCTGTAGAAAGCTGAAGCAGAAGGCATCTAGGCTGAGCTATTTTAGGGATCAGTTCTGCCAAAACAATGCCAGCAGCCAGGGAAGAGGCTCCAGCCAGCTCTCTGCTGCAGTTGCGGCAAGGTGGGTCTATTTGCAGCAACGTCTCTCTCTCCTGGGGGCAGGTTTGGGGGACTGAGGGGTGGCCGAAGTTGGTGAGGCCTGTGAGCTCTCACTTGCCTTTCGCACCCAGTTTCACATCCAGACCCCCGTCGTGAAGACAGATAGACCCAACACAGAGCTTCTGACGGTGCCCCTCAGACCGGCTCCACAAATCTCTTCAGAGTTCACAATGACATTACAGGACTTGGCTAAACTGTCTGCTCCTGGGGGAATCTCATTTTCTTTCCAACTTATCTCACATTACTGACAGAAAGGATAGAAATAACCTCCTCAGAGCTATAAAAACGAATGTCAATAAAAACCCCCAAAGCTCCTTCAGCGTCTTGGAAACAGTAACCTTGTTTTCAGACCAGCTTTCCTCAGAGGAGACAAGATCAGAAACCAGCTGGGGTTTGCATTTGGCTTCACAAGACCCACCACAGCGAGGAGAAGCGAGGAGCTGCAAGGGCCTCAGCGGTGCAGCCCAAAATATCTCCCCGCCCACGGCTGGTGCCTGGAATCCCACCAGGAGATGTGTTCCTGGCTCAAGATGGTGCCTCTCCTGAGGCTATTTCTGGCCTTTACCTAGGCTCAAACCTGAGAGCACAATCCCGCTTCTAAGTCTGTGCCTTTGGAAACTCTGTTTAGCAGAGTGTGTTCCGAGCAACTCGAACATCTCTAGATGAACATCAACATCCAGCCAGTGCACAGCCCTCCAGGAGGAGGCTTGGGCTACCTTCATTTTAAACAAGTATCCGTGTTAACTCTCAAGTACACTAAAGCTTAAAAATATGTTCTGTGTTATGTTCACCTACCAGTGTCCAGAATACTATAAATAAATAGTGGGTCTATGGGGGAAGTGGGTGTTGAGCACCATTCTTCAGGTACCATCCACCTTGTTTTTTGAGACAAAGTCTCTCATTGGCCTGGAACTCACCATGTAGTCTGGGCTGGCTGGTCAATGATCCCCAGGGTGAGTGAGCCTGTCTCTGCCTCCTCATGCTGGGATTGCAAGAGATACCACACCCTTGCCTGATACCTTACATGGGTTCTATTCTTACACTGAATTCAGGTGCTCATGCTTGAACATTTTGTTCTGAGTAATATTTTGCTTGGAGTTTGTTCTTCTCATTGTAGGATATTTAGTACCATCCTACCAGGTATCAGCAGTAACTCCCCTCCTGTTGCTAAGCCAGGCCTAGAAATCTAGTACTTGGGGGGCGGGGGGTTGAGGTAGATAGATCGCACACTTCAGGTGAGTCTTGGCTACATAGCAAGGGTTTATAAAATCAAACAGATTGCAGGTTCATACCTATAATCCAAATGCTTGGGAGGCTGAATCAAGCATATTGCTGCAAGTTTAAAGTCAACCTGGCCCACAGGTCTATAGAGTGAGAATCTGTCTTTAAAAAAATAAAACAAAAAGCAGACAATAAAGATGACTCATTTTCCTCGTGTGACTGAAAAAGACGAACATGATGGAGTTCAGATGGGATTTAATCAAGGTTCAGCTTTGTTCTGTCACGCCGCTCCTCTGTGAGCTCCCTTTTCATCCCTCCGTTGACTTCCTTGACACTGGCAAAATGGCTGCATCTTTCTAGAGCCATTATTGTTCCAAATGGCACCATTCAGCAGAAAAGAGGCTTTTGGTTCCCTCAGCATCAAGAGAATAAACCATCTCTTAAATAATTTGATCAGTGTGAGTTATTATGTAGAGTAAGGTGTTAAGAAACTTCATTTTTTTTTCTTTTGAGACATGGTCTCTTTCTTTAGCCCTGACTGTCCTGGAACTCACTCTTTAGACCAGGCTGGCCTCAAACTCAGAGAGATCCACCTGCCTCTGCTTCCCAAGTGTGATTAAAGGCGTGTGTCACCACACCCTTCCCACGAACTAACTTTTAAATTAAGCCAGTTTATAATGTTTCAACCAGGATCTTGCTATGTTGCCCCGTCTAGTCTGCAGTCTGCCTCTTGGGAAGTGGGGACTATAGGCATTAGGACTATATAGTCATTACATTAGGCTAAAGTCAGCCACGTTGAGCTGGGCTTTCTGTTACTTGTAGCCAGAAGCATCGGTTTGGATGTATCACTCTAAGCTAATACACTCCTGTAACTATGTTATATTGCTTAGACTGGGAATTCAAAATGTGGACCTTGAGCCAGCAGCCTCAACAGCACTGGGGAGCTTGTGAGAAAGGCAGGCATTCGAGCTCTTTGCCAGGTGTACTAAATCTGAAGCTATGCCGTAAGGAGAGGCTCACATGACTGGCATGAACATGAAATTTTAGAAGCAGAGAGCTGTGTGCTAGAGACACAATGACAATAAGATAAAGGTAAATGTGGTAGTTTAGTGTCTTCTAAGTGGACTAGGTGCCTGCTGTATCTCAGTTACATCTCAGCTCCATGCATGCGTGCATTTATTCTGTCATTCATCTCATCAAATAGATTTTTAGCTCCACATTTGTAACTAAATGAAATGTGGTTTTGATGAACAAAACAAAAAGAAGGGAGTCTCTGCCCTTAATGAGATCACTGACTGCTTGAGAAAACGTAATCATATAAACCAACATTAAGTTCTTAGGCATGTCCAAACTTTTGAGCCTATAACACAACATGGACATCTACCAGCTTCATGCTTGAGAATGGCTTAGGTTACAAAAAATTGCAAAACAATCATGTTTTAAGCAAGCTTATGATTTTGTATTGAGCCACATTCACTGCCTTCTTGGGATCCAAGTGGCCCACGGGCACCAGCTTAGACACACCTGAAAGTGGACCCTGATAGGCACATGGAGCCATGGGGAGATGATCATCAGATGGTCAGGATGGATGGTTCCAAGTGCCCTGGGAAGACCAGAAGGGCATTAGTGGAGGATGGGGCAGGTTAAGGGAAGAGTAGCCTAGCAGCGGAAAGTGCAGGGGTAAGGCCTTTAGACAGAGAGCAGCAGGCTCACTCCTTGAGTCTCCAGGACAGAGTCTGGAAGGCATGGAGAGGTTCAGTATGGAGAAGCAAGGTAGGGGATGGAACTCTCAAAACCCCATGTTAAATGCGAAAGAGGTGTAGCTCATATAAGCGCAAACCTTTGGATTCAATTCCCAGCCCAAAAGAAATCAAAGAAACATGTTTGGGTAGCTTTGGTGTGATTTCTAAACTAGCAGAAAGTAATGCATTTAAACATATCACTGTCATGGCCACTGCCAGTGACAGAGAACCTGTCTCCTAACATCTTCTATTCCTGTCTTCTCTCTCCTTACTTGTCACTGAGCCAAGGAGCCCTGCATAGCTTCTCATGTTCACACTCCACTTGCTATTTGGGGCTGGCAGGCAGAATGGGTGGAGGGTCAGTCTGCTCACATTATTTCTTTGCTTCGAGTGTTGAGACAACAGAAATTAGAGACATATGACATCACCATCATCACATGGTTCAGCAGTCCACATTGTATCCTGGCTCAAAGAGACACAATAAACACACCCTGGATGAATGGCCTAACCCAGGCTCTTTCACTTCAACGAGGCGCAGTTACCTGGTCTGTAAAATCAGATGCTAGCAGTCTGTTTTATAGGATTGTACTAGTGAAGAGACTGTAAGTACATGACACAGTATGAGGCACAAGCCACATATTCTCCACACTGTATGTGTACACATGATATGTCATATACAGAGCACATGAACACATGTACATATTATACATACACTCTCAAAAGGGATATCACACACACATACATACACACACACACACACACACACACACACACACACACACACACATACACTCTCAAAAGGGATATCTGTTAGAATTCCTAGCCACTCCCCAAGCTACATAACTGCACATGTGCTGTCCAGTAGTCAGGCAAGATGCTTAGTCATCCTAGGGCCTTACATCCTACATAATCCGTGCTCTACATGATCACATAATCTATGCGCATGTGTGCTGTAGCTACATAAACCCATATGCGCATGTGTGGGGGTACCTATAAAAGTGAGTTCCACCAATTCCTTCCCTCTCTTCCAGTACAGTCATTCCACAGGACTATGCACACCCCTTCTATTCCCTTAATAAACTCTTATAGTGCATTTTGTTGCGTCTTGTGGCTTTTCTTGCATGGTAAACAGCATCACTTAATAAATAACATTGTGCCACTTAATAAATAACAATATCACACACACACACACACACACACACACACACACACACACACACACACACCACCAGCAGCAGCAGCAACTTTTTACCACCAGCTCCTGCAATCTAAAACAGAGACTCCATGAAACATTGTCTAAGTAGCAGGCATGGTGCTCACACTTATGTCAGTTCTCAAAAGGAATTTAAAGACAGCTTGGGCTACAAAGTGAGACCCTGTTGCAAAAAGAAACAAATAAACAAAAAGAATCATTTAGGTGGCCCATGTGTAGGTGAAGGTGTCTTTGTCCAGCCTGGCCCCACGGTCCAGTCAAATCTCTCCTACCCAAGGTACCGCAGCTGCTTATAAAATAATTACACAGAGGCTTATAGTAATTGCAAACTTATTTGTGAATGGGGAAAACACGAGCCTTGCCATTCCCCACATTGGGTCCCAGAACAGACATGACATTGACTGAGAATCACTTCCTCAGTCCTTCCCCCGACCCAAGCTTACAGATGTCATATGACAGTGTATAGATTACTACTCTGTCTGTATGTGTTTCTTCGACAGTAAAGGAGGAAATTGAAAGTGTCATAGGAGTATAGGGACTTGTATTTGGCCTGGAACAACTCAAGTTTGTGCCCATTACTCCAGTGTGGGAATTATTCCAACTATAAACTGGTCTGGTTGATGTCACATTACATGATTATTTTATGAGCTTTGCAGGTGAGTGGGGATTTTTCCTGGCTGACAACTCAATCCCCTAGGGTCATCCACCAAATCTCTCTGTTTACCTGCAGAACAACAACAAATAGCATTTGCCTCCACATTTATCCTAAGAAGAGATGAAAACGACATTGATTGGTGTGCAGGGAGCAGTTGCTGCTGCCAGTCCCTTGTCCTCCATACTGTGAGTTGGGACTCCTTCAGAGTCAAGGGTGAGGAATACATTTCAAAATAATATGCACAGAGATTGTTGATGTATAAAGCTGGGGTATCCAGGCCATTTGCTAGCTTCAGGTAAATGCAAGGTCCAAGTGCTTGAATATCACGTTGTGTGGAATCGATGCTCTTTGTCTTTCTATAGTTTCTTCCCCCATGGCATCAGCCTCCACCAACAGGCTCTCTACACAGTGAGAGCAAGGTCACCATTTAGACTAAAGGTCTTGATTCCAGAAGGAAAGAACCTTTACTTCCCAGACTTCATGTCAGTTTCTAGGAAAGAGCTCTGAGAGGCTCAATGGGTCATGTACCAGCTTATTCTTTTTTTTTTTTTTTTTTTTTTTTTTGGTTTTTCAAGACAGGGTTTCTCTGTGTAGCTCTGGCTCTGCCTCCCGAGTGCTGGGATTAAAGGCGTCCGCCACTACTGCCCGGCTTATTCTTACATCCAGGGACACAGGGCATGCTGACTAGCCAGGCTCAGTCACATGCTCATCCCATGGGAAAGGAAACCGTTACTGATGATTCTGTCATGCAGACGTAAAGTTCTCTAGAAAGGGTGAAGGCTAGACCAAGAAAAAAGACTCTCCTGTTTATCTTTAACAATATTTAAATCATATTCCACTGCCACTGCTCTCCTGTTAATCATCTCTGTTGGACGTAGAATTTATTTCAGTTTTATCAAGAGCCAAGAAAAGAAAATAAAGGAAAATTAAAAAAAAATTTTTTTAATTGTGAAGCCATAGAAGAGTTACAGCGTGCATCAGATAAACATCTTTATAGTGCAGCTGGAGCGGGGCTCCACATGTCTGCCCATCATGCCCTTCGTTCCCTGGCCCGCTCTATGGCCTGAGGCTGACCCTTGGGGATGCCTAGTCTGGGTTCTATGGGGTTTAGATCAGGTAAAGAAGGCAAGGCCATGGGAACTGATCTCTGTAACTTCTGTCCTCCTGTACCTCTGTACCTCCTGGTCTCACCATAGTCCTGCCAGCCTCAGGCTTTATCCTTTATCTTTCACCTTCATGTTTAGTAGTGAGAACAGCTTCCCAGCTGCCTATCCTTGAGTGATGTACCATGTGCTGTTGGCCCATCAGCTCTGACGGATCCTTCCACAAAGCCATTCCGCTCATGTCAACTATCTTTTCTCAAGCTCCAGAGTGTGTGTGCTGTATGTCTACCAACAGCTACGATCCTAACCCACAGTGTACCTGGGTTAGTTTTCTATTTTCCCTTCTTTATCTTACAAATAATATATATCAGTACAGAAAAATAGGACTCCAAAAAGGAATGCCACGGACTAGGAATGTAGCTCAGTTGGTAGAATGCTTCCCTGGGTCTGATCCCAAAGGGCATATAAACTAAATGTGGTAGCATATACTTGTAATCCCAGCACTTGGGAGGAAGAGGCAGGAGGATAGGAAACTCAAGGTCATCTTTATCTATATATTGAGTTTGAGGCTAGCCTGGATTTAATGACACTTTGTTTCAAAGCAAGAGTGCGGGCGCGGGGGCGAGAGAGAGAGAGAGAGAGAGAGAGAGAGAGAGAGAGAGAGAGAGAGAGAGAGAGAGAGAGAGAGAGAGAGAGAGATTAACCCCTTTTGATACCATTCTAAATTTTGTTACAAGTATAACCACTTTTTTCCCCCTGAAACAATTACAAAATAATCAGTTTTAGAGATCTCTTGTAAACAAGTGACTAAACTTCAAGCCAAGAAAAGTAAACGTGGGGAATATTTTGGAATTTAACTGGCTTTCAGTGAACTCTGACTTTTACAACAGGGAATGAAAGCGCAAACAGCGGGGAGAACGTTGGCTAATGCCGCCTTCCACCCAGAGGCCTCTCACTCACTCTAGAGGGAGACACAGCTTTTCCCTCAGTACTTCATTTTGAAAGAATTAAAAGTTTCCAAGTCCTGATGTGTATTTTAAGAACAGGAAACCTATGTATTGTACAGGCTGAGTGAATGCTGATTCAGGGATGGATTCACACATGGATCTATGGATGACTATCATTCACATGACTGAACCCAGTCACACATACTGTTCACACTGATTGGTAGTTCAACAAGTGCAGTGAGTATGAAGGCCACATGATGCTGTGGATATCGCTCTGTATGCTGTGAATGTGTTGCTCTGATTGGTTAATAAATAAAGTGCTGATTGGCCAGTAGCCAGGCAGGAACTATAGGTGGGACAAAGAGAGAGGAGAATTCTGGAAACAGGAAGGCTGAGTCAGGAGTTGCCAGCCACACACAGAGGAAGCAAGATGTGAAGGGAGAACTGGGAAAAGGTACCAAGCCATGTGGCTAAATATAAATAAGAATTATGGGTTAATTTAAGTGTAAGATCTAGCTAGCAAGAAGCCTGAGCTATTAGGCCAAACAGTTTTAATTAATATAAGCATCTATGTGTTTATTTGGGTCTGAGCAGCTTCTGGCCTGGGCGGGACTGGAGAAAATTCCAGCTACAATATGAACCCAAAAGATCATGTGAATGGCCTGGGCATCTAGAATGATCTAAAACAACCAAGTGTTTACCTATGAAGAACCGGGAAACACTCATGCAAACTGTCCTGGTTGGGTATGAAATGTCCCCTCAAAAGGCTCACATAACATGAAGCACAGTGGTATACAACCTCTAATCCTAGTATTGGAGAGCTAGAGACAGATGAATCCCTGTGAGTGCCAGACTAGTCTACCAAGCAAGTTCCAAGACCACCAGAGCTATATAATGAAACTCTGTCTCAAAACAACAACAAAACAAAATAAAAAGACTTACATGTTGAAGGGTTGATTCCTAATCTAGCAGTGTTGAGAGCTAGGACATGTGTGGTATGCAGCCGCATGGTGTGTGTATGGGTGCACAAGTGTGTGAAGGCCTGAGATCAATGTCGGCTGTCTTTCTCAATGGTTCTCCATCTTTTTGAGGCAGGATCTCTCACTGAACCTGGACCTCACCTGTTTATCTGGAATAACTGCCACCAAGTTCCAGTGATCCTCTTGTCTCTTCCTGCTTTGGGGATTATAAGTATATGCTGCTGTGCCACAGGTGTTTATTTTTTTAATGGGGTGTTAGAGAATTTGAACTCAGGTCCTCATGCTTTCATAGCAAGTAATTTACTGCACCATCTCCTCAGCCCCAGAAGTGAGACTTTTGGGGAGTGATAGGATCATGAGTGCTCTGTCTCCATCTATCGATTAATCCATTAATAGATTTGTGATTTGCTGGCATTATTGAGAAGTGGTGGTGGGGATTAGTTGGAGGGACTGGATCACTGGGGATATGCCTTTGGAAGCAACGTCTTGTCCCCAACCTGTCTTTACCTACTCACAACCAGAGCAGGGGGTAGTCACAAAAATTAATAACATAGGACTCGGTATTTGGAGACCCCGTAATTGGAGGGAGTCCACTTTAAATCATTTAATGAAATTGAACTGAAGGGCAAGTCTGGTGCCAGAAGCATCAGCAATTATAGCTCTTTATAGTATATTAAAGTCATTGCAGTTGGGAGGGAAATGTGATGGGGGGTATAGGAGGGCCTGGAGAGGACGGAGTGGAGATGAATTTGATCAAAATACATTATATTTATATATGAAATTTTCAAGTAATTATTTTTAAAAGAAAGCAAAAAGTTGCTACAATTTAAAAGGTCATAGTTGGATCTTGGGTGAGGGCGGGCAGTCCACTGTAAAGCATGTTACTGCTTTTCCCAGCACTTTGCCTCTAGGCAGCCCCTCCATGTTCTCAACTGACCAGAAGCACTTACTCAATTGGCCTGGATACTGTAGCTGGTAAGAATGGGGTTCTGTTGTCTCGCTGCCTTGCTGGCTTTCAGAACTAGGCCCTGATTAAGAGGGGTGGTTGGGGAGCATTCATATTGCACCCTTAGAGGTGAAATTATTGGACCCAGGCAACATTTCCTGGCTATCACTCAGTGAGCAGCTCTGCTCCACCATGCCCTTGCTAGCATGCCTCTGCCTTGCCTTAGGCTTAAAAGTAATGGCTATAGGCTGAGACCTCTTGAGTCCAAATAAATCTTAACCTCTTTCAAGTTTATTTTCTCAGAGTTTTTTTTTTCTTCAAAATAATGAAACGTCTTAACACGGAAACATTGGGAGACATCCAGACTCCCGCCAGTCATGCAGTCTGGTGTCTTCCCTCTTGTCTACAGTGCTCACTGGTGCTTTTCCACTGTTTGTAACTCTGCTTTGGGAAGTGATAGAAAACGTGGATTTTTCTCCTTTTGCTAATAGTCTCTGGTCTCATGGATTCAATTTTCTCAAGCACTGGCATTGATTTTTACAGTAACTCCTGGGGGATTTCTTCTGGCGGCCCTCATTTCTCTGACTCAGCCACTGCCTTCACAGGGCTCGGAAAGTGTTGGCTGGGATGGAGACCCTGCTTCTCTTGCCTGGGTTTCTGCAGTTGCAAAGGGAACTGTCAGAGCAGACAGACACTTGACTCTGTCACCTCTATGGTCCTTATAAATGTTGCCTAGAGATAGTCTCACACTTTTTTCAGTTCCCGCAACCTTATGATTATTAAAAGTTTTAAAAGGCCTAAGAGACACCCAGCCAGCCCACAGCAATCACAATGCAGGTCTACTCCAGCTCAGAGGCACCTGGGATGTCTGAGTGGCACACTAATCATCCTGCATTCTTAGCCTCTTCAGACCCCTTTATACCCAAGGTGGCGTTCTCAGAAACACACATCGTCTGAAGCTCCAACTTGGCAGGCTTTTGATGAGGGTGTCACGATGGAGTCTTTTTTTAAAAATTAATTTTATGTATGTATGTATTTTTTTTTTAGGTCTGTGTGTTCTGCACGTATGCCTACATGCCAGAAGAGGGTATCAGATCCCATTATAGATGGTTGCGAGTTACCATGTGGTTGCTGGGAATTGAACTCAGGACCTCTGGAGGAGCAGTCAGTGCTCTAAACCACTGAGCCATCTCTCCAGCCCCGATGGAGTGTTTCTTAATACTTACTAGCTCAAATTGCATTCTACACCCCACATCTAATCACCCCTCCACTCACTATGCTGACAAATACTGTGTGTTCTCTTGCAGCAGAATAAGTTGGACAGAATCTAGGATGTGTTTGGTGGACACTAGTGGGCTGTGTCATCCTCCTTAAGAACCATGGGTTAGAGTTTGATGCTACCAAGATGGACTTTCACGGGCTTCATGCCAAAGAACAGGCACTGGTTTTTCTTAGAGATGTAAAACCTTGGGTTTCTTCTTCAAGAAGCATGGTGTTAGAAGTCACACCTAGACATAGACTACAGATAACAAGGCCCAGACAGTTACCTCGATTATTTCTTAACTCTATCAGGGACACATTAAGTGACTTTGTCTCATATCCTCTTCCTGCTTGGATACTCTGCCCCTGGATCATGACATAACTAGTTCCTTTTTCTGGCTCAGGGATTATCTTGAACAAGAGAGAAACCATTCCCAACTTTTAAGACTAGCTCCCTGTATTAGCCAGGGTTCTCTAGAGGAACCCAACTGGCAGATTAGAGGGATGGTAAAATACACTGTGCATTGTAAATGGGATTTATTAGACTAGCTTACATAATAGGGTCTGGGTAGTCCAATGATGGTTATTTGCATGCTGGAAAATCTGGGAAACGGTATTTGCTCAGTCTACAGAGCTGATTGCCTTAACAGTCCCAATCTGACAAAGGAAAGCCACTGGTCTTCAGTCTACAGTGGAAGGCTAAGCAGCTGGGTTTTGATGGCAGGGAAGGATAGCATCAGTGACAATGGGATAGATGTACTCACCAGCAAGAAGCAAAGGCAGGGTAGACTGGACCTTTTTGTGCTGGGCTGCCACGCGAAGATGCTACCAACTAGGGGGAAGGTATTCTGCCCTCAGTACATTCTCTCTGGAAAGCTCCTTAAAGACTCACTCGGGTGTATCTCTTAGTCAACTCTAGACCCAACCAAGTTGACAAGTGACATTAACCGTCACAGTCCCTAGTGCCTGGTTGTTATCACATTCCTCTATTTTGTGTACCTGTGGTTACTTAGCCTCTGAAGTGACTGTATTTCTTTTCTCACAGCCAGGATAATCTCATAGGTGGATGATACCTGCTGTCTTACAGGTCCTTGTACATAGATAGGCCCTCCACATTGTTCAATGTTCTGCTGTTCCCATGTTTAAATAATTAATCATTTTTAATAATGGGTCTGAATTTTCATTTTATGCTGTAAATTGCATGCCTTTCCTATTTAGTGCTTATTGTTGTTTTCTTGCCCTTAGAATGTAAAGCCTAGGCTGGAGAGATGGCTCAGTGATAAAAAAGTATTTTGTGCTCTTGCAGAAGACTGGGTTCAGTTCTCAGCACCCATATAATGATTCACAGCCATCCATAACTCCAGTTTTTTGGGATCTTCTGACCTCTGCAGGCACCAGGGACAAACATGGTACACATACATGACATGGTTAACATTGTCAATTTGACGGGATCTAGAATTACCTAGGACACAAATCTCTGGCCACATCTGTTAAGGAGTTTCTAGATTAGAAACCCACCCTAGACATGGGAGGAACTATTCCCTGGGTGGGGGTCCTGGACTGTATAAAAATGAGAAAGCAAGCTGAACACCAACATTAATCTCTCTGTTTCCTGACTATGGATGCAATGTGAGCTGCCTCAGGCTCCTGCTACCACAGTCTCTTCTCCATGATGGATTGTACCTTTGAACTCTCTTCTCCACCATGGACTGTCCCCTTGAACTCTCTTCTCCATGATGGACCGTCCCCTTGAAATGGAAGGAAAATAAGCTCCTTCTGTCTTAAGCCATTTTTGCTGTTCATTCATCTGTGTGCAGAATGGGCACTTCGGGATGAGGATTTTATTACCTTCTCCAGTGGAGGATCAGAAAATTGGCTTCTGGCCTACTTCAGAGGACGGGGGTGGGACTTTCCTTGTCTTTGCAAGGGATAGCATGTCCTGAGACCTGTTAGAATGAAGGACTGATGTATGCTACTACACAACTGAACCTTGAAAACTTTGTGATAAGTGGAAAAGAAAAAAAGTAATACATTGGATGTTTCTATTCACATGATATGTCCAGGGTGGGTATATCAGTAAAGATGGAGTATGGATTCCCAATCCCCAGTAGCTAAGAGTGGGAGGTGGAGCATACTTATGGTGATATTTTAATTGTACTGAAATGTGATTTTATTTGTATGTTAATAAATAAAGTTGCCTGGGGGTCAGAGCTAATAGCAAGCCATAGCAGAGCAGGGCGTTGGTGGCGCACGCCTTTAATCCCAGCTCTTGGGAGACAGAGCTAGGCAAATCTCTGTGTGTTCAAGGATACAGCCAGCATGGAGACACACACCTTAAATCTCAATACCAACCACAGAAGACCTGGAGGTCTGTACAGAGGGCAGTGACGAGGAGGTCATGTGGTTGGGTTTACAACCAATGAAAAGGCAGAACAGAAAGTCTATATAAAGACAAACACACAGGAAGTAGCTCTCTTGGCTGAATAGGATAGCTACAGCAGAAAGGGTAAGACTCTTAGCTCTGACCTCTTGGGCTTTCATCTTTGCATTGGCTCTGTGTTTCTTATTTAATAAGACGGTTACTTCTACACATACTTGTAATCTTAACATTTAGGAGGCAGAGGCAGGATGATCAGAGAGCTCAAGGCTAGTCTGAACTACACAGTGAGACCCTTTCAGAAAGAAAACTAAAAGGATGGGGAAGAGAGAGGAGGGAGGGAGAGGGATGCATCACTGTCTAATAGTAATGAAGTTTAAAATCTTTTGGATAGATATGGTAACTACAACATAGTGACTAGACTAGATGCCACTGAATTGCTCACTTAGAGATGGTTACTTGTAATTCACCAATAGTTTTATGTGTTATAAGAGTTAATTTTAAGTTACAGAAAATGAACGAGTGTTTGTTGCTTCAGGACTCCTTTCCAGCATGGTGGAGTACTAGTGGCCAAGCCAAGGACCCATGACTCAAGTCTAGACTTTTCATTCTGAATGAACATAAAATCACAGCTACTAGACCTAGCAAGAGGGCTCCAAGGGTTGAAGAGATTGCTGCCAAGTCTTACACCTGAGTTCAGTCCCCAAGGCTCTCATGAAGGAAGGAGAGAATCGACTCCAGCAAACTGTCCTGACCTCCATATGTGCACTGTGTCATGTACCCACCCCACAACAAACAAACAAACAAACAAACAAACCAAGCTTAAAAGAACACATTCACACATTCACACTACTCTTCCAAAAATCATTCAAAATATCTCCTCCACCAAGATGATACGGGCCATTTCATCATCATGTCAAGCACAGCACAATTTTTCTGTTCTCTCTCTCTCTCTCTCTCTCTCTCTCTCTCTCTCTCTCTCTCTCTCTCTCTCTCTCCCTCTCTCTCTCTCTGTCTTATTTTTTCCTTTCCTTTTTTTTGTGATAGGGATGGAGCTCAGCCACACAATAGCAAGAGCCATATGGTGGGAAAGGAGGCTTTAGAGAAAGAGTCCAGGACCCCAAAGTGTTAGGAGAAGCAGGCTTAGAACTGAGCTAGAAAAGGAAAATATACCACTTTTCTCAGTAACTCAGAGAAGCGGACAGACTCACAGAACAGCATGGCCACATTATGTAAAACACTGTGCTGAGGGCAGGGATTCTGGGAAGGAAAAGGATGTTATCTCATTAGAAGGATAATTATTCTACCTGTCTCTTTAGCATGGCTTCAGAACCCACTTTTCTAGGGGTAATTCCTACTTCCCAAGGGGTAATCCCTGGGTTGAATGGTTAAGCTACCCAATAGGAATATCAGGTCTCTATGCAGGCTAGAGATTCTAGTCTCTTGACCAGAAGGAATGTTCCCTTAAGGGTCTTCACTGACATTCTAAGAAAAGACTTAGCAGTAATCATCTTAGCAGGGGAGAATATACTCTAGAGCAGTGATTCTCAACCCTCCTAATTCCGAGACCCTTTAAAATAGTTCCTCATGGTGTGGTGACCCCAACCATAACATTATTTCATTGCTACTTCATAACTGTAATTTTGCTACTGTTATGACTCATAATGTAAATATCTGATATGCCAGATATCTGAGATGTGACCCTAGGGGGGGTCTCAACTGAGAACCACTGCTCTAAAGAGAGATACTCATGCCGCTCCTCTTGAGACAATAAACCCCAAGAAATTAGAGTTCTACCAGGAGTCTCATGCTGGGGGAGGAGAAAGACTGAGATTCTCTGAAAGAGATTCCATGCAGTTCTCACGGCTTGACGGACCACCTTACAGGACAGATTAGAGCCGATATAAGGATAAATAACGGGCAGGGCCACACCTTGACCAGGACTTACCATACTGAGGACTAAGGACAGCTGGCTGAGCCTAGATTGTGAGATTTGTCAGGGCCCAGGCTCTGACCATAACAACCCCTGAGCACCTAGAACTATCCATGTCTGAAGCTCTGAACTTCTCAGATGAGTCGATGCGCTGACCAATTAATTACCTCTTCATGTGTGTATGTGAGTGAATTTGAATTGATTTTTTTTTCACTTACAATTCCATGAGAAGGATCAATGGCTAATAGCATCTATTAGATTAAGCTCAGAGCCCATAAATCCCCAGGCCAATTTAGGATTTATCCTCTTGCCATTCAACAATTCCCTTGTCCTCTCAACGTCACCGACGGCAGTAATCCGCCTGACCCACAGCTTTGATGCCGTGTTAAGTGTAACTCGTAACTTGTAACTTGAGTAAATGAATGGCATGGAGAGCACATTAATGCTTCTGACCCTGTAATGTCATCTCTTAAATGGGTTATGCACGTGTAGCACTGCCACGGACCATCTGTACTGTGTACTTAAGCTCTGTAATGAAATGGCCAGGCTCTCATTGTTTATTTATGGGATGCAGACAGCCTCCCTAAGTCCTAATTCACTCTTCACTGTTTCGCAGGCTAGGGGGCTTAGATAACCGCAAAAGAAATGTTTGCTGCTTCAGATGGCGCTACCAAAAGAGAATTGTTCCCAGAGACGCTTATCTCCTGATGGGGGAGGGGCCGCTAACTCTATAAATTATGGAAAGGGAAATGGCAAGTGTGTCTTGCTTTCTCTCTGTCGGAGGCATTGTTTTATCACAACTGTCAAGTTGAGCACACACCTATTTTGAAAAGCTTTTTACAGCTTTGAATTAAGCACAAATGGAGACATAAGAGGCTGCCTAATGAGAGCGGCTAACAGCTCTGCTCTGTAACCAAAGGCAGTCACACACAGTGACTATGTGACTCACACATGGCACCAGCCAGGGGTGGAGGCTGTGCAGAGGGTGAGAGAGGAGAGAAAAGCAGCGAAATACAACCAGAGAGGGCGCAGGGAGCCCTAGGAAGAAAAGTAAGACTCTTGAGTGTGGGCTGGGTAGCCAGCCTTTGGTTCCCTTCCCTGGGACAGAGGAGGACGGGAGAGGTCAGGGCTGAGAGTTCCTGTGGACCTGAAAAAGTGCAATGAATCAAGCTGCCTGTGTTGCCGTAGGATTTCATATTACAACTGTTGCAGAGAAGGTAGCTGCTGGGTCCTCTGGTCCATCAGCAATTTCAAGGGACATGTAGTAGCCAGGGCTACTGTTAATAACGCAGTGCACATGCTGGTCAAGGCCAGCAGAGGGAGTGAGAGGTTAATGGGCACATTCCAAGTTGTACTAAAGCCACGGGCTCCTGACCTGGGACCACCCAATACATTTGTGACTAGGAACCTCGTCTACGCCTCCTTGCTCCCTCCAAAAATGAGTGTTTGGTTGCTCTGTACTGCGGGTGTTGGAGTCAGAGGGCTGTTTATTTTTCTTTGATTCATTCTATATTTTTATGCTTTGAATGTATACATTGTATGCACTCAATGTTATACAGTGTATACACTGTATGTGTTAAGCTAACATAGATTTGGTTAAGATGTGTAAATGCTTGTTATTTTCTTTGTGTTCCAGTTCAATGCTCTTTTAATAATGCTACAGGAAAAAGAAATGCTGTGGCCATATGAACTAGCACCACAAAAACAAAGAAAAATGAGTTCTTTGTGAATCCAAGATGTGGGCGGCTTTAATGGGAACTGAGGAATAAACGATGAGCTAGAGACACTCTGTGGTGTCAAGAAGCTTATAGACTTTCCTCTTCAAGACTCTATGAATACCTTAGTTCCTTCCAGCTGCTGCAACAAAATGCCCCGGGCTATGCAATTTACAAACAACAGGAAGTATTTCTTACAGCTCTGGAAGCTGGAAAATTGGAGAAGATGGGGCCAGGAGGCTTGGTGTGCGGTGAGGGCCTGTTTCTTACATGGTACTTTCTCTCAGCACACTGCCATGTAAAGAACACAAGGAACAAATTCTGTGTCTTCACGGGGCAGCAGAGAAGACCAAGACTCGCCCTTCTCTGTGAGCTCACAAATCCTACTTTTGAGAGCTCTAACTTCACAAATCCTTGAAGTCCCCTCTTTGTGTGTATGTCCATGTGTGGATGCATGTATGTGTGCAGGTGCCCATGTGTGTGTATGTGTCCAAGTGTGTGGGTGCATGTGTGCATGTGCATATTCTGCATGTGTGTGTACATGTCTGCAAGTGCATGCCTATGTGTTTGAGTGTGGAGGCCAGAGGTCAACCTTGGGTCTTATTCTTCAGGAGTGATCTACCCTGTTTCTGAGACAGGGCCTCTCATGGGACCTGGGACTAGACTGGCTGGCCAGTGAGCTCCAAGGACCTGTCTGTCCCTAACTCCACAGGTCGGGGACTTAAGAAATGCACATATGTCCCGGTTACATCTCCACGTATGAAGGTCAGAAGACAACTTGCAGGAGTCAGTTCTCTCTTTCCACCCTGTGGGTTCTAGGGATTGAACTCAGGTCATCAGGCTTGGTAGCAAGCACCTTTATCCACTGATCATCAACCAGCCAAGTCTCCACTTTTTAGTACCTTCTTTGTTGGGTTCTTTTCCTGTTGTGTCAAAATAAATGGCTGACAGAAGTGATGGAAGGAAAGATGGGCTCATTCCAGCTCATGGTCTGAGGGACCATCTACCATGTGGGGAGACACAGTGGGAGAGCAGCTCTCGCTGAGGTGGCAGGAGTGAGAGGCAGCTGGTCACTCTGTGTTCACCGCAGGAAGCAGAGAGAGGGATGCTGGTACCCAGCTCACTTTGTGCTGCTGCTTTTTCTTTTCTGTTGTTCCCAGACCTCAGCCTCTGGGATGGCACCACCACATTCAGGATGGGTCTTTTGTGCATTTCATGTGTGCATGCGTGCATACGTGTGTGTATGTGTGTGTGTGTGTGGTGTGTGTGTATGTGTATAGTGTGTGTGTATGTCTGTGGTGTGTATGTGTGTGTATGTGTGTGTGTGGTGTGTGTATGTGTGTATGTGTGGTGTGTGATATGTGTGTATGTGTGTGTATATGTATGTGGTGTGTGTGTATGTATGTGTGGTGTGTGTGGTGTGTGTGTATATGTGTGTATTGTGGTGTGAGTGTGTGTGGTGTGTGTATGTGTGTGTGTGTGTATATGTGTGTATGTGTGGGGTATGTGTATGTGTGTATTTGTGGTGTGTGTGCGTGTGTGTGTGTGTGTGTGTGTGTGTGTGTGTGTGTGTGTGTGTGATACGTGCCATGGTGCAGGTATGGAGAGCAGAGGACAACTCATGGAGGCCGTTCTTTCCCCTCAGGTTAACGTCTCTGGAAATATCCTCACAGACATGCCCAGAGGTTCATTTTTCTCCAGGTGTTTCTCAGTCCACTCCAATTGGCGATTATAGCAGCACACTGGTCAATTCCAGCCGATGCATTGACAGGGATTTCTGCACTCAGCATGAGACAGGCAGGTTTGTACAAGTAAGGGAGCTCAACAGTTTATACATTACAACTGATGAGACCGCCAGGTGTCATGACAACAACCATCATCCTGGCACTCAGGAGGCAGAGGCGGGGGAGCACTGAGTTCCAGGCCAGCCTGGTCTACAGAGTGAGTTTCAGGACAGCCAGAGCTACATAGAGAAGCCCTGTCTCAAAACAACAACAACAAAAAACCCAAGATGAGACTATAGCCCAGATTTTCACTACATTTCTTTCCTTCTTGAACAGAGGTGAATTTTGTGATTTCCTAACTCATAACAACAATCTGAGGTATTTAATCAATTCTCTTTTAACATATTTACTCATTTATTTTATATCTTCCTTCTTTGAGATAATGGTTTATGTACCCCAAGCTGCACTGGACTTGCTATGTAACCAAGAATGACTCTGAACATCTGGTCCTCCTGGCCTCTATCTACTTCTGGAGTGCAGGCTTACAGATCTGGCCATCACATCCGGTTGACTCAGCACTAGGAATATATCTACCCTAGGGCTTTGAGTACGTGCTAGGTAAGCACTCCACCAACTGAGTTACATCACCAGCCTCCGATTAATGCTTTTCTTTACCTCAACTGATTTCCAACTGGATTTTCCTTCCTGCAGTGCCGGCCATCCACCCTAGAACCTCACACATGCTACGTGAGGAATCTACACCTGAGCTACCTTCCCGGCTCCGAAATTAATTTTAAAAGAAGCTTTATGTGCTTACTCTAAATACAGATCAAAATTATACATCAGAAACAAGAAGATAATCATAAACAAACACAATAATACAAAATGTTCACACTTGTGCAGTAAATGTGATCCAGATTTGGAAAGTCACACCTTCCCCCCCTGGAGGCTTCCTTCTTGACTCCCTCAGAAGTTCTCAATGTGTGCTAAAAGGCAATGGCTTAGCATGTGATCTCACGCCATAAAGGACATGACTGAGGGTCTGCAGAACATGGGGCCTGTCTGATGCAAGGTCAAGAGAAATACTCCAACCAAAGGAGGAACTGAAGAGCCAGCAGCAGGGAGGATAGAGCTTTGTAGGGGGGGACATAAAGCAAATGGCACTGAAAGGGGTCCCGAGGTGATGGGAGCGTTCTACTTTGAGAACAAGTGGTTGCTGTGGGAACAGCAGCAACTCAAATTCAAAACCAACAGCCACTTGTTAGAGACTAGCAACGTCTTTCTCAATGAGGTAGCAGTGCAGTGGGATAGACAGAACACCAGTGGACGGCCTGAGTAAACACAGATTCAGATCTGACTAGGTAATCAGTCCAGCTTGCTGTTCGCAGTCCCTACGTTTCTTCACACTCCAGTGTCCTCTCTAAACACCAGCAAGGGCGATGTACAGCTTCCTGGTATACAGTAGCTACTGGTTCATCTCAGGTTAAAGGATCATATTCCCCAAAACGTAAAATCATAGTTATCAGATGAACACCTGGAAACACGTCCTGTAACTCATCCTAGTGAGAGATTCCATTAGCTTTGCAGTTTACTCAAGGGGAAGGGCTGAGAGCTGGACGCTAGAATGTTGGAGAGGATTGTAGATGTAACCAACCTTCTTATAAGAAACACAGAACCAATGCAATGAAGAAAGCCAAGAGGTCAGAGCTAAGAGCTAAAACCTTACCCTTCCTCCTGCAGTGGTCCTACCTCTCCGAACTAGAACTACCCGTGTTAAAGTCTTTATATAGTGTTCCTGTTCTGCCTTCTCATTGGTTGTAAACCCAACCACATGATCGCCTCGTCACGGCCTGTCTGTATAGGCCTCCAGGTTTTCCATGCTTGGTATTGAGATTAAAGGCATGTGTATCCAATAATGGCTGTATCCCTGAACACAGAGAGTTACCCAGCTCTGCCTACCAAGTGCTGGGATTACAAGTGTATGCCACCACTGCCCTGCTTTCCTATGGCTTGCTAATAGCTCTGACCCCCGGGCAACTTTATTTATTAACATAAAAATAACATTTTAATACAAATAAAATATCACCATAGAGGATCACACAAAACCACCTTCTTCCACAATGTGAGAAGGACAGCCGTTGACTGCCCACAGGGCTGAGCTCTGTGCACAACTGAGAAAGAACTACTTGAATTTCTATCAGTTTTATTATAAATTTCCAAATTGTTCTTCTGGTCAACACAGACGTCTACGGTAAAACAGTTTTCAAATTTGTTCTCTTCAGAGTTAACAGACTGGGGATGTTGCTAAGTTGGTACAGGGATTACATAAAGTCCTGGATTTCATCCCTAGTGCTAAATCAGTTGGCCGTGGGGGTGCATGCCTATAATCTCAGCACTCTAGAGGTGGAGGGAGATAGAGGCAGGAGGATCAGAAGTTCAGGGCAACCCCCCTCCATCAAGGTATGTTTGGGCCAGCCTATACTACATGACAGTGTGGGGGATGGAACATCTGGCCTTGAACATGCTAGGCAAGTGTTGTACCCCTGTGTTAGAGTCTCTGCTTTTTTTCTAAAAGCAGATTTGTGATCCAAAATAGACTAGAAAACAACATCTCAAATTAACATGATTCACATTAAAATAATCACTGCTGTTAACAATTCTGTAGTAATTATCTTACAAGCAGGAATGCGAGAAATGATGATCTCTTTAAGGCCCTTCGAATTCCAACACTGTAGGAATCAATCACCTAGCACATTACGGGGTGAATTTATATTTTATTGAAGCTTAGTTTCCAAAAAGGTTAGGATCAATTTTTAAAATCAACCAGGAACAAAGATAAAAGCATATCTGAAATTAATATGTAAGTTAATTAAAAAGAGTAGTTAATCAAATAAAAATGAAATTAAATATAGGAGGGAGGGAGGGAAAGGTGGAGGAATGGAGACTATATCACAATACACCATACACGTCTGAAAATGCCTGTCAAAATCCATCACTATGCACAGTGGCTATATGCCAATACAAATTCTGTTCAAGACGTTTCAGTAAGGTTTGAATTATAAAAAGTCAGGCTTTTCCTTATATAAGAAATAATGACAAAGAGTGACCACTGTCCAAAATGAAAACTGACAAGTTCTCCACCCCAGTATCATGATCAACACAGAAATCTATAGAAAACAGGTCCCAAGGCTGTCTTCAAACTGATACCCACGATAATTCTGAATGATTTTTAACTCACTTAAGTCTTTCAATATGTACAGGTGACACTGGGTATCACTTTATATGACTAAAAATAGCAACTGAAGTAACTCTAAACAATCAAAGTACCTTGAGAGCACCTCTCCCACCAGAGAATCATGGCAGAATCATTAACACTGGTGATATTTTCATGATTATGACTACTAATTGTCAACAGTCAGTTTCGGTTTTATCTATTCTGTGTTTAACTTCTGGCTCTTAGGAGTCACTTCAAGATTTTCAGGAAAAGTCCTTTAACATTTTGCCACTGTCTGAAGATAGTCTGGGTCTTATCTTTGGTATGGGGGCCATTCTCTGTGACAAACCAACTGAACAATGATTTCTTAGTCATTTTATCCACCCCAGTTCCTTGAGCAATCTTAGCAAACACAGCAAAGGGATTCCATTCAGAGGACATTTCCTTCTATTCACGAAGAGTTCAACTTCCTTGTTCAGTAATTAATGGCACCCCATAACTAGGAGGAACCCAACAAAATAGGGACAGTTAGAGTGTCCCCTGGCTGTATAATAGAGTATCAGGGCTTATCTCAACAGGATGTGTGTTAAAAGGGCAAGAGATAAAGAGACAAGCCAGTCGCCCTGCTATGCCGTCTAACTGGAAGGAAGTCCACAGAGATGGACTTTCAAAGAGCAAAAGGTACATCTCAAAACAAATGGCAATTTGTGATGTTTGAGCTCTTCTTTCCTTCTAGTGGTGGGTGGCAAAAATTCCAGTGTCACAATACAAAGTTTCTAGCCATAGCCTCACGTTCATACTCTCAGTACTTGGGAATCTGAGGCAGAAGGATGGCAAGATTGAGACCATTCCAGACTATATAATGAGACCCTACCTTTAAAAACAAAAAGGCTCAGTGATTAAGACCACTGGCTGTTCTTCCGGAAGACCCGGGTTTATTTGCCACTGCCTACATGGTGGCGCACAATCCCTGTGTACCTCTAGTCTCAGGGGATCCAACACCCTCTTCTGGACCCCACAGGCGCTAGGTATACATATGGTACACAGGCATACATTCAGGCAAAATGCTCATACACATAAAATAAAGTAAATAAATCTGAAAAATTGAGAAAATAATAAAAATAAGCGGGGAAGGGGGATCCCAACACAATTCTATTTGAGTTCCTGTAGCATGTAGTATTTTCCATGGCTCCTCATCATCTGTACGTAGTATGTGCTTTGCATGTTCACCTTACAGAACAAAAGTAGCCAGGTTCTAAAAGCCCCCCATGTGGATGGCTGATGAGCACAACTCTACTTTAAGCATGTCTGTATACATTCATCTCATGACCTTGCTTCCTCCCTGTCTTTTGGTTTGTGGTACTGGAGGTGGAACCCAGGACCTCACAACTGCTGAGCCTCTGTTAGTTAGGCAAGTACTCATTGCTAAACTACAACCTCAGCCCTTTTCAAATTTTACTTTGAGACAAGATGCCTTCTTTAGGTCAGGGTAGCCTGGAGCAACTGGAAAGCCTCCTGCGTTTGCCTTCCGAATTCTGGGATTATAAGAATATGCTACCATGTCTGACTACCTAGCATTGTTTCATTGTGATCCTGACAGCCATTTCAACCCTTCATCTTCATATTTATTTTAAACAGCACAGTACTCATTATTAAAGTCCTCTAAATAAATAAATAAGTAGAAAAATGCAGAGCTTTTGAAGACCCATGCATCCCTCCTCCCAGACTTATATATGAAATTGCAGCAGCTCTGATTCTGTTTACAGGTATAGTGAATGGTCACTATGAAGACACTCTAAACTGATGGGTGATGGCACTCTGCATGCTGTGAATGTGTTGTTCCCATTGGTTGATAAATAAAGCCATTTGGCCTATGGCAAGGCAGCTTAGAGGCAGGCAGGAAATCCAAACAGATAGACAGGAAGAGAAAGGAAGGCAAGGCAGACGCTGTGAGGGGCCGCGAGGAGAAGCAGGATGTAAAGGTATTGGTAAGTCATGAGCCATGTGGCAAAGTATGGATTTATAGAAATGGGTTAATTAAAGATGTAAAATCTAGCTAGCAAGAAGCCTGAGCCAGTAGGCCATACAGTTCATAATTAATATAAGCTTGTGTGTGTGTGTGTGTGTTTACTTGGGTCTGAGTGGCTGTGGACTGGGTGGGACACAGAAAAACTTCAGCTACACTAAACTTTGTAGGAAAATATAAAATAAGAAAGTGAAAAATTACATCCTTACTTTTCAGTGCTTAATACTCAGATACAGTGTCTTCTAGGGGTGTTTGTTTAGTTTTGGTTTGGGAGTGTGCTGGGGACTGGGCCGGTGCTATACATGCTGGCCCAACACACTCCAACTAGGCCACACTCCAGCCTCACATTTCAGATTTCCTAACTCATTTAAAAAAACCAGACTCATCCAAAACTGCACGTTATTGCTTCCTTTTCACTCAGAATAATATCACTATCACTTCTTGTTGTTTTAAGAATTTGGGTATAAATCATTATAAATAATTCCTTCGTGTTAACATAGTAGAATATTTAAATCATTTGAGTAACATTTTAGAACAAATCTTGGTTCTCAAAATCTTTCAGTGTTTATGCTTATTCTATAGGTAGAATTAGGATGTTAGTGTAATAGAGTTCAGAAATCAAGAATACTGTTTTTGGTTTGCTTTGGTTTTTTAGCTGTGTGGAGTACACTCAGGAGACTAAGGTAGGCTGATGATGAGTTTGGGGCCAGCCTGGGGAAGACAGTGAGACTGTGTCACACACAAGAATATAGCTGGGGACGTGGTTCAGATGTAGAATACTTAGCTAGCATGTGCAAGGGCCTAAGCGTGATCCTGAGCAAGAAGAAAAATGAAGTGTAAAGCTTTATTAGTACATGAGATAAAATGGAGGGTTTCTCTACATAGAAAAAGTGGAAAGTTGGACGTCCTAAAGGTCATGCCCGAACTTTGGACAAGGAGTGTAGCCGTAGTGGCCGGGTGTTTGCCTAGCATGTGCCGGGCCTGAGTTTCACCACCAGCACCACAAAAAGTAAGATGGGAGGAAAAGGAAGATGGGAGAGGATGCAATTCTGTATCATGAGTTCAAGAGTGATGAAGGCTAGATAAAAGGGAAAATCCTCTCACTGTATGTAGTGGCTTTTAGAAGCACAGAGTCTTCTTAAGATCATGGTGACATCTGGGCTGAGAGAGCACTTAATGAACACAGGGTGACCCCACACCACCCTAAATATGAACTAAGATGGAAAGCATTTATTCTGTAAATAATGAATTTACAGAATTACTAGCCATGGAGACATGGGGCAGCATCACATCCATGCCACTCACTGACACTTTTATATCCTGCTCCACGTTGACTCTCTTGCAAGTGAACTTGAATGCACCTGCTGGTTTTCATCGAGCCAGGGTTTTGTTAGGGGACCACGTTCTCAATATGTGTAAAGGACACATACCCACAGCATAAAACATGGGTAGAACGTGACTGCCAGCAAAAAAAAAAAAAAAAAAAAAAAAAAAAAAAAAAATCACATCAGCTAAGGCTCAAGGAAATCCAGGTCCAACCACATTAGCATGCCCACTGTGGTCACACGTGAGACACACAAGGGCTATGAGTGGGGACAGCGGAGCTCAGTGCTAGAGTTCTTGCCTAGAGTGAGGCTTTGGGTTTAGGCTCTGGCTTCGCAGAACCAAACCAAATCCTGCCACATTCCTCCATCACAAGGACTTTTGAAATGAGAAGCAGCATGTGAAAGCATTTCTGAGACCATATATGAACAGGAACATAACACCTCGTGAGGCCTGCAGTGCCACGGATGGGCTCTGGAAGCCACGACACTAAGTTAACAGCTAGTATTTCCTCTTATAATCTCTCCAGTCACCAGGCTGGCCTACTCATTAACAGAATTTCCCGCAAACTGTTCTCTATTACAAATTGTCCACGTCCGGGTTGCCGAGACGGTTCAGTGGGTACAGAAGTTCTCTGCCAAACTTGGCACCTTGATTTGGACCAACATACTGGCAGCAGAGAACAAGATCCGGAAAGCTGTCCTCTGACCTCCCCGACCCACATAAATACATACATGAATAAATAAATGTAGTACAAAAAATTTAATGTCCATAGCTGCTTATTTCCCTGGGGGTGGAAAAGAACATTCTCACTCCGTCTCTCTCTCTCTCTCTCTCTCTCTCTCTCTCTCTCTCTCCCCCCCCCAAAGGAAAATAACTAACAAAAACTATTAGCATATTTATCTTCCATGTTCATTTCCCATCACTATGAAGGAACAACTTAAACTTCTTTGTGTGTGAGGGAGAGAGGAAAAAAGCACAGGGGGGCGGGGAGTCTCACAGAGCACACAGAGCGTGCTTGCTATCTTCTCTCTGACAGAACTAGGTGGGCATGGCTCCACTGCTTTCTTTTCCCAGATTAAATTATAACCAACAGTGGATCAGGAAAGGTGTGGCTGACCTTGGCAAGGCTGCCTCTCTCTCTAGTCACCAGAAGCCAGCTCCAAGGTTAACTCTTCCCTAACTCCAGGGAACCTGAGTTACCTTTCAACGCCTCCCCTCCCTGATCACTCTGCCCAGCACTCAGACTGTCGGGAGTAGCTGGCACGCAGAGGGCGTGCGGAAGGGACCTCCCTACCTTGCTTTCTGTTCTCCCACAGTGACAGCCAAGGTAGACCACGCTTCTCACTCCTTTCACAGTCAGTGTTGCTGGTCCCCAATCATGATGTGTTTAACTGTATCTTTTTCTCCAAATTTGTGTGTGCAAGCAAGGAGGCCATCAAACAAAACAAAACTAGAAAGTGGTAATGCCTTTCTTAGCTCCTGTGTTGACAGGAGAAGATACGAGGTAGATAAGAATTATTGGGTGTAGGTTTCCAAGAAAGCATGCAAGGTGGAGAGTTCTCTGGAACATAAATGTTCCCATTGCCACTTCTCTTTCCTGCCTGGAATACAGAAGCTGCTGGTGTTAGAGCAACCAACTTGGGACTAGCTAGGAGAAGGAGGAGGAGGAGGAGGAGGAGGAGGAGGAGGAGGAGGAGGAGGAGGAGGAGGAGGAGAAGAAGAAGAAGAAGAAGAAGAAGAAGAAGAAGAAGAAGAAGAAGAAGAAGAAGAAGAAGGTACGGTCCCTGATGGCCCCTCAGAACCATGATAAGAGCAGGAGACTGCTTGTGTCTAGACTTCTAATTACATGAGAAAAATAAAACTCCCACTTGGGGAAGGCCATTGCCTTTGGTGTTTCTGTTGCTTCCTGCCAAAGTCATTCCCTGTTGACATATCACAGTGTTCCTGGCCCTTCAAACAGAGCCTGGCACACAGTAAGATACTAGTATTGGGCTGCAGAAACCAACCTCTCAGTAAAGTCCTTACTGCAAGAGCATGAGGTCTTGAGTTCAAGCCCCAAGACTCATGTGGAGGGAAAGGCAAGTGTGGTAGCACACACTTATAACCCCAGCAGAGAGACACAGAGTCCTAGAGCTCACTGGCCAGCCAGGCTAGCCTACTTGTGAATTCTAGGCAAATGAAAGACCTATTTCAAAAAAAAAAAAAAAAAAAAAAAAAGGATAATGGCATGTGAAGAACAATCAAGATTTTCCTTGAAGCTCTATGCACATGTGCCCATAAGTACATGTGTACAAACCTATATGTATACCTGCACATACACACATGAATATGTACACAACAAAGATATTCCACATGTTTTTATTGGGGGTGTATGGTTGATATATTGTACACCCCAATAAACTTATCTAGGGGTCAGAACAGCCACTGAATTAAACATAGAGTTTAGGCAGTGGTAGCATTAATCCTAGCATTCCAGAGGCACAGATCCATCCGGATCTCTGTGAGTTCAAGTCTACTCTGGAAACAGAGCCAGGCATGGTGACACACACCTTTAATCCCAGCACTTGAGATCTCACGTCTTGCTTGGGAAAGACACACACCTTTAATCTCAGGAAGTGCTGGCAGGAAGTAGAAAGGTATATAAGGCATGAGGACCAGGAACTAGAGGCTTTTTAAGCTTTTAGGCTTTTTGAGCAGCAGTTCAGCTGAGATACATTCAGGTGAGGACTCAGAGGCTTTCAGTCTGAGGAAACAAGATTAGCTGAGGAATTGACAAGGTGAGGTTGGATGTGGCTTATTCTATTTCTCTGATCTTTCAGCATTTTAAGATTCATGCTACAGGAGGGTACATTCAAAGCCACTCACAATCAAGACCTAATATAAAACAACAGGAATATCAAACTTGAAGATGCCTTTAAGTTATATTCTTCATCTCTAAGGATTACAACTCAAATGGCAAATATAGGTACAACAGAGATATTTTAAAAGATCATCTTCCATTTATTGACTCATGCATTCAATACTTAGTGCACTCTTGCAATCTACCAGACTCTATAGTAAGTCCCAGGAATAGGGCAGCAAGTCTAAGAGGCCAAAGTACACCCGCTTTGTGGAACCTCTAATGGAGGAAGAAAGACAACACACAGGAGATAAGTGCCTATGTCAGGAGCTACAGAGAATTATTATGAGAAGGCACAGCAAGTGATTATCTAAGCCAGTTCATGGCTTGTGGCGGACATTTCCCAGGTCCCATTCACATCTATGCATTAAGCTTTATTATTTTTATCTCAACCCAATATGAAAGTCCCAGCATTGGTATCCTTCTTTCCTTAGGGCTCTTTCTGGGCACTGGAGCCTTCTCTGTCCCCATATATAGCCACTAACAGGAATGGGAACAGACACAGGCCAGGAACAGGCAATAGTTGGCATAGAAGTTCCCCCAGACCCCTGCCATTTGGGCGAGATAACACCATTATCCCATGATTTACATGGTTAGTGCTGGAGCTGATTTTGCCAGAGAAATTAGATCAGTTGCCTGTGGTGGTGGTGGCTGGCTGGATCACACATCCTTTACAGGAGTTCTTCCCTCTTTCCCAGCTCCCTTTTTGATTTCCTAAGGGCACTTTCCAAACAAGTGATTTATACTCTAATCCTGGTCTCCAAGTTTGTAGGCAGGGGACATAAACTAAGACAGAGCCAAGTTGGCCAAATAAGAAAGAGATGTTGTTGTGCCTGCGGGAGAGAGGGGTTAACAAGAATGGGAGCCAGACAGTGGCCTAAGGTCATGGGATCTATAGATTTCTAGATTCTGGATTTCTGTCCAAGTGAAACAGGAAGCCTTGGAGGGTTTGGGGCAGAGCTGGAACGTGTCCCGACTTCTGCTTTGAACCTTGCTCTAACTGTGTTGATAACAGATCATAGGGATAATGGCAGAAGCAGGGATACTCACAAGGAAACTATCCATAATTACAACAGACGCTGGCAACAGATGACCAGAATGCAGGCCGGGAGACAGCTTTTATAACTAGAACAGCTTGAGTAGGGCAAAATGCTTGCTGTACAAGCATGGATATCTGCGGTCAGAGTCCCAGAATCCACATGAAAGCTGGGCACAACACCACACATCTCTAACTCCAGTGATGGAGGGCAGGGGACACAAGTGACTCTGGGGACTGCTGGCCAGCCAGTTTAGCCAAAACAGTGAACTCCAGGTTCAGTGGGAGACCCTGTCTCAAAAAGTAAGGTGGAGACTGATAGAGGAAGACACCAGACATCAATCTCTGGCCTCCACACATATATGCACAGGTAAGCCCACCACACTCACGCCAACATACGTGCATACCCCTCTCCTCTGACAGACACACACTGGAGTGAGGAACATCGCTGTCGAAGAACAATGCCAGAACCATCTTCTTGCCCATTCTTCATCTCAGTTGAATTCCTCATCCAACAGAGCAGCCTGGAACCACTGGATCTCTTTGTCCTGGGAAGTCAGTATTCAGTAAGTGACAAATACTTGAGTTTGAATCTTGGCTTCATCACTTACTTCTGATCTGCCTTGTTTAAAGTGTCTGGCTCTCCATGGCCCAAAATATCATACCCACCATCTGAGGCTGCCGTGAAAACTAAACTAAATGAGACGATGTTTGCAAATTGCTGAGCTCAATGGTTATGCTTAGAAACTACATTAATATAACTTTAAATGTCATTTTTCATCAGCTTTAAGCCAATATTGCTTTTAAATGCATTATTGTTTATCTGCTTCCACAGAAGAATAAAAATACTGCCAATTAAACCATGACACAAGGCCTTCATGACAGTTCTGCAGAGTACATAAGAGATATATCACCTTCTTACTGCTCTGAAATGTCTTTTATCTAGTCCAAAGAAATGGGTCATTTCTCAACTGCATGCATGATGTGTGATGGGAAATGTTTTTGCCTGTATCCAAGAAACAGCATGAAAGAAAGTATAACTGGAAGCTTCATTGGTCTTCTGACGTCTTTCTGTAAAACATTTAGAGGAATCAATGGCATTCCTCCTTTCACAAATACCTGTTTCAGTAACCACTTCTATACCCTACGGCTTTGCTTCTATCACCACACTGGGGGTATAATGGCTTCCTATTTCTGCTGCTGAATCATTGTGTCCTTTCTTGAGAAAATGTACTAATTGCTACACTTGACACAATCAGCTCCAACAGGGGTAAGATATTGTTGAGGCAAAAATTTTAAACAGATAGGACCGAATGAACAGATCCCCAGGTAAGGAAAAAAAGAAAATACTACTCTGTGACCCAACTGGAATGCATATGACCAAAACTCATACATTAACACAAGCCCTGGCTGGGGTCTTCACGAGAGACAGAGGAACAAGAGAAAAGCACCCCAATTACATAGGTTTTGCATGATGTGGGATCTTTTAGAAATGGAGACTCAGAAAGCAAACTTGTTTATGGGGGTATGCAGAAGTATGATGGATGGACAAAGGGGTGTGGCCTGATGGTAATGAGCTAGAAGCGAGGGCTTGACAGTATCTTCACTCAGGTTCTTGGCATCTCAGGGTCTTCATCTCTGTCCCTTCTTCCAGGCTTGGGGGGCAGGGAGTTCACTAGAATGAGAGTCATATAACCTGCTCCAGGGGAAGCTCATCTGGGTCTTATGGACCGCTTCAGAGGAGATGAGAAAAGGAAGGCCAGAGAGATTTCTTGCTTCTGTGCCTTTCTCAAGTGTCATGGTAGTAACTCTGGGAACAGCACGTGATAAACACTGTCATAGTCTGTTCCCAATAGCCTCAGACTAGGAATTTCCCAAATATCAACCAATGGAGAACAAAGTTTGGTGTGCATGGTATAGAAAACATAGCAAGAAGAATGAATTTGTAAAGCTGCCAGCCACAATACCTGTAAGGCTCACAGATGTGATATGGAGGAAAAGGAGTGATCCCATCAAGTGTAATTAAAGAAAGATTAAAACTCATGCAAGCTTTAAAAATCAAGAAAACGGTTATTTGTAGCAGAGAGTTGGATGGAGACCAAATGTGAACAAGAAAGGGACAACTAGGATGCTGTCATGGTCTGTCCTGGAGGTAGGTGCCAACTTCATGAATGTGGACAATTACTAAACATGAACACTCAGCATACCTACACTGTTTCTGTAAGCCTATTTCAATTTAAAAAAGTTTTAAAGACTGTATGTCTGTATATATCTGTGTATAAACAGAAATCAATTTTCCATTATCAGGGTAAAAAAAATGGTGTCTGAACGAAGGGTCCTTTGTCATGGCATTTTAACACAAAATTTTACTAGCCAAACATTCAAGCCAGATAATAACACTTACTTAATTCTTTGCCTCTTATACATAGTTATTATGACAAATAATAGTTTATTAAGCAGGAGGAAACAATTTTCTTGTTATACTATTATTTTCATTTTCTCTCAAGGTAAATTCCTTTGAAACTTGCTCCCTTTTTTTGAATGCATTCACACCATTCACCTCACTTCAAATCTCATTCTAATGTCAGTGGCCAATGAGGACTTCCTGTGAGTTCAAAATGCTTCAAAACCACAGCAGAAGAGACAGTTATTCATGCCTGAAAAAGTCCAGAACTTAATTCCTCCAAGAATTATGTAGTAGTTTTAACTAAGGCTTCTGGTACAAGTAGCCCCAGCTTGGGGGGGTCAAGGCTCAGTGATTAGGAGACAAGGGAATGAATGAGGAGCTATAGAAAAGCCTGCATGTTGACTGGACTCGTTACCCTGGTAGAGTTGTCTCTTCCCATTTACGCAGTAGTTTTCCAAAGACCTGCCATTTTCCTACACGTCTATGGATGCTCCAGCATTCATGAAGACAGAAGCTTTGACTCCGGGAAAGCGCAGCCCTCTCATTCAGAACACTATAGTTCTATGTTAGCTGTTTCTATATGACTGCAACCAAAATACTCAAGAGAATGACCTAAAGGAGGGAAGATGTAGTTGGGCTCACTGTTTCCAAGGGTTTGGTACATGGTTGCTTGACCCCATGTGCTTGGGTAGAGCATGTAGAGTAATGGGCTGGTCACCTCATAGGAGACATGAGGCAGCAAGAGAAAAAGGAACATGAGACTTGGCATAACATTCAGTCATACCCCAGTAACTTACTTACTCTAGTTAAGGCTTGGCCTCCATCTCTTAAAGTTTTCACAACCTCCCCAGACAGTGCCATGAGCTGGGGAACTAGCGTATAAAACATGAAAACAGGGGATGCATCTCACTCTCAAACCATATCAATACTATACATTCTTTTATCTGCACGTGTATGGTTAGCCACAAAATTCACTTTACATCATCATCATCCCTCAGTGAATATTCATACCCATCCCCCAACTGAGCAACGAGGGGAGACTTTCAGCAACTCCACTGAGACAGGAGAGTTTTCAGCTCAGCCCCTACCCTCTGCCTGCAGAACCATGAGCTACATTTAGATGTTCTAAGTGGGGGGAGACATTAAAATTTAAGTGGGGACTAGTTGAGGAGGGGAAGGGATCAGCAAGAGTGGGAACGGGAACAAAAGAGGGTAATAGAGACAAATATGAAAAAGTACATCACAGACATGTTGAAACTCATCATAGTATGTAATTAACATATGTCAATCAAAACGAAGAAACTAAGCATCTTAAATCTAAGTCTCTGAGTTTGGTAAAGTTTACCATGTCATAGTAGATATCACAAAAATGTGGTCCAAATGACATCTGTTGGTGATTTGGTTCAGTCTCGTGGCTTTAAATATCACCCACATATAAAACAAAACAGCAAGAAAAAGTCCTCATGAATGGTGTATCTTTAACATGGGGAAACCCGCCAGGTGGTTATAATTCCAGAATTTAGAGGCCAAAGCATGAGGATTACCAGAAGTTTGTTTTTTTGATTTTGGGTTTTTTTTTTTTTTTTTTTGAGGGGGAAGGTGGGTTTCAAGACAGGGTTTCTCTGTGTAGTTTGGTGCCTGTCCTGGATCTCACTCTGTAGACCAGGCTGGCCTCGAACTCAGGGAGATCCATCTGACTCTGCCTCCTGAGTTCTGGGATTAAAGGCGTGCACCACCGCCACCCAGCAGATTACCAGAAGTTTGAGACCAGCATGAGGGACACAGTGAGTCTTATTTGAAAACCTCTCTCAAATAAGAACACCACACACACTGCATTCCGATTCCTTCTCTACACCCCAACTTCATCACATAGCTTTTTCTCATCAAATTTTGACTTTATCCTGCTGCTCTGGCCCTAAGCTTTGATTCATTCTCCTATGTACTATTGCCCATTTTCTTATCCTACCTAGCAGGAAATCCTGTTCGTTCCATCATTAAAATGAACCCAGAATCAGCCACTTCCCTCTCTCCCTGTGGAGGGACAAACAGAATCAAGGACATTTATTCTGACAAAATCCCAGTCCAAATATCACCTGGGTCACATCTCTGCAGGCAGCACCTGGAGAGTGGAGGCACCTCCAGACAAAGGGGGGCTTGGGGACCAGCAGCCATAACTATGGCGATATCACACACAGGTGTGCTTGGTACACAGTCGACATCTTTATTTAAGTCCTCTGCTCTCTAGCACAGACATCCTCTCACTCCACAAACACATCGTGAGCACCTTCCCTTCACCATGCACTTTCCAGGCCCTCCGAGCACAAGGGTAAGAAAGGCAGGCGAGTTTTTTAACTTTCATGAATACGGCCCTTCACATCCCAGAGGCGGTTCATTAGTTAGGGGTTCCTATTGCTGGGATGAAACACCATGACCAAAAGCAACTTGGGGAGGAAAGGGTTTGTTTTAATCACTGTTCATCAACAAAAGCAGAGAGGGCAGGAACTCAAGCAGGCAGAGCAGGAACCTGGAGGCAGGAGCCAACGCAGAGGTCATGGAGGGGTGCTGCATACTAACTCACTTCGCACAGCTTGCTCAGCCCGCTTTCTCCCAGAACCCAGGACCACCAGCTAAGGGATGACACCACCCACAATGGACTGGGTCCTCTGCCATCAATCACTAATTAAGAAAATGCCCTACAGGCTTGCCTACAGTTCCATCTCATGGAGGCATTTTCTCAATTGAAGTTTCCTCCTCTCAGATGACTTCAGCTTGTGTCAAGCTGACATAAAACTATGCAACACCATGGTAATGACAAGCCTGGACTCAAAAGTTAGCAGATCAATTCTTCCAGTTTATCCAAGTGTAAGAATGAACTAGAAATATTTTAGATTATTTCTAATCTATATTCAACTGTCTCCAACCAAAGAGAAAGTATGCACATATGTATATACTGATATGTGTACATACAGACATATATATATATATATACACATGCATATACTATACACACATGTATATGCACATGCACACATATAGAGAGAAAAGCAAAACATGTTTTATATATGTATACATATTGTGGTGGTCTGAATGAAAATGGCCCCCATAGACTCATAGGGAGTGGCATTACTGGAGGTGTGGCCTTGTTGGAGGGAGTGTGTCCCTGGGGGTGGACTTTGAGGTTTCAGATGCTCAAGCCAGGTCTAGTGGCTCATTGTCTCTTCCTATAGCCTGTGGATCCAGATGTAGCACTCTCAGCTACCTCTGCAGCACCATGTCTGCCTGCATGCCACCATGCTTCCTGACATGATAAAGGAATAAACCTTTGAACTGTAAGCCAGCCCCAATTAAATATTTTCCTTTGCAGGGCAGTAGCAGCACATGCCTGTAATCCCAGCACTCAGGAGGCAGAGGTAGGTGGATCTCTGTGAGTAGTTCAAGGCCAGCCTGGTCTACAAAGTGAGTTCCAGGACATCCAGGGATGTTACACAAAGAAACCATGTTTTGAAAAACAAAACAAAACACACAAACAAACAAAATTTTCTTTTGTAAGAGTTGAGTTACCATGGTCATGGTGTCTCTTCACAGTAACAGAAACCTTAACTAAGACTCTCTCTCTCTCTCTCTCTCTCTCTCTCTCTCTCTCTCTCTCTCTCGGTTTTCTGTGCTAATGAGCATCTTTCTGTCTTCTGACAGTATATCTAAATATACTCGATCTAATATTGCAAGGCATCAGGGTAGATGCCTAGCTTATGTAGTGAGACCCTGTCTCAAACAAACATACAAACAAAACATCACCACCAAAACCCACAACAATAAAACCATCTACTTGTATGTAGGAGGATTTGGTGAAAAAAAGAGGGAAGACAAGAGGACTCTGAGCCCTGTGCACTGGCAGAGAAGTAGCATAGCATACTGGATGACTTTGTTACTGTTTTATTGCTGTAACGAGACACCATGACCAAGACAACGTATAGAAGAAAGCATTTAATAGGGGCTCACAGTTTCAGAGGGCAAGTCTATGACCATCATGGTGGGAGGCACGGAACTGGAAAAGAGCTTGAGACACACCATGAGGTGGATGGGGTTGGGGGGAGAGCTCTAGCAATGGCATGGGCTTTTGAAACCTCAAGTCCAACCCTGGTGACATACTTCTTCCAAGAGGGCCACACCTCCTAATCCTTCCCAAACAGTTCCATCAACTAGGGACCAAGTATTCAACTACATGAGCCTATGGGGACCATTCTCATTCAAACCACCACACTGGGCCAGCATGCACTTGGGAGCAGAACCTAAAAAGGGAACTTGGAAGGCTGGAGAGATGGCTAGATGGTTTAAAGCACTTGATCCACAATTGTGAGGAACACAGTTTGGATCCTGGCACCCAAATAACAAGTGGGTATTCATTAACTATAAACACCTGTAACCTAGAAGCAAAGGGGACAGAGCCAGGAAGGAGGCTTACTGAGGCTTGCTGGCTTCCAGCCTCACTGAGATATGAGTCCTGGGTTCAAGAGACCCTTCCTCAAAAGGAACAGACAACTGGGCATGGCGGTGCACACCTTTAATTCCAGGTCAACCAAGCTGCTGAGTGGGACCTGGTCAAAAAAAAAAAAAAAAAGAGAAAAAAATCAGAGAGGAACAGACAAAGAATAATGAGGAGACCCTCTTCTCACCCCCCCCCCCCCCCCGCCACCCCTTGCAGGCATGGGCAAGTGTACATGTGTGTGTATACTCACACAGACACATACAAACAGAGAAATAGATAGATAGAAAGACAGACAGATAAGGAAAATTTTAAAAAGAAAAGGTGTATTTGGGGCATTTACTGGTGGGAGCTATAAAGCCTATAAACACTGTAAAGTTTCTACAAAACCATGTGAAACTGATTCTGGTTTGTTTTTTTTTTTTTCACGTCCAGCTGTGAAAACTGCAGACTAGAAATGTGCACACTGACCCACCTGTGAGGCAGTTTTGCAGCCTAGCTGGGCTTCTGAAGAGTCACAGACACACTGCAAACACCACTGTGGCCGGGCAGTGCCTCTCCACTGGGGAGTGGTTTGTACCCGGGGGGACATTAAGCAACATCTGGAGACGTTTTTGGTTGTCACAACTGAAAGGAGTACGTTACTGGCATCTAGAGGGGAGAGGCCAGTGTATTGGACAGGTTCATGTTACTTAAATTAAAGTTCCGAGTTAATTAACTTACAAAAAGTTTACTTTGGCTCACAGTTTTACAGGTTTTAGTCCAAGATAGAGGGGCCCCAATAATTTGGATCTGTGATGGGGTGCCAGATGGCAATGTGGGGAACACACAGCAGAATAAGCTGCTCCCTTCATGAAGCAAAGACTTCAGAGTCCCTTCTAAGGGGACACTTCCAGTGGGGAAGTCTCATAAGGCTTTACCTCCTGAAGATCCACAGCTGTTCCCAGCAGCACCACTCTGGAAACAAGCCTTTAACACATGGAGCTTTGGAGGACATTCAACATCCGACTACAGTTGTCATGGATGATACTAAACACTCTAGAATGTCCAGGAATACGCTACATACCTATCTCACCCCAGAGATAAAGCCCTGGGATAAGCACATAAGAACTTTCTCTTCTACTCACACCCCATCCTGTCCCACCACGTGTCTCTCATTCCTCCGTGATCTCCTATTTAAATAGTCATGACTCAACTATCTTGGATCCTTCACTTTCAAAGCCTAGTCTCAGTTTCTATAATAGTGAGTCTGCAAAGATCATCCCCCAATAAAATATTCCTGCCCATAGGGAGCCCTCTGTCTTTAAATCTGAATAATTCTCACGTTAATCAACAGAAATGACAAATGAGACAATATGCACAAAGCCTTACTATCTTTCTAGGCACAGCGGTGCACAGCTGTCATCACAGCACTTGAAAAATAGAGACAGAAGGGCAGTGAGTTCAAGGTCAGCCAGGGCCGCACAGTAAATTTAATGTCAGCCTGGACTTACATAAAGAGACCCTGTCTCCAAACACTAAAGGCTGGCAACCTGACTCAGTGGTTGAGGATTTGCCGAGCATTATGCCAAGTCCTGAGCTCAAAGAGGAGCACTACAACAAAATCAAACAAACAAACAAGACCTGAGATGCCATGTGTGAAGTATAGCTAGCAAGACCAGATGAAAGGATCATGTGGACAGGAAGAAGCTCCAAGATTCCATGGGAAGAGAGCAAGGCCAGGGTCCCAGGTGAGCCCAGGCTGCAGCTACTCCTGTCAAGGCATTAGGAGAACAAACCCAGGGACCTCCGGGTGACACTAGCTGCAGCAGATATTACAAGGAATGGAAGAATTGCCAAGCTGAACCAAGGCAGTTCCAAACTGAAAGAGATAACTTAAAAAGGCTGTTGGAAGCCGCTCAGGCTGTGATGTGGCGGTAGACAACTGGACTGTTGTCTATACAAAGGGGGGAGATGACGAAGTCATGATAGTTTAAATTCTTGCTACTCCCAGAATCCCGTGGTGATATTGTGTCCCCCAATATATTGTGCACCCTAATAAACTTATCTGGGGTCAGAGAACAGAACAGCTGCTAGATAGACATAGAGGCCAGAAAATGGTGGCATACATGCCTATAGTCCTAGCATTCCAGAGGCAGAGATCTATCTGGATCTCTGTGAGTTCAAAGCCACACTGGAAACAGCCAGGCCTGGTAACACACACCTTTAATCCCAGGAAGTGATGGCAGGAAGCAGAAAGGTATATAAGGCATGAGGACCAGGAACTAGAGCTCTTTTAAGCTTTTAGGCTTTTGAGCAGCAAGCAGTTCAGCTGAGATCCATTCAGATGAGGACACAGAGGCTTCCAGTTTGAGGAAACAAGATCAGCTGAGGAATTGGTGAGGTGAGGTTAGCTGTGGCTTACTCTGTTTCTCTGATCTTTCAGTGTTCACCCCAATACCTGGCTCCGGGTTTGTTTTTATTAATAAGACCTTTTAAGATTCGTGCTACAGAATCCTTGATCTAGACACAGTCCTACCAAAAGTGATGGGTGTGCATATCTTTAGGGAGGCATTTGAAGATATAGGCTTAGACAATAGTGGCATCTTCTTCATAAGGCAAGAAATCCTGAGCCAAGGGGCTGCTGGAACTGGCTAAGTGTGTTCCAGAAGTCAGAGCCAACATATCTGTGATTCCAGTCATTCTCATCATGCTTCCTCCCATGGGATCACAAGGTATCAATGACAGATGTGATGTTAGCATGGGAGGGAAGTTAAGAAAGAGGACACCACAAGCCATGGGTTTTGTTTGTTTGTTTGGGTGTGTATATGTGTTTTCGTGCACACCAGTGTGCACATGCATGTAGACGTCAGAGACCAATGTCAGACCAATTATTCTGCACCTTATTTTTAGAGACCATGTCTCTCACTGAACCTGGAGTTTACCAGTTTGGCTAGACTGGCTGCCCAGGGAGCCCCATAGATCCTCCTCTCTCTGCCTTCCCAGCACTGAGATTGCTCTACCATGCCTGGTATTTATTTAGTTGCTGGGGATCAAATTTAGGTCCTCATGCATACATGACAAGCATCCTACCAACCAAGCCACTTCCTCAGCTTTGTGTGTCACTATTTTAATGGAAACCAAAGCTTCTCCAGACACTTACTGGTATAGGCTAAAACTGGGCTATGATCTAACCAGTAGTTCCCAGGAGGTGGAGAAGTTGAGGCACAGGCTAAGAAAATGACTCTGACCTCCTCCACAGTATGAACATGGACCCTTCACCACTACAGATTCAGAGACTTAGAACACAGGACCAAGACACAGGCACAGAACAGTTACACACTGGCTTCTGAAACAACATCAGAAGAACAGAAGGGAGTCCATCTGATCGGATTTTTTAAAAAGTGCCTTGGTTCCTGTCAGCTCATCTCCCTGCCTTCACTAATTTTAGTTGAGTAGATCTTGGGAGCCTAGGACACTCCAGGACTCTAGGAGTCAAACCTGAATCCATGTAAATGCCAGGTACGGTATGGTGTGGTTGTAATCCCAGTGCTGAGGAGGCGGAGACAGGTGGATCTCTGGAGCTCACTATTCAGTCAGCCTAGACCGACTGATGAGCTCCAGATAATTGAGAGACCCTGTCTCAAGAAACAAGGTGGTGGCTGCTATGAGATGACTTACAATTAAGAGCACTTGCTATTCTTGCAGAGAACCTGGGTTTGTTCCCAACACTCACACAGCAGCTAACAACCATCGGGAAATCAGTTGCAGAATATCCCACACCCTCTTCTGATCTCTGTGGGCACTACACACATGTGGTACATTAGCATACACACCAGGCAAAACACTCATACATATGATACAAAAAAATGCATTCCTGAGGAACAACACAAGATTGACTCCAGTCCTACACACACACCTGGTGATATTTTATTTGTATTAAAATGTTATTTATATGTTAATAAATAAAGTTGCCCGGGGGTCAGAGCTATTAGCAAGCCATAGGAAAGCAGGGCAGTGGTGGCATATGCTTGTAATCCCAGCACTTGGTAGGCAGAGCTAGGTAAGTCTCTGTGTGTTCAGGGATACAGCCAGTATTGGATACACGTGCCTTTAATCTCAATACCAATCATAGAAAACCTGGAGGTCTATACAGACAGGCCGTGACGAGGCGGTCATGTGGTTGGGTTTACAACCAATGAGAAGGCAGAACAGGAACTCTATATAAAGACTTTAACACAGGGGTAGCTCTGGTTCGGAGAGGTAGGACCACTGCAGGAGGAAGGGTAAGGTTTTAGCTCTTAGCTCTGACCTCTTGGCTTTCTTCTTTGCATTGGTTCTGTGTTTCTTATTTAAAATGACAGTTGGTTACATCTACACACACCTGCACATATATGTATACACATGTAAACACACACACATATGGCCTAATAAATAAATAAATAAATACCTTGTGAGTTAGAAATGATTACTTTCATTTTACAGATGATTATGGAAAGAAAGCTGGAGATTGTGAATAAATGATGTAAGCTTATACAGTGCTGGAGCAGCCATCCAAATCATCCACACCCACACCAAGTGCTTCTTTGCAGGAACAAAATTCCAGAGTCTTTCTCTGTACTCAGGGATATATTGATTCCCAGGAACAAAATTCCAGAGTCTTTCCCTGTACTCAGGGATATATTGATTCCCATGACCCATACAATAAATAAATAAGTGAATAAATAAATAATAAATAATCCCGGGAGTAGAAACACAAAGACATATGGATCCCAGCCCCTGGGCCTCGGTGGCCAGCCGGCTCAACCTACTTGCTAAATTCCAGGAAGGAGAGACCCCGTCTTAAAAAAGATCACATCTAAGGAATAACAAGGCTGTCCTCTGGCCTCCGTACACTCATAAACTACCCTATCCTACACACACACACACACACACACACACACACACACACACACACACACGCCACTTCCTACTCCCTTAAGTGATATCAAAGGAATTGTATAAGAAAATGAGTGGGTGAAAACTGATTACCTTGCTCAATTGTTTATTCCCAAAGAGAAGGAGATGAGATGGTCAACACAGCTGTCGCACTTCGACTACCAAAACATGTTGTGAGATTGCCTGACAAGTTACTGTGCAGCCTGTTGTACTGGTCTCTCAGCAGATTATCAAGGATGGGCTCTATGAAGGCCAAGGGTTACTGGAGAAGAAGCTGTCCTGGTTACTTTTCCTGTGGCTGTGATAAAATAATCTGACAAGGGCAATTTAAGGAGGGGAGGGAGGGAGGGTTTGGGGGCTCACGGTTCAGTCAGCAGGGGCTCGAAGCAGCTGGCCACACTGTGCTCTAGGAAGAAGAGAGCAATAAATGCTCACACTCAGCCAGCATCCCTGTTTTTGTGCAGTCCAGGACCCAAGCCCAGGGGATGTTTCATACCCTATCAGGATGTGGCTTCCTCATCAAGAGAATGCCTCACAGGCATGACCTAACCTAATTAGGTCATTTTCCCCACAGGTATGCCTGGAGGCGTTCTCCTGGAGGATTCTAGACCCTGTCCAACTGACAATATTAAACATCACAAAGACAATAAGGAGGGTTTTGGTGGTCAGCCTGTAGCCGCTCTCATCTGCTACTTGAATACAGGCTTTGCCAGAGTCGTCCTAACGTTCAACTTCGGGGATCCTGCAAAGAGCTATTGAAGCTTATCTATCCTTCACGGCACCAAACAGTTCCCTGGTTATGATTCTGCAAGCAAGCGTTTACTCGGAAGGCAGAAGTTCGGCAGAAGTAGATCACGGGCCAGAGTGTTCCAGATTATATGTGGTACCTAAAATGACGAAGACGCTCCCAAGACACAATTTTCCTAATGCACGAAGAGAGACACAATGGAGGATATTATAAGACGCTTGTGCTGGCTAGTTTTATGTCAACTTGACACAAGCTAGAGCAGTGGTTCTCAACCTTCCTAATGCTGCCACCCTTTAATGCAGTTCCTCGTGCTGGGGTGACCCCCAAGCATAAAATCATTTTCATTGCTACCTCATAACTGTAATTTTGCTACTGTTGTGAGTCATAATGTGAATATCTATGTTTTCTGATGGTCTTAGGTGGCCCCTGTGAAAGGGTCATTTGACCCCAAAGGGGTCACAACCCATAGGTTGAGAACTGCTGAGTCATCCAACAAGAGGGAACCTTGATTGAGAAAATGCCTCTGTAAGACTGGGCTGTAGACAAGCCTGTGGAACATTTTCTTAATTAGTGACCATTGTGGGTGCTGTCACCTCTGGACTGGTGGTTCTGGGTTCTATAAGAAAGCAGGCTGAGCAAGCCACGAGGAGTAAGCGAGTAAGCAGTGTTCCTCTATGACTCCTGCCTCCAGGTTCCTGCCCTGTTTGACTTTCTGTCCTGACTTCCTTTAATAATAAACAATGCTATTGTCTTAGTTAAGGTTTCTATTGCTGTGAAAAGACACCATGACCACAGCAACTCTTATAAGGAAAACATTTAATTGGGGTGGCTCACTTATAGTTTCAGAGGTTCAGTCCATTATCATCATGGCGGGGGAACACGGCAGGGTGCAGGCAGACATGGTGCTGGCTACATCTTGATCTGCAAACAGGAAATGGTCTCTGACACTGGGTGGGATCTTGAGCATAGAAAACCTCAAAGTCCACCCCCATAGTGACATATTTCCTCCAATAAGGCCATACCTACTCCAACAAAGCCACGCCTCCTAATAGTGACACTCCCTATGAGCTTGTGGGGGCCAATTACATTCAAACTGTCACAGCTATGGAAGCATAAAGGAAATAAACCCTTTCCTTCCCAAGTGACTTTGGTCCTGGTGTTTCATCACAGCAATGTTAACTCTCACTAAGACAATGCTCATGCAGCTCCCTGAGAAAATCTAGTCTGTAAGAAGCCCCAAAGAGAAGAAAATAAGACAAAGAGATGGAACTAGCCCAAAATGTCTCTTGTCCAGAAGGTGGGGTAACTCAAAAGAAGAAAAGACTCTTTAGAGCTCAGGAGTGGGATTTGGAGCTTAACTCAGACAATTTTCTCTGAAGCTTGCTCAGATAATAACAATAAAGTTATCAGTTGAGCAGCTAAAAAATGAAAATGGTAAATAAATAGAGCTATTTCAGATAGCAGGATTCTGTGCTGGTTTTATGTCGATTTGCTACAAGCTAGAGCCACCTGGGAAGAAGAACCTCAACTGAGGAAATGTCCCCCACTGGATTGGCCTGTGGACACGCCTGTAGTGCATTTTCTTAATTAGTGATTGATGTGGGAGGGCCCAGGCCACTGTGGGTGGTGCCATCCCTGGGCAGGTGGTCTTGGGGTGTATAAGAAAGCAGGCTGAGCAAACCACAAAAAGCAGGCTAAGAAGCAGCACTCTTCCATGGCCTCTGCTTCAGTTCTGCCTCCAGGTACCTGCGTTGAGTTCCTGCCCTGCCCTCATTAGATGATGGACTGTGATAACCCGTGTCCTCTGGTTATGGTGTTTAATCGTAGCAAGAGAAGCTGTAATGAAGACAAACAGGCCTAAAAATAATGACACTTGGGAAGAGTGGGGAGACTATTGGGGCTTTGTGGGACACCCGCCCTTCAGCTGAGTGTATGGAGAGCCACTCCTCAGAATGGTCATTTGAGCTGAGAAATGGCAGCCACGAGAAGCCTGGAAGTCACACAGGACACCGTATTTTTAAGGAGTCACGTGGCTGCACAGGCAGGAGGAAAATGGGTGGAGAGAAACAGATGACCAGGGTCCTGCCTGGTCACTTGTCTGCAGGCTGCTTCCTCTTGAGCCTCACCTTCCTCAGGAGCCTCTTTAAAGGACTCAGTATGGTTTCATTTCTACCTTCCCTGGAGGCCAAGCTCCCTGTGTTGCCGATCCTGGAGCATAGTGCGTTTGATAGACGTAGGCCTGGAGAACACATGGTGAGAAATTCTGCAGATGACTCTTCCTAACCATCTTCCCTTTTCTGTCTTCTCATTAAGAAATTTGGGCAGGCACCTCACGAATCACAGGCTTTGCAGTTAGGTTGGTTAAGACTATGATGTGCTACTTTAGAGGACCAATTCATCCGCAATCTGTCCTCTCTTGGGGTTGTCAGGAAGCGAGTCAGTGCAGTGATATATGCTCCAAAACATGAAGGAGCAGCCCTGTTGCTCTGAGCGCAACAGCTGCAGAATTTAGAGACAAGACCTCGGGTTCTTTTAGAAACCAATTACCAGACTGTATAACTATAAAATCACCCTAGGCTGACTGTAAACAAGTGGCTTAAACTTGAACCCAGGACCCAGATGAGACCTAGATTTCCATGAGTCTCCTTTTACCAGGCTTTGAAAACAGAAACTCCTCAGAAAACCATGGGAAGCATGTCGTAGAGGTTTTCCCTTTGATGGAGGATTGAGACACTTCTGGAAAAGAAAAAAAACCAAACCCACACAACGTACGCATCTCCTTCAACAACCTAATGATGGAAAGATTGATTCTGTGCAAGCTCCACTCCCACAGCCTTTCTGGAGCTAAGTAAATTCCTTGACCAGAGCCAACATTTCATGAATCTCAATGGCAAAACAATGACCAACTATAGAATGATGAGGATAACAACTATGGACAACAAGGAGAACTTCTTGGGATTTCTAGGTATTTTATGACAGGAGCTCGGCATCTCTGACCTCATTACCCATCATCACAAAGCTCTTGTGAAGGAGGCATGCCTGTAACAGCAGCTGACTAATGTAATACTTGATGCTGCTATAATCCTGATTATGTAGGAAATTAGGTGAGTATTCAGCAACGTGCCCCAGTTACTGAGACGCTCAGAGGTAAACCTAGGATCAAATTCTAGAAAGAAGGAGAAGCAGGCTTACTCTCAAATAGCATGAGGGCCAATAGGAGCAAATTTCTGTTTTTAAAGATGCTTTGAAAGCAAAACTAGGTGTTTCCAAATCCAAGAAAGCTGCTTCTGGTATGTGTCCCTCTTTTTAGGTTAAGTTTTGAATGAAATAATTCGAAGATTATTTTATGTGTGAGTGTTTTCGCTGCACGTATGTGTATGCCATGTGAGTACTTGGTGCCCTAGGAGGGCAGCAGAGGGCATTGGATCCCCTGAAACAAGTTACAGGTGATTGTGGATCACCATGTGGGTGGTAGGAATTGAACCCAGGTCCCTGGCAGGAGCAACAAGTACTCTTAACCTCTGAGCTATCTCTACAGCCCCTGGTTTAACTTTTGATTTATGTGTATTTCCAAGTTCACAGGAGACAAATATGTCAGGTTTATTCAGAGACAACCTAACGCATATGTGAGCTTGCTTGAACACCTCTGTTCTGAACCATTTGGAGTGGCCGGTTTGTACTCAGCTTGCTTTCCAGGAAAGAAAGTGTGATGAAGGAAGTCAGGCTCTTAATAAAGTAAATCACATACAAGAGGAAGGAATAAAGGAAAGGAAGGAAGGAGAAAGGGAAGGGAAGGAGGGAAGGATGGATAGATATCTTATAGCATCTGAATTGATATGTACAGAGCAGGAAGGGTAGAGGGATGGACTTTTCCTTAGGTTTCAGAGATACTAGACAAAACCCCTTCTGTGGAGATTCCTCTATGATGTTAAGAATTTTTGTCCAAAGATCAAAGGGAACTCCCTTCTCTCCAATGGCCTCTGGTTAGTCATTACATTTTATAAGCTACCCAGAGACGGACCAGTTACAACAGTTCTCAACAAAGTCAAATTGCATTAAGTAGAGCATTGGAACACAGATTGTGGGCATTTTCTCAAGTTCTCCTCACTGCCTTTTTCTCCCTCCCAGGCAATGTCCCATTCACAGTGGGTCACTCATCCACTCACAGAGCATCATGTCTACTTCCAGGGAAGCCTCCATGGGCTGGATTAAGCTACAGAAAGAGAAGAGTTACATCCCTTGTGGGGTGACCTTGGCCAATGAGAAACAGGTAATAGGAGGGAGAGGCGGGCATTTGCCCCTCTTTGATGGGCTTAGTCACATTTCCTTTTGGAAACCCTCGCAGCAAAGTACGTCAACAAGCCAAGCAAGGCTGGCGAGTGGTCTGTGACTTTCCTCATGAATGGCTCATGTCTCAAAGCTTCACGATGCTTCTTATCTTTCCCTCGCTACCCCGCCCCATGAGTTTTGAAGCTCCCAAATCAGTTTTAATGCCTTCAACATGGCTACCCAGATACAGAGCAAACCCACAGAGCTAACTGTGCCTGACAGTTCTTGTGAATAGGACGTGTGCAGAAGTGTCTTATACAAATTCTAGCCCTTGACCTTGAAAAGAACTGAGATTTTTCTCTGACTTTCCTATTTCCCACCCCAACCCTCACTGGCTGGGAAGCCTCAACAATCGGAACAGTTGGAGGCTGCAGATCAATGACATTAATGGGCCATTCGGCCCCGTGTTTTTTCTTAAGTGAGTGGGAAATAAACTTCCATATTTAAAATAAAGTTGTATTATGTGTCTCAATTATTGCCTCGAACTCTACTTGTAAAAATAGTCAAGCCAGACCATAATTATGACATCTGCTTTTTGCAGACAGCTTTCTTCTGCTGAGGATTCTATATGAATTATGCTAAGGTCCCAGCTGAACAGGGGCTGCTCTGGCTTAGGGGGACAGATACACCTGGAAATCAATTCTTCCACAGTCAAGAGACAGACAGAATGGATCTTGATTTGCCCCTGCAGGGTGACCTTCTTTTATGTCTGAGATGATGGACATTCCACATCCAAATATAACTTCTTTCCCTGCCTTCAGAGCAGGAAGCAGTTGGTCGCCTTTATGCTCAAACAGAAATACCGAAAAGAGAGAAGAAAGCATGCTCAAATTCTTCTGATATAGAGAAAGAAAGAAAGACTCAAGACACACTGGGCCTTCCATTTCTTTGCTGGTAAAAGTTACTAAATTCAATATTACAAATGGATGGGCCTTCCTATAACTCCAGCTCCAGGGGATCCAACACCTTTTAGCCTCCAGGGATACCTGCCCTTATATGAACACACCTGTAAACAGACATTTCCTGTCCTGACAGCTCAGTCCCAAATACCAGGCAGCTGCTTCCCAAATTACCACACAGAGGTTTATATTAATTATAAATGCCTGGCCAATAGCTCAGGCTTGTTACTAGCTAACTCTTACACTTAAATTAATCCATATTTCTATTTATGCTTTGCCATGTATCTCATGGTTTATTGCCTCATTTTTTTTACATGTCCTGCTTGTTCAGCAGCTAGCTGGCATCTCTCCTGACTCCACTCTCCTTCTTCCCATCATTCTCAGTTTGGTTTTCCCGCCTAACTTCCTACCTAGCTACCAGCCCATCAGCTTTCTATTAACCAATGAGAGTAATACATATTCATAGTGTAGAAAAAGATTGTTCCACAGCACACACACACAGCCTCCCACATACATGAGTACACATAATTTTAAAAAAGAAAAGCAAATCTTGAAAAAATATTTGAAAACTGTAATAATGCAACAAATAGTGATAGTTACATAGATAATATCATCCACACAATGTAAGAAAATAGATTTTTCACTCAAGGTGATAGAGAGCTGTATTTGAGTGTGTGTGTGTGTGTGTACCTGTGCACATGAAGGCCACAAGAGTGTTAGATTTCTTGGAGCTGGAGTGACAGGCATTTGAAAGATGCCTAGCTTGTTGCATGGGTGCTGAGATCTGAACTCTAGTCCTTATGATTATGCAGCAAGCTGAGCCATCTTTCCAGTCCTAAGATTTATATTTCTTCATAGAAAAAGAAGCCATGATATACTTGAGCTTTTTTTTTTACTTGTTTAATTATGTATATGTATGTGTGTCTCAAGGGAGAGGGTGTGTGCATATGTGTACAGGTGCTTTTAGAAGCTAGAGGCTCCCCTGGAACTGGAATTAAAGGTGTCTGTGTGCCACCTGGTGTGGGTACTGGGAACCAAATTCAGATCCTCTGCAAGAGATACAGGAATGCTTAATGGCTAAGCCATCTCCCCACAGCCTATTTGAGCTTTCAATTTGTCTATGATTGGCTGGGTGTGCTGGCACACTCCTGTGATCCCAGTACTCAAGATATTGAGGCAGAAGGGTCATGAGTTTGAGGCCAGGCTGGTATCTAGTGAGACCCTATTTCAAAAACAAAATGAAGTAGATGTCTATGACTAAATCTAGTATAATAATGTCTGTTCTCTGAGCAGAGCATCTGTGCCAGCAGCATTGACATCCTAGGAATTCAAATGTTTGGCCTCACCCCAGAATTACTGAGTCAGCTCTTATAGCAGGTGGCGTCTAGCAGAGTGTTTCAATAGCCCCCTGGGTTACTTTGATGCATGCTAAAAATGGACAATTGCAGATATATGTGATGGATGAGCCATGTTTCCCCTTTACTACTCCAACAAAGTCTAATACTTAGGGCAACCCAACTGGTCTTAAAGAATGGGTGCTTAGAGGGTCAGGAATAATAGAAAATAATACCTTATCAGAGCTAGAGAGATGGCTCAGCAGTTAAGAGCACATTCTTCAGAGAACCCTAGTTCGATTCCCAGCACTCACATATGAGGGCTCACACCCACTCATAACTCAAGCTCCAGGGAATCTGACACCCTCTTCTGGCCTCCACACTAGAATATGGAAAGTTCCAGTCCTTATATTTATTATTCCGTCTCTATTTGTTTAGAGTCTTTAAGGAATTTGCCAGAAGACTGCGGTAGGTCTGAGCATCACATACAGACATTCTACATCCAGAGGCAATTCTTGGAGTTATCTTCTCGCTCTCTGTTCCTCCTCTTCTTTCTTTCTTCTTCCTCTTCTTCTTTTGGCATGTGTTTGTTTTGTTGTTTCATTTTATTTTTGAAACAGGTCCTTAATATATAGCCCAGGGTTGCCTTGAAGTCATGGTTTTCTTACCTCCATTTCCAAGAGCTGAGACAGGATTACAGACCACCAAACCTTCTCATAGGAAAAAAAATACCAGGAAAAAGAAAAAAAAAAGCCAAGATCCCTTCTCTTACCCAGGAGGCTATAGTAGGAAGGAAGATCATGTGTTTGAGGCACACTTGGCTGCATAAAATGAGGTCTCTAAAGCAAAAGTTTTTGTTGCTTTTTTTTTTTAATGAAATAGGCTTTAAAACCTAATAGAAGAAGAGAAACAACACAAAGAAAAAAACTCAACACACACACACGTGCACATACAGATGGCCCTCAAATTTACATGTTCAAATTCCCTCCTAGTTAGCTAAACAAAAATTACAACAGCATCAAAATAGTATTTCTTGGGCCTGCAGAAATGGCTCAGTGGTTGAGGGCACACACTACTCTTGCAGAAGACCTGAGTCTGGCTTTCAGCACCCACATTGTGTAGCTCACAACAGTCTGTACCTCCAACTCTAGGGGACCTACACTCATGTGCACATACTCACACATAGACACATGGTTAAAATAATTTTTAAACACCATTTCTCTACTGCCAGGTCTATAAGACTTCTAAACCCTGGCAAGCGAGCATTGCAGAGGACAACAGGAAAAGAGGCATCATCCGGCACTGCCGTGAGAACTCATCCTAGCAGAGCCCCTATGGAGGGGATTTGGGATTGTCTAATAAGACTACATATCCATTCACCTTTTGACTCAGTAATTCCCTTTCTAGGAATTTATACTGACGTTATGCTTCCCATAATATAAGAACACACACAAGTTATAATATTATTGTCAATCACAGCAAAATATCACAAAATGCTTCTCTGGTCACATGCAGCAGAGTGGCTGACTAATCCACAATGGAGAGCCGTGCTTCTATGAAAAAGGAATGAGGAGGCTCTCCATGGAGGGATAGAAAGCTATTTCCAATAATATGGACTAAGTAGGGAGGGAGGCAACAGAGTATGTGTAATCTGTCAGTTTTCATGGGAAATAAGAAGATATAAGAAAATGTGTTATGTGATACTATTCCTGGGGAGACATGAACAAAGATCTAATCACTTCAAATAGGAAACTGAAAGCAGACCAATGTCCAACTTGGGGTTACTTACAAGAATATTGATAAGGGGTTACTTACAGGAGCAGAAATGACTCAAATACAGCTGCATCATCAAAAGCCCACCCCAGCATGAGTGATGGCTCACAAAACTGGGAACTTAGAGCACACTGCACAGCCTGCAGGCAGGGCAACAGGTTGGAGAGTTTCCTTTCCAGTTAATTCAGTTGCTCTAAGCCTCTTCTAGGTATCTAGGCTGGACTCTGCTTCTTCCAGGCAGCTTAGCTTGACTACTAGGGTCTCTAAGTAACCCTTACAGCTTCTATATGCTTGGACAAGGAAGAGCCTATTGAATCTGGTGGGTTTCAGGGACTTCCTGAAGCCTTTGAGTTGTTTACTTCCTGAGTTTAAAGAGCATCTCCGCAGAATGGAATGCTTCACCTCCCTTTTAACATCTTATATCTTAACAAATTTTTCCCCAAGATACAGGAGGAAACTGCAATATGATACTCCATCTGTCCATCCAGCTCTTATATTCTTTCCACCACTATTCTTCAATGATCTGTTGAAGGGGATGACAAAGAAGTCTAACACTCTGGTAAGAAGTCTAACTCTCTGGTGTTTTAACTCTCAGGGGGCATGGAAACTTTGTATTTTGTTTGCTTGTTTGTTTTAAATCTATCTCTGTTTCTAGACTGTCCTTGGTGCTAAGTCTCAGTAGTATTGCTTTTGCTGTAAAATACAAGTGTCGAAAAGGAAGAAAATCAGAAACAGGAAAAACAATCACGTGGACACTGCCAGCAGTAATCACCTCTGCTCATAATTACACGTGTTGGGGAGCACTTCAGCCTGTATATCATATTTATTTATCAAAACAAAAGCAATTATTTTTCTGTTGGAGCCTATGATTTCCCTGGTCACACATTTTATCTCAGTTCCTAGTACCAGACGTGAATTTTTCTCTGTGGAACAAGGCCCTTAGGTCCAATCAGAAAGTTGGTTTCCTCCATAATTACTCACACCATGATCGTCCTAGCTGATGCATAATGTCTGGCACTTTCATCTTGAAGCATACAGGACCCACAGCTGAGAAGGACTTTGGGCCATAATTCTCTCTAGCAACTTAATAGCACATTCTAGCACTACAGGAAGTAGACTACTGGGAAGGGACACTTTCAGGTTAGTCTTGGCTATATTTCTATAACCAAAGCATGTGACACCTTCTACGAGTATCTTACCATCCACTTCTGGAATGTGACCAATGTCAATGACAGTAACCTTTATTGTTTCAGGGGTGTTTAGCACCTCTCTGCCAAAAGCTCTTTAGGAGGTAATCAGTCCTTAGCCCGGGGATGTTTAAAAACCTTATGGATTTGGAGCATCTGCTTTTCTTCCTATGCGATACCCATGCTTACTGTCTGGGAACTGGTTTCCCTCTCCACTTCTTTGGGTGCCCTGGCATGTCTCTCAAATTCGTCTCTAAATCTGAAAAAACACTTATGTATGTAGAATGAAACCTTCTTGTAGAAGGTGGGCAGAACAATGATGTGAAGTCCCGAACCCCCACCCTATGACAAACAGTGAGGTTGCAGAGATGAGCCTGGTAAAGCACTCTGAAAGTCTGTTGTCACCTGTTCCAAGCAGATGTCAGGTGATCACAGAAGTCCACAGAGAAGAGTAGACCGAAGCAAACTGTTACCAAGGTTGGATTCAGCATGAGAAGATTTTATCCATTTGTATTAGCTCTCTGGGTAGAGCACTTTCATGGGATCTCTGGGCATTTCCTTTGCCCCTAGGGAATTTGATGGGGCTGGTGCTATCTGCCTAGTCTAGCCTAGGGTCAATGGAGGAGTAGTCACCCACCTCCTTAGTTATGCCTGTTCCCAGCTCCTAGGCTAGACCTGTTCCCCTCCCCTTGGCTGGATGAACTGCACCTAGGAGAGAAATGCACACTGTTTCCTTGGGGTAGACAGCTGCCTATAGCTCCATCAAGCTTAATCTTTTTGACTTGCACTGTTTTATATCTATGTTTATAAACTGATGTTTATTGCATTTGATATTCCTGGAAGTCACCAGAAACCAAGACACATCGGCTTCCAGTAAATATTTTTTTTGTTTTGTTTTGGTTTTTGGTTTTTGTTTTTTTGTTTTTTTGTGACAGGGTTTCTCTGTGTAGCTTTGTGCCTTTTCTGGAACTCGCTTTGGAGACCAGGCTGGCCTCGAACTCACAGAGATCCGCCTGGCTCTGCCTCCCGAGTGCTGGGATTAAAGGCGTCAGCCACCACCGCCCGGCTTATATTTTTTTAACATAATAGAAGACCGATAAGTATGCAATGTAACACAGGGATTTCAGTCACCCTACATGGTCTTTACCTCAAGTGTCCCCGAGCCATCCCATTAGTAGGTGGGGAGGTTTCCATCCCTGAAGACTTTCTTCCTCCGTAGCAGGGAGTGGGTGGCAGTGAGGTGTGCAATAGGAGGAGTCAGCTGCCTCTGTCTGCTCTGTATTTCCCCTGTGGTGAACCGCTGCCCAGACCTAAAGGCTCACCAGCTCTGCATTTGCTGTTTCACCAACGTATTTTTCTTAAGAACTCTGACTCAGTCTACCCACATTGGACTCCAAGTAACACGGAGAGGTCCCCTGATTGGCTTTTTATGTGTTTTTACTTGTTTTTAGCACCTTTACAGGTTTACATGGTAGCCTACGTACTCAGATCTGTTAAAGTCTCTTCCTGACAAAGAGCTTGTCCTAATGTGACTCTCACCAAAGCCGCTACGGCTCCACCCCGTCCTGGAGTCTAATAAATTGGTCTTTTCCTCAAATCTTGATTGAACAGTCTTATCTGGCCTAGTGAACTGGCATCAAACACCACTTTTTAAAATCTTCCTTTTAATTTATTTTTTTTTCTACTGTTACTCATGTCAGATTCTTTCTGTCTTTGCTCTCTGATTCTCCATGGACTCCAAGTTTTTGGAAGCAGGGAAGGTTCTTGAGCACAGATGCAACTTGTACCCCTTTCCCCACCCCTGCAGACTGTAAATTAAAAAAAAAAAAACAAACAGCTACATAAGCATCTCTATTGCATCTCTTCTGATGCAAGCAAATTCCGGAACACTGAGTAGCCACCTTAATCTTAGATACAGTTTTTACTCCACGTATTTTTGGCTACACAACCTCTGTGACAGGCTGTTGACACTCCTGTTCCTTACACGTTACTCTCACAGATTATAAAATGTGTTTAAAACCTTTAACCTTTTTTAGGGCATCTCTAAACTCATGCGTCAGACTCCGCTCATCAAACAGGCATGTTACTGCATACCACATAGTCCAGGCATCTCCAGCTTATGGCTGTTTGGGGAAGCTTAGAAGGTGTGGCCTTGCTGGAGAAAGTACATCATTGGGTCAGGCTTTGCGGTTTCAAAGGACTCTCACCATTTCAGATCCACTCTCTCTCTCTCTCTCTCTGTTTTCCTGTTCTGTTCGTGGTTCAAGATGTGTGCTCTGGGGGGCTGCTCCGGCTGCCATGACTGTCTGTAGCTGTGCTTCCCTGCTACGGGATCAGTAAGCCAAAAAGAAGCCCTTCCTTCTATAAGTTAATGAAGATGTAATTCTGAACGGTTTTATTAAATAAGAAACACAGAGCCAAATGCAGAGTTAAAAGCCCAAGAGGTCAGAGCAGCAGCCAAGAGCTGAGACCAAGACCGCCTTCTTACCCCTCGCTGTCGCTGTCGTCCTTCCCCTCAGAAAGAGACCTCCTTCCTGTGTGTCTGTCTTTTTATTGACTTTCTGTTCTGCCTTCTCATTGGTTGTAAACCCAACCACATGACCTCCTCGTCACTGCCTGTCTATACAGACCTCCAGGTCTCTACGGTTGGTATTGAGATTAAAGGCATGTGTCTCCATGCTGGCTGTGTCCTTGAACACACAGAGATCTGCCTGTCATGTGATCGGGATTAAGGGCGTGTGCTACTGCCAGACTTGTGCAATGGCTTGCTATTAGCTCTAACCCCCAGGCAACTTTATTTATTAACATACAAATAAAACCACATTTCAGCACAAATAAAATATCGCCATAAGTTAACTCAGTCATGACGTTTCATCACAGCAACGGAAAAGTAACTAATACTCCGTGTAAGCACAAGGACCCGAGTTAGATTCCCAGAACCCATGTAAAATGCCAGGCTTAGTGGTTTGTAATCCCAGCACTGGGGCAGTGAAGGCAGGAAGATTTCTAGGGTGCATTGACTGGCCCATCTAGTCTAACTGGTGAGCTTCAGGCCACGGACTCTGTCTCCAAGTTGGTAGATGGCATTCCAGAGGATGGCATCGGAGGTTGTCCTCCAGACCCCACACCTGCGTGCACACACACACATAAAAAATGAGTGGAGCCAGGCATGGTGACACGTCCTTAATCCCAGCATGTCGGAGGCAGAGGCAGGTGGATCTCTGTGAGTTCAAGGCCAGCCTAATCTACACAGCAAGTTTCAGGCCAGTCTGGGCTACACAGTGAGGACCTGTGGTAGTTTAAGGATGTGTCCCCACCTTACAGTTTTAGGCCTTTCAATACTTGATCCCCAGTTGGTGGTGCCATTGGGAAGATTTAGAGGTGTGTAGCCCTTCAGTTATGTCCCTGTGGGTGGGCTTTGAGAGGTTAAAGACAGATGCCATTTTGTCTTAGCTCTTCCTGCTTGCTGTGTGTGCAAGATATGAACTCACAACTGGTCCTGCCACAATGCCACTGCCAGGATTCCCTGCTGTGAAGAACTCTAACCCCTAGACTTAATTAAGCCCCAATAAACTCTTTCTTCTATAAGTTGCTCTAGTCCATGGTGTTTTTATCACACCAATAGAAAAATAACCAATACTGACCCTCAAAAAAAAAAAAAAAGGAGGAATGGGTAGAAACGGTGGGGACATGTGGAGAGAGTGGAAGAGAAGAGAGATGATGCCTGAGTAAAATCTCTAAACTGTAGAATTGTGTTAATGTTTTACATTCAGAGGTGAATACACAAATGGAATCAAGCGGGATGTAGTGGGAACCAGACAGAACACTGACTGTCAGAGGGCCCTACAGTCCAAGTGACATAAAATAATCCCTGAAGGTGGGAAGAGGCTGAGGCACAGGAACCTATGTAAAACTGGAAAACAGTGTTCTTTACTATACATTGCAACAATAAAGAATTGTACAAAAAAAATCAAATCTCAGAAGGGTGTAGATTGTTAATTCTGAACTTATATTTATGAAAAGGCAGAGCAAGTTAGTGGATACATTACTCCTACTTTATGATAGTGTGAGAGATCAAGGTAAGGGCCTTTGTACATGCTAAGGACATAGTCTCCTACCTAGTTTTATCTATATATTATGGGTGAGATTGTGGTTTTGCTGGTCAAAAAGGAGGATAACAAATAAGAACAGGATGGAGGCTCACAGAAACCCTCAGTTAACTGAAACCAACTTATCAGTATGGCACCATGGTTATACATATATACGTGTGGGATGAGACACAGATAGATGATAGAGACAAATACATGAGAGTTGTTGAATTATAAGTGTATTGTGTGTGTGCATGTTAGTGCACACACATACAGTCTCTGGCTCCTTCTGCTCCGGGTACTTGAAAACAATGGAAGCAGTGATATCATATCACACTGCCCACACAAAGAACTTAGATCGCAGTGTCAAGGCCATTTCCCAGTGAAAAGGACAATGTTTCTTACAGAAATGATTGATTCTGGGGCTGGGCCAGGGAAAGCACAAGATGAGCCTGACCATTTTGTGATTCTAGAAAATGGGGAAGTACTAAACAACAACAAAATGGAATCAACAAACGGTGGGACAGAAGAGTCAACTTGAAGGGTCTCCCACTGAGCAAAGGTGAGACAAGATGAGTAATAAAGTAGTGATAATAATGGATGTTACACAGGGAACTACATATTCATGAAATAGGCTGGTACCAAGTAGGCAAATAATAAATACAAAGCATAATGGTTCATAGCAACTTGGTAGAATCTAGAATCACCTAGGAGACAAGCCTCTGGGCACACCTGTGAGGGCCTAGACAGGAAGACCAACGCTGAGTGTGTGAGGTACCATCCCATGGGACGGATCTTGTACTAAGAAAAGAGAAAGAATGCTGAGCAGGGGCATTCATTGCTCTCCACTTCCTCACTGCAGACAGAGTATAACCAGCTGCCTCAAAGCCTCTGCTGCCATGCCTGCCCCTCCGTAGAAGACTACAGCCCGGAACTATGACCCAAAACAAACCTTTTACTGCAAGTTGCTCTTGTCAGGCATTTTGTTACAGCAACAGACAAGTAACTGATATAGAAAGCATCTAACTAAACTGGTTGGTGGTGGTGCACTCCTTTTATCCCAGCACTTGGGAGGCAGAGGCAGGCAGATCTCTGAGTTCAAGGCCAGCCTGGTCTACAGAGCAAGTTCCAGGACAATCAGAGCTACACAGAGAAACCCTGCCTTGAAAAACCAAAACCAAACAAAAACAAAGTATTTGTCTTAGGGTTTCTATTGCTGTGAAGAGACACCATGATCATGGCAACTCTTTCTTACAAAGGAAAACATTTCATTGTGGTGGCCTGCTTACAGTTCAGAGGTTCAGTCCACTATCATCACAGTGGGATATGGTAGCATGCAGGCAGACATGGTGCTGGGGGAGGGAGCTGCTGCATGTTGACATGTAGTCAACAGCAAGTAGACTGAGAACCTGGGCAGTATCCGGAGCATAGGAGACCTCAAAGCCTGCCCCCACAGTGACACACTTCCTCCAACAAGGCCACACATACTTCAACAAAGCCACACCTTCTAATAGTGCCACCCCTTATGATATTATGGGAGCCAGTGACATTCAAACTACCACAGTATAGAATAAAATAAAGGTTATTGAATGAATAGGTACTGAATGAATAAGTATTGAATGAAATAAAGGTTATTAGCTTTCTACTAAATAATAAACAGAAAATTCGTAAGTAAATAACTGAATAAAGAAATGAAACTTGAGAAAGGACATCTCTCCATTATAGTAGAATTATAATTCTAAATACAGATGGGTGACATTATAACAGGAGCTAAAGTTAGTGGGCAAATGGACACTATCACATGTCTCATAAGCAATTAGAAGGCCACAAAGATAATTCTGTGGCATCACTGCCAAAAATATACATCCTGAGTTTCATCTTGAGAAACATCACACTAACCAAAATTGAGGAATGTTACATAATATGACTGACCATTTTTTTCCCTTTGTGTATGCATGTGTGGTATATGTTTATGTTCAAGTGGGTGTATGCATGTGTAAGGGGGCACGTATGTGTGCGGACATGTGTATGAAGATGAGAAGCTGATGCTGGGCGTCTTCCTCAATTGCTTTCCACTTTGTTTTTTGAGGCAGGATCTCTCTCTCTCACTGAACATGGCGCTCACCAATTAGGCTGGACTGATTTGTCAATGAGCCCAAGGGACTTTACTGTCTTCTCCTCCCTGGCTGTAGGATTACAGACACCCCAAAGTTACATGGCATGGCTGCACATGCCTACAGCCCCAGCATTGGGGGACAGAGACAGGTAGATCTTGAGAGCCCACTGGCCGGCCAGCCTAGCTGACATGGTAATCTTCCAGTTCAGTGAGAGACTATCTCAAGGCAATAGGGTAGAGAGACTCTGACCTCCACATGTATGTGCACAAATGTACACATTTGCACATTCACATGTTTGTACCACACATACACATGGACACACACACCCATATGCTGGTGCATTTGCAAATTTTTTGTTTGGTTTTGTTGTTGTTGTTTTTAAAAAAAGATATTAATTTTCCCTGGAAGAAGGACCAGGCATGCTGGAATTATGCTCCATGTAGATCTAGGTTCGGGAATGCTGTATATGTTCATATCTAAATTCCACCAAGCAGTAAATATTTAAAAGTCATGCACTCTGCTGTAGGTGTGTTATTCCTGAGTGGGAAAAATGGAAAACCACACACAAATCAACCTCGGCCTAGCAAGCTGAAGAGTAACCTCGGTGATGTACATTGAACTTGGCTCCTAATAGAAGCCGTAACATTTATCCTCATGGTGCTTTCAATAAATATAACAAATGCCCAGCAGAGGTGTCACACGTCAGATTCACAGCCCATCTCACATTTAAAGGGTGTTAATAACTGACATGAATTGTATGAGGTGACTTCTTTTTTAACAACATTGATTCTTCATGACATACTGGCCGAGAAGTTGCAAATACCTTTTCTTTGTAAGATAAAGAGACCAAATCTCAGAGTAGAAAAGACACTGGCCCTGCCAGACAGGAGTAAGGGCACCTAATGCGAGGGTGTCTCTGACCTCACCACACTGCCTCTGACAGAAAGATTTTGGAGTTTGGTCTCTAGCACTGGGGAGGCTGGAGAGGTTGATCACTCAATTGGCATGGTGTTTGCTGCCCAAGCAGGGGGACCCGAGTTCGATCCTTGGTCATGGTGGCACACACCTGTAATCCCAGAGCTGGAAAGGCAGAGATGGTGGATTCCCAGGCTCACTGGTTAGCCAGTCAAGCCTAATCAGTGAGTTCCAGGACACTGAGAGACCCTGTCTCAGACCACATGGTGGAGACTATGAGGTTGACCTCTGACCTCCACAAGCGTGTGCACACATGTGAACCGGTGCACATACACAAGAACATGTACATACACATACACACACATACACAAAGGAGAGACAAAAGCTCACATACAACAAAAAACAGATACCAAGAAGATACTTGCCTTTTTTTAAAAAAAAAAAAAATGAATTTAAAAATATTTTTGCAGTTGCCATCCTTGAGTTTTTATCATGGTCATAGAATTTTAGCTGCCTCCACTTAAAATACAATCAAAAGCCACTCTAGACACTTAGATCTTTGTAAAAATGTGACTTCAAATATTAAAAGGAAAACTTAAAGTATACTTTGAAGTTAGAGTTTGACCTCTCCTACCACCCTTTTTTTGCTAACTTTTGATTTTTCACCTCACTAACTGTCCCTTCAATTTGAGTTGACTAACTATTGCCAGTCATAATAAAAGCATAGAACAAGTTTAGACAGATTCATTGTGGACTCTAGACAATAGCCTGAATTTCCTTTGCAGACAGCTGTGTTGTGTCTCTTTGTCACACTTACTAGACACTGGTCTGTTCTAGACTAATCTTTTTGTACACTGTGAATATGTGTCGCTCTCATTGGTTTAATAAAGGGATAAATGACCAATAGCTAGGCAGGAAGAGGTTAGGCAGGACTTGCAGACAGGAAGAGAGCACAGGGATGAAGAAGAGTGGAGTCACCAGGAGACGCCATGGGGAGAAGCCAGCTCGGCATGAAACAAGTCAGTCACACAAAATAGGATAAAGGGAATAAAGCCATGAGGTGAAAGTAAATTAATAGAAATAGGTTAATTTAAGTTATAAGAGTGGTTAGAAACCAGCCCAAGCTATCAGCTGAGCTTTTATAATTAATAAGAAGTCTCTGTGTGGTTATTTGGGAGCTGGCTGGCGGGACAGAAAAGTCTGCCTACATTGGTCTACTGTACCCAGAGCACCTCTTACTTGAATTAGCCTAGCAATGCTGAGGTCCTCTCCATCTATGCCCTGGCCATAAGGAAAAGTCTTTCACAGAACATTCTGGTATGTAAGACCACTGGCCTCAAAAATCTGATATACCTGGCCCGAATTCTAGCTCTGCATTTTTAGTAGTATAGCCTTAGACAACTTATTAACTCTAAAGACATAAAACACACCTCTACAATATGCTATCAGATGTGAGAGGAAAGGGTAGCCAATGAGACAAAGTCCACAAAATCTTAAAGAAACATTCAACAAGGCAAGGGCACGGGTGACTGCAAATGGTTGAGAAATTGAGGCTTACGTGACAGAGTACCCAAGGCTGACCATGGTTGGTTATGCTTGATACTTGCCTTTTCTGCCCTGACTTTATAGGAGTGTGTGTGTGTGTTCATGCATGTTTATGCCAGAGGTCAAGCTCAGCTATCCTTCTGCAGAAGCTATCTACTTTTTTTTGAGACAAGGACAGGGTCTCTCATTGAGTTCTGGGATTCACTGGCGAAGTGGCCTGCAAGGATCCCTAGCCCTGGGATTACAAGCACATGCCACCTCTCCTGGGTTTTTAGAGTGGGTTCTAGACATTGAACCCAGGTTCTCATGCTGCATGGCAAGCACTCCACCAATGAAGACACCTCCCCAGCCCCTGCTCTGCCCTTTCTGACTGCTTAGAGATCATGGTGCCAAAAAGTAAAAAATCCACAGTGGCAGTACACACAAGGAAGAAACACAGAAGGAAGGGGCTTCCGTTTAGACATCATGTTGGACCAGCTGCTCTGTGTGTTTTTGCTAACCACTCACAGCCAGCTTAATAGGAACCAAAGCAATTACTCCCTCCTGGGAACGTTTCTGCTTTGATTGTCATCAAATATGGACATCTGGAAGAAATTCAGAAATTGATTCCTAACAGTAGAGTGAATGTACAAGGTAGTGCCACTTTAATTAAATACTCGGCCAATCCAAGTCCATCTGATTCTCCTTCCTTTGTGTGAGGGACCCACATCCTTCCTGCCTCCTAAATGTCTACACCGAAGACAGACACTTCCCGAATCCTGTTACCACACACCACCTACCCTGCATAAAAAATGTGACTGCTGCTTTAAGTAAGTTGCAACCCACCAGGTTCATATTTTATTGAGTCACAATAAACTAAAGTAAAGGAAAATGGGGAAACTTGCCAGAAGGAAGATGGCTTTTCGAACGCAGTTGGTAAAGAGAGTGAAAGGGGCGTCCTGGCTGTATGTTTGAGCTGTCAGAACGCTGCAGTGATTACATTATTCAGCAGTAATCTAATACTCTCCCACACTTACTCCCGGAGGGGAGAACCTGGGGTTTTAATCATTTAGTAATACTCTTGTGTCCAATCTTGCAGATTTGTCAAGAGCTGTAAACGAACAAAGTTTTTTTTATTCACTTTTCTCTTTGGAGGCCAGTTTCAGTTCCCATCTACAGCATAAGCAACTTTGAACAGAGAGGTCACCTGGGAAGGAAAACGGTCCTCTCAAGCACTGTGGGGTCTGCAGGTGGCGGGCAAGCAGCTAGAGGACCTTGGGGAGGGGCTTCAGTACCACTTATGACCCAGGTTCCCACAAGGTTGATACAGGGCAGCTGGGGCCAAAGAGGTTGCCGCATCTTGCAGTTTCCTGGCCCTCAGTGTGAAACCAGCTGGGGTGAAGTCTGGCTTATGTGCTTGCCTTCCAGGGGCCATTCACACTTTGTGTCACTCTGTGACCTTTCTTCTGTGTGACAAAGGAGGGTTGTCATTTCTGCTTTGTTTTGGCTTCCTGGGCTTGTGGTGTGAGTGGTGTGCGTCACTCTCCATGGTGACTATTGGCTGGGTGGACTGAGTGTGTTGCATGTCTGATCTCTGCTGGACTTTCACACACTCCCAGAATAAATGTAGCGACACGAGTCTCCATCCATCTGCTTGAGGGTTTGGTAATGAGAACCAGTTCAAATGAGTTAAGTCTGGCTTTTGTCTAAGACACGCGGTACCACATAGCACTACCCGTGCCTTAGGCAGGGTATCCAACCCACAGGGGGGCACGTGCTCCAGAATAGGTTTGGATGTGACCAACACAAAGTGGTAGACTAACTTAAAACATTTTGAGGTTTTTTGTTTGTTTGCCTACTTACCTTTTTGATAACTCAGTTGTGGCTCTTGAGCGTGAACTCTAAATAACAACGTTGTGCTACCAAGGTCACACACCCCTGGCTGATTTACCTGTAAGCCCCTCGAGCCCCTGAAATTCAGGTTTGTTTCTTCCTGATTGTATGACCTGTCACTTACTCGGCCATTCTGAACCTCAGTTTTCTTTTTTAAGGACACAGACTAGGAAGAAGATGGCTCCAAGGTTAAAGCATTGGCCACTCAAGCAAAAGGACCAGAATTTGGATCCCTAGAGCCGACATAAATGTTAGGTTGTAAAGTTGCCTGTCCTGTAATTCCAGCCCTTGGGAGTTAGAGACAGGGCACCCCTGGGGCGGGTGACTAACTAGTGAGACTAGCCTTCTAGGTGAACTCTGGGTTTCATCAAGAGACTCTGCCTCAGTGGGTATGTTGGCACAACGTTTGATCCTAGCACTCTGGGAGACAGGAACAGACAGATATCTGGGAATTCCAGGCCAGCCTGGGCACCACAGTGAGACCCCTTCTGAGAGAGAGTGGGGTAGGAGGAGACCCAAAAGAATAACGTGGAGGACCATTCAAGAAAGTTTCTTGATGTCAGGCCTCCCCTGGCACACGTACAAGTGTACACTTGCACCCTCCCACATGTGCTCCCACATACATGTAAACACATACACACACACACACTCGAAAAGAAAAAAACAACACAGTCCAGCTCTACCCAACTTGCAGGTATACTTAAAAAGTTGAATGAGTACATGTAAGGAGGCTTAGCGTAGATCTTTAAGATATACATTCAGGAAGTAGAGGAGATTTTTTTCGTGAAAAAAATATTCTCAAAGCACTGACAGGTCACAGAAAGAGAAATGGAAATTGCTCTTGGCTATTTTAAAGCTGTTCAACTTCACTAATAATAAGAAAAATACAGGGCAGCACTGTACAGGGATATCATTTTTACGTATTAAACTGGCAAAGACCCAATCTCCAAATTGTATAACACATTCTGGAATAAATAGCAGAATTTTGCACTCTCATACACTGTTGGCAAGAGTACAAAATGGTACAGCCCTTTGGGGATCTAGCTGGCAATTGCGATCCAAATTACAAATGCATTAACTTTTCACTCAGTGATTCCACTCGCGGGAATTTGTTCTACATCTGTACCTAAGCCGGCACTGAGCAAAGTGACACAGACACCCTATTAGAGCTGTGAGCAGGAACAACGGGCTGGAAATGGCCCCCTGCCCATCTAAGGACAGGTAGGTAAATAAGCCAAGGGACAATGATATTACTCAGCTGGAGAAGAGCAGAGGCTCTCTGTCCCGTGTGGAAAACACCCCAGGAAAACTATGAAGTGAAAAATGAGGAATGCAGAAATGGCACAGGGAATCCTAATTTCCATAAAAAGGACAAAGAGCAACAGTATATTCACAGGGAAATAAAAGCCAGAAGGCAACACAACACACGAATAAGACCTGTTACAAAGAGACCAGGAGACAGAATGAGGTAGTTGGAGTCCGTACTCAGAGTAACAATTCCTTTTGATTTATTTTTATTTTTCCTAGTGCAGAGGAAACCCTCTACCACTGAGCTACATCACCAGCCCCCTTGAGTTCTTTATTTTTTTTTTAACCAGATGAATATGTTACCATTTCATATGACAAAATCAAAATAAAGAAAATTAACATTTTTTTCTGAAAGGAAGTGCTTTCAAAATCCATTGAAACTCATATTTGAATTCTCTGTCATTCAGAACATTTCCTGGTCCTTTGCTGCACTGTAAACCTTGAAGACCAGACCTGTCTTATTGAGCTCTGTAACCTGGGTGGCAAGTTGTAGATCTTACTCACCGAGTTAAAGAGTGGTTTTTACTACAGCAAGGACAGAATGAAGGATCTTGCTGCTTTTGGTCCATGGGGAATGATCAATTAACTGTCTCTACCAGAAATTATCCACCAGGGAGTTGCAGAAAAAGCAAATCCCCCCTTTCTCTCTCTCCTCCCCCTCCCTCTCTCCTTCCATCCCTCTCTCCTTCCCTCCCTCTCTCCCTCCACCCCCCTCCTCTCTCTCTGTGTACAAAAGACAACCCTTGCTCTTGTTCCTCAGGTGTTACCCACCTTGTATTTTGAGACAGGGTCTCTCATTGGCCTGGAACTTGCCAAGTAGGCTGGACTACCTCACCAGTGAGCCCCAAGAATCCACTTGTATCTGCCTCCTTAGCGTTGGACTTACTTTTCACATTGGCTCTGAGGCTAGAACTCAGGTACTCATGTTTACAAGGCAAGCACTTTATCGACTGAGGCCGTCTACACAGCTGCTCTATCTTTTAAGTGGGAAAGCAGAAGTACGTCACTGAAGAGACAGATAAAAAATTGCATTCCTTCTCGGAACTCTGCAAGAGGACGATGATGTAGTTTCCTCTGAGGGTTACATTTGAACCAAAACCAAAGATACCTGAGGGTGGAAAGGACCTACAGAGCTTCCCTGAGTAGACCTATGGAGGGACTTGTGGGGCCAAAGACAAGTTCCTTTGCACACCTTCCAACTCTTTCCTCGTTACCACTTCCCTTAATAGGAGTGCAGGGGTAGAGGGGATTACCACAGAGAGATGATTGATAAAATGACTCCTACACCAAAAAGCCAAAGAAAATTTGTTCATCCACGCCTCAACTTCCTCCATGTACCATAATTTATACAAAATGCCATCTCTTTTACTGCAGGGTGCCTGATTTATAGACTGGGCATCTGTTTCATATAAAGGGCTCTGAATGGAACAACAGCCTATGTTCTAACAAAACAGGATTCCTACATAAATCACGTCCGACCTAGCAGATACCTCACGCTGAATTTCTGTTAAATCCAACCATATTTTTCTTTACCTCAGAGCTTATCCCGCAGGTAGCTATTAAGACAGAAAAACACGTATGTATTTCAAGCTGTTAAAAGACCGCAAAATAGCAATAATAAATCTAGAAATCAGTTTATTTCTTTAGATTTTTCCTATTATACAGCTTTTTTTTTTAAAATAAGTGTTTTCAGGATGAAATATTTAAAGCAATCAATGTCTTCAGAGATCTTCTAGCCCAGCAATTTGCAGACAAATGGAATTTCCTTGTTCACTCCCTATTCCCTTGCTCATTGCAGACATTACTAATTGATCACTTCTTTCCTGACCAGGTTGCTTGAGGCCTTACTATAATTCTCAACCCAAAAGTTCAGGCAGCCCCTATGAAGGAGATCTAGTCAGTTGCAGATTGGAACAATCCAATCCAGTTCCTTCAGGACTATGGAGTGGAAGGAAACTCTGCCAAGGTCACAATGAGTCAGTGACACCCATGGAACATGCTTTCAAGTATTTGGTATTCTCCATGACCCACACTACCTGAGTACGAATTTGTCTCGATGCACACGGTTCTTGTTTCGTTCTTCAACTGAGCAATTCCTCTTTTCTTCAAAATGAAACAAAAATTTTTATAGACTAAAACAATCCCAATTAGCTACATTTTTCAAATAAGGAATCTTCCAGGGATGTAGCTCAGTTGGTAGAATGCTTATCTAACATGCACAAAGCCTCAGGTTCAATTTCCAGAACAAATAAAACTGAGGGGGGGGGCACGTGAGATGGTTTAGTGGGTAAAGGTGCTTGCTGTCAAGCCTGACAAGCAAAGTTCTGTCCCCAAAACCCACTCTGGTGGGGGGAAAAGGACAAAACAGACACCTGTAGGGTGTTCTTTGACCTCTGCATCTACCCACCCATATACACACCCACAGACATATATACTCACACACACACCCATATACACACCCACAGACTTATATATTCACACACACACCCATATACACACCCACAGACATATATATTCACACACACATACATATACACACCCACAGACATATATATTCACACACACACCATATACACACCCACAGACATATATATTCACACACACATACATATACACACCCACAGACATATATATTCACACACACATACATATACACACCCACAGACATATATATTCACACACACACCCATATACACACCCACATATATATTCACATACACACCCATATACACACTCACATATATATTCATACACACACCCATATACACACCCACATATATATTCACACACACACCCATATACACACTCACATATATATTCACACACACACCCATATACACACCCACAGACATATATATTCACACACACATACCATATACACACCCACAGACATATATATTCACACATACACCCATATACACACTCACAGACATATATATTCACACACACATACATATACACACTCACAGACATATATTCATATAAACACACACACACACAAACACACATCCACAGTCACATACACACATCCACAGACATACATACACACACAGACATACATCCACATCCACAGACACACACATCTACAGACATACACACATCTACAGACATACATCCACATCCACAGACACACACATCTACAGACATACACACATCTACAGACATACATCCACAGACACACACATACATCTACAAATTCACATACACAGACATGCATTCATTCACACACTCACACACACACACTAAATATATATAAATAAATAAATGTAATATTTTAAAAATTGGGTATGATGGCACACATCTATAATCCCAGCACTAGGAAGTGGAGGCAGGAAGATCAGGAGTTCAAGGACATTCTTAGCTACATATGGAGTCTGAAACCAGCGTGAGCTACAAGAGACTTTGTCTCTAAATAAGTAAGCAAATAAATGAATAAATAAATAAAATCCTTTTTAAAAGAAGAACTTACCTATCCTTCCAACACAAATGATGTAGAAATTCCTAGCCACCTGCCACACCAAATATTATTTTGTTTTGGCAATAATCTTCTTATCAACGTGCTTCCTCCTTGGTGCAGAAGCCATAATTATGATTAAACAGGAAATTACATTTCATCTGGGCTCCCACAGAGGCCCAGGCGATGAGCCTGATGCATGGACAAGACCCTCCCGCACTGAAGCGTGGCAGAAGCTCATTAAGCAATCTATCACAGTCTTTAATAAACTTCAATGAGGCTTTAATTTTTTCCTTTGCCTCAAACAAAATTTCTCAGAATTACTGAGTGTCAGAACCAGACAGGACTTTTCAATTCAAGTGATTAAGCAAACCACAAGAAAGCATGGACTTCTAGAAACGATTTGGCCAGGATGACATAGCCATGGCCCAGGTCTCCCTGTTTTAAGTTCCTTGTAATTCGGCATGCTACAACGGAGAGAAGAAAATGAGGCGTTTATCACAGGGTGTAGTGCTGCACACCCTGCAATCCCATCACTCTGGAGGGAGAGGCACAGGGATTTTGAGTTTCAGGCTTTTCTGAGCCACACAGAGTAACCCTGCCTCAAAAAAGAAAAAAAGAAACAAAAAAATAAAAAGAGGTATTTCCTTTAGAGCATATAATCCAAACTATCCTGAGTTTTCTTTTGTTATTGTTTGTTCTTCAGTGTAGCCCAGGCTGTCCTAGAACTCACTCTGTAGACCAGGCTGGCCTCAAACTCAGAGATCTGCCTGCCTCTGCCTCCTGTGTGCTGGGTTTAAAGGTGTGCACCACCACCACCCAGCTTATGCTGAGTTTTCTAAATCAATGCTTCTTAAACTATGTGAACAAGACCCTAGGTTTAATACCAGTACCAACAAAAGAAAAAAAAAAAAAAGGATCTGTGGCTGAAACTTAGTGGTAAGGTGTGTGCTTAGCTTGTGTGAAGCACTGGCTTCGAACCCAGCACCAACCAAACAAAACTATAATATAAAATGGATCACAGGGATCTGGTTAAAATGCAGAATATCATTATGTGTGTCCCATACAGGGACTGAGATTCAACATTTCTAACAGAAACCCACAATCCAGATCTATGTCCCAGTGGTCTCTTTACTGTAAGAGAACCATCTGGCATTAGCAGCATATCTTTATCCCTGACCAACCACACAAGCTTTTCATCACGGAGGTCACCACAGATTGTGCTGAAGTGAGGTGGCTTTTACATGCTGTGTTTGTTACTTTTCCTGTTGCTATCACAACATAGCTGACAAGAACAACTTAAGGGAGAAGGGCTTGTTTGGGCCCTGGGTTTGAGGGGCTCCAGTCCATCATGGCAGAAAAGACCATGGTGGCGGTAAAGTCAGATGGCTGATCACAGTCTGCCTAAGTCAGGGAGCAGAGAGAGGTGAATGCAGGTGCACAGCCAATGTTCTCAATTCTTCCCTTTTTGCTCAGTCCAGAGCCTTAGCTCCTAGGACGACGCTTCCCACATTCAGGGTTGGTTTTCCCTCCTCAGTTAAACCTCTCCAGACGTTCCCACAGATAAGCCCAGAAAGGTGCTTTAAGGTGATTGGAGATTCAGTCAAGCTGACAGTGGAGATTAACCATCTCACACAGCAACAGCAGCTGACTGGGAGACGCTAGCTAATTGAGCTGGGTTTGATAAAGTAGAGATGGATACACGTTTATTTTCTCTACTGCTCTCTTTGCACCTTCGTGGCTGTATTTTCATTTCTTTCCCCAGGTTAATGTCTAGAGCAGGTTCCATGCTTCCTCAGAAACACTTCTCATTTATTAATTTATTAATTGCATCTTCAGACATCAAGATGGCCGCACAGCTCTAGCTTTTCTCCCCAGCAATTCAGATCTGTTTCATAGTAGGAACAGGGTAGGGACTGCTTCTCTCTTTGCTCTGCTTCCTGTTTCACTACTCTCTGCCACCTCTGGACTGCCTGAGATCTGGTGGGGGAGAAGTGCTTACAAACAGAGAAGTTACTTAAAAAATACAAAAAGACTTAGTGGGTTGGTGATACAAAATACAGACATTGCCTCCTTCCTTTTTGGAGGAATCCCATGAATTAAAATTTTCCCCCTCAGTCCCACAATAGGGACTTTTGATAGTGCCTTGTGTCTTAGTTACTGATCTATTGCTGAGAAGAGACATCATGATCAAGGCAACTCTTATGAGAGAAAACATTTAATTGGGAGCTCGATTACAGTTTTAGAGGGTTAGTCATTCATCAACACAGAAGGAAGCAGACAGGCATGGTGCCGGAGCAGTAGCTAAGAGCTTTACATCCTGGTCCTCAGGCAGCAGGCAGGGAGAAAGACATAGACCCACATGGGCTTGTTTTTTTTAAATCTAGGACTCATTTATTGAGCAGAGTTCCTTATATTATATATACAGATTAACTATCAGAACCAACTGTCAATTATAGCTTTCTCACAGTCCCCCAAACTAATAATAATATATATGTATGTACATATGTGTGTATATACACATATATTACAATATACTTATTGCACAAATGATATTATATTTATATCAAACTATGAAACTTACAAATCTATATATTGGCAGCTGGCTCTACAGGATATACTGGAACCTTTTCACGTCTGTCCAACAATTACAAATTCTCTCCCTATGGAAGCTCACCCATGAGGCTTATGTCCTTATGATTTACCACATGGGCTTTTTAACTTCAAAGCCCACCCCCAGTGGCACACCTCTTCCAACAAGGCCACACCTCCTTATCCTTCCCAAATAGTTTATACACTGTGGACTGAGTTTGCAAACAAATAAGCCTATAAGGGCCATTCTCATTCAAACCACCACAGTAGCCAAAGATGGTCTGAGCTCCTGATCTTACTGCCTCTGCTTCCTGAGTGCTGGGATAATAGGCATATGCCAACACATACAGCTGCTGGGCTGCTGGGGGGTCAAACCCAGGGCTTCCTGCATTCTAGGCAAGCACTACCAATTGAGCTTCGTCCCCAGCCAACTGATGTTAGTCTAAAGGTTTAAAATCCTTAGAGATATGTGTGTACTTTTCAAAAAATGTTTCTAGAATATGTAATAGTTTACATTCCTAAAAACTAATGCTAATTCTACTAGCATAATGACTGGGTACATGGCATTGAATGTTTCTTCTAATTCACTTAATTATAGCAATTGGGCATGAGGCACTGCTTGAAGAGTTAGCACACTAAACTTGCTATGAATTTATGATTGAGCACTCCTGGAATTCTCCTAGGTGGCATTTTTATTTTTTCTCCATGAAAGAGAAATGTATCATATAGAACATTAATTTCATGGCTTTGACTCCTGGAGTTATTCACTGTAGGACTGAAACACATTTCCAGAATGTGGCTCATGACAGGATATCTTGCATGGTGGTTCTGATCCTACCCCTACAGTAATTGGGCTAGTTGGTATGTATGACCTCTTCAAAGTCAATTCAACTTAACAGTGCTTCTTGAGTAGATACCAAGACTCAAGCACTTGGCAAGGACACTGAAATTATATACCTGTGATGCAGTGAGATGTTACTTGCACCAAAAATTTCTTAGCACTCAAAGACTCAAATGTAGTGAAAATAAACCTTTATTGTGCAGTCCTGGTTAAAGGGGCTGTCTTGGTCCCTGTCCTATTGCTGTGAATAAAAAGAGAGGATGATCAAGGCAACTCGTATAAAAGAATGCTTTTAATTGGGGGCTTGCTTACAGTTTCAGAGGTTAGTTGTCATCGTGGCAGGGAATGTGGCATGCATGGCAATGGAGTAGAAGCTGAGAGCTTTACATCCTGATCTATAGGCGACATGCAGAGATAGAGAGGCTGGGCCTGGCATGGGCTTTTGAAACCTCAAAGCCCAAATATGCCTCCTCCAACTAGACCACACCACCTAATCCCTCTACTCTTTCAAACAGTTCCACTCCCTGGTGATTAAGCATTCAAATATATGAGCCTATGGGGGCTATTCTTACTCAAACCACCAAATTCCACTCCCTGACTCCCATAGGCTTGTAGTCATATCATAATGCAAAAATGCATTCAATCCAACTTCAAAAGTCCACATAGTATATCACAGTCTCAACACTTTTTAAAAGTCCAAAGTCCATTTAGAAACTCATAGCAATCTCTTAACTGTTACCCCCTGTAACACACTAAATAAATAAGCAGATCACGCAGTTACAACACACAATGAAACAGATATACATTACCATTCCAAAAGGGAGGAAAGGGACCAGAGTGAGGAAATACTGGACCAAAGCAAGATCCAAAACCAGCAGGGCAAACTCCAAATTCTGTATCTTCATATCTGATGTCAAAGTGTTCTTCAGAGCTCCAAGTCCTTTCAGCTTTATTGACTGCAACAGACTTCTCTCTCTTGGACTGGTTCTACTCCCTGTTAACAGCACTGCTTGGCATCCCTCAGATCCCACAGCTCTGGCATCTCCAACATCTTGGGGTCTCCAACACAATCCAGGCTTCATCTTCATACTTCACACAATGACTTCTCTAGGTCTCCATGAAGGGACATTCCCTGACATATGCCTGGCTTCAGTGGGTTTTTTTGGTCGTGGAGGAAGATTCCATAACCCCTTTCTTGTGTCCTTGACTTTAAAGCCAAAACCACACAGATGAAGTTGCCAAGTTCTGCTGCTTGCTGGGGCTGGAACATGGACCTCTTGTTCAAACACATTTTCACCAGCTTTCTGTTTTCAATGGTTTCCTTCACTGCCTAAGCTTAACCGTCCAGGAACTTGTTCTGTAGATCACCAGGCTGGCCTTGAACTCAGAGATCCATCTGCCTCTGCCTCCTGAGCTCTGGTATTAAAGGCCTGTGCCACCACACCTGGCCCTAAGCTTTTTAAATTCCTTTTCACTTTTTAAAATCTCTTTTCCCAATTGGGAGCTTAGCTGGGTGGGATCTTGCCCTGAAGTCACTACTCACTTTATTTCACTTAGCATAAGGTTTTCCTTTAAACTTTTTATCTACATTTTGTATTTTTCCTTGCTCAGCTTGCTCCTTTTCATTATAGATCTGCATAAGACTGACCACTAACAACCATGCCACACAATCAATATTAGGCTGTTTTGAAATCTCCTCTGCTAAAGCTGTTAATCCAAAACTCTTCCATTTAGCCTCAGACAGCTTTTTTTGGACAAGGGCAGAAAGCAGCCACATTCTTCACCAAAATAACACAACATACTAATATTTTTCTCCTCTGAAACCTCTTGAGCCAGGGCTGCACAGTTCAAATCATCCTCAGCACCACTGTCTTCAATGCTCCTACTAGTATGGCCCCTTAAGTCCTACTTAAAGCATTCAACTGCTTTTCTAGTCCAAAGTCCCAAAGTGTTCCATATTCCTCCATATAAAAGCATGGTCTGGCCCATCACAGCAATATCTCAGTCCCTGGTACCAACTTCTGTCTTAGGGTCATACTGCTGTGAAGAGACACCATGACCTCAGCAACTCTTATAAAGGAAAACATTTCATTGGCGCTGGTTTATAGTTCAGATGTTTAGTCCACGATCATCACGGTGGGAAGCCTGGAGGCATGCAGGCAGACATGGTGCTGGAGAGGAGCTGAGAGTTCTACATCTGGATCTACAGGCAGCAAGAAGAGACTGTGAGCTACTAGATCTGGCTTGAGATTCTGAAACCTCAAAGCCCACCCCCAAGTGACATATCCCCTCCAACAAGGCCACACCTCTAATAACGTCTGCCACTCTCTATGAGTCTTTGGGGACCATTTTCATTCAAACCACCACACCTCCTAATCCTTCTAATCCTTTCAAACAGTCCTACTCCCTGGTGACTAAACATTCAAATACATGAGCCTATGGTGGCCATTCTTATTTAAGCAACCATAGGGACTTCAGCTGACAAGCTGGTGTTAGTGTCTATCTGTGGAAGGTACCCTTATACTTAGATTGCTTTCTTGAGCCCCGTGGGTCTCCACCACTCTATTCAATGTTGATTGAGACCAATATCAGGCACTGGAAAGCTTAATAGTACCTCAGATGATGATTCAAGAATTAGAGAAGTCCCTGATTATTGCAACTAGATTCCACCATAAGAAAACCCAAGTGATTTTCCAGCTATAACAAATTCAAAAGCTGGAAAGGTGTGTGAAAGAGGTAACCCCTAGGTCCCTGCCCATAAGCTTGTGGGGGAATTAAACAGTCTGTCTACCTGGCAGGGTATTGCCAAGAGTAAAATAAAAATCTAGTGAAAAAGGCACCGTATGGGCCTAAAGCTTTTCATTTCTGCTCTTTTGCTCAGGAATGTTTTTTTCTAGAAATAAATCCTAAAGAAATGACTGAACAGGTACCATAAGAGTATTGAATCATCAAAAGCAGTAGCAATTTTCATATGGGAAAAAAAAAAAGAAAAGAAAAACCGAACACAATTGAAGTGAGCAAGATATTGGATAAAGTACAGTTCTATGGAAAAATAGTCACATAGATACCATTATGGGAAAAAAATTACAATAAGTTTAGTGAAAGAAGTTCATAGAGCACATAATATATAATGCATATGTGTATATTATAATTTATAAGGATATATGCCATAACATTAATACAAACTATAATTTTTATTATGGGAGATTTTGCTACCTAATTATGACTTTCTATGTCTCTGATTTTTTTTCTTGCTGAGTTATGATATACAGGTTGAACATTCCTGCTATGAAAATCGTAGACCCCAAATGCTCCCACATCCAAACCTTTTAGACCTACATGGTATCCCAAGTTGAAAATTCCAGACCTAGTCTCTTAGTTTTTTATTTCTGTGATAAACACCATGATCAAAAGCAACTTGGCGAGGAGAAGATTTCTTCGGCCCATAGTCCACCATCAGGGGAAGCCAGGTCAAGAATTCAAGGCTGGAAACTAGAGGCGGGTACTGAAACATAAGCCGTAGAGGAACACTACTGGCTTGCTCCTTATGGCTTGCTCAGCCTGCTTTCTTATACAACCAAGAATCACCTGCCCAGGGATGAAAACCCCAATCCCACCCCCAAGTCCCTGCCCATGGGCTGGACCTTCCCACATCTACTACTAATCAAGAAAATGCCCAACAGGCTTGTCTACAGGCAATCTGATGGAGGCATTTTCTCAATTGAGTTTCACCTTTTCAGATAATTCTAGCTTGTGTCAATTTGACAAAAACCAACCAGGACAACCAGTCTCATGTAATAGATCATAGTCAAGATGAAGGCACAATAAATGTATAAAATTACCTTCAGGTTATATGTAAAATCCTCCCATGAACTATAAATGAAGTTCATTTTAGATTGTGATCCCATCACTAAAATAGCTTATTATGTATATGTAAATATTCAACCCCTCCCCCAATTCAAAATCTGAAGCACTTTCTGGTCCCAAACATTTCAGATAAGAGATACTCAATATGTATTTATAAACTGAAAAGAAAAGGATCATTAAAAAATATATGCCTACTATGTCTAAGGACCTTGGCTCAGTCCCTGGAAACACATGCATGCACACACATACACACACACTAATGATGATATCATATAATTAAGACCCTAGTTTTTCTCTTGTAGATATCTTTTATGAAATATCCTCAGGGTTCTAGCCATCAACCTACCCAACCTATCATGAGCCACAGACAAAGACCCTATATAATCCAATAATTTAAACATATCATATAGATTAATATGCCCAAATTATCATTTTAACATATAAACATGAAATATAAAATTTCATGAGATATTGCATTCTTTTTTCTAAGTCTAAAATTACCCATATATTTCCATAGGAATAATTGAAATTAATTAGATTTCAAGAGCTAAATGGCCACATGTATTAGACAGTGCAGTTTTTGAAATGTATATGTGCTGTGCTATCATTCTAAACAATTAGTGAATGTCCAGTTCTTGGCTATAATTTCAGTCATTTATCTCCTTCCCTCTTTCTCCCCTCATCCTGTTCTCTCTCCCTCCCTTCCTTCCTCCCTTCCTTCCTTCCTTCCTTCCTTCCTTCCTTCCTTCCTTCCTTTCTTTAAAACAGGGTCTCACTGTGTAGACCAGGTTATCCTCAAACTACCAAAGAGCAGCCTGCCTCTGCCTCCAAAGTTCTGGAACTAAGGCATGTACCATCATACCTGCCCCATCCCCCCCCCCCCAGATTGTTCTTAAAGAAGCAAGGACAAGCTTTGTTCAAGAGTTAAGAGTGGCTCTGTTTGGAGAGGAAAATCTTTTTTTCAAACACTGAGAAGGGTTTAATTTCTGAAGTTGTTTGATTCTGCTTAAATGACTGGTGAGTTTTAGAAGACGGCTTTCCACAATTTGTTTTGTTTCATCTTTAAAGGAAGCTCTGGCCTAAGGATGCCTTCCCATACAAATGCCCTAAGTGATCTCTTACCTCTCTCTTACCACTCTTTCCACCCTCGGCTGTTGGCAGCAGGGACAAAAGGTCATACTCCTTCCTAGACCCAATCGTTGCTGGTCCCTGGGAGGAGTGGCAGGGTGACAAGAAACAGTCACCTATGCCCTCACTGGGAATGACCGGAAGTAATATTAGGGTGTCCTGTGTCATCAAAACGACATTATCTCAAAGGTCTAATTCAGTCTAAAGGATTATGCCTCTCCTTTGTTTCTTTCCTCTCTTTTTGAGTGTTCCACCAAAAGTAGCCCCATCTCGGGGGAGGTTTCCACAGCCTGAACACGGATGGGAAGGGCCAACCTCAGTAAGCCTAGCACAATGGAGTTAAGTGGGCCTGGATTTGGGTGTCTCTTGGCCTTGTATTCTTAAGATCGACATAAATAACCTTGTTCCTACATGTGGTCTTTAATTTGTGTGTATGTAAAAGTGTACACACATTTGTGTGTACACTCAGGTTCATGCACATGTATGAGTAAGCATGTGGAGGTCCAAGGACAACTTTGGGTGCTGTTCCTCAAGTCCCCTTTTGGGGGAGAAGATAGGATCTCTCATTGGCCTAGAACTCACCAAGTAGACTAGACTGGCTGGCTAGTGAGCCGCAGGGATCCATCTGTTTCTACAGCCCCAGTCTTGGGATTACAAATGCATGCCACCACATCTGGTTGTTTGTTATTTTTTAATGTGGGTTCTGCGGATCAAAATCAAGTCCTTGTGCGTGCAAGGCAAGCACTTTACACACTGAGCCATCTTCCCAGCTTTTGAAAAACCTTTTTCACATCAGACACAAAATACGTAGAGAGAAGCACATCCATTCTAAACGTGAAGCTTGGTGAGGTCGCAAGTTCGGGACTCCTACCTAGCCCTCACCAGATCAAGACGGAGAGCACTTCTAGCACATTGGCAGCCCCTCCCATTGCTGCCATCTGCACTAGCTCTCTGTCCTTAGAAAACCCCTCACACCACAAACTGAGCCAGTTAAAGCCATGCGGCTTCGTCGTCTCACGTGCACGTCTTACACCTTCGGTTCAGCTTGTTAGTTAGGAACCGCTCTCGGCTCCTGTAGGCTGCCGGCAGTCCCCACAGGCAGTTCACAGCTGTTGCTTCTTCCTAGACCAGAATGACCTTCTCTTTCTGGCTTCTTCTATTTCTGCTCGTTCAAGAACTCACCCAATTACATGTGCCCACCTCAGATCACCAGCTTGGCAATTAGGCATTTTAATGGCAAGAGTGATGTATTAGCTTTTTTCCTGTCACTATCACCGGAAAACCTGGCAGGAGCCACTAAGGAGAGGGTGTGTTTCAGTCCATTATGGAGGCAAAGGCATTTCATAGCTTACGGCAGTTGGAGCATGTAGAGGAAGCTTGTTCATAGGCTGGCAGACAGGACTCAGAAGAAGCTACACCAAAGCCAGGGACAGCTATAATCTTCAAAGCCCTGGCCCTAGTGGCCTAGCACTTCCAGCCAGCATCTACCTCCCAAAGGCTCACAGCCTTCCTGGTAGTACCACAAGTGTTCAAAACCCAAGAAGGTAAGGCATGTTTTAGACTAAGACCGTAAGAAGTGACAGTCTAGCACATCAGAGGACACAGCTGTACTCAAGGGACAAGCACTGGGCAGCAGAGATCATGAACTGACCTTAGACCTCTGTCTATGGCAACACCACTATCTGATGCCTCGCAGAATGTTTACCTGCCTTTAAAATTTATAAAAAACGGAGACTAGAGAGATGGCTCAGTGGTTAAGAGCATTTGCTCTACTTCCAGAGGACCCAGGCCCAGTTCCCACCACCCAGTGCACACACAGCTGTCTGTAATTCCAGTTCCAGAGAATCGGATGCCTTCTTTTAGTTTCTGTGGTCATGCACATGATGCACATACACACATGCATGCAAAGCACTCACACACATACATTTTTTTAAATCTTAAAAAAAATATCCTTCATCACAGTGTTATACGACAGCATGTTTCCTGTGTCTCACTTCCCTGGTTGAACACTGTGAGCTGCCTTCATCCTTTTGGATGCAGTTGTAGATGAATCATCTGCTTTGCTGCATTTAGTGTTCTATTGTGTGACTGCGGTGGTCTGAATGAGAGAGGCCCCTGGAGGCTCATCTGTTTGAATGCTTAGCCCCTAATTAGTAGAACTATTTGAAAAGGATTAGGAGGTGTGGCCTTGTTGGAGGAGATGTGTCACTGGGGGTGGGCACTGAGGTTTCAAAAGCCCACACTGGATCAGGATGTAAGCTGTTAGCTACTGCTCCAATGCCATGCCTGCCTGCCTGTTGTCACACTCCCTGCTGTGCTAGTCATGGTCTAACCCTCTGAAGCTGTAAGCAAGCCTCCAATTAAATGCTTTCTTCTATAAATTGCCTTGGTCATGGCATCTCTTCACAGTAACAGAACAGTAACTAAGATGGGGCCTGTACCACAATCTAAAACTTGCTTGCCCATTCCAGCTTGGGTGGCCAAACAACAATGTTAGAACAGTCCACAAGACTGTGTTGAGTTGTAAACTACAATCCTTACAAAGATGTTAGTTAGGGAGGCACCTGGACAATAGTAATAAACAAAAGTTAGTATCCTCAACAAAGAACTTTCTGTTTCATTATGAAAGCCCACAAGGGGAGATACCCATTTTTTTTATTTTATTTTATTTTTTTGTCCGAGATAGGGTTTGTCTGTGTAACAGCTCTGGCTGTCCTGGAACTCATTTTGTAGACCAGGCTGGCCTTGAACTCACAGAGATCCACCTGCCTCTGCCTCCCGAGTGCCAGAATTAAAGGTGTTTGCCGCCACTGCCCAGCGTGTGATACCCATCTTTAAACAGCATCTTTAAATATCGGTGGGAACCCATCAAAGTTGAACAGCCTCAACAAAAACTCCCTCTAGCTTTCATTTGCTTTTCCTTGGTCCTTGCCCCAAGACACATGGTAAGAATCTATGCTCCTGTCAGCAATAGTCTGAAAAGGTCTCACTGACAGGGCACTGTTTTCAGATTTAGTAGGTAGGAAGATTAAGACCAACCTGGGTTGGGGGCATAGCTCAGTGGTAGAACACTTGCCTACCTTGTATGAGGCTCATGGTTCAATATTCAGTACTGGAAAAAAAAACAAGCAAACAAACAAGGGAAGAAGCCTAATGGTACTTGTATATAAAACAGTTATTTTAGAATGGGAATACTCAGGTTGTGACAAGACATTCGTGAAAGCTATTTCACTTGCTGGGATCAGCAAATTATAAGAAACACCGTGGATTAAAACCTAGCCTAGGGAAAGGTTTTGTCTTATTTTTCAGAGGATTAAGAAGTGAAACTCAGGCCACACAGTGGCAAGGAGAAACTAATCTCATGTACTGATTACCTTTCATGCAAGGAATCAAGCCTGCTAGCCCATTCCTCCTAACGGTTTGTTAGTCATTATTCCTAGAGGGGACCATGAGTCACTGGTTTCAGCCACTTGGTGCCAGACCTTGGAAGTCCAAGTCAAATCAAGAGAAGTGATGAGTCCTTCAAACACATCCTCGGATAAATCAGTCATTGCCTACTCTCAGTGCCTTTTAGAAGTTGGCCTGTTTTAATCAGAGTCTCACTCAGCCTACCTTCCAATTCCTCATTTGTAAAATGGGCGTTGAAGGGTGTCAGTACCTCACATGGCATTATCAACTAATTCAAAAAACACTTGATTCACACTCCATGCCAGACTTGGTGCCAGGTAGTGAAGAGTTATTAATTAAATATTAATGAGATGTCAGCTGTATCCATTGCCAACACTCACTTACTTGCCTAAGCCATCTACAAATGTGGACTCCTGGGGCTTAGAGGGACAGATAGCTCAGTGGGTAAGGGTGCCCAATAAACAAGCACGAGGACCTGAGTTTGGATCCCAGCACGCATCTAAAAACTAGGCGTGGTTAAGTGTCCCTATAACTCCAGTGCTGCTGGGGGTGGAGGCCAAAGGATTTCTGGGGCTTGCTGGCTATCAGCCTAGCTCCAGTTTCAGTGAAAGACCCAGTCTTAGGGGAATAATATGGAACGTGGTAAAAGAGAACACCCAACATCTTCCTCTGGTTCTTTTCTGGCCTCCTATCTCACAGATGGTGCATATATCACGCATGCACACGCACACGCACACCCCAAAACAAAACCAGAAATGTGGAAGGTTCAGCTGGCTGTGAACTTGCCCTGTCATGCCCTCCCACCCTCACACATGATGGTGTCACTACTGTCTACCATTGGTATGGATTCAACCCCTTGAGCCTGAATTCTCAGTAACTTTGGTCAGAGGAAACAAAGTAATTGCATTATTGGGCTAAGTGCTGCATAATGAAAAAGGCAAATATGACCAGTTTCCAACTCCTAGGAGATAGTTTGGGGGATTGACTGTCATTATGATTATCTGCCCCACATCTTTCCTTCCATTAACAGAAACATTAGGCAACAGCTCACTAAACATGTCTGAATGGAGCAGGATCCTTTTTTTTTGCAGAGGAGACTATTTCCTCATCAAGTAGTGATCAGCGGGAAAACATTTCCAAAGCACTTTCTTTCCCTTCCAATGGAGAGGTCCTAAATTTTCTCTCAGCTTTAGTCATATGGTTAAGGAATAAATGTTAAGTTTGGCAGAGGCACAAAAGAAGGTCACAGAAGCAGAAGAATGGCACTGAATAGAATATTATTCTTCTCTGGAGCCAAAGCCTTATTTGGGGATTGTCTGGATTAAGGTTGCCTGCCTAAAACACAAAGTACGACGCTATGTTTGTGTTTCAGATAAACAACCATTGTTTTAGTGTAAATATATTCCTTACATAGATTTGGCACATCTTTCTACTAAAAATTTATTTGTTGTTTATCTGAAATCCAAATCTAACTAGGTGTTACGTGTTTTGATTTGCAATGCCTGCTAACTTTACTCAGTTTATTAGCTGCACGAACAAGGGCACAGGTCTGTAAATTCTCCGTGTCTTATCAGTAAAAGCATGTGCTTCATAGGATGGCTGTGATACTTTACTGCTCAAGGAAGATGCCTGCTTCATTTTCTTCCCAACATGGAAGGAGAGCACTTCCTCAGTTTCCTGGAGCTTGCTTTAGCCAATGAAAAGCAAGAAGACATGACTCACTTCCAGGTGGAAGACTTTTCTTCTCCAACTCCAGACCCAAGACAGGTCCACGGGAGAGGAAAAAAGCTCCATGTATGGTGTTAAATACTGAATTCCGGGAGTTTGTCATTGTGGTGTTCCTTAGCTGTCTCTGTTTGCTTTCTATCACCGTGATGAAGACCATGACCAAAAACAATCTGTAGAGGAAGTGTTTTATTCATCTTACATATCCTGAAGCACAGTCCATTGAGAGAAGCCCAGGCAGGAACCCAGGGGCAGGAACTGAAGCAGAAGCCATGGAGGAATGCTGCTTCTTAGCTTGCTCCCCATGGCTTATCCAGTCTGCTTTCTTTTCTTTCTTTTTGCTTGCTTGCTTTTCTTTCTTTAATTGTTTTTGGTGTGTGTTTTGCTTGCTTGTATGTCTGCATATATGTCTGCATACCACATGTGTGCCTGGTACCTGCAGAGGCCGGAATAGGGTGCCGAATCCCCTGGGACTGGAGTTACTGATGGTTGTGAGCTACCATGAAGGTGCTAGGGATCAAATCTATGTCCTCTGAAAGAGCAGCCAGTGCTCTTAACCTCTGAGCCATTTCTCCAGCCTTTCAGCCTGCTTTCTTATACTACCCAGAACCACCTGCCTGGGGTGACATCACCCTCAGTGGACTGGGCCCTCCCACCTCAATCAAGGAAATAACCCAACAGACTTGCCCACAGACCAATCAGATGGTGTCATTTTCTCAATTGTGGCTTCCACTTCCCAAGGTAACTCTAGCTTGTGTCAAATTGACAAAACCAAAAAATATCAGAATATTAGCTCAACCTGCTTGTGAGCTGCTATGAAGCCTGCACAAATTAATAATCCCCAAGGATCCAGATCTTGCTGGCCACACAGTGGGCACCACGCACAGACACTTCTTAGGCTAAGAGCTGTGCCACACTGTTTTTGCATGAAGAGGGAATTGAGAAAAGCTGTGTGTCATCTGTCTGAGTCAGCATGGGTTGCCATAACAAAATACAATGGAGTAGATGGCTAAAACAATGGGCATTTGTGTTCCTGATGTTTTGGAGGCTGGAATCCAAAATCAGGGTACCAGCATGGTCTGTTCCTGGTGAGGGCTCTCTCCCTGGCTGGCAAATGGCCACCTTTTCCCTATGCGCTCACTTGGTTGTTCCTTGGTGTGTGTGGTACACAAGAGACAAAGGAGAGTGGTTTTTCCCTTGCTTTTCCTCTCATAAAGCCACCAAGCCTATTGAATTAGACCCTCCCTTTATTTCCTCATACATCCTTTAAGGTTTAAAGGCTCTCTTTGCAAATCATGGTGGGAGCCAGATCTTCAACATACCCATGTTAAAGGAACACAGTTCAGTCCAGAGCACTATGCATGTGCTGATAATAAACATTTATTGTCTAGTTTCTTTTCTCTGGACCTAAGAAATCAAACCACACAACCCTCTTCATAGTGTTTGGTAATCAGCTCACCAGTGCAGAAACATGCAGCTCAGTGAGTTTCTTTGATCATTAGACTGTGTGTGTGTGTTTGTGTGTGTGTGTGTGTGTGTGTGTGTGTGTGTGTGTGTGTGTGTTTCTAAAACACTCCTCCTAGGGTCTACTCCAATTGCAGCTTGGGTTATTACAGAACAACAGACTTGAGTGCCGACGGCCAGGGTTGAGCACTCTCCAGAAGCCAGCCATGTGCACAGTAATTCAGAGAGGGCAGAGAAACCGGATCCAGGGGGGAATCACGAGCAGTTAATGAGAATCAGATGCAGTGTAATTCAGACCACAGCACACATCCTGATCTCTGGGCACAGGGAATTACATCCATAAACAGACTAGACTTGATTTTATGCAGCACTTTCAACCCCCAAAGAATCCCAAAGCACTGTAAAGCACACCCTTGTTACTGGTGGCTTAGTAATGCAGGAGGCAAACAGGGAAAATGTGTCTATAACTCAGGCTCAGAGCCTTCATTTAGAATCCATGATGTCTACAGGGGCTGGCTTGACTTCGATGCTAGGCAACCCTTTACTGATACGGAAAATATATTGCTTTTCCTTTTTGATAAAAACACCCTGTAAAAGAAATTCTAATATCCTCTAAAGAGGTTTTCAAACTGACCTTGAGCCACAGTAAAAATACATAGACTCCATCAGACTCACTACATAAGCATCTTTATATATGTGCATCTATGCTTTTAGAGTCAACAGAAACAAAAACCTCATGGAGTATTTTTATACTTACTGTATGTGATGAATTCTGACATTCTCGATTCTTTGTTTTTTTTAAAAGCTGCTCACTGTCTAATAATTGATCCTAGAACTCATTCCTATGAAGGATCTTCAGTTCTGAAATCCATTTTACTAAAGTATACTCACCAGACTCCAACATCACGACAGTCCAATTATACCACAGCAGATGGCCCAGGGACAGTCACTTTACCTTTGAAGTAGCAAGCCTTCTGGGATTCCTCCAGTTTTAACTTACTGAAGTTTTGATGTATGGCACCTGTGTATAGATGGACACCATGCTGAAGCCATCCTCACTTCTGAGACTGTTCTCAGGCTGTCTGGGAGACGGCATTCCAACTGTGTTCTGTGCCTTGCACAGAGCTTTGGACATGCACAGAGGAAACAGATTACCTGTGACTAAGTAGTCAGTGCTGTGGCTCAGCTGGCCCAGAGCTGAGATGATGCCATCCAGTATTTGCTTATCTCTGGATTCCACGGTCCTCGAGGTTGATATTCTTCTCTCTTTTTATGGAAAGATTTCCAGTATCTCAGGTATCAGAAATATTCCCGAGTAGCTCTCAAAAGAAATTCTCCCACTCGAAGAATCCACAGTGAACAGGGCTCTTTGGCTTGACAAAAGCTCCGGGCCTCTCAACAGCTCAGGTTGTATCGTGTGCCCAATTCTGAGCCAATCACACACTGACTAGAGATCTGCATCCTCCAGTTGTTCAGGTCTAGGTAATTTGCCTACCGTCGGGGCATAGTCACAAACCAAACAAACCACACTAACTTAACAATACTGTGTCTCAAAGGAAAATCAAAGGGCCATTCCCAAAAGTTCAAAGCAAGAGTTACAAGCAGGTGATGAAGAAAGATAGTCAGCAGTAACCTTGAGCTGATTAGACCTCCGGTCCTTGTCTCCTGTTCAGTTTGAAATCAGAGAGAGGAAACGGGAGCTCTATTATTGCACTCGGAGAGTACTTACCATCGAGAGAAACACATGATATTTTCCGTCTCCAATCGCTTTTATAAGTTGTAGCAAGGGACTTTCCTGCTTTTCAGATGGGAAACTTAATGTGCCATGAACTTCTGGTCATAAGCCTAAGAACTAAAAGCTCTCTTTGGGGCCCATTAGAAATCATCTCCAAACTTCATGCCGTGGTTTTTAATGTAACTGTGTTATACTGAAGCTGTCTTTGCAGGCAATGTTTAAACACGTAGGTTACCTTGGATTAACCAAGGTATTGTGTACTCAACTGATTGGCTCAACCAGAGTCACGAATACTTGCTCTGTCTTGCACTAAAGAGCAGACAGAGGGAAAACACCCAGGAACACACACAAAACAACGTTCACAAAATCTGACAAAGAGGAAGAAAGCATCTCAGAGAGACGACAGGCTTGAATGTGATCATTCTCCTATACTTTTCCAATACCGGTTTTCTTCTGGGAAGCAATCAGAACTGTGACTTTCGGACTCTGCAAACATTGTCGCTGTGCGTGGGAGGTGGGTGGCTTGCCCCAACACAGACGAGGAACGTGAGGAGCAGTCACACATTCTTTCTTTTGGCACGTGCCCTTCCAACCTATGTATCGGGCCAGAGTCTGGGTTTTTGTTTGTTTGCTTGCTTTGTCTTGTTTTTAATTAGTGTGGGGTTTCAGAAAGTCATTTCTCATTGGATTTTTCAATTCAAACTTGGAAAAGACAGCCCTGGTGTAATGCAGGCATATTTATGACTTTCAAGAAAGGGATATGTTTTCTTTTATAACATAATTCTTTATTGATTCTTTGGGAACTTCACATCATGCACCCCAATCCCAATCACCTCCCAGTCCTTCCATATCTGGCCCTCACCCCTGCAGCATCCCCCCAGAGAAGCTCCCAAAAATTAATTAAAAACAAACAACAACAAAACCACCTTGATCCTCTGTCATTCCCGCTTTTCCAACACCTTTTCATTCATCCCAGTGGCATTGGGAGCTGTGGTGTGTCAGGCAGTACACCCTTTTGTCCTATTAGTCCCACCCCCAAATGTTCATTGCTATGAGTCACTGGTCTGGTTCAAGGCCTCTGTCACACCTTCATCCCTGGACCTTCATCAAAATGCCTTTCAGATATCACACTGTTGCCCTGAGTCATGGAGATCCTGCAGTTATTATTTCAGAGGACCAGGAAAGAGACACATTTGTTCTCATAATGCTAGTGTGTTTGTGTGTGTGTGTGTGTGTGTGTGTGTGCACTATGCACATGTATTGTGGGGGAAGAACATGCCTGTGCCCCTGTGGACCCCAGAGGAAGGCACTGGGTGTCGCATTCTGTCTTGGTCTTTTGAGGCAAGGTTTCTTGAACCTGGTGCTCACATTTTCTCATTAGTCTGGCAGCCAGCCAGGCCCCATCAGTCCTTCTGTTTCTGCTACCCACAGTGCTGGGGTTACATGTGCCCAAGGACACCCCCAGCTTGTTACATGGGTGTTGGGGTCTCTCTAGCCTCCTTTAATGCTATTCTGAATTGGGTTTTCAATGTAAAATATAATTGTTTCCTTATCATATATGGAACAAAGAAACTAGTGCTTAGACCATTTCCCTTCCCCCTTCCTCAGTTTGTTTCTTTCTCCAGCTTTCACATCTTGGCTTAAATGATTGGACATATTTTCTTCAAAATTAAATATTAAAAATTAAACATAAACAAAAGTAAACAAAATTACCATGTAACTTACCCAACCCATTTCAAGCTCTCCATATTGAGAGAAATGAAAACATATGTCCAAGCAAAACCTTATATGTGACTATTCATAGCAAAGTTATTCATGATAGCCAGAAAGAGTGAACTTTAAAGAAGATTTAACGGGCAAGCAAAATGTGGTTTAAGGGAAAGTATTAGTCAACCGTAAAAAGGAAGCATGCATGACCGACTAGTCCACAATAAGGAGGAAAGAAAGAAGTACTGATATAAACTACAATGTATATCCATCTAAAAACACTATATGAAGAAGTCACTGTAAAGATCACATATTTTATACTTCCTTTTTATGTACAAGTCTACAGGGACAGGAGAGGTATGAATGGTTGTGCACGACCAGAGGCAGAATCAGAGATTAACTGCAAATAAGTGCATGAGAAGAAAGTTTTAAAATTGAATTATAGTAATAGTTACATGTACAACTTGACCAATTTAATAAAAAATAATCGAGTTGAATAATAACGATAGTGATAAGGTTAGGCTTCTCTTAAGCCTAAAATTAAATAAGATGCCCGTATTAGACTTTCTCTACTTTAATTTTTCTGCTTCATATTTATTCGTTCTGTTTGGAGAGAGGCACACAGAGATTTCAGGACAACTTGTGTGATCTGCGACTCTCCTCTTCCGTGTGGGCTCTAGGGATTGAACTCAGGTCATCAAGTTTGAGGCAAGTACCTTTTCCCACCAAGACATTTCTCTAATTCCAATGTTCCCTACTATAGAAAGTCTCACTTATCTTAAAGTACTTGAACTTAGACTCACCTCTATCTATGTCATTAATCAAAATGATCTTGGATGAGTCACTTGCTCTCCCTAAGACCAAAAGGGACGGATAAATTCCCATCAGCTTATTTATCACTAATCTCAAACATTATATGGTTTGAATTTTTCCTCCCTAGTGTGACATATATTCTGAAATCATTCTTTTACCCTCTGTCTTAGTTAGGGTTCCTATTGCTGTGAAGAAACACCATGATTATGGCAACTCTTATTAAGGAAAACATTTAATGGGTGGCTTACAGTTTTAGAGGTTCAGTACGTTATCAAGGTGTGACATGGTGGTATTCAGGCAGACATAGTGCTGGAGAAGTAACTGAGAGTCCTACATCTTTCAGGCAACAGGAAGTAGACTGTATATTGCACTGAGTAAAGCTTGAGCATATATAAGACTTCAAAGCCTGCCCCCACAGTGACACACTTCCTCCAATAAGATGGTACCAACTCCAACAAAGCCACACCTCCCAATAGTGCCACTCCCTTTAGGGGACATTTTCTATCAAACCACCACATTTCCTTTGTACCTGTCACTGACATGGGTAAAGTTGTCTGGAACCAGTGAAGTGTCAGGATTCCATGAACCAGGCTGTCTGGGTCCAAGTTCCCTCTCCAAACTTACAACCACACAGCTGTTAACCACACTATTTCATCACTGCAAATGGGGTTTTGTGAGATGCTGAGGCTCTTATGAACATCAACTGAGATGATACAAACATAAGAAATTAAAATTACTCAACAATAAGATATTTTTAAATGAGCAAAAGACCTGAACAGCTATTTCTCAAAAGACAACATACAAATGAGGTATAAGAAAGAATACTCAACATCACCAGTCGTCAGGGAAATGCAAACTAAAACCATGGTGAACCATCCCTTCACACTCGTTAAACTGGCTAGTATGAAGAGAACATTTAAATGCTGATGAGAATGTGTAGGGAAGGGTTAGCAAGACAGCTCAGTGGCTAAAGGCCTTTGCTGCCAAGCCTGACAGCCTGAGTTTGATCCCTGGGACCCACACGGTACAGGGCAAGAGCCAATGCCCACAATGTGTCCTCTGCCCTACAAATGGGAGCTGAGTCACCTGCCTCATCTCCGTGGTGTTATATATCAGGCAGAAATGTCATATCCCAAAAGAGCCCCGACAGCCTACCAGAAGCTTCAGCAAGTCCCAGATGCCCATGCCTAGGGCTCTGTGGTTGAGGATAATTCTCTTCTAAAACTTTATTTTGTTTTTATGGTCATGTGTATATGTGAGCATATGCTACATGTGCCCTGGTGCCCAAGGAGGCCAGAAGAGAGCATCAGATCTCCTGGAACTAGAGTCATGGGCGACTGTCAACTGATCACATAAATGCTGGAAACTGAACTCTGGTCCTCTGGAAAAGCAAAAGTGCCCTTAACTGCAGAGTCCGAAGGACGACTCTTGCAGTGTATGTTAACCCCTTGTTGGTTACTATAACAAAATACCTGAGGAAGGTTAATTACCCTTACAGACAAGGTGTTTGTCTTCTTTCTGCCTTAATTTCTGTTTTCTCACTTTGTATTGAAGGCTGTCGGAGGTTTGGCCCTTCCTGTTGGATCTCACTGTGCTGCTGTGTGGACATTCTATCAGCCAGCTAAGAGGAGCAGATATTTGCTTGGAGCAGCGAAAGGTTCCATCTGCATTGGATGACCTGTGCTGGCAATGCAAGGAATGAGTGGAACAGTAATTTTGAAAAGTGACATGGAAGTTCCTCAAGAACTAAAAATAGAACTGTAGTATGGTCCAAGAAGCTTACTTTGGGGTCTATACCAAAAGGAAATGAAATCAGAATGTCAAATCGATGCGTGTCCTGATGTGTTCACCACAGCTGTATGGTCAATCACCATCACTTACTTGATGCAACTGAGAATCACCACAGAAATACACCTCTGGTCTTGTCTGTGAGGGGCCTTCTAAATAGGGTTAAATGGGGTGGGAAGACCACCCTAAATGTGAGCAACACCATTACAAGAGCTGGGGTTCTGGGCTCAATCATTTTTGTTTTGTTCTGTTTTTTGAGAGAGGGTTTCTCTGTGTAGAGCTGGCTGTCCTGGAACTCACTCTATAGACCAGGCTGACCTTGAACTCAGTGATCCACATGCCTCTGCCTCCCAAGTGCTGAGATTAAAGGCAAGGGCCACCATGCCCAGCTTCTATCTGCTTCATGACAGCAGAGGCAACACAACCAGCTGCCTCCTCTTTCTGCTGCTGTGAATTCACTGTCATGAAGCACTGTTTCCCTTGAACTGTGAACTAAAATAAACCCTGTCTTCCACGACTTTATTTTGACAGGGATTTCATCCCAGCAATGAGAAAAGTCATGATTACATTAGCCAAGGCAGAGAATTACAGTTCCCCGTAATGGGATGAGTGAGAAGATTTTAAGATGCAACATGCATGAACACTGAAATAGAACCTGGCCTTTACAGACAGGGTGTGAGTCAGCATAATGACTCACCAGGTAAAGGTGATTGCTGCCAATCTGACAGTCTTTATTTGATCACCAGAACACACAGGTAAAAGGCCTCCTGCAAGTTGTTCTCTGCCCTCCACACTCAAGCTATGATATGTACATACATGTGCGTGCATGTGTACACACAAAGGAAGGAAGGAAGGAAGGAAGGAAGGAAGGAAGGAAGGAAGGAAGGAAGGAAGGAAGATTAAATAGAATATCTTGCTAGCCACATCCATCTAGACCTAGACATTCCGAAGGCTGAGATGGGGGAAAGGTTTGAACCTACGGGTGCAAGACCAGCTTAAACCAGATAGTGAGGTGCTATTTTAAAAAAAAGGAGGCAGGAAATCATGTCATGTGTAAAATGTGAACAAATCTAAAGGACACTGTGTGGAATGAAAAAATCCAGGGACAGTTAGACATGTGGGGTCTACAAAAGTCAAGCTCAGGAAAGTGGAGAGCAGAAAGAAGGTTATCTGTACCCTTTAAGTGTGTTCCCTCCTTGGACTAGAGATACTAAGAAAAGTAGGTTGTCCTGTTGTGCCTGGGTGAGCATCCCAAGTGACATACAAGTGAGAAGAGAGAGATGTGACTCACGACGAGGAAGAAGGGCCATGCGACTCTGGAAGCAGAGACAGAGAAGCGGTTACGGTGTGGTTTCATTTTATAGCCATGATAGAAAAATGAATCCAGAACAGACAACTAAACAAATGGGATTGAATGATTGAATGGATACACAAGGGAGGAGGAAGGAAATAGGTATCTGAGGGAACCAGTAGGTCTAGGTTAGATGATGACAGAACCAGGAAAGGGAGGAAGTAAGAAACACAGTGAGTCCTCTGAGTCGTTTGTGGGATGAACAGTCAAAATAATCAGCTTACCTGAAGTGTTAGTGCTCTCCCTGCATCTGCTGGTTGGGAGAGCTAAAGGAGGTAATAAAGGTAGAAACCCGGCCTGGGAGGTATTCAGCAAATGTCAGAGGAGACAGCCCCACGCCTACATGCTTCATCCTTCATATATCTCAGGCAAGGCATGTCATGAGACTGCCTGTCTTAGTTACTGTTCTTTTTTTTCCTTTCCTTTTATAGAAAATTCATTTTTCCCCCTCACATGATGTATCCTAATTGTGGTTTCCCCTCCCACTACTCCTCTGAGTTCCTCACCCCATCCCCTCCCATGTGGATCCACCCCCTTTCTGTCTCTCATTAGAAAACAAACAGGCTTCTGCAGGATAATAATAAAATAAAATAAAACAAAACAAAAGCTACCATATTGGAATTGGCCAAAACATACAAACCGAAGGAACAGAACCCAAAAGAAGGTACAAGAACAGAGAACAGAACCCAAAAGAAGGTACAAGAAAAGAGACACACGCATTTGCACACTCAGGATCCTATAAAAACACTCAAACTGGAAGCCATAATATATACCCAAAGAACCTGCAGGATAAAAAAGAGAGAAGAAGAAATATGATTTTCATTTGCAAGTGGTTATCAATTGGAGATTATTTCTGGATTAGGGATGGGAGTATGTGTCCACTTCCTTTTTTAGTTCTAGGAACCCATCTGGTGCAGACCCATGCAGGTCCGATGCATGCTGCCTCAGTCTCTGTGAGATTATGTGTGTGTTGATCATGTTGATTTAGAGGGCCTTGTTTTCTTGGTGCCCTTCATTCCCTCTGGCTCTTACACTTTCTCCACCTCCTCTTCCAAGGGGTTCTTTGAACCTTGAGGGGAGGAATTTGATGGACACATCCCATTTAGGACTGAGTATTCCAAGGTCTCTTCCTCTCTGCATAATGTCTGGCTGTGTGTCTCTGTATTGGTTCCTATGTGCTGCAGGAGGTGTGAAGGCCCACAGAGGTCGCTTAGTAAGATCTGAGCTTGATTCACCCAACAGGGCTGCATTAAGAGATGGCTTGATCACATGTGTGGTTACCAGGTGATTGGAAAGTCTGCACTTGGCTGAGCTAGAGGGAGGTCTTTTGCCCCATTTCTTGGCATTCCTATAAAAAGCCCTTTAAAAGAGACAGAAGGGGCCGGTGGATATTGATCCAGGCCCTCCCAAAGCTATCCTGCGTTTCTGTCTGTTTCTCTCCCCACTATATTTCTAACTAATGTTTCTTATCCCTCTCTCCTCAAGAGTACCCTGGGGAAAAAGTGGGCATGGTCTCCCACAAGAAGGAAGCTTCTCTGATGATGGCTGAGCCAGGCACTAATCTATGAGTACAGCAGAATGTCTCAGGAGCAATTTTATTGCTACTTTTTTTTTTTTAGAACAGTTTTCCCCTAGGTCCCTGGGCTATCTAGTCTCTGGTCACCCAAGCAATGTTGGATATGGGTTCCATCTCATGGAGTGGGCCTTAAGTCAAATCAGATATTCACACATGGCACTAGCATAGTCTTACAGGCAGGACACTGTTGTAGATCAAAGGGTTTGTGGCTGGGTTGGTGTTTATGTTTCTCCTTCAGTAGCATGCAAAGTATCTTCCTCTACCAAATACACTAGAACATAGGGATGAAGGCTCTATGGAGGCACCAGCTCAACTTCATGTTCAATGAATTGTGTAGATGTATGTGTTCTATTGCTGTGAAGAGACACCATGACCAAGGTAACTCTTCTGAAATTTAACTGGGGGCTTGCTTACAGGTTCAGAGGTCAGTCAGTTATCATCATGGTGGGAAGCAGACAGGCTTGACACTGGAACAGTAGATGAGAGCTTTTGGGGCGATATTTTGTTGTACTTTAATAAAACTTGCCTGAAGATCAGAGGACAGAGACAGCCACAGAGTTAGCACACCTTTAATCCTAGCACTCAGGAGGCAGAGATTCATCTGGATCTCTGTGAGTTCAAAGCCACCCTGGACTACACAAGATTAATCCAGTTTAAAAGAGAAACAGCCAGGCAGTTGTGGCACACACCTTTAATTCCAGCATTGGGATCACATACCTTTAATCCCAGTACTTGGGAGTCACACGCCTTTAATCCCAGAAGGTTGAGACAGGAAGTGATATGCTGGGCAAAGAAAGAATATAAGGCGAAAGGAGACAGTCCTTTTTGGCTGAGGATTCAGAGGCATTCAGTCTCAGGACTCGTGGAGTTTGCGAGGTAAGAAGTGGCTGTGCCTTGTTCCTTTGTCTCTCCGATCTCTCAGCATTTACCCCAATATCTGGCTCCAGGTTTTTATTTTAAGACCCTTTAGGATTTGTGCAACAAACTTTACATTCTGATCCTCAAGCAGCAGAGAGAAAAGAGGGATGCTGGGCCTGATGTGGTCTTTTGAAACCTCAAAGGCCACTCTCAGTGACACACCTCCTTCAACAAAGACACACCTCCTAATCCTTCCCAATAGTTCATCAACTATGGAGTAAGCATGCAAATATATGAGCCGTCTCATTCAAACCACCTCACTGGCCTTTACCCCTGTCTTGTACCAGTCTATTCGGTAGAAGACAAAGTAATAAATAGAGGTGTCTCTAAAATAGTCCTTAATGCCAGCTAAAGCTTAAGTGGAAGGAAGATCTAGGGATAAGAAAAAGTGAATCTAGGGCCTGGAGAGATGGTTCAGAGTTGAAGAGTACTTGCTGTTCTCTCAAAGGACCTGAGTTCAATTCCCAGGACTCATGTTAGGCTGCTCAGAACACCTGTATCTCCAGCTGTATCCAATGTCTTCTTCTGTCTTCCAAGGGCACTTATGCACATCCATGCAAATACACTCAGTGATATATATGCATAAACAAAATAAATCTTTTTTTTAAGTGCTTCTATTGATGTAGAAGATATAGGTTCCCTTGGCCAATCAATATTTTCTAATTGAGTAAACCTCATTATGCGGGACACAGGCTCAGCCAGAGTTTATCTTGTCCCCTTTTTAAAGGAGAATGAGTTTGGAAACAAATGATGAGCTTGGCAAGATTTCCAAAGGGAGTGTTTAAACCACTCAAAAAAGCAAACTGCAGTTAATCACCTTCAAACACTCCAGAAGCTGGTTTGGATCCAGCTGATATGTGAATTGTAGACTGTTTCTCGTTATTAAAGAAGTCTCAGGGTAGAACAGGGAATTATTGTGTAGCCTTGTTATATTTCCTGAAAATGATGAAACTATTTCCATCCAAACATTTCATCTTTTCTACCTTATTCTAATTTTCATTGGCTGTTTTCTGTTGAGGAATTAGAACAACAAAAGTTTTTTTTAAGATTTTTAAAAAATATTATGTATTTTTATGTGTATGTGTGGTCATGAGTGTAAATCTGTGTACCACATGCATGCAAGTGTCCCCAGAGTCCTGAAGAAGGTATCAGATCCTCTGGGACTGGAGTTACAGGTAGTTATGAGTAGCCAATGTGAGTGCCAGGAACAGAACCTTGGTCCTCTGCAAGAGCAGCAAGTGCTATTAACTACTAAGCCATCTCCCCAACCTCACAATAAAGACTTTGAAGGATCTTAACCTCTGTAGCTTTTCCAATACCACCTGTCCTTGTCACAACAGGGTTGGACCTCAGGACACTCCGTGTCCCTAAACTGTTCACTCTCAGACCCTCCCAACTCAATCCATGTACCTGTTTTCACCTTTGAAATTCTAGACCTGGCTCTGTCACCACGTACCCAGACTTCTGCAATAGCTTCTTCTCTAGTTTCCTGAATACTACCCAAACCCTTCTAAAGCACCTCCTGACCCATGCAAGCAAGATTTACCTAGAACAAAGGCTAGCCCATGGAGTCAGGTGGAATGTGATCATGAGCTGTGTGGCTGCCTTGGCTCATCTGTAATTTTTTTCAGGCTCACTATCTTAATCTACTAAAGCAGATTACACCAGTGACTGGTCCTGAGGTTTGAGGTCAGAATTAGGTGAGAATGAAATACCTTCTGACATACCTACAAATAACAACTGCTCCATCAGTAATAGGCATGGCTATTGTCACTAGCTGGCATGTCCACCAGCCATCAGGCAGGACAATCTCACCCCATTTATTATAAACATACACCTGTTTACTAGACAACAATTGTTCACCTGTTTATATAAGTAAAATAGAAAAGGGGACTTCTGATCTTGTGATTTTTTTGAGGCAAACAACATTGAGTACATATACATATATATAATTTAAATGAAGTCAATTATGTTTAGGAACAGTGAATCACAGATATAAAAGAAACATATGAGGCTGGGGGTGTAACTGGGTGGGTAAAATTACTTGCCTGCCTAGCATACAAGAAGCCCTGACATTGAGTGGTGGTGGCACATGCCTTTAATCTCAGCACTTGGAGGGTAAAGGCAGTCAGATTTCTGTGAATTCAAGGCCATCCTGATGTACAAAATGAGAAACCCTGGAGGAAGAAGAGGAGGAGGAAGAGGAGGAGGAGGAGGAGGAGGCGATGAAGAAGAAGATGATGAAGCCGAAGATGCAGCCACTCCCCTGGCTTCAGTTCTCAGCATCCCATAAACCAGGCATGGTGGCACAGGCCAGCAATCCTCGAGGTAGAAGATTGGGAGGCAGAGGTGAAAGGATCAGAAGTTCTAGGTCATTCTCAACTACACAGCAAGATCTAGGCCAACCTGGGATGCTGTGAGACCCTGTATGTGAGACACAAAGAAAAAGGAAAGCAGACTAAGAGAGAGAGGGGTGGGAGGAAGAGGAAGTAGATTCGAGTTGATAGACGATCTCATGAATCTTTCCTTAACAAAATTCCTTTCATACCCCTACTAATGTCTTCCCTCAACATATTCCCCAATGCCTCCAGTGGTATAAAATGATTTTTAAAGAAATAAACCCCAAGCTGGGCATGGTGATGAAATGCCTTTTAACCCAGCATGTGGGAGGCAGAGGCAGGGAGAGCTCTGTGAGTTCAAAGCCAGCTTCATCTACACGGTGAGTTCCAGGCCAGCTAGAGCTACATAGTGAGACTCTGTTTCAAAAGAAGAGAAAAGAGGAGGAGGAGGAGGAAGAGGAGACGGAAGAGGAGGAGGAGGAGGAGGAAGAGGAGGAGGAGGTTGAGGAGAAACATGGAAATAAACTTCAGTAATAGGTACAGTTACCTATTAAATATAAAGAGCACTTCCTCAGAATATAAAGCGAAAATGTAATCCTTAGCTGACTTAGCATAAAGAATGAAAAGTCCGAAAGCAATGTCACTTGGGAAACCCCATGTAGCATCCTGAAACAGAGATTGTGTGCACTATCATGTCCCTTCTTTTCTCTCCGGAGCTCCTCTTATCACTCACAGTACCTGGAGAGCAGTCACTGGAAAGCACATGCTCTCCCAGCCATGTTTTGCCGGGAAAAATTAGCTCTACGTGAGGGAAGCTCTCTCTAAAGTAATGAAAAGGATATTTTAAAATGAAACACCATTTTATTATTTTTAAAGGACCCAGAACTGGAGTTAGAATTTTAAGAGGGTTCTGAGGCCTAAAGAGACAGTAATGGCCCCTTCCCATATCTCCCTTGTATTTCAAAATAAAAACAACCTTAAAAGAAATGAGAAGAAGATGAGCATCCCATCACTCACTTTCTTGGTATAGCATACATTTCATTAATTTTTTTTGTGTGTAGACACATTCCTACTTGTGTCCATGAACATGTACATATGTCCATGTGTGGAGGCCAGAGGTCCATGATGTATGTCTTCCTCAGTCACTGCCCACTTTATCTTTGGGACTCCATCTCCAACTGTATGTGGAACACAACAATTCAGCTAGACTTGCTGACCAATAAGTCTCAAGGATCCTCCTTGTCCTGCCTTGTCAGTGCTGGGATTACAGGAACACACGGCTGTGCCTGGCATTTCTTCACATAGGTGCAGAAAATCCAAACTCAGGTCCTCATTCTTGCATGGCAAGCACTTTAGCAAGTCCCCACCCCCACCTGTGTATGTGGGGGTGGGGGGGTGGGGGGGTGTTGCTTTGCTGTTTCCAAAGCACATGTTTAGTCTGCCTGCCAGAGTGCAGGGCAATAGGCACCAATATACATCAAATGAGCCCGGCAGAGAGTGATCCAGCGAGAATAGAACTTAAGAGGTCTGTGTTCAAATCCCACCTGTTTGACCTTGGGCTAGTGATGTCTCTCTAAGCATCCATTACATCGTCTGTGGTTGGAAGATGGTTGAGGAGGGGTGAAAGCAAAGTAAACAAAAACAGTTTCTGTTCTCTAAATGATAACTAAACCGCAGTAAACACTTTCCTGCCATTAACTCGTTGCTTACAAGCAAAAGGTGCCAAAGCAAGGCACTGATGATTTTCTTAAGTAGACTGACAATACCCCCCTTTAAAATGTTTACTTTCTGGAAATGGGTGTAGAATGTTTAGATGATGGAGAACTTATCAAGAACTCCACAATTTCAGCTCAGCAGAACCTAAGCAAGCCATGGTATCCCACAGGGTGGAGAGAAGGAAGGAACAGCCAAAGAAAGAAGATGAAAAGCACTGACCTAAGGAAAAAAGGCAGAACACTCGGTGAGTGTTAAGGTTTGGGGGGGATAAACCAAATGCTCTTTGCAGGAGTCTTCCTGATGTCTGCTGGGAAATCCTACTTTTCTGGAAAAGGCAGGCTTTCAACAACTGCATAGTTACTTCCCGTCTTATAATTACAATGCATGTGATTAAAAGACAGAAGAGAAAGAAAGGGGGTGGCTGCCATTTAGACTGGCATGTGGTCCTCTTCCTCCTGGCACACTGTGTTTGGCAATAGGAAGGCTGCACTGAGGACTTTCACTAGGCACTAAGCCTGTATGCCAGGCGCTGCTTTAATGAGGAAGTTGGAGTGAAAAAATCAGGCCATTCTGGGATCCTGATCCCTAGGGCTGCCTTCAACTCTGGCAATATGGATATTGTTGCTGTCAATGACCCCTTCATTGACCTCAACTACGTAGTCTACATGAGTCCAGTATAAGTTCCACAGCACAGTTATGGCTGAGCATGGGAACCTCGTTATCAATGGGAAGGCCATCTCCATCCTCCAGGAGTGAGATCCAGCCAACATCCAAGGGGGTGATGCTGGTGATGAGTGTGTTTTGGAGTCTCCTGACGTCACCATGCTTGTGACGAGTGTGAACTGTGAGAAGTATGACAGCTTACTCCAGATTGCCAGTAATGCCTCTTACACCACTAACTGCTTAGCCTCCCTGGCCAAGGTTATCCATGACAACTTTGGCACTGTGTAGAGATTCATGATCACAGAAGACTGTGAATGACCCCTCTGGGAAGCTGTGGTATGATGGCCATGAGGATACCCAAAACATCATCCCTACATCCACGGGCTCTGCCAAGGCTGTGGACAAGGTCATCCCAGAGCTGAATGGGAAGCTCACTGGATGGCCTTCCATGCCCCTACCCTAAGTGTGTCCTTCATGGATTTGACATGCTGCCTATAGAAAGCTGTCAAGTACAATGACATCAAGAAGATAGTAAAGTAGGCATAAGGGGCCCACTCAAGGGTGTCCTGGAAATATGGGGACCAGGCTGTCTCCTGCAACTTTCGCAGCAATACCTACTCTTCCACCTTTGATGTTGGGGCTGACATTGCTCTCAACGACAACTTTGTAAAGCTCATTTCCTGGTATGGCAATGAACATGGCTACAGCAACAGGGTGGTAGACCTCATGGACCACCTGGCCTCTAAGAAATAAGAAGCTCTGGACCACTCGGCCTAGCAAGAATAGAGAGGATGAGAGAGGCCCTTGGCTGCTGAGGAGGCCCTATCCCAACTCAGCTCCTAATGCTGAGCACCTGGACCACAGCTTCTATTACAGATACCTAGAAGAAGGGGAGGGGCTTGGGGAAGCCCACTGTCTTGAGTATCATTGATAAAGTTCATTGCCCTTGCCCTCTCAAAGGAATGAGCCAGTGTTCTTCCAGATGTCATTATTATGAAATATAAAGAAAGGCATTGATCAAAATTGAAGAAGACAGTCACAATGCAATATCTGATTTTGATCTGAATCCTGTACTAAAAAAAAAAAAAAAAATCAATAAAAGCCCTTATTGAATCAGTTGACAAAACTGGCATGTGGACAGTAGATTCAATAAAAGTATTGATTAATACGTGTTTACCTTCAGTAGGTAAGTGCAGTAGTGTGGTTACATACAAGGATACCCATGTTCTCAGGAAACACAACACAAAGGCTGATGGGTAATGCTCCATAGTGAATACAACTCAGTCACCAACAGGAATAAATTTTCATATATGAAGAATGGATAGGCAAAATAGCACTAGTTGGTGAATTCAGTTCATGGGTACGTGGAAGTTTTTGTGCTGATAATTTTTCTTGACACTTGAAATGATTTGTGAACCAATGTTTAAAAACTGTGTAAGACCGAAAAAATGCAGGATCCCTCCCTGGCAGCACAAAGGTGGGAATGAAAATTTCAAGCACGTACTGTGCAGCTGGGGATCATCAAGAGTGATGTCCTGTTGTGACCAGATATTAAAAGTTTGATCAGCCCTGGTGAACTTCCATGGATTTGAGCAATAAAATGAAACATTCTCCCAGATTAAGATTTTTATTATCATTCCTCTGAGAATGTATAGCTGGTCAGATATTCTTTATTTTGGCTCCAGGTCACCTACAACTTCAGAATGCATTCTGAAGCCCATTTATCTCTTGGTTCATCCAAATATTAAAAATGGAATTAAAATATGACATATAACTGAACATGATTTTTTTCTTGAAACTTGAGTACATTTCCACTCATCATTAGGGAATTTTTGTTTGAAGTCCAAAAGTCCCTAATGACTTAGTCTCTCAATAGCCCCAACATAACTTTCCCCTAATTTAAGTTTTTCTTGTTTTACAATGTGATTTATTTGCCAACTGACACTTGGCTCAGGAGGTGACTGATACCAGCTATGACTGGGGAGTCTGGGAGAAATGATTTTATATAGACTAAGTTATGAATGAAGAAAAATATTCTTACCTCAGAGGGGATGATGAAAGAGAGAATTATCATTTGTACGATGTCTCAAGGTCTTTTGATGAAAGGGTCCATTCAGGTCTACAAGTCATTTTTTTTTTTTGATGGGCTCTGTCACAACGTCTTGACAGTACACGGAGTGCAATCATCTTAGGATATTTTCTCAGAAGCTGATGAAGGTGGGTGCCTCCATACAGGACCTGACAATAAAATTAAACATAAAGAAATCCATAACCTGAGCATGGTGGTCCACACCTGTAATCCCATCATCTGAGAAGCTGAGGCAGGAAGATGGTGGGTTCTGGGATGGACTGGGCTATATAGTGAGACCTCATCATCTCCAAAACTCCTAGCCCTGGCCAGGCTGCTGCTTCTTTTGCACTGGATTCCTATATGAGCCATTGTGTTCTCCATTTACCACATTCATTGTTTGTGTTACTATTTTAATTTGACTTTATGATGAATATGTTATAGTTAACTTTCATTGTCAAATGGTCTGAATCTAAAATCACCATGAAAACCTACCTCTGGGTGTGACGATGAGGGTATTCCCAGAAAAGTTTAACCAAGGAGGGGAAATCCACCTAAATGAGAATACCACCATTCCAAAGGCTGAATACAAGGAGAAAGCAAACTGAGAACTGACATTCATCTCCTTTTGCTTACTAACTAAGGACATAATGGACAGCCTTGTTATGCCTCTGCCGTCATGCCTTCCCCAATTTCCAACTGTCATCCAAGACAAACCCTTCCTGCCATAAGCTCCTTTCTTCAGGTGCTTTGTCTCGGTGACAAGGACAGCGTCTGAAACAACAAACTACTCTTGCCTTGGTTTATTTGACTAGTTTGTGGCCAAATATAAATTCAATTTTTTGGACACCTATCCAGTGTTCAACACGGAGAGAAAATTGATAGACAGACTGATCTCACCAATGAAGTTTAGAGTCCAGTGGAGGAGAAAAACAAGATATATTTATTTCCACATATATTTCTTCCACATGTATATTTCTTATATATATATATGTATGTATATATATATACACACACACACATATATATATACACACACATATATATGCTTGATAAAAAGCATGAACAGAAAGTAAAGAGGATATGGGGCTGGTGAGATAACTCAGTGATTAAGAGACCTTGCTGTTCTTCCAAAGGACCCGAGTTCAATTCCCAGATCACAGCTGCCTATAACTAGCTCCAAGGGATTCAATGTCTTCCTTGAGCACCCATACACATATTTGCATACACTCACACCTCACACTGATAGACACATGTATATGTGAATGAAAATGGAAAATAAAATATTTTTAAATTTTTCTTTAAAGAAAGACATGTGAAGCCCAAGATTATAAGGGTGTGGCCTGACGTAAGTTAACTTTTTAATAGCTCTTTCTAGGTTTGGTTGTAACGATTGTGATCACGGATTTCCTTATAGGTAGAGTATTTTAATAACATACCACTTTGTCAGGAACAGCGCATCTGGGCCACAGATGAATCCAAACTCATTTCCCTAGCAATGCCTCTAACATCTTAGGCTTTAATATTGTGGGGATTATGTGACGGAATGAAATGTTACAACTATAAAAACACTCCAGGGCCTTGGGGAATTGCTCATTGGGTAAAGTGCTTGTCATGGAACACGAACACCTGAATGCAGATCCCTGACACTCATGTAAAAGCCAGGTGCAATGGCACACATCTGTAACTCCAGTGGTGTCAGAGTAGGGACAGGCAGAGCCTCAGAGTTTGCTGACCAGCAGTCTACTTAACTGCTTAGATCCATTTCCCCTCAGTACTAGGAATTGGACCTAAGACCTCAGGTTTTTGAGGTAGGTGCTCTACCACTAAGCTAAAGTCCCAGCCCTTACCTGTGGTTCAGTGATATACCCATTCTCAAAAAAATTAGGTGGAGAGTGATAAAGGAAGACATATGTCGACCTCTGGCCTTCACAGATACCTGCACACACACACACACACACACACACACACACACACACACACACCACACCACACACACACATACCTACGCATACCCACACACCACACACATACACACACACACACACACACCCTACTACAAATGATAACCCAACACTAGTTCTTCCATATTTGGCAATTAAAGGAAAATAAAAACAAGAGGAAATTAAGCGTTTTTTAAAGTACAAAATAAGCAATGTTATAATTAATGAGTTAAGGAACAAACTACAGGACTCATTACTGCTCCTGTGGTAGGTAACATGTAGTTATTTACTGAATTCTGTCTATATGAAATAAGGGCTCAGTAATAGTGTTCTATTTTGGGGGGCTCCTATTGCCTGTTTCCCTTATATATATTCAGTTGTCTAACTGGGTAATGGCCCCTTCTGATACAGGTCCCAAACTAAGTATCTATAGAAGTAACAATAGAAACATGGTAACCAGTATCTGTTTAATGTCAGTTCTTAATAACCGCTTAAGACTCTACACTTATCAGCCCCATTGCCAGCTCTCAGGAGAATGTATAACATGAGGCCCTGGATGGAAGAATAAGTACCCTATATTCCCTCACAATAAGTATATGAAATATTCCTTTACACTGTGTGAATATATGTCAATGTGATTGGTTTAATAAAGAAGCTGAGTGGCCAATGGCTGGACAGGATAAGGTTAGGGGGAGAGCCAAACAGAGAATGCTGGGAAGAAAAAGGGTGGAATCAGGGGTGTAGTGAGCCAATGTAGAGAGAGAGAAGCAAGAGGGACAAACAGGTACCAAGCCATGTGGCAAAGCATAGATAAAAATATGGGCTCATTGAAAATGTAAGAGTTAGCTAGTAACAAGCCTGAGCTATTGGCTGAGCATTTCTAATTAATATTAAGCCTCTGTGTGGTTACTTGGGAGTGGCTTGCAGGACAGAAACTTCCACATACATAAGTACATGCTGAATAAACTAATAGTTCAGTGAAAAAGGGAAAGGAATCCATATACATGGAAGAGCAAAGAGAGTTACATGCCAAAACCAAACCAATTATAACAAAAAGGGTTTGAATCCTCAAAGTGTCTCAAATGCAAAGTTTTGGTTCAACAGCCTTTATTTACATATGCTGTTGTTTAGAGCATGTCACACAGCTGTCAAACAAAGCAGCAGATACAAAAACATTTGGGACCGTTTTGCATGAGGTAGCTCAAGGTTCCAGCCTAAAGAGCTCTCTGCAGGAGACTGGCTAAATTGGTTGAAGAACTGAAAAACAAAAGAAAAACAAGAAAACCTGCAATCATTTGCAGGTGTTTGCTGCTGCTGCTGCTGCTGCTATTACTGTTGCTGCTGCCTTTCACTGATTAAATAAACTTAGCAGCTCATCCTTTCCCATATTATTGGGAAAATAATCTCAGTGCCCCACAAAAGAACACATACACAAAGCAATTTGACATGGTGATTTCTTTTGGCAAAAAGGGTACCACAGAACCCAGACCAGGCTAGCAAAGGTTCTCAGACAAAATGTCCTCTGCCTTTTAACCCTGGTGACTACATCATCCCACTGGTAAGAGCTCTATGTCACCATCAGACACAATTGGCTAATGGCACAAAGAAGAAAGGGACAGCTCAGGAAATATGGGCCCTTGAAGAGCTAACTACCTTTGATAGAAACAAAACAAAACCATTCCTCACAATTTTCCCCCTTTATCATACATTTTTTAAAAATCATCTCCCCTCTTTCTGAAGAGGTAACCCCTATCTGGCCTAACAGAGTTGGGGCAATAATGAATCTGGTTTCTTCCATCTAGATGGGGTTGTTGGTCATGATAGTCAGTGTTCTGCTTCAGGAAGCCTAGCTGAAAGACCCAAAAGTACACTGGAACTTCTTTTTTCTTTTTTTTTTCTCCAAGACAGGGTTTCTCTGTATAACAGCCCTGGCTGTCCTGGAACTCAATTTGTAGGCCATGATAGCCTTGAACTCTCAGAGAGGAATTTCCATTTTGTATAACAGCTAAATGCAGAGAGGAAAGGAAGCCCTTGAATGGTGTCCCAAAAGAGATGTGAGGGGGAAGTAAAGGCACACGCGGTTAGCATTACAAGTCATAGTGGAACCAGAAAAAGTCAGAACAGAGGATATTTTTTAAATCTCCAAATCAAACTCCATTAGCATTTCTTGATGGGCTCATAAGTGTATCCGTCTATTGGACTCCTCCTCATTTTTCATTGGCCTCTCAGGCTGCTCTCCAGAATGCTGAAACCGGGATCTGCTCTCAGCACCCCTTGATAGCTGTTGGAGTGGCTAGAACCAGCCTGAGGTTTCTCCCAGATGGGTTCTAGAGAAGGAGAATAAAGAAATGCAGCCAGAGCCGGGCGGTAGTGGCGCACGCCTTTAGTCCCAGCACTCGGGAGGCAGAGGCAGGTGGATCTTTGTGAGTTTGAGGCCAGCCTGGTCTACAGAGCAAGATCCAGGAAAGGCGCAAAGCTACACAGAGAAACCCTGTCTCGAAAAAACAAAAAAACAAACAAACAAAAAAAACAAACAAACAGAAATGCAGCCAGGATTTAATTTTTGGTTAAAATAATAATGGGTAGGTCTCCTGGCTGTAAGTCTGTGCTGCAGAGAGCCAAGGTCAGAATTCTTTTATCTGGGCAGCATTTTTAACATTACAAAGAAAATCCATAATGTGAAATGGCTGTCTAAATGACATCCCATATGGATTTTAGACTAACTCTAGAGAGTGTGGTTACTGGAACTATTGAGGAAACATATGAATCATTTTAGTCTTTGGTTATACTTCCCTGTTGGGTGTGTAGTTGGTCAAAATGAATCACTTTTTACTGTAGTTGAGGATCTGGTCCTCGGGATCATCACATGGCTTGGGAAGAACTTCTGGCTCCTCTAGATTTCCTTTTCCCAGTTGTTCTGTCTCTGTGAGGAGAGGCCAGTGGCCTTGCTTTGTAGCTGGAGTTTTCTCTCCAGGTCCTGCCAAGCCCTGGAAGTCCGACAGCCCACTTACAAAATAAACACATAGACACTTATATTATTTAAACTGTTTGGCCTAATGGCTCAGGCTTCTTGCTAGCTGTTCTTATATCTTAAATTAACCCATTTCGGCCGGGCAGTGGTGGCGCACGCCTTTAATCCCAGCACTCGGGAGGCAGAGGCAGGCGGATCTCTGTGAGTTCGAGGCCACCCTGGGCTACCAAGTGAGTCCCAGGAAAGGCGCAAAGCTACACAGAGAAACCCTGTCTCGAAAAACCAAAAAAAAAAAAAAAAAAAAAAAAATTAACCCATTTCTATTAGTCTATAAGTTGCCACGTGGCTTGTGGCTTACTGGTACCTTACATCTCTCTTGTCATGGCGGCGGCTGGCAGCGTCTCTCTGACTCAGCCTTCCTGTTCCCAGAATTCTCTTCTCTGCTTGTTCCTCCTATACTTCCTGCCTGGCTACTGGCCAATCAGCATTTTATTTATACAGAGCGATATCCACAGCATTGCTTGATTCTTTGGAAGCACAGAGGAAGTTTTCTCTGTGTTGGTCCTCTCTTCCACAGACTGGACACCAGTTAGAGTTCAGCAGGTGGGTCTCCATGGCATCTCTGAGGAAAAGAACAGGTGACTCCCTATAGTTATCAGGCATTTCAAGAGCAGCCCACAGTCCCCTGGGACCTAGTTGACCTTAGAGGACAAGAGGCAAAATCTTGTCTCTTTTTAATCCCTCTGATCCTAGGCTTCCAAGTATGGTTATTGAGAACTCCGAATGTCAGTTACACCAGTCTGGTTCTTCTAACTACTGTGCAAAAGTTACATAGTTAAATAAAGCTGTAACAACAAGAGCAACAACAAAAAGCCTACACATTTTATAATAGACATACATTTAAGCTGCAGTTTGACACTAAGGTATTGAACTCTAACCTTATCAGTTTTAACATCATATATAGAGTCTCGTCTTTACATACCTTTATGTGACTTGCTCAGACCTTTGTAGCTTACTTAAATGGTTCACTTTTCCCCCTTTCTTGGGGTAAGGGGAATCCAGCCCTCATAGTCTTTATCAATAATCAACAGTCTCAGCTGTGATGATCTATCATGGCCAAGCTTTTGGTTTTGAATGAGTTCAAGTAGCAGACAGAGAAAAGCAGCAACACACAGTAAAACATCATCAAATTGATGTTTACAACATCTAACAAACTCATCTAAGGAAGCCCATTAAAATTATGACAGCGGAGTTAAAAAGACCTTAGAAAGGGATGGTATCCTCGTAGTTCCTTTGTTTCCATACCCTGTCTCTGCAACTGTAACTGGTAAATAAAAACAAAAGCAAAGGATACCCGAGGCTCAGTGGAGCAGAAACAGAAGCAAACAGAAAATACAGAGCAAAGGAATCTTAAATGGAAAGAATACACCGTGCCAGTTGGAGAAAAACAGGATTGGAGACGCTGAGCAGAGAGCAGTTATTAAGACCCAGTGGAGCCTGCATCTCCAGCCTCCTGCCCAAGCTGACTAATTTCCCTTTGCCTCCAGCTATAGTGGCTGCCTACTGGCAGTAGCTTGTTTAGCACCTGGCAATCATCCTTTAGGTCTTGAATGGCATATGGACTTTGCCAAGTTTTCCCTGGGCTGCTGCAAATTCACATGTATGGTCATTTGAACAAGATATCCTCCATAGTCTTGGTAGTTTGATACTTAGTCCCAAGTTGATGGCTAGGGAGTCTTAGAAGGTGTGGCCTTGCTGGAGGAAGTGGAGGAATGCCTTAAGGTTTCAAAAGACTCAGACCATTTTGAGTGTACTCTCTTTGCTGTTTGTGGTTCAAACAGAAAGATGTGAGCTTTCGGTTGTGGCTCCCACCACCACCTGCCACTTGCTACCTCTGCTCTACCATCATGGACTCTGACTCTCAGGACCATAAGCCCAAAATAAACTCTTCCTTCTATAAGTTGCCTTGGTCACGGTGTTTTATCACAGCAAAATAACTAATACAAAAGTTGGCAACAGTAGGGTATTGCTGTGAGCATCCTGATCATATTGGATTTTGGATGAATGTGGAAGACCTTGGAACTATAGACTTTTCTAGCAGTTGGATGCTATAAGTGGGGCTCTGTGGGCCATCCTAGTAGAAGGCTAAAAGATAGTAGTGCTGAGAGCAATGTGTGCTATGGAAGGTTTCAGAGAAGAAGAATATTAGCAAATGGGTTAGAGACCATTCTTGTGATTTTTGGCAAAGAATCTGGATGCTTTCTGCCCACATCCTAAGAACTTGCCTGAGGCTAAATTTTAAAGTAATGTGTTATTGGAGGCTTTTGTTGTTTTGGGGGGGACCTACCACCCAGCTCTGAAATCACACATGGAGGCTTATTATTACTTATGAATGCCTGGCCTTAGCTTGGCTTAGTTTCTAGCCAGCTTTCCTTATCTTAAATTATCCCATCTACCTTTTGCCTCTGGGTTTTTCCCATTCTCTTACTTCTGTAATTCTTACTCTTACTCTGTGGCTCACTGTGTAGCTGGGTGGCTGGCCCCTGGAGTCTGCCTTCATCTCTGGCTCCTAGATCTTAGCTCTCTCTCCTCCCAGTTTTCTCCTTCTATGTATTCCCTCTGCCTGCCAGCCCCGCCTATCCTTTCTCCTGCCTTGTTATTGGCCAGTTCTTTATTAGACCATCAGGTGTTTTACACAGGCACAGTAACACACCTTCACAGAGTTAAACAAATGCAACATAAACAAAAGTAACACACCTTAAAATATTCTACTACAGTAGTGGACTAATTTCTTTGGTGAAACAGATTTCAAGATCACCTGTTATGTGGTTATTAGTAATCATTTTATGCACCTCTACAATGGAAAACAAGCAGGGCAGGAAGGAATACAAAATGTACAGTTGGGAGGGGGAAAGGACACTGGCAATCACTCTCTCATCTCCCTCACCATCTCCCCCAAAAAAGCAAAGGAAAGAAATGGGGAGAAAATTCATAGTCTCAGCCAAAAAGAAAGGAGTCCATAGCCTTACCACAACTGTTTCTTGTGAACACCAAGCAGTGTTCTTTGGATCCCGTGTTGATCTCCCCTTAGTTCCTGGGGAAGATCAAACTGTTGCTGAGAAGGGGAACCTGTGAGAGTAGATTGTAGAATGGGGAAGTGTGCCCAACACCATAGGTGCTGCTCTTGTTTGGGGATGATATGAGGAAACTGGGAAGGAGAAAGTGACCTTGGTGTTATTTTGTCCTACCTGAGCCTGGTGTGGACAAAAATAAGACAGACCTATGAATATAAAATGGGATGGGGGAGCCTTTGGTCTTCCAGAGAAGTTGGTCTGTTTCCTTACAGCTAACTCTTTTTACCTAACTGTTTCCCATCCTGGCTTTGTAAGAGTTAACCATCAGAGTCTCAAACCCACATAATACGGATTTCTTACACTCCCATAGCTAATCAGAATCTCAGTCTTCCCTAATGGAGGCTTTTGTTGCACTCTGATTTTGAATGCTTTAAGATGAATATCTCAATTACCTCATGAGGCCATGTAACAGGCCTTCTCAGACTGCCAGCCCCCAAGTCGTGACATGGAAACTTATTAGTAATGAATGCTCAGCCTTAGTTTAGGCTTGTTTCTGGCTAGCTTTTTTAACTTAAATTAATCTGTTTCTCTTCATCTATGTTTTGCCTCAGGGCTTTCTACTTTTCTTTAATTCTTTATGTCCTACTCCATGTCTGTCTGTCTGTCTGGTGGTTGCCTGGCTGGGCTGACCTCTGGCTTTTCCTTCTCCCTCTCTTTCTCATTCTCTTCTCCCTTGAGCCTAGATTCCCCTTCTACTTATTCTCTGCCCACCAGCCCTGCCTATTCCTTCCTCTGCCTAGCTATTGGCCATTGAGCTTTTTATTAGATCAATCAGGTGCCTTAGGCAGGCAAAGTTAACACAGCTTTACATTATTAAACAAATGCAGCATAAAGAAATGTAACACACCTTTACATCGTTAAAGTTATATTCCACAACAAACAAATGAAACACATCTTTACATAGCTAAAGTAATATTCCACAACAAGGCCATGTCCTATCATGTCCTATGTTAGGTGCTTCTTGGAAAACAAAAGTTCCAAGGACACTTTTATGGAGCCATGGATCAGGACTCCACATTCACTTTATGTCAGCGACAGGTGCTGTCTCTTAGTCAGACTCCATCAAAACTCAACCAACCAAGAACTACTTTGCCATTCTTCACATTTCTTACTTTGGTTTTGTGCACGAAAGCTACCTAGTTACCACAGTATTTTCTTGGGCCCTCTCCGTGTTGCGGAGAAACTTTCTGTCCAGGAATCATTGTCCATCTGCAGGAGTGCTGTTCCCTTGGGGGCCACAGCAATGGAGGCAGAGTGTGCCTCCCCAAAGGAAGGGTATCTGAATACTCTCAGAGGTGGACTTTAAATCCTGGAAAGCCCCCAAAAAGTTGGGGAAAGAACAATCTCAGTGTTACACAAAAGAACACATGGACAAGGCAGAAGTAATTCAGCAAGGGAATTTCTTCTTGTAAAACTGGTGGGCCAACACCCAAAGTCAGCTAATGAGCACACTCAGCCAAAAGGGCCTCTGTCTTGTATCCCTGAAGTCACTGGTGACTGTGCCTCATCCCATTGGTGGGAGCTCAACTCCACAGTCTGATGTTATTAGCTAATTGATGTAAAGGGGAAGATGGAGGTTCAGGAAATATGGACATTCTGTGGGGCCAACTACCTTTATTAGAAAAAAAAAAGTGTTTCACACAGGTGCAGTCTATAGAAATATAACGAAGAGCGAGGGGCTGCTAGTCACACTATGTTAGCTAAGAAACAGCTTTAATATTTCCTGATATTTGGCCAGGAAGATGGCTCAGTGTCTAAAGGCACTTGCTGCCAAACCTAATGGCCCAAGTTCAAACCCTGGGTCCCACAAGGTGGAAGGAGATTCTCGAAAGTTGTCCTCTGATTTCCACACACCTGCTATGACACTAAGTCACACACATAATAAATAATAAATGTAACTTGAATTTTTTTCAGATACAAAATAACCTATAAGTTATTTTTCTCGGCAAGAAAAAGCAAGAGGCTATATAGAGCACCTCCATGTCAACTAAAAGGGAGATCCATGCCCAGAATATTTTATGAAGAACCCACTAGGAACTGTGGTGGGAGCTAACAGTTTGACTTCGAGGAGGAGAAAATAGCAAAGACCAACACTTACTACTAACTACTGTTGTCTCTCTCCCATTCCCAAAACCCCTCCCTCGGTACACTAGTGTGTGTGTGTGTGTGTGTGTGTGTGTGTGTGTGTGTGTGCTCTCACGTGTGCGCACGCATGTGGGAGCTTGAACCCAGGGCCTCATGAATGGTAAGCACATGCTCTACTGCTGAGCTCTTCCAGCTGTTGGCAATTTAAAAAAATAAAGCATGCATTTTTACTTACTCAAATTTAACTAATATATTTACGGCATTAACTCTTGGGAGACATCACTGAAAACACTTAAGACATATTTTGGAGCAATTCTATCCGTACTTTGATTACCTATCACACTGCTTTATTTTGGAGGGCACAACATTGTCTCTGAATTTCTTACCTGCTAGGAAAACATGACCTCCAATTCCCAAAGTCTCAATTTAAATGATAAATGAAGTGAATGTAGGGACGCACACAGAAGAGCCCAGAAGCAGGGCTGGCTCCAGGTAGGATTTGGCTCCCAGGCCTACCAGTCTTCCTTTCATCCTTCAAGCTCTGGCTTCCTCTGCATTAGCCCTGACCCCAGGGTGACTCTGTGAGTGGCATGAATTGCCACCCCTTTCCAGAACTTGTATCTGCATCGCCACCAACCACATTGTCTTGAATCAAAAGGAAGTGTGCCTCTCTGTCCCAGCATTCCACATGGAACCAACCAGAACCCCTGAGGTCACATGCACAGCGCTGGATCAACCAGAACCCCCGAGGTCACATGCACAGTGCTGGATCAACCAGAACCCCCGAGGTCACATGCACAGCGCTGGACCAACCAGAACCCCCGAGGCACAGGCACAGCGCTGGACCAACCAGAACCCCCAAGGTCACATGCACAGCGCTGGATCAACCAGCTGAACCGAATATGGCTGTGAGGTGCACAGTGAACATCTGCTCCTGTCCTGGGAGGATTCTCTTTTCCTCTGGTGGAATGTGAGGTCTGCTGGGAAGTAGGAAAGGGGGGAGTGGAGGCCTCTGTGGAAAACATCAAACCTGTCACATCAACTGTGAGAGGAAAATCCAGAGCCAGATAGAGTTGTGTGCATCTGTAGTTCCAGCTACTTTCGAGACATCTTTGTGTCCAGAAGTTTGAGACCAGCCTTGATCATATAGCAAAACTACGTTTTTTTAAAAAGATCAGATATTAGGAATTGTCTCCGAAATATTTGTCTTCAAACTTGCAAACATACAAGGTTTAGGCCGTTATTATGGCTTAGTGGGTAAAGGAACCTGCTGGGAAGCATGAGGAATAAGTTCATCCCCCAGGATCCACACAGTGGAAAGATTAAACTGCCTCCCAAAAGAAGTCCTCTGGCCTCCCCTGGTACACCAACTCGTGTCTGCTCACACACACAAAATAAACACATTTTTAAATATAATAAAAATAAGAGATTTGGCCACCTCTGTACATACTCCCAAAGTTGTATCACCTCTTTTCTCCTAGGGAAGGAAAGTGTCCTGGTCAGAAACACTACATTTGCCGAGCGGTAGTGGCTCACACCTTTAATCCCAGCACTCAGGAGGCAGAGGCAGGCAGATGTCTGAGTTCAAGGTCTACAGAGCGAGTCCCAGGACAGCCAGGGCTGTTACACAGAGAAAACCTGTCTTGAAAAAAAACCAAAAGAAAAGAAAAAGAAAAGAAAAAGAAACCCTACACTACACAATCTCAAGTGAAAAAGTGCTGTAGTCTTATCTGTAGCCAACCACATTACTTTGTAACACAATGTATCAGGTAAGCAGAGGCCCACAACCCAGAACACTGATGCCTAGTCCAGATGTTCCTCGTCCTCACCTCAATGCCATGAAGCAATGAAAGGGCCTTGGGGATTCTGCTCCTTGAGAAGTTTTCCATTGCCACAGTTTAAATTAAAACAAACAAAAAACCTTCATCAGTATGGGGGGAGGGGGATGTGCACGTCGAAGAACATGTATAAAGGTCAGAGGACAAGTTCACAGGGTGAGTTCTCTCCATCCACCTTAATATGAGTTGCTGGTTAGTTTTTTGTTACCTTGGCACAGACTAGAGATGCCTAGAAAGAATGATTCTCAATTGGGAAATTGCCTCTATTATATTGCCTCGTAGGCAATTTTGGGGAGCCTTTTTTTTCCTGGTTAATAATTAATGTGGGAAGACAAAACTACTATGAAAGGTACTGCCCCTGGGCAGGTGGTCCAGGGTTGCATAAGAAAGCAAGCTGGGGGCTAGAGAGATGGCCCAGCAGTTAAAAGCAGTGGCTGCTCTTCCAGAGGACCCAGGTTCAATTCCCAGCACCCACACGGCGGCTCGCAACTGTCTGTAACTCCAGTTCCAGGGGACCCGGCACCCTCACACAGACATACATGCAGGCAAAACACTAATGCTCATAAAATAAAAAAAATCAATAAAAATTGAAAAAAAAAAAAAGCAAGCTGAGAAAGCCATGGAGAGCAAGCCAGTTAAGTATTCCTCCACGGTCCCTCTGCTTTATTTCCTGCCTTCCAGTTCCTGCCTTGAGTTCCTGGCCTGACTCCCCTCAATGATGGACTCACTATAACCTGTAAGCTAAAATAAACCGTTTCTTTTACAGGTTGTTTTTGACTCTGGTGTTTACCACTTCCACAGAGAAGCAGACTAAATCCTGTGACTTCCTGGCATTGAACTCAGGTCACCAGGCATCTGTGATAAGTGCTTTTACCCAGTGAGCTATCTCACTGGCCCTATCTATGGTCAGCTTTCATCTCCAGGTTTCAAACGGAAATCGCAATTTTGAACAGTGCCAAGTCGGCTGACCTTTTCTAAACCCCCAACTCCGACGGAAACCTGTTGTCTTCATTATTAAGGCTTTCAGTGACATCAGACTGCTGGAATGCTTTTGTTGTACAATATTTCTCCGGGTAGGTTCTGAGGACACAGAATTAAATAAAGCAGGATTGTAGCTCTGTTTGGTCCAGCAGGGAGCAGAGCCTGTCGCCATATTTATTCAATCAGTTAAGTAAATGCAAAGACCCTTTAGTGAGTTGTCTCGGGCAGGCTCTTACCTCTTGTGTTCTCCTGGCCAACCTCTGTGGTCGTTTATCTCCTAGAGGCAGCACGGCCTCCTTTATTCCTCTTGAATCTGAGCCATCTTTCTCTTTATCTCACTAACTTCCACATCTTTGATTTCAGTTTCTATGGCCTAAGCTACTCCTTTCCCTAGACTTGATAGGCTGTTTTTATTGTTGTTTAGCTTTGAACTTTGAGTAGCAGAAGATGACTCTGAATTCCTGTCTCACTGTGTCCAGATTAGGCTGTACAAAGCCAAGATGTTATGGTTGCTAGACAACCAAGCCACACCTCCAGCCCTCAGTCAGAAGTCTTTGCAGGATCTTTCCAACCTGCCTGAGCTTTCCCCTTGGCACAGCACTTTAGAACTAGACAGCTGCTAGGGAGATCCCTGGTTAGTCGTTCCCCTTCCAGACTCTATGCTCCTTGAGAGGCAAAGCTTTTCACACTGTTTCTGCCTCAACTTCACGCCACACCCCTGGCCTTCCTTCCACTTGTAACACTTTCTCCTTGGGTAACTATTTGATCAAATCCTTTGCTTTCTCCAGGTCTCGGCTCATATATGAACTTAACCACTCCATCTTCGCTTGCCATCTAAGAAACAATAGCCACCTTCACCCCAGCACTGCGGTTCTCCCATGACCCCTCCATTGTACTGATCTTCAATTTTTTTCTTTGTGTGTATTGTCCCATGACAAATGTAAGCTTTTCCAATGGGGGTTTGGGGTAGAGACAGGAGGATTGCTGTAAGCTTGAGGCCTGCTGGTTGATAACAGTAATTTTCGAGATCAAAACAAAACACAAAAATAAAGCAAGAATAAGAGAAAAGGGACAAAAAAAGTAGACCCTTGCCCATCTAGTTGGTGACTGTTTTCCTAATAGTCAAATATTGCCTTTCATGTATGTGTTAGGGTTTTCATTGCTGTGAAAAGATACCATGACCACGTCAACTCTTATAAAGAAAACATTTAATTGGGGTGGCTCACTTATAGTTTCAGAGGTTCAGTCCATTATCATCATGATGGAGAGGATGGTGGCATGCACGCAGACATGGTGTTGGAGGAGCTGAGAGTCCTACATCTTGCAGGCAACAGGAAGTCAACTGAGACACTGGATGATATCCTGAGTATAGAAAACCTCAAAACCTGCCCCCACAGTGACACACTTCCTCCAACAAGGCCATATCCATTCCAACAAAGCCACACCTCCTAATAGTGTCACTCCCTATGAGCTTAGGGAGGCCAATTACATTCAAGCTACCACAATGTGTTAGGTATGCAAATCATATTTAATGGATGAAAGCACAAATCCATATATAATGTGTAGCAAATGATCTGGTCCACAGTGTGCACTTTGTATATATTTTAGAAGGCATAAGGAAGTTGGAAGCTACTAAGCAAACACAGGGTGCTTGGCTTAATTAGAGGTGTCACATGAAATATAAGGAATAAGAAAAAGAATTTCATGCCTAGTATGGAAGCATACTCCCCCAGCACTTGGGAGACAGAGATAGGATTGTGAGTTCAAGACCAGCCTGGTTATCATAATGAGACCCTGCCCAAAGGAAAAGAAAGGAGAAGAAAACAATTAAACAAAACAAAACAAAAAAACAAACTCAGGTTTTGGGGGGTTGTTTGTTTTCTGGTCCTTTTGATTATATTCATGCAATAGATAAATGTGAGTCAAATTTTCTATGTTGGTAGCTAGATGAGACTGTCTAGCTCAGGGATGAGAAGTCTGAAAAACCCGTCACTCCCAGACACCCTGCTAGACACCCTGCTCTTCCACGCCCCTCCCCCAGCCCCACCCCCGCTCTTCAGCATATTTTCATGCAGCTGGCAGCTTTTGTGGTTCCGCAGCTTCTTGCCAAGAATGGAGATTAAAAACGTCCCATAGAGAAATTAGCATCAGGGTTGACCAACTGGAAGCCAAACCCTGCAGCTATTTTCCTGCGTTCCTCAACTCCCGGGAGAAGCAGAGAGGGGGGAAAAAAGCAGAGGCTGGAGGACAGGGCTCTGGAAGGGTCATTCTCTTATGGTGGCGAAGTTGAGTGGAGGAGAAACTGTACGTAATGGATCAGAGGCCTGTGCCTGGGAGAGGGACTGCCTCTGCCTCTAAACATTTCAGTCTTTTGGTTACAACCATTCTCAGCAGCTGTATAGTTTCTTCTGGAGCTGTGTCAGGCTTTGGGACATCATTATCTGAGGTGGGGTTGGAGGATGGGGGGGAGTGCCATATGAGATACAAAAAAAAAATAGCAGTCTTAATATTCACAGTGGCAGCTTATTTACTCTCAAGCAGAGGGAGAGATGAAAGACTACCTTTTATTCTTAAAAAAATTTTTTTTTTCCTATCTGTACAAAGATCCCATGGCTGTTCTTGCTTAACACCAGGTTGGGACTGGCCTGAAAATTCTAGCTATAGCAATTTAGCCTAAATTTCCATATAATCCTACATAATGGTTATTATAAATTGCTCTACTCCTTTGGAAACTACTTCAAAGACCTGTTCATAGAATATTTCTCCTGGGATGTAGGAAGCCTCATGCAGAGATAAAAAGCCATTTGAAATATGATTCTCTCTCCAAACCTGGATCACTTGGCTTTTAATGATCAGGAAGACGATTAGTAACACTCAGTTCGCACACAAAGAGAAAGACAGAATGAGGGACACACTGGCTATCATCATCATTCTTGGGCTAAGTGCCAACCTACTTGAGAAGCATCGATAATGAACAGCAATCATACACGTGTTGTGTTTGGAGAGGGTTTGGGCTCAGGTTTGCAGGTTGCAAACTTGTGTAAGGACACGCCAGGCATTGTGTGGCAAGTGTGGGGCTAAGGACATACCAGGCATTATGTGGCAGCATGGGGCTTTAGTTCTTTTGACGTTGTCTTCTATAAAATTCATGCTTGTGAACTGTACAGCTGAGTTACAACAAAATTTCATGTTTTATAAAAGTTCAAACTTTTGGGCCAGGCCACAGCCACACCGAGGAGCACGTGGCCAATTTGCCATGAGTTGGCTACACCTGAGACAATGTGCTGACCAAACACTGTTTCTTGTAATGTGTAATTTTTTTCCTTTGTAAGTTATATGATATACACCAGCACATTCTGTGTTGTTTTAGATTATTATAATCTTTAATGATGTTAGCAACTTGTTTTGTTTTGTTTTAAGACAGGGTCTCACTATATAGCTCTTGCTGTCCTGGAGCTCACTATGTGGACCAGTAACTCACAGAGATCCACCTGTCTCTGCCTCTCAAGTGGTGGGATTAAAGGCATGCACCACTATATTCAGCTTAGAGAGTTTTTAAAATTCAGGTAAAATTCACATAAAAATTTATTATTATTATTATTATTATTGTGCTGGGACTAAATTTGGGGTCTTTTATATTCTAGGAAAGTGCCCTATCACTGAGCTGTATCTTCAATCCCAGAAAAGTTTAAAGATATATTTTCATTAATTCATGTATAGTAATCATATATATGTATTTGGCAACAAAGTAGCCATTACTATATATAAAATGTAATGATTAGATAAGGGTAATTGACATACCTGTCATCTCAAACATAACCTTATTTAGTGTTATGTTTTATCCTTTGAAATTTTCATGCATATATTTTGATCAATTGACTGTATCTCTCTCCAACTCCCTCCAGTGTCCCCTCATGTTTGCCTCCCAACTTTATGTCATCCATTCTTTTTGTTGTCATTACTACTAAGCCCCTGAGTCCAGCTAATGTTGCCCATGTGTGCATGGATGTGGGGCCATCCTCTGGGACATGGACAATATACCAAAAGGAAAGTGACCCTTTCCCAAGAAAACCAACTGCTAATAGCTTCTCTGCCAAGGGTAGGGTACTGGGGACTCCTCTCCAGTTTGTGCATGGATTTTGACTAGCTTGATCATGTGCAGATAATCATAGCCACTGTGAGTTGACGTGTGCATCAGCCATGTCAGCTTTCACAGCTTCCTTTCTCATCTGTCAGGTCTCATATTATTACTTCAGCCATTGTTTCTCTATATTCTCTGTGCCTTAGACAGGGGAAGGTTGGGTGATTCATCCATAGCTGAGCACTTTGGGTTACTTATACTTGGCACTTTGAGTGGTTATCAGGCAACATCATTTTGGTAGCATTCAAAAATCCTCTATAGTAGTTCTTTTGAAATACTGAGTTGACTGTTGTCAACAGTGTGTAACATCCTATGTTCATCTTAGTTCACCACCTGCTTAGAGAAATTCCAGAACTGTCGGGGTCCAGCCCTGACCTGTCAAAGGGTTCTTGGAGGGAGGAGTGAGGAATTGAGAAATAATAGGAAGAAATATAGATGTAGATGAAAAAAAGAGACACAGGATAGCTTTGTGAGGGCCCTGGGTCAATAATCAGTTGCCCAGAGTTTATTCATGATGGGTTTTTTATATGTCAGCAAGGGGAGGGGCAAAAGACCTCCCCCTTTCAAGGTCAAGGTATAAAGTACCAACAAGTGTAGACCTTCAAAACACCTGGTAACCATGCCTTTGGCCAAATCATCCTATTATGCAGCCCTGCTGGGTAAAGCAAGCTCAGACTTTCTGACCTTGCATAAGGTCTTACTAGGGAGCCCCTGTGGGCCCCCCTCATCACAGAACTCTTAAGACTCTTACTTTCCTTCCTATAGATATGGGCAGCCACTGATCTGTTTCCTAGATTGTGTGCATTCCGGATATTTCATCTAAACGGAATCATACTGTGTGGTGGTTTGAACGAGAATGTCTTCCATTAGGCTCACATGCTTGAGCGCTTAGTCCCCAGCTGGCAGTACTATTTGGGGGATTGTAGATCCTTTATGAGTTGGGGTCTTGCTGGAGGAAGACATCATAGCCAGCCTTGGGGTTTTATAGACTGGATACGCTTGCGCTCTGCTCCCTGACAATGAGTGCAATGTGACCAGCAGCCTCCTGCCACCATGCTTTCCTGAGTATGATGGATTGTGGGTCCTGTAAACCCAAATAAATCTGCTCCCCCGCCCCCTCGTTGCCTCTTGTCTGTTATTCTGTCACAGTGACAAGCAAAGTAACTAAGATGCTCTGTGTGGGCTTTCTGCTTTCCTTCACGCAAGGCCCCTCCTTGTTTGGCCATGTTAGTAATTAGTTCCTTTTTATAGCTGAAGAACATTCCATTGTATGGATATAGCTCATTTTGTTGATGCATTTATCTACTGAAGGGCATTTGAGTTGTTTCCACTTTTTGATTATTATGACTAACACTGCTATGAGCATTTATGTACAGTTTTTGTCCTTTGGGTGCACATACCTTGGAACTGTTGGCTTGTGTATAATGTAGCTTATGGAGGAACTGCCAAACTGTTCACAGCCACTGTATTGTTTTCTATTTCCCCATGCATTGCATGAAACTTCTGACGTTTTCCCATTCTCAGCACTTGTTATTTTCCATTTGACTAAGTATAGCAGACCTATATATCTAGTAGGTATAGAGAGGTTCCTTATGCCTTTCATTTACACTTTCCTAATGACTAAAGAAGCTAAAAACCACTTCACATGTTTCATGGTGTTTTTAAAAACAAGATCTAACTTTTAGGGGAAAGGGGTTAAGTTTAGAGAAAAGTTGAAAAGATAATAGAACAATATTTTAGTAACATAGACTCATATAAAATACATTAGAAGGTGCTTCCTCTGCACCTCTGCTAACTCTTCTACCTTGGATTTTTTTTTTTTTTGATAGAGAATACATCACTGGCATACACTGGCATTGTTAATGAAGGTTCAGCTGTGTCTCACTTTGCCTACAAACCCACAGGCTAGAAGCTCTCACAGTGAGTATAGGAGAAGCTGCATGTGGTGACCCGAGCAGGGGCATTAACAAAGTTTGAGGCTATCCTGAGCTACATAGTGAGTTTCACATCCACTTGAGCTACAGTGTAAGATCTGGCCTCAGAAATATAAAAATAATAGAAGTACCTAAACACTGTGTTTAAAAACATGGTTTTCTTTTCGGTCACACAGATTTGAGTACTGATTGTGTCATGTTGGGCAGGGTGCTTAACTTCTCTAAACCTCGGTCTCTCCCTCACCCCTTGCAGAGCCATTATGGGACTCAAGTGTGGAAACCTATTTGAAGCACGCATGTATAATCTTTTAAATGAAATGTTTCCTTGCATTCAAAGCCCAGAGTGTTTTCTTTGTGTTCTTATGGCTGATCGAGATCCACGGGAGACTATCACATTCTCAGTGCCCTTCACTCATTCTTGCACAGTTCTTACTCAGTCTTCAAGCATGCATTGACCCCACACTGTGCATTAGGTCATGGACCAGTAACAATACCCAAAACCATCAGTCTAGAAGCAGAGAACCTTGGCCCAAATCCCAACCGCCACTTCCGAGGTATATGGCCCTCTTCTAGTTACACAGCCTTGTTTAGTTTCCTTTTCCTTATCTGCAAAATGGGGCAAATTCTCTGCCTATAAAATGGAGAGTATTAAATAGATGTGCTATATAAAGCATTCAGCAGCATGCCAGCATAGCGAGAAGTCACTAAGAAAATGTTCCCCATCATTGCTACTATGGTTGTGATTTTGATCACGGCAAAGATGAATTGCTGTAAAGATTTAATGAGACAATAAACACAAAGAATTATGGCAACGTATGCCATGTTAGAAATATGACTCCATACAAATGTTCTTTTGAGTTGCTTTTTGTCCGTTGAAAAACATAAAGCCAGCCTTAGCTCCTGGGTCGTGCACGGGCAGGCTAAAGAATGGAGGAGAGGTAGACCATAACCTCTGTCAGAGCGAAAGGATAATACAGTGTCCTGAGACTTGGTTTCAGTCACATGCACAAGTGTGTTTGTGTAAAATCTGCTGGAGAGAAATGAACACTGCTTTTCTTATCATGAACAGCAACCCTAAAAGTTTGTAAGACACAAACCTAGAGACAGTTCCCAGCCATCTGGAGAGCAGTGGCAGGAAATGCCAGCTTGCCTTAGCGAGGGGATGGCATAGCTGTAATATTTTTACATTTAATGGCGTCAATTAAAAAAAATAAAGTCATACCAAGACTGCATGCTAAAGTAAAATTAGTAACTGAAGGAAGCTGAGTAAGTCTAAAATAGGGTAACCCTGGTTTTAAAATAAAGACCAAGGAGAGAAGAGAAGAAAGAAGTGCTGTCTAGTGTTTGCTCCCATCACTCAGCTGCGAGAGTTCCCAGCGCTGTCTGAATTCTAAAGGCAAGGTCAAAGATCAAGGTCAAACATCTGAAAAATGCAGATGCTGTGAGACTGAAAGCAGAAACATTCCCCAGTATATGCCAGCTTGTGCATTCAGTAGAGTCGAAAGTTAACTCAATAATTAAAACCTTAGTACCTACCAATATGAAGCTTAGTTCAGCAGTTCTAGATTGCATCCAAAATCTTTGCCAGGCTCCAAGGCAGACAGGCAGAGTGTCTCAGTCAGGACTGTCAGAAATGTTCAGGATATAAGGACTCCAAATTTGGGAACAACTCCCTGGGAGGCATTGCTCATAACCACTCTGGGTTGGGCCAAGTCTTTCCTCACCTGGGCAACAGTCCATAAAAAATGAGTTTAAAACTCTAGGAACGTGGTGAGTCTGGAGAGCGAGTCATACCTATTTCTGGAGTCCTCGTTCAGCTGGCTACATGATTCTGGTGGGGAGCAGTTTTCCAAAGATGGCGCAGTTCAAGGAGCAAGGTCTCCGAGACTCCCACACTGCCTTTTTCTCCTGAGTCATATTCCCAAATCTCACCTCATGTTTGCTGGGATCTGCTGTGCTAGAAGGCAGAGATGAGCTTTGTGGGACCACACAGTCTCACCGTGGGCATCTTTAACCACCCGAGGAACCAAATGACTATGAAACACAGCTTGGAGCACCGGAATGTGATCAGAACCCCAGACTTGCCTTTGGCTTCATAAAATGCCATTCAGATCAATAGCGGGAAGGAGACAGGACACTCTTCTGACAGTTTCCGTTTACAAGGTACCATCCTCTCTAAGGAGAACTCCCCTAGGGCCACTCTGGGTCTCCCTCTCTGTGAACTTTCAAAACACTGTAGTTTTCTTCTTGTCTGAATACCAAATTTGGAGGTAAGTTTCCTCTAGAGCAGTGGTTCTCAACCTTCCTAATGCTGCGGCCCTTTAACACAGTTCCTAATGTTGTGGTGACCCCCAACCATAACTTTATTTTATTGCTGCACTTCAAAGCTGTAATTTTGCTACTGTTATAATCGTAATGTAAATATCTGTGTTTTTTGACGGTCTTAGGCGACTCCTATAAAAGGGTTGTTTGACCCCGTAAGATGTCACCACCCACAGGTTGACACTCGCTGCTCTGGACAGAAACATTAGTGTGCCTTTCAGTCCTGTCCTTCAGTTCCTAATAGAACTGACAAAATAAGTCATCAATTTTTGTGGAATAAATGAATAAAATAATGTTCTTAATACTCAAGGGTCATATGCCATCTTCTACTTCTTCAGCTTAGCCTAAATAGAAACTCAAGATTTTTGTTGAAGCATTTGAAGTTGATGCTATATGGTTTTGTAAGACATCATATTAAGCATCTATGTTTGACTGGTTCCCATGGCAAAGGGCTTGAGACTATAACGTTGCCAGCTTTATAGTCTCTTTAAAATGTCTACAGAAACATGGGCCAGGCACTGCAGCTTCGATTGAAAAAAGCTCACACTACATTTAAATTTTTGGAACTTTTAGACAGTTGCATAAAAAAGTAACCATAAGAGGCTGCAGGGTACTCTTCTTTTCTGAGGCTTCCCCGACTATCTCCATGTCCACAAACAGGCTGTCATGCTTAGATAGCCAACGATCGTTTTAGGAGCTGAAGGGGGAGATTCTAGGGGTGAACCTAGATCCTCACACATGCTAAGATGGTGTTCTCCCATTGAACTTCACCTCCAGTGCCTGATATTTTTAAATCATTGGTGGTTATTGTTAAACCTCTAAAACATAGTTTCTACCTCTCCTGTCAACAACTGAATTACTTTACCAAGGACTGGAGTCTCTCTGATTGCTTTTCCCTACTGAAAAATGTCCTCCTCACTCTGCTAAACCAGACTATGAAAGCTGCTCTGGACATCTTTCCCTACAGACAGGACAAGGCTAGTTTTTACAGAGCTAGAGAGGATGGGGACAGCTGAAGGAAGGCAGATCCAAGAGACAGACAGACATAGCAGAGGACGTCTGTATTAGTTCCTTGTATCTGGCTCCCGGTTCGAGGCTACACTCCATGGGGCAGGGAAGGCATGGTGTTTGGAGCCAGAAGCAGCCGGTCACTAGCTGCAGGCAGCAGGCAGAGACGAGTACTGATGCCCAGCTCGTTTTCTCCTTTCTCAATTCATTTTTATTTTATTTTTTATGTGCATTCCTGTTTTGCCTGCATGTATGTCTATGTGAAGGTCTTGGATCCTCTGGAACTGGAGTTGCATGACAGTTGTGAGCTGTCATGTGGATGCTGGGAATTGAACTCTGCTCCTCTGGAAAAGCAGTCAGTGCTCTTAACCACTGAGCCATCTCTCAAGTCCCTCATTTTCTCTTTTTTATTCATTCTGAGACTCCAGCAAGTAGGAGAGTGCCATTCACATTTAGTGTGGGTCTTCTCTGCTCCAATTAGCCTACTCTAGAAAATCTCTAACAGACATCCCCTGAGGTTTGTTTCCACAGGGATCCTAAGTCTCATCAAGTTTACAATCAAGATTAACCATGGCAGTGTCATTTAAGCCTTTCATCCAGACATGCTGACAGCCATTCTAAGGCTAGCCTTGCCAGTTATGTGGAGTAATACATTTCCTGTTTGGGTTAAGCTAGTTAGACTGGGTATGTCGTTGGCAACCCAAACCTACTACAAATTGCTATTTTAGTCTCATTCAAAATCCAGAATAACTGCTAAAAGGGCATTGGTCCATTCTATCTTGGAACATGCCAAACAGGGTATTATTCAGCTATCGCAAGTAATACACATAGGTCTATGTTTACACAAGGGGAGTTGATGATAAATCAATGGACAAGAGAAGTTTGAAAAAAGATTACTTTGCCAGGTATGGTGTGGGACACACCTTTAATCCTAGCACTCAGGAGGCAGTTGCTGATGGTGATCTATGAGTTCTAGGACAGCCTGGCCTACTAGTAATAACTTGTCTTAACAAACAAACAAACAAGAATGCTTTTATTTTACAAATAAACTAAATTCCACATGGGAGAGAATCTTAAGAGGGTACTCTGTGTGTGTGTGTGTGTGTGTGTGTGTGTGTGTGTGTGTGTGTGTGTGTGTGTGTGTATACATGCCTGCATGCACACTCCCAATCGCCAAGCACATGAATCTTTTTTTTTTTTCCCTTGAGAAAGGTATCATTTAGCACAAAATGGCATTAAAGTTTCTAGGTAGCCAAGTGTGACTTCGAACTCAGGATCCTCCTGCCTCCACCCCCAAGTGCTGGGGTTACAGGCTTTGTCCTGTGCATATGTACTGATAGGAAGCTGGGAGCGGGACTGCAAGCTGGTAACAACAGAGCATAAGGCTGAGGCCAGGGGACCCAGAGCTTGAAGCCATCCCAGGCTACACAATGAGAACTTGTCTGAAGAAACAAAAGAGCAAACATCCCCCAAACCACAGCAACAAAGTCCTAGTGGGAATCCACTCAAATGTAAGTGCTTAACTTTTGCTAATAGGTTTTTTTTTTTTTTAAGATTTATTTATTTGATATGTATACAGTATTCTGTTTGCATGTATCCCTGCAGGCCAGAAGAGGCAGCCAGATCTCATTACAGATGGTTGTGAGCCACCATGTGGGTGCTGGGAATTGAACTCAGGACCTTTGGAAGAGCAGTCAGTGCTCATAACCTCTGAGCCATCTCTCCAGCCCCGCTAACAGGGTTTTGAACAACTTAATTTAATGCTAATCTTATTATATATAACTTTACTGTCTTACAAAAACTAATGCTACTAGGGCATTTATAAATTTTTTAAAAATTTATTATTGTGTGTATTTGGTGTGTGTGTGTGTGTGTGTGCACACACGCGCGCGCACACGTATGTGTGTGATTGTGTAGTTGAACAAATGCGTGAGTTTGGAGGTCACAGGACAATATTTGGAGTTGATTCTCTCCTTTAACATTTAAGTGGGTTCCAGGATTTGAACTCAGGATCAGGCTTGCATGGCAAGATCTTTTACCTGCTGAGCTATCTCAATGGCACTATATTTCTAAAACACAGGCATTCTACCTTTGGTTTCAGTACATATTTTTCTCTTCTCTCAATTTTGTTTTGGTATAGGAACTGGAAAAGATTCACAATAAGCAAGAGGAAGAAATAGCAGAATGTAAAATAATAAAATAATAATAATAAATCAATAATAAAAACTAGAACTATTGAAATATGTCCTATGCTTAAATTACTGAATTTTTGTGGAGTTGGTGGGTGATGGGATAAAAGAAATATCCAAGCCAGGAATGAGGAATGGTGACACACACCATTCTAGTATAAGAAATGGGACCAGGGCTAGAGAGATGGCTTAGTGGTTAAGAGCACTGACTACTCTTCCAGAGGACCCGGGTTCAATCCCCGGCACCCACATGGCAGCTCACAACTGTCTGTAACTCCAAGATCTGACACCTTTACACAGGCAAAATACCAATGTACATAAAATAAGAATAAATAAGTTATTAAAAAAAAAAGAAATGGGACCTTGAAGCTGGGCCTTTAATCCCAGCACTCGGGAGGCAGAGGCAGGCAGATCTTTGTGAGTTCGAGGTTGGCCTGGTCTACAGAGCAAGTTCCAAGACAGGCTCCAAAGTTACACAGAAAAACTCTGTCTTGAAAAACCAAAAGAAAAAAGAGAGAGAGAGAGAGAGAGAGAGAGAGAGAGAGAGAGAGAGAGAGAGAGAAAGGAAGGAAGGAAGGAAGGAAGAAAGAAAGAAAGAAAGAAAGAAAGAAAGAAAGAAAGAAAGAAAGAAAGAAAGAAAGAAAGAAATGGGACCCTGAGGCTGCTTTTAATAGGAAGCAGGCTTTTAGTGCATAATTATCCAAATGCTAAAGAGCCCAGAATGTTACATGGTTGTGGTTTTGTTGTTGTTGTTTGTTTGTTTTGTTTTGTTTTGTTTTGTTTTGTTTTGCCAGGGTCTCTCTCTGTACTCTTGGCTATCATGGAGCTTGCTACGTAGTAAGGCTGGCCTCAAACAAGGTTGAGGCTTTTATACATTTTTGTCTTCTTTACCTCTGATACACGGCTATACCATGCATTCTAGTTTGGTGCTTTAACCCACAAGGCAGTAAGGGTTAGAATGAGAAGAGAGAGGGAAGGAAGGGGATTACAGGAGAGGCGTGGTCAGTTGGCATGTCCACACAGAGGCTGCTGACCAGCCTGCATGTGCACACACTCATGGACATTGTCCAGCCTGCGTGCTGTTTCCTGTTTTTCTTCCTCTCAGCTCTCAAGGGTCCCCTCTTCTACCTACCACAGCACATGCTTATCGTCCCAACCTTTGGGAAGCTGAGGCAGGAGAATTGTTCAGAGGGTGAGGTCAGCCTGGGCTATGTGGTGAGTATCAGACGAGCTAGGCCTATAAAGCAAGACCCTGACTCAAACCTGCTCTCCAGTGAACTAAAACAAAACAACAAGACACAAAATGATGCATATTGACTCAGAGGACAAAGGTGTCTGCAACCAAATCTGTCGACCTGGGTTCAATTCCTGGACACACCACAGGGTGAAAGAAGATAATGGACCCCTATGCTTGTCGCCTTCAGATCTCCACACAAGTGCTGTGGCATACATGTGCCATACACATATGTACACTTGCACAAGTGGGTGTAAACAAATGAATAAAGAGCACAAGTGTATATATAAGTCAATAAATAAAAGTATAAAGACACACACACACACACACACACTAAGAAAGACAGACAGAGACAGAGAATGTTTATTTGAATAAAATGCAAATATCCTGTTCTCCTACACAGTGAGCAACATCATCCTATGCATTTTCAGGGGAATTATGCAGGAGGGGTTGCTGATTTAACACAGTGTTTTATATAACTGAACAATCTGGGAAGTCTTAGGAGTGCTATAATAAAATTTTGGGGTTTCCTTGCTCCTTTGACATACAATCTAACTTCAAATCTTCCAGCCTTCATTTTTGGGAAGCAGTTAATGGAAGTAAACAAGAAGGTTTATCAGGATTTAAAAGTTTAAATCCTCTCTCTTCTTGGCCTTTATTTTCTGGTATATTGAAATAGAAGCTCATATCTGATATTTAGAAAGATCACAAAAATTAAAATTTAATTAATCTTTGCTCTCAGCTGAAGGTACTAAGGTGGAGGTGGGCAGAAATACTATGCACAGTGGAGGGTTGTGTGAAATACAGTGAGTATCAAGTACATAGCAAGTATCATCTGCCTAGTGAGAAAAATAAAGGTATTAGTGGATGAATCACAACAATGCCTCCATGAGCTCACTAGGAAAGTGCCCTTATTCTGATTACCATCTGCCTGGACCAATGGCTTCAATCTGTCCTGTTGGTCTGTGCTCCATGTCAGCAGCGTGGAGTTAGTTACCTTCCTACACATAGATATTTATACTGACATCTTTAATGAACCTTCTTAGCAGCGTTCTACAGGAATTGAGGTTTATTTGACAGGTTGAGGAAGAAGGATGATGAATTCAAGGCTAGGCTGGTCTACATAGTGATTCCCTTGACTTACATGCTCTTACATTTCGTGCAGAGCTGGTAAGTTTATAGCCCATCCTTACATTTCCAGAAGAGTGAGGTAAAACGCTACTCTAGACTGTGTCCTAGCTTGCTTGTCTGTTTCTGTGATAAAACATGGACCCAAAGCAACTTGAGGTAGAAAGGATTCATTTGGCTTGCAGAATACAAGTGATCATCAAGGAATGCCAAGGCAGTATGAGAAATGTTTTGTTTGTTTGTTTGTATCAAAGGTGGCTAGACTCACTAAGGGCCAATATTCCATAAAGGTCCCAATTTTGAAACTCTTGTGTTTTGAATTTTTTTTTAATCTCTTCCTGAGATTTGATCTAACACACACACACACACACACACACACACACACACACACACACACTGATTATGAACTAGCTGATGATGTCAGATTGTGAGGTGGAACTCTAATGGGGCATGACACAGTCAGTCGCCACCTACATTAGAATATAAAGTAGATGACCCTTCCACCCCAGTGTATGCTTGCTAGCCTGGTTTGGGTCATGGAACACCCTTTTTTCAAAAAGAAATTGCTTTGCTGGGTTACTTTTACTTTGTGTGTTTGCTTGAATCCCCTCCCTTGAAGGAGACATGTCCCATGGTGCCATGGCAGTGACCCCCAGGGTCTCGGGCAAATGACAGTCTTTCAGATTGGTAATGCTTTCAGGACAGAAAGTTTCTTTGCAATGTGGGAAGGAACCTAGGAAAGTCCCAGGGCCACCAGACACAGTTGTACACAGACCAAGTTAAGAAACATTATGGAGGACAGCAAAATATTACTAAATGTTGGGACATTCCAGAGATTGAGAGCAACTGGGAGTGCAAGGAACTTTCTCCTTAGAGATGAGGGGGTTGAACTATAAGAGTCTCTCAACTGAGATGAAAGAATCTTCTTTAGGGATGGAGGGTTACACTCTAAGGGACTTTGACTGAAATGGTAAATGCTCAGGACAAATTGAACTCCAAGAAAAATAAAGAAAAGAAATGAATTCCCTCAGATAGGGTGAACCAACTTCCCCACCCAGCCCAGAGAATCCTCTATCACATTCAACATGCTTCTCCCTGCCCCAACTAGGAAGAGATTGAACAATGCCAAAGAAATATTCAAAACCTACATT